>NC_083403.1:102394037-102994037 GCF_020745735.1 Hemiscyllium ocellatum | reverse complement strand
CAGTTTCAAGGGCTCCAACCTTGCTGTCAAGCCAATTATGTAGCATTTTCAAATACCTCTTGGAAGTTCATACACTCTTCAGTTCCATGTCATCTTAACAAAATGTAATCAAATAGTTAAACACTTCAACACATCTGTACTGTTTTTTTCTCAATTAAACCACAGTAATCTTGTGCTGAATTATCATTTCTGAAAGCTGTTGCTCCAACTGGGGTTAAAGTATCTGGTTTGTAGCTGCTGGGTTTATCCTGGTAGCCTTGGTTGAACAAGGGTGTAGCATATTTAATTCTCCAGTCTTCTGGCACCATAATCTAAGAATTATTGGAAGATTATAGCCAGTCCTTCTGTAATTTCCACCTTTACTTCCCTGAGCATCTCAACAGATGACTTATTCATTTTACAAAGCCAGGCTTTATATTACTGCTTCTTCGTCAATTTAATTTATCTTGGGCAACATAGAGGAGTGTAGGCATGAAAGACTTTTGGCTGACTTTTGTTGCTGTGTTTCGTTACAATATCATACTTTGTGTATGAAACTGAGAGAAAAGATCATTTGGTTCATTGTGCCTTTCCCATACCACAATGGGCAGAGGCACAAAACTCAATACCCTTTCCACACCTTAACAACCATTAGCCATAAAATATCTTGTGAGAGGCATAAATCCCAAAGCCGCTAACTGAAAAAAATACTTTAGAAAATTCTTCTTCTTCAAGTGATTAAGACCAGACCAGGAGATCACACAAATCAAGTTTTACACACAAAGACACCTAGATCGCTGTAGATGCCTTTATTAACAATTGAATAGGGGGTTTTTGAAAAGCATATATTGGAAATTTAATCTGCAGGTATCCATCTAGTTATTTTAAACATATGCTGTACTTTCTTCAGTTCTAAATGGGTGTAAACTGCCTTTTGTTTTTCATTTTAAAGTGGGTTGCTTCTATGTGACATAACAAGTGGAATACATTCACAAAGAGCTGAATATTGTTCTGATTCCCTTCCAGGATTCTGCCCAAGATTTGGCTTGGCAGCTGTCCACGACAGGTGGAACATGTGACCATCAAACTCAAGCATGAGCTGGGAGTGACTGCGGTGATGAACTTCCAGACAGAATGGGATGTGGACCACAATTCATGGGGATGTAACCGCAAAGCGGAACCAATGAAACCTGAATTTATGATGGAACTGTACAAAGATGCAGGCTTAGCCTACGTATGGATGCCAACTCCTGACATGAGTACAGAAGGTGAATGCACATTGGTCTTAACTATTGTTCTTTACTGCCAGAAACTTTATAAAGTCTTCAGGAGTGAGTGATTACAACATATAGGAAAATAAATAGAATGATGAACATATTATATGGGCTCACAATTAATTAGTAAAAGTTTTATATATACAATGACTTTAGTCTAGTGAAACATCCCAAGTTTCATCACAGGAATGTAATTAAACCATTAACTTGACACTGACCTAAAGAAGATGACCAAAAGCTCGGTCAAGATGGAGAGGCAGAGAGGTTTGGATCGGATTTCCTGAATGAAAGCCAACACAGCTGGAAGGCACACCCATCAATGTTAATGTGAAGGAAGTGAAGGGAGGACAAGGGTTCAGAGATGGTGGAGCACAGAGATCGAGGTTTATAGGTTTGGAGGAGTGACAGACTAAACAGTGGGAAAGCCATGGAGGGATTTGAAAATAACGATAAAAAACATTTAAATCAAGACATCCTGAGATCAGGAGGCAGTGAAAGCCAGCAAGTACAGCAAATATAACTTCTAATATAAGAAATTTTCACTTCTTCCTTTGAACGTTCTTATTTCACAAATTCCCAGGATATTTCAAACATTAAAACTTCTAAAAGACAAAGTAAAATTAACCTGAATGCTTGTTGTCAGGTTGTAGATTGTCTGTACCTCTGGTAGTTTGGCTGGCACCAGACAAAATATCCTCTCAAGAATTTGTTTTTCTTAGTAAACAGCAGACTTGGAAACCTAGTCTTTGCTGTTGAGTAATCCATCAGGATTCAGAGAGAACTTTTTGGAACTGAAAGAAATCATTCACCACAGCTTTACTATACACACTGTTAAATCTTATTTTTTGTTTTAAAAGTTAGTTTTGGGAGAATTAACATTATGTTGTCACCAGGGAGTGGCTGCAAATGTTGATTATACTGAAAGAATTTAAGAAACAAATTTCAGAATTACAGAGACCTCGCAAAGAAATGTCTTCTGAATTACTATTAGGAAGACTAAAGCTCTTATCTTCCATCTGGACTACAAATTCTATTTCTATCTCCATCTCTCTCAACAATAATTGTTGGAGACTGAGCCAGACTGTCCACAACCTTGATTTTGTATTTGACCAGACAGCATATCAAAGGCATCACTAAGACCTATTTTCAACAACATAACGTTGCCCAACTGTACCTGTGCCTCAGCCCACCTGCTGGAATCCTCATCCTTACCTTTGTTATATTTCAACTTGACTATTTTAATGTCCTCCAGGCTAACACCTCACATGCCTTAAGCCTGAGGTTATTCCCAAACTCTGTCTTGTCCTTATTGCATCAAATCCTGTTCACCCATCACCCCTGCATTCACTGATTATACAATGGTTCTGGTTAAACAGTGCCTCCATTTTAACATTTAAAATCCCTGTTTTCAAATCCATCAAATTCTCACTTCTTGGGCATCATTCTCTGTGAAACACTGTATAAATACAAGTTATGTTTGATAAGTATGATTTCACAGTTCTGTTATTACACTTGTAAATCTTTTAATCCAGTCCAATGCTCCACATCTTCTTTAAAATATGGTGACCAGAACTGTACATAGTACTCAACAAGTGTTTCTTATTCACATTGAAATTAATTTGCAAATTATGTGCCTTTCTGCAAGTTTTTTTTATGCTTGTAAATTCTTGCAATCCTCCTGAGTATTGACCAGCTCTCTGAATTAGATGACATTTGGAAGTTTAGAAATTGTGTTTTGATTTCAAAGTCTAAATCATGAATATAAATGGTGAAAAATCATGGTCTCAGCACTGATCCTTATGAACCACCATATTAAACCTTCTGACACTCCAAAAGTATCATTTTCTTCTATTCTCTGCTTTGTAAACAGTTTGCTCTCAATCCTATTTGTTCTGCTTAGTTTATAATTCACTATCTAATCCAGCTCATCAAATATTTTTTAGAAATCTAGATATACAGTATCTTGGTTTTCCTAAGATATGTTCAAGGGCAGTCAAGGCAGTGATTCCTGAAAAATGCAGAGTAAATAGGGACACAGGGACAGATAGCATATTGATTGATGCTGACGCAACCTGCAATGCCCTTATTCCAATAATTGGAACAAAAAACATACACTGTCCAAACCACAGTGGAGCAGAACACCTGACTGTGAGAGAAATTTCAAAGAATGAAATAGTAAGTAAGAATACAGTGTCTTTAATAGACAAATACTTATTTGTTCACATTGTTTGTCTTATCAAGACTTACCTTAGCCAAAGTTTACACTGTTCTGACACTTCTAATGAAAAAATTCTATTTAGCAAAAGTTTCTGGGGATTTGTTAGTTAATTCGTATAACTGCTTGTTGAAATAGGGAAGGGGCACTGCTTGCAAACAGCAATTCCTGATATTTAATGAATGACCAGTTTCCTGGTAATCATCAATGAAAGAAAATTCTGAAAATTATGCAGAACTTTACAAAGAAGTAATTTGACCCAACAGCATATATTCAGTACAAACTCATCCCACTTTTATCTTGCTGTATCCTTGTATACTTTATTGTTAAACCTCTCACGTACTTACTTAGCTTCCCCTTATTCATCTTAACTATTCCTTCTGGGGTAATTATAATCGTACTCTGAATAAAGAAATTGTCTTACGTATTATGTAATTCCTTGCAGTGATAGCCTTGACAAACTCCATAAATTCATTCAGCATCCTGGTAATGTTTCAGCTGCAATTAATAAATTAAATGCATATGTCCAAGTTATAAAATGCCAAAAGTGCACAAAGTGCAATATTACAATTGTTACGGTTAGTTTTCCCTTCTTCTATTGCATTGAACAATTTAAAGGATTAAGAATGAAATTTGAGGCTTCCTTTGACAAATCCTCAGTGATACAAACACTACCTGGGTTAAACATATCTAGCTCCACAAATATTTCAAGTCTTTCTTTCATTTCCTCAATTGCCGTTGCAGATAAACAACAAAATATTCAACTTGCTCTTTTTTTGATTAGTTATCATTTCAATCCGATGAAACTGTCTCACATTTTTTTGATTTCTCTGGCTTGTTTCACATCAGGTCGGGTGAAGATGCTGCCTCAAGCTGTGTACTTGCTTCATGGATTGCTGGAAAATGGCCATACTGTCTATGTCCATTGTAATGCAGGTGTGGGTAGATCGACTGCTGCAGTATGTGGGTACCTAATGTACATAATTGGTTGGAATCTTAGAAAAGTTCAGTACTTTGTAAGCGGCAAACGACCTGCAGTGTACATAGATGAAGAGGCTTTGATTCGTGCCCAGAATGAATTTTATCAAAAATTTGGACATGTTCACTCTTCTGTGTGTCACAACTGTTAGATAGAAATTACTCTTTGAAAACATTATATTTAAAAATAGGTGTTGAGTTTTCTTTTTAAAATGAGTGCACATTTTGACATTAATGCTATGATAGCTCAATGCTTTGAACGTACTTGCAACTAACAAGAATTATAACTCCATTTTTCATTTTCCAAGCAAAGCTATTGAGTTCATACTTTTACTTCACCTGCTGGTGAAAAAATACAAGTGTGCAGTTCTGAAAACAGCAGCTATGTTTATTCACCAAGGTCACTGGATGGAAACTGATTGTTTGTTCCTTTCATTTCCCCTAAGGGTTTATTTAATTATTTGGAGTACTGCTTTCCAATGACCTTAATAGAGCATATTGTATTTCTGAAGTTCAATCTTGTTTGGTAACTAGCCACTGGGAAGTATGTGAAATGTTGGATAGGAGATTTGCCAAATGATTTTCTCCCCTTCCCATGGAGAGCATCCAGGTTCCAGACAGCATGCCCAAACATGGAGTGACAAATGTTAAGACATCAAGTAGTTACTTACTTTCAGAAAATAATAAACAAACATCACAGAAAGAATCATACTGTGTTGCACAGAGAATTTAAATGGATTCATACTCATAATCTCCAACATCAAATATAGAGTTTATAGTGCATACAGGGTATTCAGCTTGATATTTATCTTCCACATGAACCTACTCCTATTCTTCTTCTCACATTTTATTAATGTACCCTTCTAATCTGTTCTCCATGTTTTGTTCAACTTTCCAAGGCATCTGTATTGTTCACATCAAGTACTTGATTTGACAGTAAGTTGCTCATCACTCTTTGAGCAAAGGCGTTCTATTGAATTCCCACCAGATTTATTCATCATTATCTTACATTTATCACTTTATACTCATTTTCAATTCCCTCCCATGGCTTCAACCGCTTCACCTTTGTAACTTCCTCCTGATCTTTGAATTTCTTGAAGAAAAAATAAAAGTACATTGCTCGTTTTTTTTTCTGTTCTGCATTCTAGTTGCTGGTTATAGAACAATATTACCAAAGGGCTGGTTGACAATCTCTGTTCATCCTGTTAGCCAAGGAATGATAGATGTAATTAAGCTTAAAGGAATGACAAATCAGGTCTTTGATAACATACAACAATGCAACAATGCTAAGCTACAGTGATGCTAATTTTAATGATCATTGTCACACATTTGTAAATACTGGCAATTTAGAAAAATATCAAATATGAATGTTTGACTCTACTGTTTGAAAGAAAAAGTAACAATAATACATTAAAGATTGTGCCTGTGTGGACATCTTCATAGTATCATTTTATATTTAAGATTGCATTTACAACTTGTAATCTGTGGAAACTTCAACAGCATAATATATGAGGAAATGTAAAATCTCTGGCAGGAAGACTAGATTTTCATGTTTAACTCCACATATGCAGTCTAGAATTTGCTGTCAATATGACTATTTTACCATTATTACATCTACAAAATCCAAGTTATTTAAAACTCAATGACCATATGCAATGCTGAATGGAGAAATCGATAATAAATGTGTGTATATATTAACAAGGCAATTTTGAGTTAATAAAATGTTGACAAGTGAACTTCAGTGAGAATTTCACTTCACAAAGCTTCATATCTTGCCCATTGATGTCTTAAAGCATCAGGTATACTGTTTATTTTGAAATTGAGTTTCATGCATTTTCCTCAGCTCAAAGAGACAATTTTTATCACTCTATTAAATCTCGACCCATTGTGTTAGTTAGTACAGTTTGCAATTATGTAGTACCTCTAATGGATTGAAACATCCCAAGGTGCTTCATGGCAGTAATATCAAAAAAACATCAACATAAAACTTCATTAGAACAGATAACCAAAAGCTTGGTCAAAGAGATCTATTTAAGGAGTGGAGAGAGATGGTGAAATTTAGGGAGAGAGTTCCAGGTCTTAGGGCCCTGGCAACCTATTAGTTGGCTGTCAATGGAACAGTGAAAATGGGGAATGCATAACAGGCCTGAATTAGAAGAGGGTACAGACCTCAGAGAGATGTAGGAGGTTAAAGAAGTATGAAGGGTGATGGTGAGGGTTGAGGCCATGGAGTAATTTGAAAACAAGGAAGAAAGTCTTAAAACTTGAGGCATTACTAAAGTAATAGCCAGTGTGGGTTAACAAATGGAAGATGGGTGAATATGATTTAGTGCAGTCTTGGATACAGGCACCACTGTTTGGAATGAACTTATGAGTTTCTGAAAATAAAGACCTAATAATGTTCCAGAACTTCCAATTAACTATGTTATGATTTTAATCAGAAGCTTTATACATACTTAAGAAATGATGGTTCAGTGAACCTATTTCCAGCACACATGTAAGGCATGATACACCTAAAATCTCTCAGCCCTGTCCCCAAGCTTAGCTTCTTCATATGCCAGCAGCCAGGTAATATCCAATGGGAGCAAAGGTGCTCGCATACCATAATCCCAACAAGTTCGATTTCAACTCCTAAAGTTAATCCAAGCAAATTGACAACTCCAAGTCATCAATGAGGTAATAAACTCCCTGCTGACCATTTGCAAGGAACCCACACACTGACCTGTTAATGACCCTACAAAAAGAAATACTTCCTGACCACTTAGTTAAAAGCTTACATATTTTATACTTGCATTCCCTATGTTTTCTTTTATATCCAGAAGTGTTCATACACACAACAGAATGGTTTTCCCACCACCAAGTCACCATTAGTAATCACCCATGCAGGCAACTAGAAGTTTACATGCAAAGCCCATTATGGTCATTACAAACCAGCAAAAGTGAGGGGGGTGCGGAGATATCTACTCAACCAGAGATTGGATGCCATGAGCAAAATTAAAGTTAGCGTGATGGAATCTACTAATCTGCTTGGTGCTACTCTTACAACAGAGTTAAAATACAGATATGATTGCTTCATATACATCCCATACAGCTTAGAATCATAGAGTCATGGAGATGTACAGCATGGAAACAGACCCTTTGGTCCAACCAGATATCCTAACCTAATCTAGTCCCATTTGCCAGCACCTGGCCCACATTCCTCTAAACATGTCCTATTCATACAGCCATCAGATGCCTTTTCAATGCTGTAATTGTACTAGCCTCCACCACTTCCACCGGCAGGTCACTCCATACATGTACCACCCTCTGTGTGAAAAAGTTGTCCCTTAGGTCCCTTTTAAATTTTTCACTTCTCACCCTAAACCTCTGCCTCTAGTTCTGGACTCCCCCAACCCAGGGAAAATATCTTGTCTATTTATCCTATCCATGCCCCTCATGATTTTATAAACGTCTATAAGGTCACCCCTAGGCCTCCGACGCTCCAGGGAAAACAGCCCTAGCCTATTCAACCTCTCCCTGTAGCTCAAATCCTCCACCCATGGCAACATCATTGTAAATCTTTTCTCAACCCTTTCAACTTCCACAAAATCCTTCCAATAGGAGGGAGACCAGAATTGCACACAATATTCCAAAAGTGGCTTAACTAATGTCCGATACAGCCCCACGATCTCCCAACTCCTATACTCAATGCACTGACCAATAAAGGAAAACATACCAAACGCTTTCTTCACTCTTATCTTCCTATGACTCCATTTTCAAGGAACTATGAATCTGCATTCCAAGGTCTCTTTGTTCAGCAACACGCTCCAGGGCCATACCATTAAGTGTATAAGTCCTGCGCTGATTTGCCTTTCCAAACAGCAGCATCTCACATTTATCTAAATTACATTCCATCTGCCACTGCTCAGCCCATTAGCCCATCTGATCAGGATCCCGTTGTACTCTGAGGTAACATTCTTCACTGTCCACTACACCTCCAATTTTGGTGTCATCTGCAAACTTACTAACTATACCTCTTATGTTCACATCCAAATCATTTATATAAATGACAAAAAGGCAGTGGATCCAGCACCAATCCTTGTGGCACTCCACTGGTCACAGGCCTCCAGTCTGAAAAGCAACCCTTGACCACCACCCTCTGTCTTCTACCTTCAAGTCAGTTCTGTATCCAAATGGCTAGTTCTCCTTTTATTCCATGAGATCTAACCTTTCTAACCAGTCCCCATGGTAAACCTTGTCAAATGCTTTACTGAAGTCCATATAGATCACGTATCTATATGGACTTCAGTAAAGCATTGATGTACCTTCATCAATCTACTTCGTTAATTATTCAAAAATCTCAATCAAGGTCACGAGACATGATTTCCCATGCACAAAGCCATGTTGTCTTTCCCTAATCAGTCGTGGCCTTTCCAAATGCATATAAATCCTGTCCCTCAGAATTTCCTCCAACTACTTGCCCACCACCAATATCAAGCTCACCAGTCTATAATTCCCTGGCTTTCCATTACCACCTTTCTTAAATAGTGGTGTCATGTTAGCCAACCTCCAGTCTTCTAGCACCTCATTTGTGACTATGAATGATACAAATATCTCAGCAAGGGGCCCACCAATCACTTCCCACAGAGTTCTAGGGTACACCTGATCAAGTCCTGGGGTTTTATCCACTTATGTGTTTTAAGACATCCAGCACCACCTCCTCTGTAATATGGACATTTTTCAAGATGTCAACATCTATTTCCCACATTCTATGTCTTCCATGTCCTACTCCACAGTAAACACGGGTGCAAAACATTCGTTTAGTATCTTCCCCATCTCCTGTGGTTCCACAAATAGGCTGTGTAGTGGGGAAAATTAGCAGTCTCAGAGTCAGAATCTGGATTGAACGACAGAGTTTATTGTACAAAGGAACCGGAGCTCTGGGGAGGAGAGACTTCATCAGCATGGCAGTCTGCTGCAAGCCTCCTCGCACTCTTGGAGCACATGTCATGATATTTTATACATTTTGTGGTACAATAGTTCAAGTATTGAGTCTTTGTACAGCATGGTTTGTTTACAGAAAACCATTACAAAATCATTGTCAGTTTCAGTGGTCGTGATCGTTCTTCCTCAGAAGGAAGATTGTTTTCCATTACTGCAGATCTGAAGTATTAACACTTGTATACATAATTTGGAGATGCCGGTGTTGCAAATAGGGTTAAGGAGAATCCAAGGGGATTTTATAAATATATTAAGGACAAAGAGATAACTAGGGAGAGAATAGGATCCCTGAAGGATGAGCAAGGCAATCTCATGTGGGAGTTGACATGGGGCATGCTGACATGGGGCACACAGACACAAGACAGCCACTGAGCAATAAATTGGTCACTTCGCTCACAGGATGGTCACTGAGCCATTACATGGAAAAATATAGCAAAGCATGGTGTTGTGTGATTTTTCACTTGTATACAAGCAGTCTCAGGTAGTTAACATTTCTATTGAAGGTAGTGGCTGGAATCAGACACTTTGGCAAGCAGTAGACGTTACTGATATGTATTCTCTCCCCCACCTGCCTTAAACTAATCATCCATGCTCTGTGTCTATAGTGCTTGCATCCTGTCAGCTTCAGGCAGTATCTGTGTATGCTTTGCTATATTTTTCCACGTAATGGCTCAGTGACCATCCTGTGAGCGAAACGACCAATTTATTGCTCAGTGGCTGTCTTGTGTCTGTGTGCCCCATGTCAGCATGCCCCATGTCAACTCCCACATGAGATTGCCTTGCTCATCCTTCAGGGATCCTATTCTCTCCCTAGTTACCTCTTTGTCCTTAATATATTTATAAATTCCCCTTGGATTCTCCTTAATCCTATTTGCAAAAGCTATCTCATGTTCCCTTTTTGCCTCCTGATTTTGTTCTTAAGTATACTCCTACTGCCTTTATACTCTTGTAAAATCTTAAATAGTGGTGTCATGTTAGCCAACCTCCAGTCTTCCAGCACCTCATTTGTGACTATGAAAGATACACATATCTCAGCAAGAGGCCCACCAATCACTTCCCACAGAGTTCTAGGGTACATCTGATCAGGTCCAGGGGTTTTATCCACTTAAATGTGTTTTAAGACATCCAGCACCACCTCCTCTTGTAAGGATTCACTCGATCTCTGCTGTCTATACCTGACATATGCTTCCTTCTTTTTCTTAACCAAAACTTCAATGTTTCTAGTCATCCAGCCTTGTCTTTCACCCTAAAAGGAATATACTGTCTCTGGACTCTTGTACACTGTCTCTGGACTCTTGTTATCTCACTTTTGAAGGCTTCCCATTTTTCAGCTGTCCCTTTACCTGCAAACATCTGCCCCCAATCAATTTTTGAAAGTTCTTGCCTAATCCCATCAAAATTGGCCTTCCTCCAATTTAGAACTGCAACCTTTAAGTGTGGTCTATCCTTTTCCATCACCAGTTAAAAATTAATAGAATTATGGTCGCTAGGCCCCTGAGTGCTCCCCCACTGACATCTCTGTCACCTGCCCTGCCTTATTTCCCAACAGTAGATCAAGTTTTGCACCTTCTCTAGTATGTACATCCGTATACTCAATCAGAATATTGTCTTGTACACATTTAAGAAATTCCTCTCCATCTAAACACTATGGCAGTCCCAGTCTATGTTCGGAAAATTAAAATCCTCGACCATAACCACCTGATTATTCTTACTGTGTTTGGAAAATTAAAATTCCTAACCATAACCACCCTATTATTCTTACAGTTAACTGAGATCTCCTTACAAATTTGTTTACCAATTTCCCACTGATTATTGCGGGGGGTGGGGTGGGGGGGAGGTCTATAATACAATCCCAGTAAGGTGATCATTCCCTTTCTATTTCTCAGGTCCACCCAAATAACTTCCCTGAATGTATTCCCAGGCATAATGCTATCCCCTATTAAAACTCTACTCCCCCTCCTCTGTTGCTCCCCCCTTTTATACTTCCTATAACAATTGTATCCTTGCTAAGAAATTCTACCAAACTTTATTTAGTCACATAGAACTAGAAAAACAGGAAATTTGATTTGAAGTAATTTTTCAGCTTAATCTTTTCTGTACAATCTTGGAATCTCATGCATCTCCCTTCTTGAAAATCTGACAAGCCTAAATTATTCAACTATTAACTAACCTTAACACTGACACTAACATTTCAATGCCTTGATGATCAAAATGGACATAATGTTGAAGATACTCTATAATTTGATTATGACTTTCACTAACTTGTATTCTATTATTGACAAAGGGAATGCGACTTGTATTTCTCAAACATCAGTTATTTGTTGGTCCATATTGGCCAAACAGATCACCCCTCATGATCTTATATGTTTCAATCAAGTTGCCTCTTAGTCTTTTAAACTTAGGCAGATACAAGCCTTGCCTGTTCATCATTTCCTCATATGATAACCCACTTATTCCAGGTATTACTCTGAACTGTTCTCAATGAATTTACATTCTTCCTTAAATAAAGGTTACCAATATGGTGCTCTGTACTCCAGTTGCAGTCTCACCAGTGCTCTGTATAACTGAAAAATAACCTTCTTTTATATTTAATTTTCCTTATGATAAATTATAACATTCAATTAGCTTTCCAAATTATTTGCTGTGTCTGCATACTAACCTTTTGTGATTCATACCTGATCTCTCAACATCTCAGTTCTATAATCTATCTCCATTTAGTTTTGTTTTTAATTCTTTCTGCCAAAATGTATAATTCCACATTGTTCCATTTGAAACTATTTGATAGATCTTTGCCCATTCACTTAACCTATCTATATCCCTCCGCAGCTTCCTTTTTCTTCCTCACAACTTTCTCTTTCCTATCTTTGTGCCATTAGTAAATTTGGCAAACATGCCTTCCATCCCTTCATTCAAATCATTTGTATAAATTGTAAGCAGTTGAGGTCTCAGGACCAATCGCTATACCACATCATTCATTACATCTTACCAACCCCAAAAAAGAGACATTTATGCCTCTTCTCTATTTCCTGTCAGCCAGCCAATCTTCTATCCATGATAATACTTTAACATCTATATGATAGCTTTTATTTTCTGCTGTTGTGCTTACCAAATCATCTGGACCATGTGATCATCTTCATTCATTCAGCTTCATGCATGGAGTAGCTATTATTTCCATCTTTTTTTGATCCAGCACTTTACAGACCTCAACTCATTTTTATCTGTCATCTTGGCATTATTAAAGAATAATTGCAGCTAATCATATTTAAGTCTGAACATTGAAATTTGCATTGGTGGAAAGGAAAATCAAAAGACTTCCTGCATGTTAAAATTATTCATTAAAAATAGGTTTCTAATAGCAACCTAGCAATCCATAGTGTACACACAAAGAATTGAAGGTCATCCATCTGATTGTTATACAGATTGTTGGGAGTGATGTATAAGATTGCCAGCCAAAAATCAATGATGGAAAAACTATTATCTGGAGGAATGTTTAAACTACTCATCAATATACATTACAGCAAACTTTAGGTACTTACTTGAGGTCACCTCAAGATTCAGAGGCACTGTACAAGGAACAGAAGTTTGAACTTCAACATGGTGATGAGAATTGCAGTTGCATTTTAAAAAGAATAGTATCTGGGATCAGAAAACAGAAATGAAACTATCAGATTATTATAAAAGCCCCAATTGGTTCACTAAAGCCCTCAACTGGGTCCAACCCATCTCCTGCACTTCCGCTCTCTCCCCCTCTCTCCCCTCCCACAAGTGATAGGGTTCCCTTTATCCTTATTTACCATCCTGCCAGCATCAACACCCAAGGTGCCATCAATAAACACATATTCCCTCCACTCCCTTGTCTATCTTCCGCGGGGACTGTTACCTCCGGAACACCCTGGTCCACCTTCCTTCACTCCCAACACCCATCACAGCCCCATGACAGCTTTCCCAGCAACCACCAAAGGTGTAACACTTGCCCATTTACCTCCTACCTCCTCTGTATTCAAGGGCTCAAACATACCTTCCGAGTGAAACAACACTTTGCCTGCACTTCTCACAATCTATTGCTCACAATGTGATCTCCTCGACATCAGGGAAACGAAGAGTAGTCTGGGTGACCGCTTTGCAGATAACTATGTTCTCCCACAAAAAAGACCCGGAGCTTCCAGTTACATGTCACTTCAACCAACCACCCTGTACCCTAGCCAATATTCTGTCTCAGGTTTGCTGCAGTGGTCTAGTGAAGATCTGTGCAAGCTGGAAGAACAACACTTCATTTTCCACCTGGGGACCCTAAAGCCCTCTGGATATTAAGTTCAATAATTTTAGTGCCTGAACTCAATGTCCTAGTCCCCTACCAAATACACTAGGCCTTGTTATCACACAGTCTGCCATTACATACTACCTATTGTTAGCCACTAACAATCTCCATTAACAGCTATTCACCTTCCCAACCAGATCCTTATCGATTCCTTTGTCTGTTCAACTGTTCTTGTCTCACTTTGGGCTCTATCCTTACGTATCGTTTACTCCTTACCCCCTCCCCCAACGTATCTTCTATGTATAAACCAACATTTTCCTAGCTACCATTAGTTCTGAGGAAGGGTCACTGGACCCAGAACATTAACTATGATTCCTCTTCACAGATGCTGCCAGACCAGCTGAGCTTTTCCTTCAACTTCTGTTTGAGAAGGCAGTGGATAACTGTTCCCAATAAATTTACATCCTTCCTTAAATAAATAGGAAATCACATGATTGTGAAAAGGCTTCTTAAAGGAGAACATGGAGGCAGCATGTGAAAGTAGCTCAGAAAAAAAATCCAAGATATAAGGGAAGAGCAGCTGAAAGCTTTGGCAGTCGTAAATGGTGCAATAGAAGAAACAGCTAGTTCTAGTGACTGAATAACTACATAAAGATGTTAGGTTGGCCATTGGCAGGATTAGCTATCTGGCCATCATTGTCTCTTAGTTCCATCACATTTTGTGGGAATGAAGGCATGATTGAGTGCTTTTCACCATAACTGCTTAGAATATGTTCAACTCTCCACAGGAGAATGTGCGGCTGCTGGGGACAGACAAGGGCTATGGTGAGAAAAATTACATTGTGCCACTATAGAAGAAAAGAAACATCCCAATTGGTCTTTAGCTGACCTTTTATAGGTTTGGTTTACGGGCAACATTCCAACAATCTTAAAAGGAATATCTTTCTTTTAAAAAATGCTATTTTTAATTGTATTTAAAATGAAAAGAAAGCAATTTTTAAAAGTAACATATTCATTCTTAGTTCCCTTAGAGAATTGCAGGTTCAAGATGTGAGCACGCTATGGCTTTAATAGGAGTATTTTTTTTTGTTAAGAGAGGTTGAGGTGGGAAGTGCCAATTAGTCTGCTTCAAAGCCCATAAACAGTTTATGAGGCAATGATAAAACCTCAGGCACTGATAAAATCAGCACTCTTAAGAACCATTTCCACATTTGAAGTTATAATCAATTGTGTAGGACATCTGCCTAAAACAAAAAGTGAAAATTAGTTTTTGTTGACCATAATGCATTTGTCTACTAGATTTCCAGAGGTCATTCCATTATGCAGTATTATGGCTCAAAGGATTGTAGAAAAGTTACTCAAATTCTTTAATAAATATGGATTATCCATAGAGACATAATCAGAACAAGGGCAAAATTTTACATCAAAGCTATTCAAGAAAGTTACAGATAGCTTAGGAACAAAACAACTCAAATCCACTCTGTACCATCCAAAATACACACAGCATTAGAGTGGTGGCATCATAATTGAAAGATCATGTATAGGATTTATAGTCAAGACTGTTCAGAGGATTGGAATAAAGAAATTCCATTTGGATCTTTTGTAATTAGGGATGCACCGAATAAATCAATTAAATTCAATTCATTTGAATTAGGGCATGAGGTGAGAGGACACTGAAATTAATTAAGGTACAATTGGTGAGCCAAAGTTTAGAATCCACACATTTGGATTATGTGTCAAATTTTAGGGAATGGTTAAATAGAGCGGGTAAGTTGGCTAGACAGCTAGGAGAAAGTGAGGACTACAGATGCTGGAGAGTCAGAGTCAAAAAGGGTGGTGCTGGAAAAGCACAGCAAGTCATGCAGCATCTGAGGAACAGGAGACATTTTAGGCATAAGCCTTTCATCAGGAATGTACAGCTTGAGATGAAACAGGTGTGATGATGCTGCTCCTTTAACAAGGTTATGTTGTCCTTTTTTTTCCAGAGATGTCATGAAAGACACAGTCTCTGAAAAGTCTAAGTTGAAGAGGTTTTGGGCCAATTTGATTACAGATAACAGATACTATCTTGGGCAAAAGGCTTCTAAGTCTAAAAAAAACTTTTACAATGAAAGGGAGTGGCCAGTTCTCCCAGCTCATCTTTTCTCTGGTTTGGTTTTAGCACAGTACAGTAGTAAAAGCTGCTGGATCCAAAGAAGCAGGTCTAGGCTGATCCTCCTCTCTCTCTGACTTCTCTCCTATAAGACCCTATGTTTGATTTTACCTTTTGTGCCAAGGGGTATTTATGGGGATTATTGCAAGCATTTGGAACAGCATCATTAAGTTGGGATGATCTGTTGGGTTTTGAGATAGGTTAACTATTTGATATTCTCTTCCCTTTTGTTGGTGCTTCATTCGATAATCTTGTAAATAAATTGTTTTGTTTAAAACTATGTGGTTTGACCAACTGCATCCCTCCTGGATTATCTGTGTTACACCTGCTGAAAACAACTAGCAAAGTTAGGGTCTAGCCTAGTCCATTTCATAGGAAGCAGTCAATAAATCAAGTATTCATAATTTTGCTACTGGAGATAAAGTTACTTCCAGTGGGAGGTGAACCTTTAAGGGCAATATTCAAATTGACAGGAAACTGAGGTGAACTATTTAAGAAGCATTTCAGATAGAAAGCAATCTCACTGTTTATCATGTGAATATGCTGTAAAGGTATTTGAAAGGGAAAGAAAACAAAAGGAGAATGTGTTACAGAGTGAAGAACCAAGTTTAAAAGATTCTGAATTAAACATTCCTCAGATTAAATTGGACAATGAGAAAGTTCTCAAAAATTGTGAAAAATTGCAGTTACCTTTCAGAGGAAAATTGAAATGACCTGAAAGAGTTATTACAATCACGTGGGGAAATATGTGGGAATACTCTCAGATGTACTAATCTAATTATGCATGATGTAGATATAGGCTGTTCCAGTTAAGCAAGATCCTTTAAAGTTGGCATAGGTTCAAAAATAGATTGAACACATACTCAGAGTAAACATAATTGTGTGAGTTACAGTGAATGGAACTCACTCATATTCATGGTGCCAAAAGCTCAATGATTATGTCGATGCAGTTACAAAATCTGATTCATATCTATTCCTCATTTGGAAGACTGTATTGAGAAGGTGAGACAAACAACTTATATTTCAAAGTTGGACTTACTCAGAGGATACTGGCAGGTAGCTTTATCCAAAAGACCTAAGGAAATTTTGGCTTTTGTGATGCTGAGTGGATAGTACCTATTTAATTAGGAGAAAGTGAGGACTGCAGATGCTGGAGACCAGAGTTGAAAAGTGTGATGCTGGAAAAGCGCAGCAGGCCAGACATTCCTCATTTCCCCTTCCCCAACGGCCTCGGGCGACTGTCTGTGTGGAGTTTGCACATTCTCCCCGTGTCTGCATGGGTTTCCTCCGGGTGCTCCGGTTTCCTCCCATAGTCACAAAGATGTGCGGTTCAGGTGAATTGGCCATGCTAAATTGCCCGTAGTGTTAGGTAGGGGGTAAATGTATGGGTATGGGTGGGTTGCGCTTCGGCGGGTCGGTGTGGACTTGTTGGGCCGAAGGGCCTGTTTCCACACTGTAAGTAATCTAAAACCTTATCTCAGTCCCAACCCCCAGATTCAGTACCACCCTCTTGACCTGCAATCTTCTTCCCGACCTCTCCGTACCCACCGCCTCTCCAGCCTATCTTCCACACCTCCTTCCACCTATTGTATTCCCAGTGCCCCTCCCCCAAATCCCCCCCACCCCCCCACCTTTTATCTTAGCCCACTTGGCACAACAGCCTCATTCCTGAAGAAGGGCTTATGCCCGAAACGTCGATTCTCCTACTCCTTGGATGCTGCCTGACCTGCTGCGCTTTTCTAGCACCACACTTTTCAACTCTATTTATTTAATGTCATGCCATTTGGTATGGAAAATGCACCAGTTACATTTCAAAGATTAATTAATAAAGTTATTTCAGGTTTACCCAATTGTGTAGTGTATATTGATGATCTGGTGATTTTCAGTCACACATGGAAGGAATGTTTGAAGCATCTAGGGAATTATTTGATTGACTTTGGGAGGTAGGCTTGGTGACAAACCTAGTTTTAGAGTGAGTTTGCAAAAGCCCAAGTCACTTTGGGTATGGAAAGATGGACCTATATGAAACTAAATCAAAAGTTGTCGGGGAGTTCCCATACCTTTGACGAAGAGAGTAGTACTACAATTCCTGGGACTAAGTGGTCTTTATCAGAAGTTTGTACCAAATTTTAGTAGTGTTGTTCCACTGATTGACTTGTTGAAATGCAGAAAATTTCAGTGGAAAGGGAATGTCAGAAGGCATTCTGACTGCCTGAAAACTGTGTTTGCCACTCTCCATGTGTTAGCCATACCTAATTATGCAAAGTTATTCAAAGGGGTGTCAGTGCTGTACTTTTGCAAGAAAGTGACGAGGCGATAGAAAGACCTGTTGGGTATTTTTCCAGAAAATTGAAAACTCATCAAGAAATATTCCACGATTAAGAGGGAAACCTTGAGTTTGGTGTTGAGGTTGCAACATTTACATTGCCAGTAACGTGTCTGAGACGATTGTATATATTAATCATAAGCCCTTAAAGTTTTTGGAAAAATTTAAGGATAAAAATACCAGATTATAAAGTGGAACTTATTATTGTAGCCATTCAATTAAAAAATTATACATGTGGCAGAATGAGTGAATGTAATTGCTGATGCATTGTTACAAATTTGAAGAAGAAAGATGGAGGCATTTGCTTGTGGGAAAAAGTCTGAAATGGATCACAGTAGTGAATATTTACATGCTTACAGTCACTGTAATGTACTAATAGCATAAGACTAGATGCTTTAAAGATGAAGCCATCTTTGTACATTGATGGTTTCTTTTTTGTTAAAGCAGGGAGCGGGAGGTGTGATGATACTATGGCTTTAGAGAGGTGCATTTTGTCCTTTCTTTGTGAAGGTTGCGAACAGAAGTGCCAATTAAATTGCTTCAAAGGTTGTAAACAGTTTGTGAGGCCTTGGGATTTTTTCTAAGGTGGAACAATAGAAGAAATCTGAATGGGTGCCAGGATCTTTAGTTCTGGTTTTTCAATAATGATTGTTGGGGTCTTGAAACAGGGTTTGGAAGCTGCAGTACATCTTGCTACTAAGTTTTCTCTTTATGTTTGTCCTGTTGGATTTTAGAATTATATGTGAAACAATCTATTTTATTGAATTCACCTTTGCCAAGGACATATTTATGGGAGATCATTATATTTGTACAGTTAATTAATTAATACATCTGCTATTTTGTTAAGCATTTTAATAGAGCTACAGTTAAAATTAAAATAAAAAGCATTGGTTTGTCCATTTTAATTGTAGTGAAAACTAAAGTTTGTTTTGCTTAATGTCAAGTAGTTTGACCAATCAAATTGCACCCAAAATGCAACACCTCACACTTACCTTTAAAATAAGTGATTAGGAGCTAGACAATCTTTTGAACATAGTTTGAGGTGGCTTGGTGTTGTCCATAACAAAGACATCAGGATTCTAAGTACAGAACCCAAGGAGGATTACGTTTTCAGAGGGGTCATTCTTTGGACAACAAGGAGGTAAAAATCAACTAGGTAAAAACAAGGGCTGCAGATGCTGGAAACCAGATTCTAGACTAGAGTGGTGCTGGAAAAAAACAGCAGCTCAGGCAGCATCCGAGGAGCAGGAAAATCGATGTTTCGGGCAAAAACCTTTCATCAGGAATAGAGGCAAAGTGCCTGCAGGGTGGAGAGATAAATGAGAGGAGGCTGGGGGTGGGGAGAAAGTAGCATAGAGTACAATAGGTGAATGGGGGTGGGATGGAGGTGATAGATCAGAGAGGAGGGTGGATTGGATAGGTGGAAAGGAAGATAGGCAGGTAGGACAAGTCATGGGGACAGTGCTGGGCTGGAAGTTTGGAACTGGGGTGGGGTGGGCGAAGGGGAAATGAGGAAACTGGTGAAGTCCACATTGATGCCCTGGGGTTGAAGTGTTCCGAGGCGGAAGATGAAGCATTCTTCCTCCAGGCGTCAGGTGGTGAGGGAGCAGTGGTGAAGGAGGCCCAGGACCTCCATGTCCTTGGCTGAACGGGAGGAGAAGTTGAAATGTTGGGCCACAGAGCAGTGTGGTTGATTGGTGCGGGTGTCCCAGAGATGTTACCAAAAGCACTCTGGTAGGAGACGTCCAGTCTCCCCAATGTAGAGGAGACCGCATTGGGAGCAATGGATACAATAAATGATATTGGTGGATGTGCGGGTAAAACTTTGATGGATGTGGAAGGCTCCTGTGGCGCCTTGGATGGAGGTGAGGGAGGAGGTGTGGGCACAGGTTTTGCAATTCCTGTGGTGGCAGGGGAAGATGCCAGGATGGGAGGGTGGGTTGTTGGGGGGGCTTGGACCTGACCAGGTAGTCACGGAGGGAATTGTCTTTGCAGAAGGCGGAAAGGGGTGGGGAAGGAAATATATCCCTGGTGGTGGGGTCTGTTTGGAGGTGGCGGAAATGTCGTTGGATGATGTGGTTTATGCGATGATTGGTCGGGTGGAAGGTGAGCACCAGGGAGTTCTGTCCTTACCAGGCCTGACCTACCCTCTTTCGTGAAGGTAAAAGTTTTTTGTGGCAGTTCTTGAAGAGGAGGGGAGCTCAATCCAGTACCAAAGTGAACATTTATTCTTGAACCAACACGATCAAAGCGGACTTTCAGTTCATTAATCTCTCTTCGAGTCATAGAGATGTACAGCACAGAAACAGGCCCTTCAGTCCAACTCATCCATGCTGACCAGATATCCCAACCCAATCTAGTCCCACCTGCCAGCACTTGGCCCATGTCCCTCCAAACCCTTCCTATTCACATACCCATCCAGATGCCTCTTATATGTTGCAATTCTACTAGCCTTCACCACTTCCTCTGGCAGCTCATCCCATATACATACCACCCTCTGAGTGAAAATGTTGTCCCTTAGGTCTCTTTTATATCTTCCCCTCTCACTCTAAACCTATGCCCTCTAGTTCTGGACTCCTCCACCCAGGACATAGACTTTGTCTCTTTATCTTATCCATGCCCCTCATGATTTTATAAATCTCTATAAGCTCACACCTCAGCCTCTGTCGCTCCAGCCCTAGCCTATTCAACCTTTCCCTATAGCTCAAATCCTCCAATCCTGGCAACATCCTTAGAAATCTTTTCTGAACCCTCTCAAGTTTCACAACATCTTTCTGACGTGAAGGAGACCAGAACTAGACACAATATTTCAACAGTGGCCTAACCAATGTCCTGTACAGCCGCAACATGACCTTCCAACTCCTGTACTCAATACTCTGACCAATAAAGGAAAGCATAATCATACTCCTTCTTCACTATCCTATCTAACTGCGACTCCACTTTCAAGGAGCTACAAACCTGCACTCCAAGGTCTCTTTGTTCAGCAACACTACCTAGCACCTCTCATTTATCTAAATTAAACTCCATCTGCCACTTCTCAGCCCAGTGGCCCATCTGATCAAGATCCCCGTTGTGATCTGAGGTAATCTTCTTCGCTGTCCACGACACCTCCAATTTTGGTGTGATCTGCAAACTTACTAACTATACCTCTTATGCTCACATCCAAATCATTGATAGAAATAATGAAAAGTAGTGGACCCAGCACTGACCCTTGTGGCATTCCACTGGTCACAGGCCTCCAGTCTGAAAAACAGCCCTCCACCACCACCTTCTGTCTTCTACCTTTGAGCCAGTTCTGTATTCAACCCTCTTCAGTTAGTCTATAGGATGGAAAGCAATCAAAATATGCTAATACGGCATCTTTACACGTAATGAAAATATTTGAGATGCCCTGAACATTTTAAAATAGCACACTTCACATGTTTACAGTCAGTGAAATTGCAATTTAAATTGCAACTTTCAACGTGCATAGTCAATTTGTAATTAGCAAGCTCCCACAAGTATATTGATCAGTTAAATCTGATTTTGGATGTTAGTTCTTTGTGGCCAGTACAGACAGAACTCCCCCACTCTTCTCCAAAATTGTATTCCTGGATCTTTCATTTCCATCCAAAGGTGCACTGGCAGGTCAGCCTAGATTATGCTTATATCCCCAAAATGAGATTCGAAATCCACAAATTTCTATATTCAGAGACAGGTAAGTCAACATTTGGAACAAGGGAATTAAAAAAAAGTAAGAATTCAGGACCAGCTTGTCCTCTAAGAGTGAAGGGACCCTGGATGTCAAGGAATAGAGAGTTTGATAAAAAAAAAGGAAGTTTTGGGCGGCACGGTGGCACAGTGGTTAGCACTGCTGCCTTACAGTGCCAGAGACCCGGGTTCAATTCCCGCCTCAGGCGACTGACTGTGTGGAGTTTGCACATTCTCCCCGTGTCTGCGTGGGTTTCCTCAGGGTGCTCTGGTTTCCTCCCACAGTCTAAAAATGTGCATTGGTGAATTGGCCAAGCTAAATTGCCTGTAGTGTTAAGGGCAGGGGTAAACGTAGGGGAATTGGTCTGGGTGGGTTGTGCTTCGGCGGGTCGGTGTGGGCTTGTTTCCAGACTAAGTAATCTAATCTAATAAAAAGGAAGCATGTCAGATACAGCACATTAGAAACAGAGGATGCCCTTCAAAAGTATAATGAGTTGAAGAGGTTTCTTAAAAGGAAAATTAAGAGAGCGAAGAGGGGCCACGAAATATCTTTGGCTGATGGTATCAAGGAAAACGCAAAGCTTTTTATAAGTATATGAAGAGCAAGAGGATTACGAGGGAAAGGTCTAGTGGGACCTATTAGAAACCAAAGGGACAACCTGTGCATGGAGCCATTGAATGTGAGTGAGGTCCTCAATAAATACTTCTCATCTGTATTCAGAAGAGGAGAAAGGCATTATAACTGGGATGTTCAGTTTGGAGACAGAGGTTCAGGCGTATGTTAAGATTAATGAGGTGGTATTAGATGTTATTGCACAAATACCCAGGGCCCGGTGAGTGTGTCCCAGGCTGCTATGAGAGGCAAGAGAAATTTCTAGGGCCCTGATAGATATATTTAATACTTTGCTAGCCACAGGCGAGGTACTAGTAGAATTGAGGATAGCTCATGTGGTTTCTTGGTAAAAGAAAAGGAGCAGGGATAGGCCAGATTAGTCTGATATCAGTGGCAGGGAAATTATTGGAAAGACACTCTTTAAAAAAACAGGATTATTCAATACTTGGAAAGGCAGGCATTGACCAGATTGATCAGCATGGATTTGTTAGAGGGAGAGGGTTGTGCAGTTGATATGATTCACATGGATTTTAGTAAAGCCTTATACAAGGTCGCACATGGAAGGGTGGTTCAAAAGGCAACAGCTCATGGGATCCAAGGCAGTTTGGCAAACTGGCTCCAAAAGCCTGTGAACAGCACTATTCCACAGGGATTATATTGGGACCAGTGCTCCATGTTATGTAAATTATCAGTCTGGGCGTGAACGTAGAAGGTATAATAAGTTTGCAAACGACATGAAAGTTGGGAGCACTGTTATAATAAGGGGAATGATTTAGGCTACAGATTGATATCGATCAGCTGGTAAATTGGACAGAGCAATGGCAGATGGAATTTAATCTGATATGTGTAGAGTGATGCATTTTGGGAATCTAATAAGGGAAGGATATATGCAATGATAGGCAAGTCCCCAGGGAGTGCTAAGAAACAAAGTAACCTTGCTCTACAAGTCCACATATCTTTGAATACTTCAGCAGAGGTAGAAATGATGATGAATGCAGCATATAGGATGCTTGTTTCATTAATGGGGGTGTAGAATATAGAAGCCAGGAAGTCTTGTTATAACCTTATAAAATACTGGTTAGGCCACAAATGGAATACTATGTGCAACTGTGGACATCATACTTTCTGAAGGACACGATTGCAATGGAAAGGTACAAAGGAAATTCACCAGGATATTGCCTGGGATGAGAAGTCTGTTATAAGATGAGACCAGATAGACTATGTTTGTTTTCCTTGGAGAAGAGACAGCTGAGGGAAATATGATGGAGCTCCATGCACATGTTGTCCCTTTAGTTTCTATATAAAATTGAGAAGCACAGACAATTCTCCCCCGGGACAGCTGCGACTAAGACCAGACTGTACAAGTTTAAGGTGAGGAGCAAGTGGTTTAGAGGAGATCAAAGAGAAAAAAAAAATGTTTTTCATCCAGCGGGTAGTAGATATGGAACATGCTACCTGACAGGGCAATGGAGAAGGTGCTCT
This sequence comes from Hemiscyllium ocellatum, assembly GCF_020745735.1. Classification (NCBI taxonomy): domain Eukaryota; kingdom Metazoa; phylum Chordata; class Chondrichthyes; order Orectolobiformes; family Hemiscylliidae; genus Hemiscyllium; species Hemiscyllium ocellatum. Next base: position 102,970,090 of record NC_083403.1, on the reverse strand, counting down.
CACAATATTTAAGCATCACCTGGATGAGTACTTAAAATGCTAGAGCATAGTAAGCTATGGACCAAGTACAGGTATATGGAACTAGTTCAGTTTGGTGTTTGTTGGTTGGCATAGACATGCTGGACTGAAGGGCCTATTTCTATGCAGCACGACTCCGACAAAGGTGAGATGATCCAAGCCACAGATGCTACCTGTATAGAGTCACAGAGATGTACAGCATGGAAACAGACCCTTTGGTCCAACGTGTCCACGCTGACCAAATACCCCAACCTAATCTAGTCCCATTTGCCAGCACTTGAACCTTATCCCACCAAGATGCCTTTTAAATGTTGTAATTGCAACCAGCCTCCACCACTTCCTCTGGCAGCTCATTCCATATACACACCACCCCCCTGCATGAAAAAGTTGCCCCTTAGGTCCTGTTATATCTTTCCCCTTTCACCCTAAACCTATGTTCTCTAGTTCTTGACTCCCCCACCCAAGGGAAAAGACTTTGTTTATTTATCCTATCCATGCCCCTTATGATTTTATAAAACTCTATGAGGTCACCCCTCAGCTTTCAACACTCAGGGAAAACAGCCTCAGCCTGTTCAGCCTCTCCCTATAGCTCAAATTCTCCAACCCTGACAACATCCTTGTAAATCTTTTCTGAACCCTTTCAAGTTTCACATCTTTCAGATAGGAAGGAGACCAGAATTGCATGCGATATTCCAAAAGTGGCCTAACCAATGCCCTGTATAGCCACAACATGACCTCCCAATTCCTGTACTCAGTGGTCTGACCATTAAAGAAAGCATACCCAAATGCCTTCTTCACTCTCCTATCTACCTGTGACTCCACTTTCAAGGAGCTATGAACCTGCACTCTAAGGTCTCTTTGTTCAGCAACACTCCGTAGTACCTTACCATTAAGTGTATAAGTCCTGCTAAGATTTGCTTTGCCAAAATGCAGCACCTCGCATTTATCTAAATTAAACTCCATCTGCCACTCTTCAGCCCATTGCCCCATCTGATCAAGATCCTGCTGTAATCTGAGTAGGCCTTCTTTGCTGTTCATTACACCTCCAATTTTGGTGTCATCTGCAAACTTACTAACTATACCTCTTATGTCCATATCCAAATCATTTATATAAATGATGAAAAGTAGTGGACCCAGCACTGATCCTTGTGGTACTCCACTGGTCACAGGCCTGCAGGCTGAAAACAACTCTCCACCACCACCCTGTCTTCTACCTCGAGCCAGTTCTGTATCCAAATGACTAGTTCTCCCTGTATTCCACAGGATTTAACCAGTCTCCCATAGGGAACCTTGTTGGCCTCTTTATTGAAGTCCATACAGATCATGTCTACCACTCTGCCCTCATCAATCCTCTTTGTTACTTCTTCAAAAAACTCAATCAAGCTCGTGAGACATGATTTTCAAAGGCATGTTGACTATCCCTAAATCAATCCTTGCCTTTCCAATTACACCTATCCCTATCCTATCCCTCAGAATTCCCTCCAACAACTTGCCCATCACTGACGTCAGGCTCACTGGTCTACAGTTCCTTGGCTTGTCCTTATCACCTTTCCTAAATAATGATAGCACGTTAGCTAAGCTCCAGTCTTCCGGCACCTCACCTTGACTATTGATGATACAAATATCTCAGCAAGTGGCCCAGCAATCACTTCCCTAGCTTCCCACAGAGTTCTATGGTACTCCTGATCAGGTCCTGGGGATCTATCCATCTTTATGCATTTCAAGACATCCAGCACCTCATCCTCTGTAATATGGACATTTTTCAAGATGTCACCATCTATTTCCCTACATTCTGTATCTTCCATGCCCTTCTCCATAGTAAACACTGATGCAAAATATGCATTTAATATGTCCCACATCTTCTGCGGCTCCACACAAAAGCCACCTTGCTGATCTTTGAGAGGGCCTATTCTCTCCCTAGTTACCTTTTTGTCCTTAATGCATTCATAAAAATCCTTTGGATTCTCCTTAACCCCATTTGCCAAAGCTATCTCATGTCTCCTTTTTTGTCCTCCTGATTTCCCTCTTAAGTACACTCCTACTGCCTTTATACTCTAAGGATTCATTCAATCTCTCCTGTCTATACATGACATATGCTTCCTTCTTTTTCTTTAACCAAACCCTCAATTTCTCTAGCCATCCAGCATTCTCTACACCTACCAGCCTTTCCTTTCACACTAACAGGAATATACTATCTCTGGACTCTCATTATCTCATTTCTGAAAGCTTCCCATTTTCCAGCCGTCCCTTTACCTGCGAACATCTGCCCCCAATCAGCTTTTGAAAGTTCTTGCCTAATACCTTAGCCAAAATTAGCCTTCCTCCAATTTAGAACTTCGGCTGTTAGATCTGATCTATCCATTTCCATCATTATTTTAAATCTAATAGAACTATGGCTGCTGGCCCCAAAGTGCTCCCCAACTGACATCTCAGTCACCTACCCTGCCTTATTTCCCAAGAATAGGTCAAGTTTTGCAAGTTCTCTAGTAGGTACATCCACATACGGACTCAAAGTTTTCTTGTACACTCAAATTCCTCTCCATCTAAACCCTTAACACTATGGCAGTCTAAGTCTATGTTTGGAAAGATAAAATACCCTACCATAACCACTCTATTATTCTTACAGATAACTGAAATCTCCTTACAAATTTATTTCTCTATTTCCCACTGACTATTAGGGGGTCAATAGTACAATCCCAATAAGGTGATTATCCCTTTCTTATTTCTCAGTTCCACCCAAATAACTTCCTTGAATGCATTTCCAGGAATATCCTCTCGAAATACAGCTGTAATGCTATCCCTTATCAAAGACATCACTCCCCTCCTCTCGACTCACTTTCTGTCCTCCTTATAGCATTTGTATCCTGGCACATTAAGCTGGCAGTCCCATCCATCCCCGAGCTATGTTTCTGTAATTGCTATGACATCCCAGTCCCATGTTCCTAACTATGCCTTGAGTTCATCTGCCTTCCCTGTTAGGCCTCTTGCATTGAAATAAATGCAGTTTAATTTATCAGTCTGACCTTGTCGCTGCTTTGTTCCTGCCTGCCCTGATTGTTTGTTTGACTCGCTTCTTTTCTTAACTGTACCTGTCTCAGATTTATCTCTTTCCTCAGTATCTCACTGCCTGCCCCTCCTCCGCACCCCCATACCAGATTAAATCCTCCCAAGCAGCTCTAGCAAATCTCCCTGCCAGTAAATTAGTCCCTTTCCAACTCAGGTGCAATCCATCTTTCTTGTCCAGGTCACTTCTACCCCAGAAGAGATTCCAATGATCCAAAAATGTGAATCAGTTTTTCATACACCAGCTCTTCACCCAAGCATTCATCTGCTCTATCCTCCTATTCCTACCCTCACTAGTTCGTAGCATGGGCAGTAATCCAGATATTACTACCTTCGAGGACCTCCTCTTTAAGTTCCTGCCTAACTTTCTATATTCTACCTTCAGAATCTCATCTTTTTTACCTTACTATGTCGTTGGTACCAATGTGTACAATAACTTCCTGCTGGTGCCTCACCACTTGGAGAACATTCTGCACTTTCTCAGAGACATCCTTGATCCTGGCAGCAGGGAGGCAACACGCTATTCTGATTTTTCACAGCTGGCCGCAGAAACGTCTATCTGTGCCCCTGACCAGAGAGTCCCCTAAAATAAATCAATTGCTTGGAACCCGATTACATTAGAGTTTAGATCAAAGTGGTGCTAGAAAAGCACAGCAAGTCAGGCAGCATCGAAGGAGCAGGAAAATTGATGTTTCGGGCAAAAGCCCTTCATCAGGAATAGAGGCAGGAAGCCGCCAGGGTGGAGAGATGAATGGAGGGGGTGAGACTGGTGAGAAGGTAGCAAAAAGTACAATAGATTAGATTAGATTAGATTAGATTACCTACAGTGTAGAAACAGGCTCTTCGGCCCAACAAGTCCACACCGACCCGCCGAAGCGCAACTCACCCATACCCCTACACTTACCCCTTCACCTAACACTACGGGCAATTTAGCACAGCCAGTTCACCTAACCTGCACATCTTTGGACTGTGGGAGGAAACCGGAGCACCCGGAGGAAACCCACGCAGACACGGGGAGAATGTGCAAACTCAACACAGTCAGTTGCCTGAGGTGGGAATTGAACCCGGGTCTCTGGAGCTGTGAGGCAGCAGTGCTAACCACTGCGCCACCATGCCGCCCTTAAATAGGTGAATGGGGGTGGAGATGGAGGTGATAGGTCAGAGGGGAGGGTGGAGGGGATAGGTGGGAAGGGAGATTAGCAGGTACAACATGAGGACAGTGCTGAGCTGGAAGGTTGGAACTGAGGTAAGATGTGGGGGGGGGGGGAAATGAAGAAACTGGTGAAGTTCACCGATTACTTTAGAGCCAGTCTTGATACCAGAAGCTTGTTTGTGCTACATTCCCCTGAAAGTCCATCACACCCTACATTTTCCAAAACAGCATACTTGTTTGAGATGGGGATAGCCACAGAAGACTCCTGTACTACCCTTCTACGTCTTCTACCTTTCTTGGAATTAACCCATCTATGTGACTGTATTTGTGGCTTTTCTTCCTTCCTATAACTGCCATCCATCATACCCTCAGGCTCTTGTAAATTCCTCAATGCCACTCCAACCAATCCATTTGATCTGACAGGATTGCAGATATAATCCTCAGTAACCCTTAAACTCTCCCGAAACTCCCACATCTGACAAGAAGAGCATATCACACTACTAAAGGTTATTTTGCTCCTTCCAATCTACAGACACAGAAAATAGCACCGTCGTATTGATCTACAAAATACTGCTTCAGGCTTACTTAATACTTATGGCTTATATTTTTACTATTTAATCAGGAGACAGAGTTCAAAAACATATAATCAAGAAAGAACCCAGTCTACTCACTACTGTAGATTTACAGCAAGGCTATACTTAAAAACTATTTAAGTAACTGTTTCTGTGCTGTGACCTCTCCCAAACAGGTTCCTCCCAGATCAGTTGTAAGTTTTGTTGTTTGTTAAGTTTTTCTAAATACACTCCGATGTCCAGCGATACACAAATTCAAACAGCAAAGGCAGTTACTGTGCAGATTCATGGTTGTGAGAGGTTAGCAATGTGGGTTTCTTTCTCTCTCTCCTTTACATACTATGTACTTGCTGCCTTTGTCTGTATTTCTCCCTTTTAAAAGTGCTTTAGTTTAGATTTTTTTTTAAAGTTTCAAAATAACTGCAACAACATAAAAACAGTAATTGCTACTCCTGGCATTCGAGGAAATTACCTCCAAAACCTAAAATACCTCAATAAAAAAGGAGCAGCCTGTTACAGTCAGAAATGTTTCACATCCTCCATCTTGGATTACCCAGAATGATCCTCTGCTCCCAACCCAAAGAGAGAAGGGTTTGAACCCATCACCATTGAAAAGAGAGAATTTTGGCTGCATAGGAACACACAAGACTGGACCAAACATAAGCTGCTATTAAATGAAATTGTGGCCAATCAGCAAGCTTCATAGAAATCCTATTCTGTTACAAAGAAACTAGCATCACCATGTTAAATATTCAGTAACCCACAAGAAAATTGCCATTAACAATCATTACAATGCACTGTATTGCATGGAAAAAAAATTTAATGTAAAAATCTCAGTTGCAAATTGGCTGCCAATTTGGGGAAGTCTTTTATCTTGCTTTGAAAAGCAAGATATTTTCAAGTAAGATTGAATTTTTAAAAAATGAACTTGAGAAAATACATTAACATACATTTACATGGCTTACATTTTATAAAAAGTTCAATATAAATAACATGCAAAACAAAATGTTTCATTGGTTGATAAAATTCCAAGTAAAAGATAACTCAAGTTCCTAACAATGATTTTGTAAAAATTGCTGTCATAGGGTGGCGAGAATGATACTATTTTAAAAAGTACTAAATTTACTCCTAAACCATCGCAAATAAAAAAGTTGAATCACCCCATGTAAACATTGCAGCAGAACACAGCATTCAAACTATACAGACTATACAAGGCAACAGGCAAATGAAATGGTCCTTCAGAGAGTAGAAAGTCCTTGTGAACAGTTATGTTGTCTTCCTGAAACCTTTCAAAATTGGGTAGATGTTTTCAAATGCTTCATAGATTTCTGCACGGACTTTTGCACCTTCAAAACAGAAATTATATATCAATAGATCAAGTGGCAAACTTGAGTGTGGATTCATGCGTTAAATAATAAATTGTAGGGCAAGAGGCTTTTCAATTTTTAAACATATATAAAATGATTGCGGTCAGTAGTATTAGCATATTTAAGGCAAAGTTAGATAAACAAGATTGAGAAAGAAATAGAAAGTTGTGCTGCTCGAGTTAGATGAAGCTGACTAGGAGGCTCATGAAGAACAAGGACCAGTTTGGTCAAATGGTACATTTCTAGTGTATTTTCTTCAAATCTATTGAATCCAGGAGACAGTGCTGAAATCTTAATAAATTAGATCATAAGTTAGGCAAAAATTTCACATTTGTGGTTATCTTAAGTGATAAAAATTAGCAGTCAGAACACACCCCCATACCATTCCGACTCATCAGCCTTGTTACCACAGCCACATTGTGACTTGAAATAGATCTACACATACACAATCTTGTGCTGTTAGACTAATTATGTGTAACTCCAAATGAAATTCACATGGTTATATATTTCAAAATTAAAAACAATACAACTGAAGTTCAGGCACCAGAAGAGGTGAAAAAAGATGAACAAAATTTTTAGTATTAGCTTGAATGTGTCAATGGTTGCTCTTGGATCCAATGCTTCAGGCACCAGTGATAATTTTAAATTCCACTATTGGAAATAAAAATAAACAATTTTTCAGAAATGTTTTGCCCCATTCTGGAAGGGTAGTACAGATATTTGAATTTTCTAATTAAGAAGTCAAAAAAGAAATGAAGCATTGACTTGATAATGCATGCTTTACCCACTGTTTAGCAAGTGAAAACAGAAAAGATATAATAATGACAAACAGACCTTTATTTAATAAGAGCTGGTAAATCAGATGGTAGCCTCAACTCTTGTCAATTAAGAACCTATTAATTCAGCCTTAACAAGTATATTTGTATGAACATTTTTATGTAATTGGAGGACAGGAAAATGAACAAGGTGTCTAAATTTGCATAAGAACTCATGTGGTTTAAAAGGTAGTGTCTCTACCTCGGAGCCAGGAGACCTGGGTTCAAGTTACATCTGCTCCAGAGGTGTTCGATGACATATCTCAGAGGTAGGTTCTTTACTCAGAGTAGTGGGTACATGAAATGCACTGGCAGCAGTGGTAGTAGAATCAGATACATTAGGGACATTTAAGTGACTCTTGGATAGGCACGTGGAAGATAGTACAATGAAGGGTATGTAGGTTAGTCGGATTTCAAGAGTAGGATAAAAGGCTGGCACAACATTAAGGGCTGAGGGGCCTGTACTGTACTGTTCCATGTTCTATATCTGAACAGGTTGATTTAAAAAAAGATAGGTTTGCAGATGCTAACTAGTACACAAAACAGGAAGGCGCAGTCAATCTGAAGAGATGGGAGATAGAATACCACGTGCATTAGTGTGAAGAAATGACATTACTTGAAATGAATATTGGAATGCAGATTAAACAGAACACTTGAGGCCAAGAAGATAGGAAAGTTTTGGCAGATGAATTGTTGCAGTTTTGGCTGAATCCTTCCAGACAATTAAGTTAAAAAAATTAGAGATACGACTTAAATCAAAAGACATTATTTTGACGTTACATCTGTCATTGGCAAAGATGTATTCAATGGTAATTATAAGAAAAATACAGTAATTGAAGGGAGTTGAAAAAAAGGCTATAAGTTGACCTTCGAAGGACGAGATGTGAAAAGTGGTCTAACATAGACTTCACTTTTGTACAAGTGTCTCGTCTCAAATTTTAATGAGGCACTGGTGTCATTTTAACCACATACATAATTACACTGTCATATTTCAACACAAAAATGTCAGATCAAATCCTTCAAAAATGTTAAGGCAATTTTGGTAGCTTGGGGCTGCAAACATTGAAGAACGTTTAGGTCTTGCTCGTAGATTTTTGTGCTGTAACTGGAGTCTGGTGATTATATAGCTAAGTGGCTATGGTTTGAGAGCTGAGCTCAAATGTGCTGTTGAACTTGTCAGCAGAGAAAAGATCAAAGAAAAAATGCAAGTGAGAAAAACAGCAATATAAAGTAAAAAGTCTGGACAATGATTGCTTTTAAACCATTCAGAGCACCTGAGGCAATAATGCAAAACAATAAAAATCCTAATGCAAGTTGTCAAGAATTAAGCAGGATTGCAGGGAACAGCCACTTGGTGGATCCCTACTGTCAATAGGCTTGAACTATGAGAAGATTGACTAAATCTGAAATGGCACCTTAAACACTGATCTTAAATGAACACAAAATAGTCAGGAGCACAGAAGAGGTGAAACTGGAAAATTCCTTTAAATTTGGAGAACAGATCAAATTAATTAATTCTAAAATTTAGCACTAACTATTAGGAATTTCAGTTATCAACAAAAAAGAATAAATGGCTAGGAAATATAAATATTGGATGTCTTAATCAACTGAATGGTGGAGTAAAGAGCAACAACTGGGGTTTTCTCGGATTGATGTAAAAGATGTTATTTTATTTTGTCATATGCGAATTGCAGTCAAAATGCAAAGATGATTCCACTAGGCTCAGCTGCATTGTCTTAATACACCACTTGCAATTCTGATATTTTTCTATTGCTAATGAAATGATTCAAGAAAAACAAAACTAAAGCAAATCAGGAAATAAAAAGGTGGCATTTTATTTGAATTTGTGCAGCTGTTTGACAAAGTAAACAATCCAATTTGTGTCATAGGAACTTACAGGACAAGAAGGGGCCATTGTGATCCAATTGTCAGTCTGAAAGCTTTAAAAATACAATGCAGTTGTCCCTAATATACCTCAAATTGCATTATCTGTAATTCCTGTTCGATTTGGTTAACTCAGTCAACTTTGCTCTCTCAACTTTCCTGGCAGTATTCAATATTCATCACCTTTGTAAAGTAGTTAAATCCAAATTTAGTATTTTCCCCTTTGCACCTTGTGAGCTATGTTGAGCGAATGGGAAGAACAAATAAATAGAGCAGAACTCTCAGGTAAGCAATCAGCTATGAAAACCAATCTACAAAGCAAACAAGTGATGCAACCTACCAGTCAATACAACTTTTCCAGATACAAATATCAGTAGTACAATTCTTGGTTTGATCATTCGATAGATTAATCCAGGAAACAGCTCAGGCTCATAACTGCAAAATAAAAAAGTTGATAACTGATCATATACACAATAATAACTTATTGTGGCACATCATAGATCAAGGAAACTGGTTCAATATGCAAATTTTAATTTTTATAACTGAAATTATATTCATCGCTCAGATCCTAATTATGTTCCATCCCTGAGTTATGGACCAACGAATGCACAGTTTTAAAGGCACAATCCAGTTGTTATCCAGCTCCTAATGGAAACAAGACAAAATTGACTTTTGCTGAATGAAAAATAATCTTTCCAGCAGAAAATACGGACCAGTATGTGTTAATATGAAGTTGGGGCACAGTAGAGGGAACTTTAGTATATTTTCTATACATTTTAATGGGTGGTCAGGTATACAGTCATGGCATTCATATTTTCCTGACAAGGTTACCTTTCCAAATTAAAGTAAGTATGCTCTAATACTCATGAGAGACATGACTGCAGAAAGACAGCTTAGTACCTAAATATGGAATGGTACAAAACACTTAGGAAGTACAGGAAGTGAGGAACATGTGAAGTAGTAGCTCTGTTAGTTAATTATGGTATTAGCACAATCGAGAGTGATAACTTAAGTTCACAAAACCAGATGTGGAAACTGTTTAATTTGAGATGAGAAATAACAAAGGCAAAGGCAAAAAAAAAAAATCACTTATGGGGCACTGTAAGGCCACTCTACAGCAGCCACGGGCAGTAGGGTGGAGCATAAAGAAAGAAATAATGAAAGATTGTCAGAGCAATATGGCAATAATCATAGGAGATATTAATCAACATATAGATTGGACAAATCAGATGGGTAAAGATGGCCCTACACTAGGATCTCTCAGAATATTTTTACGTGAGTTTCTTAGAAAGACAAGCAGGAGGCTGGAAGAATCCAGTAAGCCAGACAGCATCAGCAGGTGGAGGAGCCAATGTTTTGGGTGTAACCCTTCTTCAGGACTGGAGGTGGGTGTAAGGGGAGCTGCAGATAAAGGGAAGTAGGCATGAGTTTTGGGTGGGTAGAAGGACTGAGTGGTGAGGTAATGATAGGTCAATACAGTTAGGCAATAGGCTTGGTTGGTCAATGGGAGGAAATGGATCTGCTTTGTAGTTGGAAGGAAGAGAAAAGCATGTCTGGTCAGCTCTGGAACAACAGGCTATATAGTCAGAAGAGGAGTTACATTGGGATTGCAACATAAACAGATTCTCTGTCCACAAATGCTGCTGCACCTTCTGAGATTCTTTAGCACTTTCAGTTTTTAATATCAGGCTGTTCAACACCTGGTGCAATGAAACAGGATTAATGGTTGCAATGTAAAAATCACCCCTTAGTAGCCATGAGCAAAAGATGATTCAATTTGAGGGAGAGGGGAATGGGTCAGACACTACTATTTTAAAAACGTAAAAATAGTTAACTGCAAAGCTCAAAGGTAGTATTAACCTTGAAGACAAAAACAATTGTGCAAAGTCAAAATACAATCCATCAGAATCAGCATGGTTTTATGAAGGATAAGTTATCTTTGACTAATTTACAACAGTTCTTTCTAGGTGTAACAAGTTATATTGATAAGGGGGATCCTGTAGATGTAGTATATCTGAACTTCCAGAAGGCATTTGATAAAGTCCTGCACAAAAGCTTAATACAGAAAGAAAGATCAGGAGGTGATTTACCAGCATGGATAGAAGATTGGCTAACCAACAGAAGTCATAGTCTGAATAAATGGATCTTTTTCTGTCTGACAATATCTATCTTATGGGGTGCCACAGGGTTCAATCCTCAGGCCCCAACTATTTTACTCTAAGGTGGGGATAGAAAATCCTGTAATCAAATGTGCAGATTACACTAAAATAGGTAGGAAAGTGATTTGCAATGAAGAAATAAGAAACTTGCAAATGGATATGGATAAATTGGGTTATATAATTTGGTCAGAGGAACAGAAAGACAACTTAATGTTTTAAATGAGGAGAAATTTGAGGGTGCTTTGGTACAGAGGGACCTGGGTATCCTTTTGCATGAATCACAAGGAAACTACTTTGCAGGTTTGGCAGGTAATGGAGGAAAGCAAATGGAAATTTGGTATTTATTGCTAAAGGAATAGAATATAAAAGGTAGGGAACTGTTGCTGTAATTGTCAAATAATTAGTGAGACGACAGCTGGGAATAGTGTATACAATTTTGGTCCACTTACTCAAGCAAGCATGTAGCTGTATCAGAAGCAGTTCAAAAGGAGGTTCACTTAAATGATTTTTATGAAGAGGATTAAACAGGCTTGGCCTATTCTCTCTAAAGATAGAGAGAGGAGATCTAACTGACGTACTTAAGATGCTTAAAGGGGATTAACGATGTAGGTATAGAAAGGATGTTGTCTCATTTGGGTATCAAAAGGTCACAGTTTTAGGATAAGGGAGGTAGCAAATTTAAAATAGATGAGGAGAACTTGCTTCTCATAGGGTCATGAATCTATGAAACTCCCTAAAGTGCAGTGAATGCTAGGGCATTGACTAAATTTGGGAGGAGGTAGATAGACTTTTTATTAGTGATTGGTTGAAGGGTTATGGAGTGTGGGCAAGAAAGTGGAATAGAGGCCGAGATGAGATCAGCCATGAGATTAGTGGAACAGGCTCAAAAGGCTGAACTGCCGACTCCTGCTCCTAGTTTTTACGCTCTTGGGACAAGTAGCACAAAAGTCTGGACAGAATATAAAGAATAAAAATGGTTAAAACAGTGGACTTCGAAGACTGGTTAGCAGGGTTATATCTCATGGAATGCAGGGAGAACTAGCCATTTGGATACAGAACTGGCTCAAAGGTAGAAGACAGAGTGGTGGTGGAGGGTTGTTTTTCAGACTGGATGTCTGTGACCAGTGGAGTGCCACAAGGATCGGTGTTGCGTCGTCTACTTTTTGTCATTTACATAATTGATTTGGATGCGAGCATAAGAGGTACAGTTAGTAAGTTTGTAGATGACAACAAAATTGGAGGCGTACTGGACAGCGAAGTGGGTTACCTCAGATTACAACAGGATCTGGACCAGATGGAGTTTAATTCAGATAAATGCGAAATGCTGCATTTTGGGAAAGCAAAACTTAGCAGGACTTTTACACTTCATGGTAAGGTCCTAGGGAGTGTTGCTGAACAAAGAGACCTTGGAGTGCAGGTTTATAGCTCCTTGAAAGTGGAGTCGCAGGTAGATAGGAGAGTGAAGAAGGTGATTGGTATGCTTTCCTTTATTGGTCAGAGTATTGAGTACAGAGTTGGGACGTAATGTTGCAGCTGTACAGGACATTGGTTTAGGCCACTGTTGGAATATTGCGTGCAATTCTGGTCTCCTTCCTATCGGAAGGATGTTGTGAAACTTGAAAGGGTGAGGGAGAGGCTGAACAGGCTGGGCTGTTTTCCCTGGAACGTCGGAGGCTGAGGGGTGACCTTATAGAGGTTTACAAAAGTATGAGGAGCATGGATTGGGTAAATAGGCGAAGTCATTTCCCTGGGGTGGGGGAGTCCAGAACTAGAGGACATAGGTTTAGGGTGAGAGGGGAATGATATAAAAGAGACTTAAGGGGCAACTTTCTTACACAGAAGATGGTACAGGTATGGAATGAGCTGCCAGAGGAAGTGGAAGTGGTGGAGGCTGGTTCAATTGCACCATTGAAGAGGCATTTGGATGGGTATATGAATAGGAAGGAGTTGGAGGGATATGAGCCTGGTGCTGGCAGTGGGACTAGGTTGGGTTGGGATATCTGGTCGGCATGGACGGGTTGGACCGAAGGGTCTGTTTCCATGCTGTACATCTCTAGGATTATGACTATCAGCAACGGATCAAGTAACGGACCAATTAACAGTACGAAAGAAAGCTAGCCAGAAAAATAGAAACCAATAGAAAAAATTTATTTTAACTATTTTAAAATGAAACATTAAGGTGATCTTTAGTCTGAAAGAAAGTAGGATTCAGGGAAGGTTCTATTAGAAGATAGCAAATTTAATAACTCATTCAAAAACTACGCAAATCACTAGACAGACCATAGCTGGATTACCGTCAACGGTTTTGAGCCCCTTATCTAAGGAAAGATATACTGACATTGGGGTCAATCAGAGAAAGTTCACAAGGCTAATATTAGGTTTGAGGAATTCCTTATGGGGAGTGGTTGAGTAGATTGGACTTGCACGCATTGAAATATAGAAGGATATGAGGCAACCTTATTGAAACAGATAAGATCCTTAGGGTACTTGACAGAGTAGATGTGGAAAGGCCTTTTTCCCCGCCCCCCCCCCATTGTGGGAGTGTCTAGGACCAGTGGGCATAATCTCAGAATAAAGAGATGCACGCTTAAAACAGATAGGGAGGAATTTTTCTCTCAGAGACTTGTGAATCAGTGGAATTTGTTATCGCAAAGGTCTGCTGAGAGTGGGTCATTAAATATATTTATGGTTGAGACAGACAGATTTGTAAGAGAAGAAAGGGTTATAGGGAAAAGGCAGAAAAGTAAAGTTGAGAATGATCACATCAACCATAAGCTCTTTAAATCGCACAGCAAACTCAATGGGCTGAAAAGCCAATGTCTGCTCTGATGTCTTTTTGACTATAAAGGAAGACAGTAAGCAGCAAACTGCAGGCCAGTTAGCCTAACATATCATCAAGAAAAATTAGAATACATTAAAAAAGTTGAAACTGGGCATTTAGAAAAGCCCAAAGTAATCAAGGCAGAGTCAACATGGTTTCACAGAATTGAAAATGTGTTGCTGGTTAAAGCACAGCAGGTCAGGCAGCATCCAAGGAATAGGAAATTCGATGTTTCGGGCATAAGCCCTTCATCAGGAACCTGATGAAGGGCTTATGCCCGAAACGTCGAATTTCCTATTCCTTGGATGCTGCCTGACCTGCTGTGCTTTAACCAGCAACACATTTTCAACTGTGATCTCCAGCATCTGCAGACCTCATTTTTTACCCTGGTTTCACAGAATCCCTACAATGCAAAAAGAGGCCATTCAACCCATCGAGTCTGCACTGATCTTCAGAAGAGCATCCCACCCAGATCCAGCCCCAGCCTCCTACCCCACCCTATAATCCTACATTTACCATGACTAGCCTGCATATCCCTGAATACTACAGAAAATGTAGCATGGCCAATCCACCTAACCTGCACATCATTGGATTGTGGAAAGAAACTACAGCACTTAACAGAAACCCATGCAGACACTGGGAGAATGTACAAACTAGACAGTCACTAAAGGCTGGAATTAAACCCGGATCCCTGGCGCTGAGGCAGCAGTCCTAACTGCTGAGCCACCCTTAAACTGAAGGCAAGCAATCAGGGCTTGCCTAGGATTTGAACTCAGGATCTCTTGCATATCTGTATCATACCCAGATACCAACAAGTCCATGGAAGGGAAATCATGTTCAGTTAATATAGGAGTTCTTTGAGGAGATAACATGCGCTGTGGATAAAGTGGAACTGGTTGACATGCTGTAGTTAGATTTTCAGTAAACAAACTTCAATACAAAGGTAATTGCAGAAAATGAAGGTTCATGGTGGAGGGATTAGCAAGGATAGAAGATTGACTGGCTAACAGGAAGTAGAGAACAGATATAATTGGATCTTTTTCAAATTGGAAAGGGTAACAAGTAAAATGCCACACGAGTAGGAGTGATAGGACTTCACTGCTAAACATTTATAGAAATAACTTGGATAAAAGGGATAGTTGCCAAACATGTTATTGATGCACAGAGCACATAAGGAGGCTACAGAAAGATTAGATAGGTCAAGTGAATGGGCAATATCTGACAAATGGAATACAATGGGGGAAAACGTGAAAAGGTTCAACTTGGCGAGAAGAATAAAGTAGTATGGCTTCTAAATGGAGACAGATTACAGAGAGATCTTAATGCTCTCGTGCATGAATTGTCTATGAATAGCCTATATGCAGGTACAACAAGCAACTTTGGAAAGCGAATAGAATATTATTAATTGCAAGAGAAATTGAATATAAAAGGAGGGAAGTCATGCTTTTTAATACCTTGTGCAATGAGACTACATCTGCAGTACTGCATACAGTATTGGAATGAAGGTGCTGAAAGCAGTTCAGAACAGGTTTACCAGACTAATATCAGAATGGGAAAGGGTGATGCTGGAAAAGCACAGCAGGTCATACAGCATCCAAGGTGCAGGAGAGTCAATGTTTTGGCCATAAGCCCTTCATTAGGAATAACTAAAACATAGACTTTCCTGCTCCCCGGAAGCTGCCTGACCTGCTGTGCTTTTCCAGTGCCACTCTTTTCGACTGACTACTTCAGTATCCATAGACCTCAGTTTCTCCTAATATTCAGAATGGTGGCTTATCTTATGAGGGAAGTTTGGACAGGCTAGGCTTGTAATCAATTATGTTTAGAAGCCTAAGAGGTGACTTGAATGAAAATAGAAGATCATGAGGTATCTTGTGTTATGGACCAGGCCACCCCTCAAAATATTTTAATAAAGGTAGCCTAGACCCAAACTTTTTCTTATTTTAAAGGCAGGTGTGAAATGGATATTCCAGGTGTGATGCAGCTTGTCAAACAACTCAACTTTAAGCAGAACAGAATTTATTTAAACATGACAAAAGAGAATTTAGAATAATAGCAATTGGAAAAAGTAATCGGCCTAATACAGTAACTATTACTAATTAAAAGTTCTAATACAATAACATCCCTTAAACATACCCCTTGGCAAAAAGGCAAATTCAAACACAGATTCTTACAGGCAGAAGGGAACAACGTCCAAAGAGAATTCAGAAAAAGGTCAGAGGAGTTCTTTACTGAAGCTTGCAACTCCCATGGACTCTCACATCTTGTGACTACTACAGCTAAAATAAACTAGAAAAAACTTGAACTGGGAGAACTGGCCACTCCCCTTCCATTCTTAAATTATCTTCTTTCTGCCTTTCAGTACCTCTGCCTTTCCAACCTCTCAAAAGAAAACCAATGACAAAATAACCTTTTTAAATTGACAGCATCATCACACTTGACAGTAGAGGTAGTGAGGATATTTCTTCTTACGGGAGAATCTTAAATTAGGAATAATTTTCAAAATGAGTTACAGCAAATTATTCTCTTGTAAAGGGTTGTCTCTCTTTGGAATACTTCCTGAAAAGTTTTTGAATATTTTTAAAGGTTGGGGTGAATAGACTCTTTGGAAAACAGTGGATGAAAGGTTATCAAGGGTAGACTCGAAATGTGGATTTGATGTTACAAATCAGATCAGTTATGAGCTTATTAAATAGCACAGCAAGCTTGTGAGACAAATGGCCTATTCTTGTACCTTCTTTGTATCTGAAGTACAAAGCAGAAGAGATCAGAAGGATATGTGCAAGGTCCCTTTGGGTTAAACACGTTTTTATTCTGGGTTGTGTAATACTGGAATTTAAAGTTTAAATTGTATACCTAATTCAATATTTTAATATTCTACATTAATTAAACACTGCAAACATGATATCAATACACTTCAAAGATGCTGACTGAAATAGTTGCAAGATATAAATGTATTTCCCCGTTTAATGAGCGAAATGCAATGATTTAGACCACGTTTCATTCTAGTAGGGATGCTGCAAACAAATACTATCCACTTTTATTATCCATTGCTGATGAGCTTTTCCTTTCTTTTGAAATCTAATTTAGGCCCAGAAATTATGCGACAATGTAAGAAACTAAACAAGATGAGGTTTGGGTAAGATGGCAAAAAACCCATGAACGTAGTTGACATTGAGGGAAGGTTACATTACTGCAGACTGTCAGCCTGGATTATGTGCTGAAGTCATTTGGAATGGGACTTGAACCCACTAAACTCAACAGGCAGCCATGCAGCCCATGAAATGAACGTTCAAAAACTTAATTTTTTTGTTGTAATGATTCATGTATCTTTGTACTTAACAGATAAACTTAAAGCTTCCTTTCTCTACAGAAATCAGTATATGTAAACATTACTGTTTTAAACATTGTCCTCTAATTGAAGCCTTCTGACATCTTCCCATTTTTTTTTACCTGCTAAATTGCTGATGAGTGAGCACCAGGCCCTCTAGTCGAATGGGAAATTTCACATCACAACTGCCCACCATGTTTTGAATCTTGAAATCCAGAAACTTAGCTGGGAATCCCAATTTCTGTACAACCCTTGCATATTTTCTTGCTGCCAAACGTGACTGTTCTTCACTGCAACAGGAAACAAGGTTTATTACTCATTATTTTTCTACTAGCACTGAAAACAATAATCATTTGCTACCAGGCACAACTTGTAAAAGTTGTATTAGATAGTCTTGTCCTCTAACGAAAGACATTAAAATCAAGTCAAAAAGATAAAAATATTAAATTTAAGTAACAAATTAAAACATTCTAAAGTACTCGGGCAGGTGGAGGTGGGGATGGGAAGAGAAAAAAGAGAGAGTGCTCAAGTTCTCATCTGTATTTGCTTAACAAAAATAACTATCTCAATATGAATTGTTAACATAAGGCATGGTAATGATCAAGGGGCATATTTTTATTCAAGGGACTAGCAGATTAGAAAATGTATTACAGCAAGTGACTATTAAAAAGTCAATTGTGGAATTCAAAATGAAAAGAAAAAGTGTAGACAGAGCGCACAATGGATGAAGTAATTCTACACAATCGCAGTGTAATGTATTTTTGTTCCCACAAGTCCTTTTATGCAAAATCCTACCAGTGTGCTACCACCTTTACATATAAATTTAATGAAAACAAAACAAAATCCATACTAATGTATCCTTAAAACAAAATTGCATTACCTAGTTTCTTAAACTGTTTCAAAATATATATTAAACCAATTAAATCAAACCTGCCATGAATGTAAAATAATCAAGCAATCAATGCCTGGACTCTAGAAATCAGTTGTTTGAAAGATAAAGTCTTCTTTTCTCCCTATGATGGAAAGGGATAGTTCTTTACATGAAAGGCAAGAATCAGGCAACACTGGTCTAACCTCCTATGTAAATAACAATCACTTTGATGGTGTGCCTCTTTTAGTAAGTTAGGTCAGAAGAGCAACATGCACCAAGACTGACATTTCACTGAAGACTTAACATTAATGTTCCCAGACAGTTATTGCCATTTGACAAGGAAAAAGGAGAAAGGGAGATTAGCATCCATTAAGGTTATTATTGCACAGGCATGATAAACATAACCAAAACAAAAAGAAAAATTGCTGGAGAAACTCAACAGGTCTGGCAACATGTGGAGAGAAAGCAGAGTTAAAATATAGAATCCGGTGAACCTTCCTCAGTGTTCTGAAGAAGGGTCACTGGACTTGAAACATTAATGTTGTGTTCTTTCTGTTGATGCTGTCAGACCTGTTGAGTTTCTCCAGCAATTTCTGTTTTGCTTCAGATCTTCAGCATTTGCAATTCATTTTATATTTTACCATGAACTCTAAAGCAAGTTAAGAATAGTAATTTTAATCAGAGCATTGATAAATTAATAATGATCATACCTCTTTGCGCCAGTGCACACCATTTTTCCAGAGCTGAAAATAAGTGCAGTTGTACGAGGCTCCCGGATTCTCATGATGACAGCAGCAAAACGCTGGAACAGACAAGTCTTGGGTTAGACGGTGGTCAATAATCCCCTGTATGCCCTGGTAATACTGGAAATTCTATTGTCTATTAACACTGAGGAAAACCCATTCAGAGTCTGACATTACACTCTTTTAGGGACACAACTCTTCATGTTATACATTAAAGATGTGGACAAAGGAATTGAAGGCATTATTGTTAAGTTTGCAGCTGACAAAAAAAAACGGGTGGAGACAAAAGTAGTGTTGAGGTTGCGGAAGGACTTGGACAGGCTGAGAGAGTGGGCAAAGATATGGCAGATGGAATATGTGGTTAAGTCTGAGGATATGCACATTGGTAGGACAATTAGAGATGTAAATGGGGAAAGGCTTTGGAAATCCGAAGCACAAAGGGACTTGGGAGTCCACGTTTAGGATTATCTTAATGTCAACATACAGGTTCAGTTTGCAGTTAGGTAGGCAAATAGAATGTGAGCATTAATTTCAAGAGGTTGGAACTGATGAATAGAAATGTACTGCTGAGGCTGTAGAAGGCTCTGGTATCTCCATAAATGGAACATTGTGAGCAGCTTTGGGCCCCGTATCCAAGGAAGGATGTTATGGCATTGAGAGATTCTGGAGATGGTTGACAAGAATTAACCCAGCGCCTGTGATATGAGGAACTGAGTGTGTGTGGGGGTGGTGGTGTGTGCAGGGGTGAGGGTGGTGTGCAGGGTGTGTAGGCCTGGATACAGTCCACATGTACAAAATGTTTCTGCTAGACAGAGACACTAGGATCCTAGGGCACAGTCTAGGGATTACCCTTTAGGACTGAGATAAGGATGAGTTCTTTCAGCCTGAGGGTCATTAATCTGTGGAACTCATTGCCATAGAAGCCATTGAGTGAATTTAAAACAGAGATAGATTGGTTCTTAATTGGTAAAAGGATCAAGAGTTATGAGGAGAAGGCAGAAGAATGGGGTTAAAAAATATATGATCGAATAGCAGAGCAGACTCAATGTGCCAAATGTTCTAATTCTGCTTTTATGTCTTACGGTCGTATTATTCATCACAATAATGGGGTGTTCTTTTCAGATTAAAGTTGAGGAAGAGGAGAGGAGCTTTACTTTGCATTTGGTTGCACGATATTTGAGACTCCATAAACTCCATTTTCCCATTACCTCTATAACCCTCTTTCGAGTGTAGCCAAATATCTGTAAAACACACTCTTAAATATACTCATTGACTAAGCATGCACAACAGGGGGATTAAGAATTTCATAGAGTGGCCACACAAATGAAATTTCTCATCAACTCCCCTTCAAGATTATAGACTCTCCCATAGGAGAAGCAGCCTCTCAGTTCCCATTAATGCTTGACCAGTTAAGAATTTTATACATTTCAATGAGTGATTGAAATGGAATAATCGTACTCAGCAACTGCCCTCAAAGCTTGGAGAGGGCTGTTGTTGTTTATGGTGCTCAAACCTCTACACAACTGAAGTTATTCTTTGCTGAATTCTGCTTCAGTTTCATCTCCAGGAATTATATTTAATCTTCTTGGGCTGAAAGATATTGCGCCTGTCATGTAAACAAAGACTTTAAAAGGAGAAGAGCAACATTTTGAAAAACTGTGACAGAGATGGCATTTTTGAATACGAGAGAAAGAAAAGTATCACATCAAGACTTCTCACTTGATCCTATTCCAATATCTTTTTCCCCACCACAAACCTTCCTTGCTCCTGTCCCTAAATAATTCTTAAGCATGTGGGAAGTGGATTCACCTCTAATACTTTTTGTTATAAATCTTTTGAAGATATTTCACTAAACCATTCAGGCACACATACATAAAATCACAGGTGCACAGCCACCCACCTTTGGATTATATTCAGCATTTCTTGCTCGAAGAGCTATTGTCTTCAGGTCCAGTTTACAACCCAGATTGACAGTGGACACTATATTTCTAAAATAAAACGTATTTAAATGTTTCTTTAAGAAAGCATTGCAATGTATTTCAAACATTGTTTCCCTTCTAATGAAAAATGTTGGTCTTCCAAAAACTGACTTAACAATTCAAGAATCAACATTCTTCTGTACATTTTACATGTTCGAAGTTGCCTGGCCAATATGATAAAGAAATTACAGACCAGTTAACCAATCACACTTTCTCAATGAAAAAATCAACTTGAAAAAGAGGATAATTGTAGGCAAGTATTGCTGTCCTAATTCTTAGTTCAAAATCAGGAATTAGACATTTAACACAATGGCACCCTGCTGACTCATTAAAGGGTAACAATCCATCAGTTATCAGACAATAATTTATATCTACATAAGACCTCTAACATCATAACATTCCAATTTCATAAGTGTGAGATCAGACATAATGTGACCCTGAGCCAAACAGATGTGACAGGTGACCAAATATTAGGCCAGCTAGGTTTTATGGGGTGTCTGGAAGGAGGAGAGAGAAGCAGAGAGGTGAGCTATCATAGGAAGGGAATTTCCAATCTTGGGGCCTATGCAGCTGAAGTCACATGTAGCAATAGGAATAAGAGATGCACACATGATATCAGAATTGAATTGCAGAGATTCCAGCGAGTTGCAAGACTGGAGAAGATGGAGGGTTGTTAATTTAAAATTCTGTTTTATTTTCTCCCACTTCATTTTTGAGCATAAATAGAAAAGGCTGTCTGGGAGGGTTGGGGCTTTCAGAAAAGTAAAGCACTCCTCCTTTCCCAAAACTAATAAATCCGGAGGAAATTTATGAAAACAAGGAATAGACTGAACACGATAAAACTCAATGGATGGTATGTACAGTATACAAATCTATGATGGGAGACACAAATACAACATATATTAGGATGTGATGAATGACAGAATTTGGGAGCTTGCCCCACCTTAATGAACAGAAGGACGAGGAATTAGGTTTGAAACAATCTCACATCCCTGCCAAATTTCTGAACTTGCAAAGAAAATTATTACAAATCAAATTCAATGAAAATAGTCATAGAGGTCTATAGCACAGAAAAAGGCCCTTTGAACCACTGAGTCTGAGCTGGTCAAAAATTACAATTGAACTATTGGATACCTAACGTTCATGTAGGAGATTGACTCAAGTCACAGATGTTTGCATTAACTTAATTTTCAGGGTAGCCATGGCCCATTTAAAAAACTGCTGAGATCAAAAAAGGAGAGAGAACATAAAAAGGGGCAAAACCTTGAACTGCATATCTTTAAAGTATTTAATGTTTCAGTAAAGAAACCATTTAAATGATATGATGTCTAAACAATTCATATACCTTGATGTAGATTATAGAAACAAAATATTGCTCTCAAACCATAAGATTGAGATAGTGCACTGTTTAACACAAAGAAACAATATTCCATCTTAAAATCAAGTTGCATAATTGCAGCTGGTGGATTTCACATCCAATTCAGTGTCATTATATAAGCAATTAACAAAACAAGACCACAGTTTTTTTCATATCCCCACTTATTTTAATACAGTTTGATACAAGGTACAGAAAAAAAAATCAAGCATTTTAGCTAAGTTGGACAGCATCTGCTGAATGGTAATATATTCAAATAGAAGGTGGTACAAAATTGAGCATGCAAATTAAATACCATAGTACCTTCCGTACCCACGGGGGATACATTCCAAGATCTACTGCGGAAGCCTGAAACCTGGATAGGTGCAAACTCATTCATTTAAAAGGAAATGTTTCTTTCTGGCAGCCTCCTGGTCCTTGGTTCTGGAATGTTCCCTACATCCCAAAAATTGCAGGTAACTGAAACCGCGGAAACCCGACTTGCAGATACGGGAGTCGTCTTGTAGTTTCAAGTCTTGCAGTGAAAATCTTTTACCTCAACTCCTAGCATTGTACACCTTACTTTAAATCTATGTCCACTGATCATGGATTCCTCCATCAAGGGTAAAAACATCCTTCCTGTCTACCCTGTCCTTGCCCCTCACAATATATCTTAATCACTAACCCTCCTCCCACAATCAAATCTGAATCATTTATGTAAACCTCATACAGCAAGAACTGCAATAGTGATCCCTGTAGGACCCCACTGGACATAGACTAAAAAAATCACTCCTTAATCATCACCTCCTGCTTCCTGCCACTCAGCCAATTATGGTTCCAATTTGTCAAATTTCATTGGATCCCCTGGGCTGTTATCTTTGCTATTAGTCTCCCATATGTAACCTTATCAAAAGCTTTGCTGAAATCCAAGTAATCTACATCAAAAGAATTGCCCTTAACTGGTTATTTCTTAAGAAAATTCAATAGAATTTGTCAGATATGACCTCCCCTGAAAGTTATTTTGACTGTCCTTGATTAATTCCTGCCTTCCAAATGCAGTTTACTTCTGTCCTTCAGAATCCCTTGTAATAGATACCCACCCCTTTTCCTCTTCAATTTATAAACCTGTGTTTTGAGATGAATGAACTGTGCTTAAAAAGTCTTTAAAATTTGTGTTAAAAGTTGTTAGTTTGGTTTCTTCTATTTTATCTTTATTTTTTATAGTTAAAAGTGAATATTCATGAATTCATAGAATCCCAACTTTGTGGAAACAGGCCTTTGGCCCAACAAGTCCACACCAATCCCTCTGAAGAGTAACCCACCCAGATCCATTCCCCTATCCTATTCCTCTACATTTCCCCTGACTAATGCACCTAACCTATAACCGGAGCACCTGGAGGGTACCCACACAGACACTGGGAGAATGTGCAAAGTCCACACAGATCATCACCCAAGGCTGGAATCAAACCCGGGTCCTTGGCAGAGAGGCAGCAGCGCTAACCACTGAGCCACTGTGCTGAATATTTGCACCTTTTCACACTTATGCTTGGGAAAAAGGGCATTTTGTTATAAACCAAATCAAAGCATTTTTAATCAAGCCAGGTTTCAGTCTGGGATCTGACTTGCCTGACAATAACATCAGCTGGGACCATAAAGTACACAACAGGGCTTCGACCCATTGGGTCTGCACCACCATAAAATAAAAAAAACCATTGTGTGTTATGTATTGTGGTTCCTTCTCTATGGCCTAGTTCTGCATTCCTCCTCACACATCACTGAAAGAGTTACCTTTGCCCATTTACTAATATTAGCATGTAAATCAAAGGTACATGTAATTATCATTAATCTTTTCCTGTCAGTGGAAAAACCAGTGCCTTTAAAATTTAAACTATAAAATTGTCTCTATAAATTGTTTGTATCAAACAATGATAGATTAAATGGGTAAAAAGTTGGTAAATGGAGTATCTGAGAAAATTTGAAATTGTTCATTTTGGAAGGGAGAAAAAAATAACAAGAAATGGAAATAAACTGTAGAAAGCTGCAATACAAAGGGACTTGGGGGTTTTTACACATAAAACAGAAAGCTAGTACACAGGTGAAGCAAGTAGTCAGAAAGAAGCATGAAGTGTTGGTCCTTATTTCAAGGGATTGAAGTATAAGAGTGGGGAAGTCTTACTGCAACTGTACATGGTGCTAGTGAGACTATATCTGAAGGACTGGGACCAGTTTTGATCCTCTTATTTCATTAAAGTCAGTTCAGAGGAAATTCTTTAGAGTGATGCTCAGTATGGAGGAATTTTCTTATGAACAAAGATTAGACCATTTGAGACTATACTCATTGGAATTTAGAATTTAAGTTGGAGATGAGGTGGTATTTCTTTTCTCAGTGTCTTTGCAACTCCTTGCCACAGAGCGATGTGGGGAACACAGTGCTTATGTGTATGTTTAAGCCTCAGATTCTTGATCAGGATTATTGGGAAAGCTGGGAAAATAGACACGAGGAGTGTCCATCAGCTATGATCCTTTTGAATGGTGGAGCAGGCTCGAGGAGCTGAACAGCCTACTCCTATTCCTATTTTTTGTGGTCCCCTAAAAGTAGGTCCAGCACTGTCCCCTCAAAGGGTTTTCTATGTGCTGGCTTTAAAAATTCTCCTGGACACTAAGAATTCTTGTCTCTCTAAGCCTTTTACACAGTGGCTATTCATGTTAACATTGGGAAAGTTGAAATCCCCAACTATTATAACCCATTTAATTTTACACTGCTGATATTTGTCTGCATATCCATCTTTCTATCTCTCCCCAACTGCTTGGGGGTTTACAGCACACCTCCAAGGTGACTGCCCCCTTTTAAAATTCTACCCGAATGGTCTCATTTGAGGAACATTATGAGAGATCTACCCGTAAGACTCTTTGCATTAAGTGCATGTAGGTGGAAACCTCAGTAAATTCCAAGGATCAGAAGAAACCACGTTAAACTTCCAAGTTTATTGCAATACAGGTCACACCTTTAAACAAAGATTAAAGTAAGTGTCATTCCGCTCTGCAGTGCTCCCTTATATAAATGTCAACCAAACGTATCAATGCAATGTAGAGCCCAAATTGTCGTAAACTTGAGAATTTCACAAGATTTCTTTTGATATGTGGGATTCCCTGAGGTTTCCACCTAAGTTTTAGTTGAAGCTTAGAGAAACCCCAATGGAAATTTTCAAGTTACAAAATAATAGTTTTATTTCAATGCTTAGGACTTCAGCCTTTGCAATTTGAATACATGATTAGAACAAACATTTTTGCACCATTGAAGTCATACTTTTAAAACTAATTATAGCTGTATAAAATCGCAATATTTTGAGGCATCCACTATTCTACTCCATCACTGTCCAATGTAATGCAAAAGAGCAGATAAGATTGCAAGGCAGAGCAATTAGCATTTTATAATCAACAAAATAGAATACCATAATACTTTTGAAAATATCTGAACATGTATGCTGTCCCTTATAACTTGTAAAGAATGTTAAATCAGGTGGAGATAGCAGAAAATCTTGCTGCACTCATCTTTCAATAGAGATAGGCTCAGGCTTGCTGTATCCACATACATACAGAACTGGGAGGCATATAATCTTGATAAAATCCAAGGGGTAGCTGTGTAACTTCCATTGCTTCCAATTTCATGATAATTCCATGCAGCAAAGAGTTGAAAACTAATGAAAGGATTGTCATTGATCAGACTCAAACCTCACAAGAGCACAAGAAGACTGCAGTTATTTAGCTTAACACAATACATCAAGAACTACTGATGTCAGAAAACATCTTTGGTTGTTTTCAATCTCTAGGGTTATCGTTCTTTTGGACAGAAACCACAAGTGTGCAAACCTCAAACAGAATTCTGTTCAGAAGGTTAGTTGGTCATTTTAGACACTGTTTGGAGTGTATTGCTTTCCTTCTGATCTAAAGCACCTATTCAATATTACATTTAAGAAATAATGCCACAGGCATGGGTATCAGCTAAACAACTCAGTACAGAATTCACTTCTTTAAAATTGTACATCAACTGAAATAACTCCCATGCAGATAGCCAGTTGGTCAGATCTCAATTCAAGCATCCTTTCTAGACCTCATGACTACTAGCATGGATAATACAGATAATTATAGACCAGTGAACCTGATGTCAGTGGTAGGGAAGCTGCCTGAGAAGATACTGAGGGAAAGAATCTATTCCCATTGGGAAGAAAATGGGCTTAGCAGTGATAGGCAACATGGTTTTGTGTAGGGAAGGTCATGTCTTACCAACTTAATAGAATTCTTTGAGGAAGTGACAAAGTTGATTGATCAGGGAAGGGCTGTAGATGTCATAGACATGGACTTCAGCACGGCATTTGATAAAGTTCCCCATGATATACTGGTGGAGAAAGTGAAGTCACATGGGGTCCACAGTGTACTAGCTATTTGGATAAAGAACTGGCTGGGCAACATGAGACAGTAGTAGTGGAACAGAGTTTCTCAAAATGGAGAACTGTGACCAGTGGTGTTCCACAAGGGTCCGTGCTGGGACTACTGTTGTTTGTGATTTACATAAATGATCTGGAGGAAGATATAGGTGGTCTGATTAGCAAGTTTGCAGATGACACTAAGATTGGTGAAGTCGCAGGTAGTGAAGGGGACTGTCACAGATGACAGTAGAATATAGATAGATTGGAGAGTTGGGTGGAGAAATGGCAAATGGAGTTCAATCCAGGCAAATGCGATGTGATGCATTTTGGAAGATCTAATTCAAGAGCAAATATAAACAGTAAATATAAAAATCCTTGGGAAAATTAATGTACAGAGAGATACAGGTGTTCAGGTCCATTGTACCCTGAAGTGAGGTCAATACAGTGGTCAAGGCGGCATATGGCATGTTTTGCTTCATCAGACAGGATACTGAGTACAAGAGTTGGCAGATCATGTTACTGTTGTAGAAGACTTTGTTTCAGCCACATCTGGAACACCGTGTACAATTCTGGGCACCACATTACCTAAAGGATGTAGATGCTTTGGAGAGGGTGCAGAAGATGATCACCAGGATGTTGCCTGCTATGGAGTGTGCTATTTATGAAGAAAGGTTGGGTAGGTTAAGATTATTTTCATTAAAAAGGCGAAGGCTGAGGGGGGATCTGATTGAGGTCTACAAAATCATGAGAGGTATAGACAGGGTCGATGGGGAGAAGAGTGGGGACTTAATTACTTGGGGTCACTAGCTCAAAGTAAAAAGTGGAAAAGTTTAAGGGAGATATGCGTGGAAAGTTCTTTACACAGAGGGTGGTGGGTCTGGTAAGTGTTGCCAGTGGAGGTAGTATAGGCTGGCACGTTAACATCATTTAAAATGTATCTAGTCAGATATATGAATGGGCAGGGAGCAGAAGGATTCATATCCTTAGAAAATAGGCAACAAGTTTAGATGGAGGATCTGGATCGGCACAGACTTGGAAGTTTGAAGGGCCTGTTCCTGTGCTGTAATTTTCTTTGCTCTTTGAACTCATAAGTTTGTGGACAGTATTAGGATTAGCTATATAATTTAAGCCAAATAAAAAAAATTAATAAAATTATTTGCTTTTATAGGCAAAATTAGTCCTGCTCTCACCACATAATGCAACTTTGAAGCAGCTGAACAGTATTCAAGAACTGTCTCTTACAAGCAAATCCACTAAATTAGTGCTTTGTACTTCAAGTTTTTGGTGCTTACATTATAAAACAGAACAGAGAACAGTTTTGACTTCTACATACACTTATCCCTGAATGGGCCCAGAATAATCTGCCTCCATAAACTCAGCTCATGTAAAGGGTAATCAGTCATTCTATGCAGGTATAGGCAAGATCACAGAGAATTAAAGTTGGTCATAGTTCCAGAAGCTGATCTTGCATTATACAGTGACAACTGGTGACGGCTTTAACCTCAGGGTTAGACAACTGAGGCAAAGGTTGAGGTTAAGGCAGCAAGGCCTTCCTGGTAACCTCAGCTGGCACAGGAATTGAATCTCTGCACAGCAGTCTAATTGAGGTATACTTTGAAAACGTTACACCATGTACATCTCACAGTGTAGGCGCAGTTGACCCTGAATAGATCCCATGAACTGTTGAGTATTTATTTAAAATTTAAAAAAAAGAAAGAGTGAAACTGCCCAAAAAAACTCCAAATAAGTGTAGATGCTGAACATCAGACAAAATAAAGTGATGGGAAAACTCAGCAGATCTGTGGAGAGAAAGCAAAGTTAATGTTTTGGGTCCAGTGACCCTTCTTTAAAACTGACCCAAAATGTTAATTCTGTTTTCTCTCCACAGATGCTGCCAGATTTGCTGAGTTTTCCCAGCAATTTCAGGGTTTTTTTGCTCGATAAAAACTACTGGTTCAATATGCATTGTAACCTCACTTATTAAGACCACAGCAAGCAATTTGAACCATCTCCAACATAATTCTAAAAAAGGCACTTACTGTAGTTGTGGTACAATTCCTGAACTCTCAGAAGCAGGGGTAGCAGGGGTTATGGGTGTCATAGGAGTCATTGGTGAGGGATAATGAGACGTGATGCCTGGTAAAGTAGTTGTGGTCATGGTTTGTGAATGGAACAACTGTGGTGGCTGGCTGGAAGTAACTTGAGTTGACAGCTGAGATGTTGTGGACTGCTGTGCTGCCTGCTGTTGCTGTCTTTGCTGCTCTTCCAAGAGAGAGATGCTATTGGAGCTTTGAATGGGCTGTGGAGTCAGGCCAGTGCCATATGGCATCATGGGACTGAACATAGGCAATCCTGGTGTCATGGCACCCTGCAAGAGGGGAGAAAAGATAACTGGAGGTCAGACATATACACATTGGCAAATTTTAAGAATAAAACCTAAAAGACTCACCCCTCTCTAGTACCTCCTGCAGTATTAGAACTTGCAAGATCTCTGTAGATTTCTAATTCTGAAGAAATTCTCCAAATTTCGTCTTTTCACCATTGGTAGCTCTGCTTATGGCTGTAAATGCCCAACGTCCCAGAATTGCCTTCATAAATCTCTATACATCCCTATCCTCCAAGAAAACTTATCCCTTTCACCAAGTTTTAGGACATCTGTTGTAATATCTTCCACTCAAACGTCAATTATTTTTTGATATAAAATGAAAGTTGTTGCTCTGGTGACAAGTTGAAAACTTAGTGCAGCTGATTTGAAGTTAGCTGATAGTAAAACTGACCATCAAGAACCAATACAAGCGGTGAAGTTTTCTTGAAGCAGAACACTATTACCAGGTTGCAAAGAGACTGAAATCAAAGTAGTAAATGCATTTCACTTTGCACAGACCACAGGCAGACTGTCACTTTAAACTGGTTTAAAAATTGGCTTTATATTTAAAATACATGCAATTATTTATCAATTTTCTTCCCTACCCTGAATGTTTTCAGATAACCAGGAACTCTGTATATCTCATCCCAGACACTAACAATCACAGGCCAGTTTGACAGAAAACTGCCCTCACTGCTTTTCAACCACAGTTCTCATCTCATTTTAGTGAACTCCCCCAGCATTACAAAGTTAGTTACTGATCCATTTTTCACAACAAAAAGAATGGATTTCCTCAAAATAAAGGTGAAATTACTGAACATTCATCCAATAAAAAATAATTTGACTTAAGTCAAACTCCTAAGTCAAAAAGTGTGCAAAATTGTGGAATGGAATGTCAAAGCATTCATAAATACCCAGTATCCAAATTTCGATCTGTAATGCGACCCATGCTATGCAGTTAAAAATCCTGCATAGGGCCCATTTGGCCCCAGGCCATCTCGCAAAATTTAAGGTGGGAGTATCTTCATTATGTCCTAAGAGCAAAATAAGTATCAGTACTCTCACTCATTGTCTGTGGTCTTGCCGCAGGCTCTGTACATATTGGAGTACTGTGGCAGAAGTAATAGAGAGGGTCTTA
The DNA here is from genome assembly GCF_020745735.1 of Hemiscyllium ocellatum. Lineage (NCBI taxonomy): Eukaryota > Metazoa > Chordata > Chondrichthyes > Orectolobiformes > Hemiscylliidae > Hemiscyllium > Hemiscyllium ocellatum. Next base: position 102,940,030 of record NC_083403.1, on the reverse strand, counting down.
GAAGTTAAGTGAGACCCTCTCTTCTCCTGGGCTACCCAATTTAGCTTCTTTAGACACTCACAAGAAAAAAACTTTAATATTCTCACTTCCTGTGCGAGGGAAAAATATTTTGATATGTCGTGTCTCTGAAACACCCCCCCCCGGCACTTTCAGGTTGGTGTAGGCTGATCATGGAACATATTCTTTTGGACTTATGAATAAGGTACACCAAAAAACTGAAAATTTTTATAAGATATGGCAGCCCTTTTTGGACGATCTGAATATAGATTTATCTGCCAACTTCACTTGGGCTTGTGTGTAGCCATGGCACTCTGATTTAGTGAACTTGATGCCCTTGAAGGAAGAATTTTGAATAAATTCATGTGTAATACTCAATGGTCTTGAAGGTCAGGAGCTAATGTTTCGTTGCGCTGAGCCATTTTATTTATTTATTAATTGCTTTTACTGATTTATTCATCTTGCACGTGAGTATAGTTACGTTGTGTTTGCATTTTCTTGGTTATGTTTACAGAGTAGCTTTTTTTTGTTGGTTTATTGTTGTTGTAATTTGATTAAAAAAAAAACTTAGCTTTCAATAAAAATATCTATTTAAAAAAAAAAGAGAATTCAATTCAAGAAAAAGGATTAGACTTATCTAGGCGCAGTAAATCACAAGAAGAAGTGATCATTTAAGCTCTCGAGTCAATGTTGCCATTCAATTCAATAATTTCTCATCTACATCTTAACTCTATCACCTGCCTTGGTTCAATAATCCTGAACACTTTTGTCTAAGAAAATAAAGTCTCAAAACTAAAAACTTAGTTGTGTCCAATTATAGTTCACTGTTTATAGTTAAATAATTGGCAGATGATAGCTTTGTTAATACCAATGTATCAGTAATGCACAAAAAGTAGCAAGCAGCTGTTCTTGCTAATTCTGCTTTTAAAGTCTGACCAAGCTGATATAAATACAAATATCAGTGCAAATTATTTTCCATGTCTGCTCTGTATATTATCTGCTGAAACCCTCATTATTGCCTTTGCCACATGAAGACCTGTGCCCCTTGTGTCTTGCTTTTTTTTAAATTGGCTTAATAGCTCCTTATATGAGACAGTGCATAAATGTTGTTCTATAAAGCACATGCATAGCAATTTGGAGCATTTTATGTCATTAAAAAGATAATATATAAATGCACATTGTTAATGTTTTCTCTCAAATTTTGCCACTTGCATCATTTTATTTTGTTTTAGCTGGATCTATCGTGTACAGTTTAAATATGGATTGCATTAATTCTGAGACATATTATTTTATTAAAACAATGATCCACACCATATGTCCATAACAAAATAAAACTAAATAAACCAGCTGAAAAGATGGTGAAAAAGCAATATACTGCAGATGACCATGAGATGCAGGAGCAGGAGTAGGCCATTCAGCCCATTGAGTCTGCACTGACATTCAATGAGATCATGGCTGATCTGATAACCCTGACTTCCACTTTCCTTCCATTTCCGCATAACCCTTGCTGATTAAACATCAGCCTTTTTTGCAAGGTTTGTGAAGGTTTGTAGCTCAGGTTGAGGTTTAGGGTGTAGGTTTGATATCCAGACGTTTCATTACCACGATGCCACAAACACTAGGTAGGACAAACAGGAAGAAAGTTAGCCACCAGGATACATGAACACCAGCTAGCCACAAAAAGACACGACCCTCTCTCCCTCATGGCCTTACACACACAGATGAAAAAAACCACCATTTCGACTGGGACAACACATCTATCCTGGGACAGGCTAAGCAAAGACATGCCAGAGAATTCCTAGAGGCCTGGCACTCCAACCACAACGCCATAAACAAACTCACAGATCTAGATACCATCTATCAACCCCTCAGGAAACGAACAGTAAATGACATCACCACAAACACCAGGAACCCCATCCAGGACAAACATATAAATAGAAAGCAGGAGACAACAGCTTCGCTTCACTTGGAGATCGCCACCGATGAGGTTACCTAGCCAGATAATGAAATGTCTGGATATCAAACCTACAGCTCAGCGAGCAAACCTACACCCTAAAAATCTGCCTTTCTCAGCCTTCAATATACTTAACAATATAGCCTCAATAGCGCCCTAAGTAGAGAATTTCACAGATTCTCTGCCCCAAGAAGAGATTCCTCTTCATCTTTGGGGATGCTTTATTGTGATGTTTTGCCCGGTGATTTTAGACTCTGCTTTAGGGCAAAACAACTTTATGCATCTACCTTGTCAACTCCCCTAAAAATCTTATGTTTCAACAAGGTTGCCTCATTCTTCTAATGATACAAGCCTAAACTACTCGAACTCTCTGTAAAGGATAGCTCCTCCATACTTGTATCAACCTAGTGAATGCTTTCTGGACTGCCTCCAATGCCAGTATAGCTTTCCTTTGATAACGGGGTTGAAAACTGTTTATAGCATTCCATCTGTGGTCTGACTAGTGCTTTGTATGTTTTTAGCAAAACCTCTCTACTTTTATGCTCCATTTCTTTTGAAATAAAGGACAACATTCCATTAACTTTCCCTATTAACCAATAAACTTAATGCTAGACTATTGATCTATGCAACAAATCTCATTGTTCTGCAGCTTTTTAGTCTTTCTCCAATTAAATAATATGCAACTCATCTATGCTTCATGCCAAAGTGCACAACTTTATATTTCACCACATTATATTCCACCTGTCAAGATTTCACCTACTTGCTTAACCAGTGTAAATCTGCCTATAGATGTTTGTTGAATTAAAGGTCACAAATGGTTTCCTGTGTGGCAATCAATCATCTCCTTTCAATATAGTAGACTATTCCAACTTCCCTTCATTTAATCAACGTAATTTTGTCTTCTTGTTCTACTCCTCTTCAACTTAACAGTTCATCTCAACCAATGACTATCCTGGTCAGCTCCAGTTTTTTGCTGATTCCATTCCATAGCTGATCTGTTTCTATTCTTTACCTATAGCTTTGCCTCCTAGAGCCATTAAGCACCAACATCAATCCAAAGCAGGAATAGGGTATGGGGGAAGGTCTGAATGGGATGCTCTCCAGAGGGTTGGTGTGGATCTTGTGGGCCAAATGGCCTGCTTCCACACTGTAGGGATTCGATGATGTGGTATCAGTTGCCATTAATACAGAAATCAGCACTTTTAACTCGAATACAACTGCTGTAATGATACAGTTGAACATCAGAAAATCCAAAGCATCATTTGAACAGTGAAATTTATGATAGGAATCAATCTACTAACTCAGCTGTAAGCATGCTCAGAGTGTACACAATGTATAATGTAGAAATTTACTGGTAGAGTTTCAAAGCTACACAAAACTTAATAAAATAGCAATATTGACACAGTTATCATATTAAACATCTTCTATGTTCTTCCCATTGACCTCCCCAGTTTCAGACTATATAGAGTATAACACATTGGGCACCTCACAGTTAGGACTTATAACAAATAACCAACATCCAGTCCTTGTAACATCCCAATGACTCTTCCTGAACTAAAATTTCTGGTCCTTATTCTGAAATGCTTTGACTTTAGCTCTGTGGCCTTCAGCAGAATTGGTTAACTTTTCTAGCTTTAATTTTCTATTTATGACTATACATTCTTGGCAATCAGCAATTCCTTCAGTCACAATCCTCAAGATCATCTTCAACCATTAAAATTTCTCAAAAGCCAGTTCAGGTACTTCTCCCAACTTCTTTTTTGGTATAATCACTGCAAACTTTGTAGTGCTAGAAAGGCAACAGAAAGTTGCAGTGCACTTACCGGTGGTGATGATAACCCTTGTGCATAGGGTGGCAGGCCATTGTTTGACTGATCCATGGCCAGTGTACGTAGTTGGTAACTTCACAGGAGGAGACAATCGGCGTCCTTAGTCACTTCAAAAGCACGACTTAAATCCAAAGAAATCTCAGCTGTATCTCATTCCCAAGCTCTACACAGTCAATCAGCAACTGTAACCAGAAAAATTTTACCGAGGATCCAAACCTGAAAATAGATTGGATGCAGATAAGAGGGATGAGCATGGGGAAAGGGGTGGGAACAATGGGTGCTATGCAAGTGCAAAGGTGTTGGGCACAATGACAACATCAAGTAAAATGGGACAGTGGGGATCACGGAGGCAGAGGTGAGGCAATGGGTATCGAAAGGGCAGATGGGTGGTGTGAGTCAGTGGATGTCAATGAGAAGTGGAGATGTCAAGAGTGAGGGGTGGGTTATGCAGTAGGCATCAAGGGAGCAGTTGGTGAAGGCAGTAGATGCCAAATGGGGATTTCAGTGAGGAGGGCATCGAGAGAGGCAGCAGTGCACACCAGAAAATGGGAGGGGAAGAAAACAAAATATAAAAGTGGATGATGCATCATCAAGGTTGGTGAAAAAGGAGATAGAAAGTTGGGGCGTGGGGAAGAGGGGAGAAAGAATGTGACAGTGAGAAATAAATATACATCCCCATAATTAGGAGAAAGTGAAGACTACAGTTGCTGGAGATCAGAGTCAAAACGTGTAGTGCTTGAAAAGTACAGCCGATCAGAAAGCATCCGAGGAGCAGGAGGGTCGACGTTTCGAGCAAAAGCTTCTTCATCAAGAATGGCTGATGAGGGACGATACATCGACTCTCCTGCTCCTCGGATGCTGTCTGAACGACTGTGGCTTTTCCAGCACCACACATTTTGACATTCCCATCATTAGTTTACAAACAGCTCTCTTGAGAATACTATCAACTCGGGTGAGAACATCCGATTGCTCCAGCCTCCACTCCCCCCGGGTTCAACGTGACCCTTTCGCAAACCATTTCACGGAGATGGACGCAATAGCCGGTACAGGCCCAAGCTCCAGCACAGGCAGCTGTCCTCAGACTCCCGAGCCTGGAAACTGTAAGACCGGCTTTGAGACGTTATCCGTCTCCTTCTCCGACACCCCCACCAGCCACTCACTCACCGAGAGACTGAGTGTCTTGTGCTGCTCGCGTCTGATCACCCGGCAACCCCGTCACTTTCAGCTGGCGCTCGGAGCCGCGGGCCAGCCATTCCCAGCGGCCACCGCGGGGGAGCGCGCACAATCACGTGACCTGGCGTGGCTCGCGAGGAAGGCGGGAAGGCTGGCTGTTTGCCTGTGCTTTCTCTCGTTCCGTCTAACCGCTGTCTCAAGGCTCTGGGGTGAGAATTCAGGAAAAGGAAAGCTTCCCTATAAACTCGGAGCATCTGAGGGATTTTTGCTGCAAAACGAGATTGGCGTTTAAATTAATGTAATTGAGCTTTTGACGAATGAAAAGCAAAAACAGAAGTTGCTGGAAAAGCTCAGCAGGTCTGGCAGCATTTGTGAGAGAAATCAGAATTAATATTTCGGGTTCGGTGATACTTTCTTATGAATGAGAAAGCCTTTTTATCCAAGTCACCCTTTAGGGTTGGTGTAAGGTCTCTTAGTTTTACAATACGGACTAATCTCCATGGCGATCAACATCCGGCATCAACAACAAATGTTTTGATTTTATTTGAGCACTTTTTTGTCAATAATATATTTGACCGACATGCAGGAGTTATTGGATCTGTATTCATGACTCTCTTTGTCTTTCAATTGGTGTGGCAAATGGTAAACGACTAGGATGGACTCTTTCGGCAATCACGGGGGAGGTGCGGAATTTAGATGCAGGTAAATCATTCCCTCAAGAATTCGTGGTGTAGTAAATAGGAAGGAGGAAAGCCGAGACTATAGGACGACATAGACTTGGTGGCTGGTGGGCTGATCACTGACAAATAGAACTAGGTAAAAACAATGACTGCAGATGCTGGAAACCAGAGTCTAGATTAGAGTGGTGCTGGAAAAGCACAGCAGTTCAGGCAGCATCCGAGGAGCAGGAAAACGTCGATTTTACTGCTCCTCGGATGCTGCCTGAACTGCTGCGCTTTTTCCAGCACCACTGACAAATAGAATTAAATCCGAATAAGTGTGGAATGATGTATTTTGGAAGGACTAACAAGGCAAGGGAAGTATATATACCTTGGTGTGAACCTCCACTGATTGTTGAACAGCAGGGCCAGTAGTTGTCGTGCTTAAGGAGATACAGGATACTTGGCTTTATTTGTCAAGGCATTAAATAAAAGAACAGAAGTTATGATGGAGCTGTATATAGTGTTAGTCAGTCATGGCTGGAATACAGAGTGCGCTACTGGTTGCCACATTTTGGGGAGGATGTGATTCCACCAGAGAGGGTGCAGAGTAGATGCACCAGAATATTGTCCAGCCTACAGCATTTTAGCTATGAAGAGATGTTACTTTAGGATTGTTTATCTTAGAGCACAGAAGGCTTTGATTTCAGGGTCCAAAATTAAGTTGCATAGATAGGGTAGGTAGGATGAAACTTTACCATTTATTGGAGAGATCAATAGTCGGGGCATAGATATACACTATCCTAGTCCAGGAACTCTCCACTTGCGTTTGAGACACCACCCTTGCCCTCCACCTCCTCTAAGACTTCCGTTTTCCCAGCCCTCAACGCCTCATCTTCACCATAGATATCCAATCCCTCGACACCTTCATCCGCCATGACCAGGGCCTCCCAGCCCTCTGTTTCTTCCTCTCCCGACATCCCTAATAGTACCCTTCCACTGACACTCATTCGTTTGGTTGAACTGGTCCTCACCCTTAACAATTTCTCCTTCGAATCCTCCCACTTCCTCCAGACCAAAGGGGTAGCAATGGGCACCCGTATGGGCCCCAGCTATGCCTCTATCTTCCGCAGTTACACCGGCACCACTCCCCACCTCTTCCTCCGCTACATTGATGACTGCATTGGTGCTACCTCGTGTTCCTGGGAGGAGGTTGAGCAATTCATCAACTTCACCAACACATTACACCCTGACTTTAAATTTACCTGGACGATCTCTGACACCTCCCTCCCCTCCCTGGACCTCTCCATCTCCATTAATGACGACCGACTTGACACCGAAATGTTTTACAAACCCACCGACTCCCACAGCCACACCTCTTCCCACCCTACGTCCTGCAAAAATGCCATCCCGTATTCCCAATTCCTCTGCCATATCTGCTCCCAGGAGGACCAGTTCCACCACAGAACACACCAGATGGCCTCCTCCTTTAGAGACCGCAATTTCCCTTCACACGTGGTTAAAGATGCACTCCAACGCATCTCGGCCACATCCCGCACCTCCACCCTCAGACCCCAACCCTCAACTGTAGCGAGGACAGAACTCTCTGGTGCTCACCTTCCACCCTACCAATCTTTGCAAAAACCAAATCATCCGACAACAGTTCCGCCACCTCCAAACGGACCCCACCACTAGGGATATATTTCCTTCCCCACCCCTTTCAGTCTTCCGCAAAGACCGTACCCTCCGTGACTACCTGATCAGGTCCACGCTCCCCCCTCCCCCCAACAATCCACCCTCCCGTCCTGGCACCTTCCTCTGCCACCGCAGGAATTGCAAAGCCTGTGCCCACACCTCCTCCCTCACCTCCATCTAAGGCCCCAAAGGAGCCTTGCACATCCATCAAAGTTTTACCTGCACATCCACCAATATCATTTACTGTATCCGTTGCTCCAGATGCGGTCTCCTCTACATTGGGGAGACTGGACGCCTCCTAGCAGAGTGCTTTAGAGAACATCTCTGGGACACCCGCACCAATCAACCACACCGCCCTGTAGCTCAACATTTCCATTTCAACTCCCCCTCCCACTCAGCCGAGGACATGGAGGTCCTGGGCCTCTTTCACTGCCGCTCCCTCACCACCCGACGCCTGGAGGAAGAACGCCTCGGAACATTTCAACGCCAGGGCATCAATGTGGACTTTGCCAGTTTCCTCATTTCCCGTTCCCCCAATTCACCCCAGTTCCAAACTTCCAGCTCAGCACTGTCCCCATGACTTGCCCTACATGCCTATCTTCCTTTCCACCTATCCACTCCAACCTCCTCTCTGACTTATCACCTTCATCCCCACGCCCATTCACCCATTGTACTTTTTGCTACCTTCTCCCACCCTCCTCCCTGACCTATGACCATCATCCCCACCCCCATTCACCTATCGTACTCTATGCTACTTTTTCCCCACCCTTCTCGTTTATCTCTCCACCCTGTAGGCAGTCTGCCTCTATTTCTGATGAAGGGCTTTTGCCTAAAACGTCGATTTTCCTGCTTCTCGAATGCTGCCTGAATTGCTGTGCTTTTCCAGCACCACTCTAATCCAGAATCTGGTTTCCAGCATCTGCAGTCATTGTTTTTACCGCATAGATATCAAGTAAGAAGCAGGAGCTTCATGGGGTATTTGAGAGAGTTTTTCACCCAGATGGAGGGTATCTGTACTGTCTGAAAGGATGGTAGAAGCAGGAAGCGTCTCAATATTTAAGAAATATTTGGATGAACATTTCAACAAAACATAAATGGCCAAGTGCTTGAAAATGGGACTAGAATAGATAGGTGCTTGATGACAGGCATGTAGGCCAAATGGTCTCTGACTAAGTGGCATTTCACCTGATGAAGGAGCAGCGCTCTGAAAGCTTGTTTTTATGTAATCTTGTTGGACTATAATCTGGTCTGACTTTCTCTTTGAGAGCGAGCAATCCTATATTCCAATAGGAGTATAGTGTGCTTACCCCATTTGAAGTAGCTGTTGCGAGAAGACATTGTCTGTAGGCAAGGTTTATGAATAAATATTAACATATTTACGCTTATTAGGTTGGTTAGGTTTCAATCAAACATTCAATGTTAGAAACAGCTTGTACTTCTGTTACCTTTACACATCTTTGGGAAATCCCTTTCCATCTACAATAGATGGATTACTGTTCTGATGTATTGCAGTCAAACATTAGCTCTGATAACCTCTGATTCAGACATGAGTGCAAATAACTGAGTAAAACTTAAACTACATTACTGCTCTACTATTTAAATTTAAATAATTAGGTGTCAGAAGCATGTTAGCGATGCACCCACTGTATCTTAATTGGTGCTGCTTACCATGCAATTATTCCTAGGGTATAGGTGTTGCTGGCAACTCCAGCATATATTGTTCAAACCTAATTGCCCAGATGGTGGTTCTGGAATTGCTTGTAGGCTAGATTATTCCTTCCCAAAAGGGCATGATTGAATCAGATGGGATTTTTACAACAATCTGCAGCAGCTTCATTTCTCACCATCAAGCAACTTTTTATTGAATTCAAATTTCATCATGATTTGAACACATGTCCTCAGAATATTAGTGACCATTTACACATCATGAGTAGTGCCATTACCACTATGCCATCACCTCCTAATAGAGGTTATTTAATGGAGTACTAATGACATTTATCTTTGGGAGGACGTTAGCTTTACCTTAAATGGCAGGGTAGGCTGAAGGGCTGAGTGGCCTAATTTGTATGTGATATCAAGAAACAGCTGAGCATACTGGATATAGCAAGGGAAATGGGGTCTATATCATGGCTGTAGTACTAATTTCTGTGCAAAACATGTAGCTAAGTTCTAGTATATCTGTGATGCAGCCATCCACCCAACAATTTGAAACATTGCTCAGATAGTCCTGTTCACGCAAAAAGGAGAAAATCAATCCAGTCAATTACTGCATAATCAGCAAGCTTTCCATCATCAGCAGAGTGAATGAAAGAAGGATTAAAATCAGTATTAACAGACAGCACTTTAGTCAAAACAAGCTCACAGATACTCATTGGTTTCCACACCTCTTTGCAGCTTTGGTCCAAACATGAACAAAAGAGTTGAATTATAGAAGTGAGATGGCGTCCTTGACATACAGTTATAGAGATGTACAACACGGAAACAGATCCTTCTGTCCAATTCATCCAGGCCGACCAGATATCCCAACCCAATGTAGTCTCACCTGGCTCATATCCCTCCAAACTCTTCCTATTCAAAAACCCACCCAGATGCCTTTTAAATATCACAATTGCACTAGCCTCCACCACTTTCTCTGGCAGCCCTTTCCACACATGCACCACCCTCTGTGTGAAAAAGGTTGCCCCTTATGTCTCTTCTATATCTTTCCCCTCTCACCTTAAACCCATGCCCTCTAGTTTTGCATTCCCCCACTCTAGGGAAAAGATATTGCCTATTTATCCTATCCATGCCCCTCATGATTTGGTAAATCTCTATAAGGTTACCTCTCAGTCTTCAACACACCAGGTAAAACAGCCCTAGTCTGTTCAACCTCTGCCGATAGCTCAGATCCTCCAACCTTGGCAAAATTCTTGTAAATATTTTCTGAATTCTAAGTTTCACAACATCCTTCCGATAGGAAGACCAGATTGCATGAAACATTCCAAAAGTGGCCTAACCAATGTCCTGCACAGCCAGAAAATGATCTCCCAACCCCTGTACTCAATACTCTGACAAAAAAGGGAAAGCATACCAAAAGCCACCTTCACTATCCTATCTATCTGCGCCTCTACTTTCAAGGAGCTATGAACCTGCACTCCAAGATCTTTGTTCAGCAACATTCCCCAGGATCATAACATTAAGTGTATAAGTCCTGCTACGATTTGCTTTCCCACTTTATATTTATCTAAATTAAACTCCATCTGCCACTCCTCAGCCCATTGGCTTATCTGATCAAGATCTCGCTATAATCTGAGATAACCTTCACTGTCCACTACAGTTCTAATTTTGGTGTCATCTGCAAACTTACGAACTATACCTCTTATGCTCACATCCAAATCATTGATGTAAATGATAAAAAGTAGTGGACCAAGCACCAATCTTTGTGGCATTCCACTGGTCACAGGCCTGCAATCTGAAAAACATCTCTCCACCACCATCCTCTGTCTTCTACCTTTGAGCCAGTTATGTATCCAAATTGCTAGTTCTCCCTGTATTCCATGAGAACTAACCTTGCTAACCAGTCTCCCAGGCTCAACCTTGTTGAATGTCTTACTGAAGTCCATATAGATCATGTCTACTGCTCTGCCCTCATCAATCCTCTTTGTTACTTCAAAAAACTCTATCAAGTTTGTGAGACATGACTTCCCACACACAAAGCCATGTTGACTATCCCTAATCAGTTCTTGCCTTCCCAAATACATGTACATCCTGTTCCTCAGGAATCCCTCCAACAACTTTCCCACCACCGATGTCAGCCTCACTGGTCTATAGTCCCTGGATTGTCCTTACTACCTTTCCACGTTAGCCATCCTCCAGTCTTCTGGCTCCTCATCTGTGACTATCAATGATACAATTCTCAGCACGAGGGCTAGCAATCACTTTCCTAGCTTCCTATAGAGTTCTAGGGTACACCTGATCAGGTCCTGGGGATTTATCCACTTTTATGCATTTCAAGACATCCAGCACTTCCTCCTCTGTAATATGAACATTTTTCACCATTTCACCATCTACAGTATTTCCCTACATTCTATATTTTCCACAGTAAATACTGATGCACTGAGTATTACATTCAGTGGTATAAAAGAGCCTTGGTAAAACTAATCAGTGACCTGCTGTTAACTAGTTAGAGATGCTAGCATGAAAATTCAAGAACAGTGATGGTGCAAGTTAAGTAGGAACAGCCCAATCCTCTATACTACAACAGTTATAGAGTCCTGTACAGGCTATTACACCTTAAATGCAGAGCTGACAAATCCTACGTCCCAGCTGCTGACTTTGTAATCTGCTCACAGCAGTCACCATATATGCTTTTCAAGTATACCTGGGTAGCTTTTAACTAATTTAATCCTAACACCATGGACATTCTCAACTTCCTAACTTCCACAGGAGTATTGATTAGGTCATGAACTACCAGAATCTTCAGGTTATGAAACATGAGCTTGAGGGCAGATAGGGTGAGCTTAATAAAGCCATGGTAGAGATTATCGGGTACCTGTGAAGTGGAGACCTGGATGAAGGAAGAGACAATGACACATCTCAGCAAGATGCTCACAGAAAAGTTGATAATTAACATTTGATGTTACTGTTCCTGTATCCGTTAGACACAGCATTTCTATCTTGCTAAATTACTCACTGTAGGGCATGTCTCTGATTGTTCTATGTAAAATTCAGCCTCTTCCTGAAGGAATACTGTCCCCTTTTGCTAGCCTGGCTGTTGGTGGAAGGCGAAAGTGAGTACTGCAGATGCTAGAGATTAGAGATGGAAAAGCACAGCAGGTCAGGCAACATCCGAAGAGCAGGAAAATCGACAATTTGGGCAGAAGCTCTTCATCTGGAATGAGGCTGGGAACCTCGGGCGTGGAGAGATAAATGGGAGGGGGTGGGCCTGGGTGGAAGGTGGAATGCTCAACCAGTTTAACCTCTGTTGAGAATCATAGGCCATTGCTGTGGATGGGTTCCCTGTCACTGACAGCAGCGGTGGCACTGTTTGTTAAGACTCATTTGAAATGCCCAGCCCTGTCTTTTTCTATCACCTCTTTAGAGCATCCAACACCCTTGTGCAGAATCAGCCACAATGCATACTGTGGAGATAATATAAGAACTGAATCTGTACCTGCTTTGCAACAATCTATTCCCCTGCCTCTTCAGCCTGAGATCTACATCCCCGTATGCGCTAAGTCACCTCCCTGATAGTAGTCACTTTCTAGGAAATTAGGTTCTAGATTAGGAGATTAATCTCCCAATATATGGATGAAGTGTTCCACACTTCAAAGAAAGGTAGTTGAGATTTGTCACTACTAAACCTCCTGACCTTCATTTGGATATTCCCACCCGATACTGCTTTTGCTAGGCAGTTCTTCGGCTGCCTGTCAGTTTAACTGAGGGATCCAGAAGGATGACATAATTGAACAACTTTACCAGTTCCAGGGATATGGAAACCGGTCTTAGTGTGCAGCTTTTATGCTCTTGCAAAACTTCCATTGTAGCTGTGATGGACTACTGCTGTCCCCAAAAACTCTTAATTTTTGTAACTCGTAATTCCAGCCTCCAGCAAGAGCACTCACTTGCAAGATTAGTGATTATCAATACTGCGCTCCATGTCCTAGAGAAACGGTGCATATCTACAAGATCGCTATTATATCTCTCCTGGAAGAGCATATAATAACTACCCAAACACCCAGATCCTGCCATTCTAAGATTCATATTAGCTGGCTTTAAATGTTTAGGTCCAAAAGCATTGTTATAATGCTTTGTAAGCCAAATCTGTCCTTATAGCACTATCACTTGAATAACATAATCATTTATTATATTAACTATATTACAATTATTCCAATTTTGGCTTCAACAGCAACTGTAAGGTTCTCTCACCACTTATACACATTCACACTAGATGGGAACAGTTTAGCCCATCATGTTTGATTTTGCCTTCAGGAATAATCCATAATTAATTCCAGTGCCATCCCTCTTCCTTATGGAGCACTGCTTCAAACATTTATCTGTTCTTTCCTTGAAAGTTTAGTATTGTGTGACAGATATACCACCTCTGAAACCATTCTATGCTCCAGAACGGCTCTATATAAGTACACCTCTAACCTCTCTTTTTAATCTCTCAAGGACTTTAAATTGATCTCATTGCTCAATGATATTAAAGGTTTCAGAACTGTTCTTTAAGAATTTTTAAAAATTCATAAAATTTCATCTTATCATTTTCAACTGTAATAGAAATATTCCCAGTATTTCATGTCTGTTCTCTCTGGTATCATCCGATCAAATCTGTGGCTACGCTTTATTTGTTCAATGCCCTTCCTACAATTCACAAACTTCAGTCATTTCATTTCAGACATTTTTCATCAGGAATTGATTTCCTTGCTTATTGTTTCATAGACCCTACGGCTCAGAAGCAGACTATTCAACCGAATTGGCTTGTGCTGATGTTTATGCTGTACACAAGTCTCCTACCACCTACTTCATATAAAATTATCTCCTGTTCTTTTCTCCTGCATCTACTTATTGAGCCTTCCCTTAAATGATTCTCTGCTGTTGACCTTAACTCCTCCTTGTAGGTAGAAAGTTCTACAGTCTCATCATTGTCTGGTTTAAGAAATTCTCTTGATTTAATTATTGTCTTTATTCGTGATTTTGTTTTTGCTGTGTAGTTTTAGACATCTCAAGTGAAAACATCTCTATTTACACCCCATCAAGCTAATTCATAATTTATACATCCCTATTACGTAATTCATTGGTCTTATCTTTTCTAAAGGTAACTACCCCATCTTGTTCAGTCTTTCATGATAGTTACAATGTGCTCCATTATAGCACTGAAATAAATCTGTGACTGTAGCTACGCTGTTAACCACGTTCCTGTTTGTCACTCTTAGTACGCTTTCAGAATGTTTGTTCACTTCCTGAAACTCATCCCATCAAATCATCTTCCCTTGGGATTGCATAGTAGTTGTTTTTCTTACTTTTTACTTTCTGATTAATTTGTCAATCCATTAGGGGTTATGCTTGTTTAGTCTAGAATTGCTAATCCCTCGTATATGTTTATCCTGCATGCTCAACATTATGCCTTTAAGGCTTTTCACTCTTCCACTAGCTGTATATTAAACGGTCAAATGAAGGATAACTTACTTTACCTGTTCCCTTATTTTCTCAAAGTTAACTTTATTGAAAACATTTATGCTAGTTTCCCAGATCATGTTACACTATGAATGCATTTCACATACATATTTTCTGGACCTAAACAATAGACCACTTCAAAAGGCTCCTCAAGAACTAAAAATGTCCTTCTGTGTCATGTAACCTAGGATGTGGGATGAGAACAAACAATTTTACTACTGAGACACTCAATGGATATCATACCACAATAAAATCCTACATTTTCTGGGAATGACTAAGAGTTTGATAAATCACACATCTCAAGCTGTACCTAACCAAATAAAAGCTTAAAGAAATCAATCTTCTTCCTGGACACCCAAAACTACGGTAAATATTCAAAAAATTGCCTTGTTAAACGTTAAAAATCACACAACATCAGGTTATAGTCCAAGTTTCACAACATCTTTCTGACAGGAAGGAGACCAGAATTGCATGCAATATTCCAACAGTGCCATAACCAATGTCCTGTACAGCCACAACATGACCTCCCAACTCAGCCTATTTTGGGCGGCACGGTGGCACAGTGGTTAGCACTGCTGCCTCACAGCGCCTGTAGACCCGGGTTCAATTCCCGACTCAGGCGATTGACTGTGTGGAGTTTGCACGTTCTCCCCGTGTCTGCGTGGGTTTCCTCCGGGTGCTCCGGTTTCCTCCCACAGTCACAAAGATGTGCGGGTCAGGTGAATTGGCCATGCTAAATTGCCCGTAGTGTTAGGTAAGGGGTAAATGTAGGGGTATGGGTGGGTTGCACTTCGGTGGGTCGGTGTGGGCTTGTTGGGCCGAAGGGCCTGTTTCCACACTGTAAGTCTAATCTAATCTAATCCTGTACTCAATACTCTGACCAATAAAAGAAAGCATGCCAAACACCTTCTTCACCATCCTATCTACCTGTGACTCCATTTTCAAGGAGCTATGAACCTGTATTCCAAAGTCTCTTTGTTCAGCAACACTCCCTAGGACCTTACCATTAAGTGTATAAGTCCTGCTAAGATTTGTTTTCCCAAAATGCAGCACTTATCTAAATTAAATTCCACCTGCCACTTCTCAGCCCATTTGGCCCATCTGATCAAGATCCCATTGTAATCTGAGCTAACCCTCTTTGCTGACAACTATACCTGTAATTTTGGTATCATCTGCAAACGTACTAACTATACCTCTTATGCTCACATCCAAATCATTTATATAAAATGATGAAAAGTAGTGGACCCAGCACCACTCCTTGTGGCACTTAACTGGTCACAGGCCTCTAGTCTGAAAAACAACACTCCACTGCCACCCTCCGTCTTCTGCCCTTGAGCTGGTTCTGTATCCAAGTGGCTAGTTCTCCCTGTATTCCATGAGATCTTCAACAAAATATGCCTTTTTCTGAAGTAAAGATTTCACAGCATTATTTTAAAGAAGAGCAGAGGATCAGTATCTTAGTCAAAATTTATCACTCAACCAAGATCACTGAAACTGATTATGAGGTATTACTCTATTGCTGTTTGTAGGTCCTTTTGTACAAATTGACTGCTATGTTTTCTTACATCATACCTTAATTGGCTATAAATTACTTTGGGACAGTCTGAGATTATAAGGAGTACTGCTATTCATGCAAATTTGTTTTTCCTTCATAATAAAACTGACCAAAAAAAAAAATCACATCTGTACTAAGTCTTTGAGGCTCAAGGAACTTTGGAACCAAGTTAAATGACTGGAATCTGAGCTGCATACATTGCTCCACATCAGGGAAGGGGAAAGTTACCTAAACAATTTGGTTCAGAGATTAGTCACACACCTCAAACTATAAATCAAAATTGTTCTGTGATCAGGGACAGGAGAGTGTGACTGCAGGTGAAGCAGGTATAAGGACCTAAGAATTAAAGAACCTCAGTCCCTGCAATTGTCCAATAGTTACAGGATTCTTGAAAGCTATGCAGATGAGAGTGAGGACTGAAGAATTGACCACAGCACCCTGGAGCAGGAAGCCATTTAAGAGGTTGGCGAAAATGGGAATACTGTGATGGAAGGAGATAGTATAATTGGTGGAATAGCTGTATTCTGTGACTGTGAGCAGGACTTACAAAGATGTTGTTGCCTACCAGGGTTCAGGACACCTCTGAGCTGCAGAGGAACTTATACCAACAGCAGTGATAGGACTAGAAAGGAGGTTCTGCTGAAAGATTCTGAACAAGTAAGAGCTAAATTGAAAAGCAGAACCTCTAAGGAAGTATTCTCTAGCTTACTATTTGAGTTATGGGCAAAATGCCATAAGATAAATAAAGCTAACGAGTTAAATGCATGACTCAAAGTCTAGAGTGGGTGGAATGAGTTTCAGTTCATGGGGCACAGGCAGAATGGAGCTGTTCTAGTGGAACTAGCTTCACATGAACAATGCTGGGACCAGTATCCCGGCGCATCTAATATCTGGGATTGTAGGAGGGGTTTCAAACTAGTTTGGAGTGGGTGCGTTTTGGAAATGCTTAGAAAACAAAAGGATATCTCAACACTACAAGGCAGCTATTTATTTGATGATGATACCCAGAGTGGGACAGGAAGAGACATAATATACAATGAAAAATATTAGTAAATAGGGTCAAGCAGGGATGAAATGGTAGAAAGGCAAAGTGAATGGTTCTTTACTTGAATGTGCATAATATTACAAACAAAATAAATGAATTAACACCGCAAATGCAGGTGAATGTGGATGATGTTATTGCCATTATGGAAACATGATTCTAAGATCAATTTTGGGAACTAAATATTCAGGCATATATGACCTTTTGAAAGGATAGCAGGAAGAAAAGGTTAGTGGAATGGCAATGTTAGTACGGAATGGAATAAATACAAGAGGAAGAAATGACCCTGAATTAGAAAATGTAGTCTCCATGTAAGTGGAAGAAAAAAACACTGGTTGGAATAGTGTATAGGCTCCCTAACATATATGGTGGGACAGAGAACAAATCAGGAGATGATGAAGACATTTAAAAATGAATTACATTAATCATAGGTGACTGTAATAAGACATAGGAGCAAATATTATATAATATATATCCCAATTACAGAAGAAGGATTCTAGGAACGGGGTAAGCTAACCATAGTCAACCAAGGAAGTTAAGTATAGCATCAAATTAAGAGCAAAAACAAAAATTTGACTAAGATTCATGGTATGCCAGAGGATTAGAAAAGTAGTAAAAACCAATGAAAGAGGTCCTAAAAAGTAAAGAGGGAGAAGATAAACATTGAAGGTAAAATTGCAAGTATTATAAAGATGGGTTGCAAGAGCTTCTTTATGTATATAAGTAGGAAGAGGGAAGACAAAGGAAACATAGGTCTCTTACACAATGAGGCTGGGGAAATAATAATGGGAAAGACAAAGGTAAGATAGGCCTCTTACACAATGAGGCCGGGGAAATTATAATGGGGAACCAGGAAATGGCAAATGAGTCGAATAAATATTTTGCATCAGTTTCAAAGTAGAAGATACTAATAGCATTCCAAAATTACTAAATAATCAAGGGGCAAAAGGAAGAGAGGGAATAAATACAGCAACTATCACTACAGAAAAAAAACCTAGGAAAACTAATGGGGCTAAAGACCAATTAGTCTCCTGGACTTGATGGGATATGTCCTAGGATATTTTTTAAAAAGCTATAGAAATGCTGGGTGCACTGTTAGTAGTCTTCCAAGAAGTCTTAGATTCTGGAAATGCCCAAGAGGATTGGTAAACTTCCAATGTAACACTGTCATTTAAGAAAGGAGGGAAAGAAAAAATAGGTATTCATAAGCCAGTTAGTTTGGTATCTGACCTTTGGAATATGTTAGAAGTTATTATAAAGTATGTAATAATGGACAATTTAGACATATATGATATGTTTAGGCAGACTCAGCATGGCTTCATGAAGGGGAAATCATGACTGATAAATTTAGGGGAGATAAAAGGGAAGAAATGGAATTTTCAGAAGGTATTTGATCAGGTACCAAAAGTTAGTTGAGGGTAGTTTATTAGCCTGGATAAAGAATTGGTTAAATAATAGAAGACAGAGAGTTTTGGATAAGAGGGTCATTTTCAGTATGGCAATCTGTAACTAGTGAAGTGCCACAAGGATCAGTGCTGAAGCCACAATCATTTACAATATATATTGATGACTTGGATGGAGAATGTTCTAAGGAGCCAATTTTACAGATAACGTATATCTAAGTGGGAAGGCAAGTGATTAGGATGATTCAAAGAGTCTGCAGAGATATATAGATTAAGCAAATTGGCAAAAACTTGACAGATGGAATATAATGTGTGAAAATGTGACATTACGTACCTTGACATTAAGAATAAAGGAGCTGAATATCATTTAAATGGAAAAAGACTGCAGAAAATTACCTCAGAGGAATTTGAGAGTCCTCGTGCATAAATCACAACTATCATGCAGGTTCAGCAGGTAACAGAAAAAGCAAATGGAATGTTGGCCTTTATTTCAAAGGAGCTAGAGTATAAAAATGTGGAGGTCTTGCTAAAACTATATAAGGCTAATGTTAGATCAGTGAACATTTTAAACCCCAATCTAAGGAAAGATATACTGGCATTAGAGGCAGTTGAGAGAACATTCATTAGGCTGCTCTCACATATGGAAGACTATCTTATAAGGAGTACTTGAGTAAGGTGGACCTGTACTCATTGGAATTTAGAAGAATGAGAGCCAACCTTATTGTATCATGCAAGACCTTTTTAGGGCACTTGACAGAGTAAGTACTGTAAGGTTGTTTCCTCTTGTATGACAGTTTAGGACCAAAGGGCATAATCTCAGAATAAGAGATCACCCATTTAAGAAATGAGGAGGAATTTCTTCTCTCAGAGGATAGTGAATCTGTGAAACTGTTTACTGCAGAGGGCTGTCAATGCTGGGTTGTTAGGTATGTTGAAAGCTGAGATAGACAGATTTTTAATCAGTAAGGAAATCAAAGGTAATGAGGAAAAGACAGGAAGGTGGAGTTCAGGATTATCAGCTATGATACTGATTTTATTGAATGGCACAGCAGTCTCAATAGACTGAATGGTCAACTTCTTCCCTTACATCTTGCAGTCTTATGGAATCAATATATATAAAAAGATTAAATAATATTTTTATCTGATAATGATGGAATAAATGACACTTTGGTATGACAAGCCTTTTAAGGTAGTAATTTGTAGACATTATTGGTTGAGGCTTTGTCATAGCTGAAAATGTATTGCTGGAAAAGCGCAGCAGGTCAGGCAGCATCCAAGAAGCAGGAGAATCGATGTTTCGGGCATGAGCCCTTCAGGAAACCTGAAGAAGGGCTCATGCCCGAAACATCGATTCTGCTGCTCCTTGGATGCTGCATGACCTGCTGCATTTTTCCAGCAACACATTTTCAGCTCTGATCTCCAGCATCTGCAGTCCTCACTTTCTCCCTGAGGCTTTGTCATAGCAAAGACCTTGTCAATTAAGAACCTAAGCAGCTTTGCTCATAATAATTCAATACATGACCACCCTCCTTTGGTCTTTATCATTGTCTTTTAAAAGAAATACAATGTAAAGATTGGTTCATTAACATTCATGAACTGATGGAATTGACAGAAATGGTCAATACGCAAGACTTAAATGATCTTTGCTAAAACTTTGTCATATAAATTAGGTATTGATGGTAAAGATGGATGGTTGCAGCACATTTTATGTGATAAGATTTTGATTATCAATTGGCTATTAACAGAATTCACATAGTTAAAAGATACCATACTCAACCTGAATAAGTTGAACTTCTAATGTATGAAGGCAGCTGTCCTGCTTTGAGACAGCTCCTTGAAGTATGAGTATTACATATGGATTTGTGAAATAATAGGACCCAGATGTGTGGTACGGACAGATAGAACAGAATAGCTACAAACAAAAGTAAATTGCAAGTGGAAAGGAACACTGTATGAAAATACATCATGTAAAAAAAAGTGAAGAATTGCAATCCATACACTAGAAAAGGAAAGAAGAAAAAAGATTGCTTAGCTGAAGTTAAATAAATCATGATCCAGGTAAGATACGTCCAAGGATCCTTCAGGAAACAAGGGAGTAATCTTCAGGAAATCTGGCATAAATCTTCCAGGTGTAATTGAATACTGGAGAATTGCCAGCGAATACAGAAAGCCCTATTTTACTGCTTTTTAAAAAAATGTCTTTTAGCAAATGTGACCCAGGAAATTACAGACCAGTGTGTTTGACATTGGATAAAGTTATGGAAATTCTTATTAAAAGTATGATTCTGGAGTAAAAACAGAAATTGCTGAAGAAACTCAACAGGTCTGGCAGCATCTGTGGATAAAGAAACAAAGTCAATGCTTCAAATTTGATGTGACCTTTTGGAATGAGAAAATGAATCAGACAGGAATCAAAACATTTTTTCTCTCTCCATGGATGCTGCCTGACATACTGTGTTTCTTCAGCTATTTTTATTCCAGGGTCATATCTTTAGTAAGAATTTCCATAACTTTATCCATGGTCAAACATACTGGTGTGTAATTTCCTGGGTCACATACTAATTTTAAAGATCTCCAGCATCTGTCGAGCTTTGGTTTTATAAGGCCATGAATGTTAGGATAGCAATACAACCATAAAACCTAGGTTCGTGATAGAGAGGTATTGTCAATTTAACATTTTAGTTTTCTTTGAACATGTGACAAATTAACCTAACGTGAATAAGGCCATGGAATTAATCTACTTGAATTTTAGTAAAGTATTTGATCCATTTAGAAAGGCTGTGACTGAAATGAAAAAAAGTGCTGGTGTAAGATAAATCCTCCCTGAATCTCAATGTAATGTTAAATCCATCTGGTAGATTTATTGCCACCATTATCTTTCTAGTAGGGAACTACATGGCCTGCTTGGTCTAGAATGATAGAGGAAAACCACCTGGTAGTCCAACAGGAAGAGGCTGTTGTCTGAATTGAATTGAATTGAATTAGCTTTATTGTAACATGTACGTAAATGAGTATAGTGAAAAGTTTATAAGTTGCCAGTTACAGCACCATTTTGGGTACAAAGGTATGTTGGTACAATTCTTAGTTACAGAATACAAAAATTAAGAAAAAAATTACATTACAGCTATACAATAAACCTGTTGTACTATAACCTGGTATTGTGTGATTTTAAACTGGTATGCTAGACATTGAGAACTCCTTCATAATCTTAGTAACACTGTTAAATCTTACTCGTTTTGCAATCCTAAACTGTCTTCCTCTCAGGCCTAATGCTTAATGCACTCTTTAGCATTAACACTTTTAGATGCTTGCACATTAGAAAACATATCCTCTAAGTTTTTTCTCATTCTTGACATTTTACATTTGTTTATTATTATTACATGAGATTTAAGAAATGGATCTCCTGCCCTTTCTGAAGCTTCAGTGATCTTCTAATTTTCTTCGTTTGCTTAGGTTTCTAATTTGCAGCCTCACAGCTTTAACTCTGGGTTTGCAAGATTCCTGAATGTGCAATCTTAGTCTAAATTCCTCTATGGCTCTTTATTTCCCTTACTGTACCTGTACAACTTAGTACCCGTTCACTTTGATGAGTTAGTTTGGTTGCTTCTAGTTTTCCCAACCTGTAATTTGTGCCTTTTTAAAAGTTTTCTATAGCACACTAAGGATTTGAATATAACTCACCGAGTCTTTCATGCATGTTTTCTCTCAGTCTGAACCTTGACTTGGGACTATTATAACAGATCACCAGTACCTAATGCAATCTAAGTATAACTAGTGTTTCAGCTCCATGGAGTTTCTAGTTCTCATTTATTGCTGTGTATCTCTTGCCAGGTTTGAAATGCTTTTTACCATTGACCATAGGTTCTGCGTCTTAAAATTTTGCCAAGAGGTTCGCTTCTACAAGATTCACAAATGTTCAGCTCTTTCAGATGCTCAGTTTCTGGTTGTGGAGCCTTCATAAAGCTGTGTCTGAAGAACCTTCACATCTCCGCACCTGCCGGCATTTTGTAAACTGCAGGTAAATGAATTCTGCACCACTTTCCACCATGTTGTAAGATGAATCCTCACCACAGCTTATGGTCTAAGATCCATCTGTTAGATTTGCTACCTCTTTTTTTTCACTTGATAACAACTAGGTAGAAGTTTATGAGGCAAGTTTTGGAATCTAATTAAGAGTTAAATGACTAAACATAGAGTCATAGAGATGTACAGCATGGAAATTGACCCTTCAGTCCACCTCGTCCATGCCGACCAGATATCCTAACCTAATCTAGTCCCATTTGCCAGTAACCAACTCCTATCCCTCTAATCCTTTCCTATTCATATACTCATCCAGATGCCTTTTAAATGCTGTAATTGTACCAGCCTCCACCACTTCCTGTGGCAGCTCATTCCATACATGCACCAACCTCTGTGTGAAAAAGTTGTCCCTTAGATCCCTTTAATATCTTTCCCCTCTCACCCTAAATCTATGTCCTCTAGTTCTGGACTCCCCAACCCGAGGAAAAAAACCTTGTCTGTTTGTCCTATTCATGCGCCTCATGATTTTATAATGCCTTTCCAAATGCATGTAAATCCTGACCCTCAGGATTTCCTCCAACAATTTACCCACTACCGATGTTAGGCTCACTGGTCTATTGTTCTCTGGTCATCTAGACAAACAAAACTTAATTTAAAGTAGCCAAGACAGATTCCAGCAAGTAAGATCATGTTTGACAGAAGCAGTGAAGTTGTTTCCGTTGGCGAATGAAATTAGAACTAGGGAACATAGCCTCAAAATAAGGGGGAGCAAATTTAAGACTGAGTTGAGGAGAAACCTCTTCACCGAAAGGATTGTGAATCATTGGAATTCCCTGCCCAGTGAAACAGTTGAGACTACTTCGTTGAATGTTTTTAAGGCAAAAATAGATAGATTTTTGAGCAAATAAACTGATGGGTAAAAACATATTATAATAGGCTGTCTTGGTTAAGCTGCAGCAGGTCACAACTCTCAGACTGCTCTCGACAAGTGGCTAAAAAAGAGAACTCCTTTGCCAAACAAAAATTGTTTGAATTTGGAGATAAGCCTGGTAGATATCTGGCTTATTTGACGAGGAGGAATAAAGCTTCCCAATCTATTACATCTGTTAGGGAGAAGGCTGGTACGATTACCTGTGAATTGAAGAAGATCAATGTTAGGTTTAGGGAATACTTTGCACAGCGATGTAACGGTCAGGGGGTGGGGAGGGATCATCTGGACCGCTCCAATATAAATACAGAACAGGCTTCCCCTTTGAATACGTCTATAACAGTATAGGAAGTGCAGGAAGCAATAAGGTATCTCCAGGGTGGCAAAGCTTGGGGGCCAGATGGATTTTCTACTGAATTCTATAAGGAATTCATAAACGTTAGTGGAGCCACTTCTGGGGATGTACAACTATTCTTATACGCAGGATTGTCTGCCGTCTGAGGCTAATATCTCCATCATTGTAAAAAAGGGAAAGACCCCGAAGAACGTGCTTCATATAGACCAATTTGAACGTTGAATGTAGATTTTAAAATTCTATCCAAGATGCTGACTCTTAGGTTGGAGAAGGACTTGCCCCATATTATAAAGGAAGACCAGACAGGTTTTGTTAAGGGCTGTAGCTGCTCCAACAATATAAGGAGAGTATTGAACACAGTGCAGGTATGCCAGCAATGATTGATTCCGGGTTTGGTGGTCTCCCTAGATGCAGAAAAGGCGTTTGATCGGATAGAATGGCCGTATCTATTTGAGTTCCTAGAGTACTTTGAGCTGGAGGGATCTTTGCCAGATGGGTAGCAGTACTACATAATGATCCTAAGGCAGCAGTCATTACAAATGGTATTAAGTCAAATACCTTTAATATTGGAAGAGGTAGTCATCAGGGGTGTCCTTTATCACCGCTGTTATTTACCTTGGCGATTGAACTGTTAGCCAAAGCTATCAGGAGGGATCCTGAGATAGCAGCGCCAAAGGTGGGAATGGGGGAGCTTAAGATTATCCTATATGCTGACGATGTCCTCTTATTTTTGCCAATCCGGAGAAGTCTGTTCCTTGACAGATTCAAACAATTAATTCATATGGTGGTTTCTAGGTTTATAGGATTAATTTTACAAAATTGGAAATCATGAGGTAGGGGGATTAGTGGAGGTGCCTAATCTGAAGGATGGAATGCAATTCCTACTTAGATGGTTGTCAAAAGGTTTTTTTGTATTTGGAAATTTTTATTACCCCTTCCTTCCACAGCTATATAAAGCTAACTATGTACAATTACTAGAGAAATAAAACAGGAATTGTAGCGGTGTTTGGGCCAAATAGCCCTGATTAAGATGAATGTTCTTCCTCGACTGCTGTAACCCATGAGAATGCACCTGTTATTGTTACCTAGGCATGTGTAGGGGCAGTATTAAGAGATCTGGGTGTTCTTGTACACCAGTCAATGAAGGAGGGGCAGTACAAAGAGATCTGGGTGTGCTTGTACACCAGTCAATGAAGGTAAACATGCAGGTACAGCAGATAGTGAAGAAGGCTCATAGCATGCTGGCCTTCATAACAAGAGGGATTGAGTATCGAAGCAAAGAGGTTCTTCTGCAGCTTACAGGGCCCTGGCGAGACCACACCTGGAGTATTGTGTGTAGTTCTGGTCTCCAAATTTGAGGAAAGACATTCTGGCTATTGAGGGAGTGCAGCGTAGGTTCACGAGGTCAATTCCTGGAATGGCAGGACTACCTTACGCTGAAAGACTGGAGCAACGAGACTTGTATACCCTTGAGTTTAGAAGGCTGAGAGGGGATCTGATTGAGACATATAAGATTATTAAAGGATTGGACACTCTGGAGGCAGGAAACATGTTTCCGCTGATGGGTGAGTGCGAACCAGAGGACATAGCTTAAAAATACGGGGTAGACCATTTAGGACAGAGATGAGGAGAAACTTCTTCACCTAGAGAGTGGTCGCTGTGTGGAATGCTCTGCCCCGGAGGGCAGTGGAGGCCCAGTCTCTGGATTCATTTAAGAAAGAGTTGGATAGAGCTCTCAAGGATAGTGGAATCAAGAGTTATGGAGATAAGGCAGGAACAGGATACTGATTAAGGATGATCAGCCATGATCATATTGAGTGGTGGTGCAGGCTCGAAGGGCAGAATGGTCTACTCCTGCACCTATTGTCTATTGTTATGGAGGCTCAGTGGTTGGCTAGGGTCCTTTATTTGGTCCCACCGGCGTCCTCTAATTAAATTCACTAAATTATAGCTTTCGCAGGGCGATGGAGGGGTGGATCTTCTGGATTTGAAGAAATACCAAATAAGTGCCCTGTTAACATATGCTGGTGATTGGGAACGGGGGAATTTGGAGCCGATTTGGCTTGATATCGAAGCCTCGCAGTCGAGATGTCTTTTAATTAATTTATTATTCATGGACAAGATGAAATCCGTGACCCAGCAGTGTAAAAGTCCAATTATTTTAAATATTGTGAAAGCCTGAAGGATAATGAGGCAAGACAAGGGCAATTGGTCTAAGGCTTCGCCATTTACCCAGTTGGTGGGAGCCCAAGGATTCAAACCTGGGGCAATGGACTCTGGCTTTAAGGCATGGGAGAATAAGGGAATCTTCTGTCTGGGAGATTTATTTGAGGGGGAGGTCCTGATGTCATTTAGTCAGTTAAGTCAGAAATATGGATTGTCTAATAGGGACCTTTTCCGATACTTCCAAATAAGGGACTATATACAGAGGAAGACCATGCTTCTGGTCCAATGTTATAAATCAGACATAGAGAAAAGAGTAATCTGGTGTACAGATGCTCTTTCACTCAGTACTTTATATCATTTACAGAAAGGTTGCCCCCTGGCGACATGGAAGGACTCTAAGACATGGAATCGAGAGCTAGGAGAGGATATTTCATCGAAGGTGTGGGAAGGCATCTGGGGAAAAGTAAGGAAAATCTCAGTATGTAAAAGAGCGCAGGCCATGCAATTGAAGATCTTACACAGTGCTCATATGGTGCCAGAGAGGCTAGCTAAGTTCAAGAAAAGAGCGTCATCAAATGTAAAATTAGTATAGGCACTCTCATACATTGCTACTGATCATGTTGTAAGGTCCAGAGATAGTGGAGTGCTAGAGTAAGGCAGGTAAAGGACATCGTGGGGATTGAAATCGTGGATCTGGTCATTCTTCTTTTGGGGTTGCCAAATTTGCCCTCTCTGGGGGAACACGGGAAGAGATTGTGCAACATTCTTACCCACTGTGCGAGGAAGAACACGGTACTGAATTAGACATCAGAAAAACCACCAGGTCTGATGTGGTGACGTAGGCTAGTGATGGAGCATCTCCCCCAAGATTACCTCACAAATATGGTGCACCACAAAACAGAAGAGTTTTACAAGATGTGGTGGCCCTTTTTAAATTATATTAATTAGGGCCGTGGTATAGCCATGGGATTCAGTATGGGTGTCCTTGGGGCCCTGGGAGGAGGAAACTCGGGGGGAAAAGAATATGGTTACTGTAGATGGTGCTCCCAATGATGGGAACCTCAGTGGAAGTATGATGAGTAAGATAGAATAAAGTAGTGAGATATTATTTAATTTAAGTTATTTGAATTTAGTTTAAGTTAGTATTTACTGAATGTGTATGCAGTTTAGTTTAATTAAGTGGATATGTTTGTTCTAGTAGAATAGTAGGTGGTTCATTAACAATAGTACTGTGTTATGGCTTTGTTGTACTGCCTTTTTTTCTGTTTTGATGGTTTTTTTGTATATAAATGTTTTGTAAAAGATTTTAAAGGTTTTCAATAAAAATATTTATTTTACAAAAGCTAATGGTTAAGTGGAGCTGAGTCCATGAAAAAAGATCAGTCATGATCTTACTGAATGGCGGAACAAGTTCTACAGCTAGATGGCCTAGTTCTGCTCCTATTTTTTATGTTCTAATGCTCTTTAAGGATGTGCAATACAACAGAACTAGGGGAAGATTTGAAGAGTAAATATTAGGGTAGAATTAGATGTTTAGTAAGAAAGGTGAAACTGCTAATAGCATTTACAGGCATTTTGTTAAGAATATATAAGTGTATCTGCCTCGGAATATATAGGTGTATCTGCTCTGGACCTGTGCCTATTCAGTACTCATATCAATGAAATAAAACAAAGAATGCGCATGTTGGAGATCTGAAACAAAATCAGAAATTGCTGGCGAACCTCAGCGGATCGGGCAGCAGCTGTGAGGATAAAGCAGATTAAACGTTTCTTTTCTGGTGACTCTTCATCAATCCATATTTGTAGATTAGACTAAAATAGAAGGAATGATAAATAAATTGAGAATCAAAGGCAACTATAAGGTAAGATGTGCAAAATGAGCTGGATGTCTTGAAATGCATAAAAGTGGATAAATCCCCAGGATCTGATCAGGTGTATCCCAGAACTCTTTGGGAAGCTAGGGAAGTGATTGCTGGGCCTTATGCTGAGATATTTGTATCATCGATAGTCAAAGGTGAGGTGCCGCAAGATTGGAGGTTAGCTAATGTGGTGCCACTATTTTAAAAAGGTGGTAAGGACAATCCAGGGAACTATGGACCGGTAGGCCTGACATCGATGGTTGGCAGGTTGTTCCTGTGGAATCCTGTGGAACAGGAGGATGTATATGCATTTATAAATGCAAGGACTGATTAGGGCTAGTCAACACAGCTTTGTGCATGGGAAATCATGTCTCACAAACTTGATTGAGTTTGTTGAAGAAGTAAAGAGGATTGACGAGGGCAGAGCAGTGGATGTAATCAGATGGGCCAATGTGTTGAGGAGTGGCAAATGGAGTTTAATTGAGATAAATGTGAGGTGCTGCATTTTGGGAAAGCAAATATTAGCAGGACTTATACACTTAATGGTAAGATCCTAGAGTGTGTTGCTGAACAAAGAGACCTTGGAGTGCAGGTTCATAGCTCCTTGAAAGTAGAGTCACAGGTAGATAGGATAGTGAAGAAGGTGTTTAGTATGTTTTCCTTTATTGGTCAGAGTATTGAGTACAGGAGTTGGGAAGTCATGTTGCGGTGTACAGGACATTGGTTAGGCCACTGTTGGAATATTGCGTGCAATTCTGGTCTCCTTCCTATCGGAAAGATGTTGTGAAGCTTGGAAGGGTTCAGAAAAGATTGACAAGGATGTTGCCAGGGTTGGAGGATTTGTGCTATAGAGAGAGGTTGAATAAGCTAGGGGCTGTCTTCCCTGGAGTATCGAAGGCTGAGGGGTGACCTTATAGAGATTTATAAAATCATGAGGGACTTGGATAGGGTACATAGACAAAGTCTTTTCCCTGGAGTGGGTGAATCCAGAACTAGAGTGCACAAGTTTAGGGTGAGTGGGGAAGATATAAAAGAGACCTAAGGGGCAACCTTTTCACGCAGAGGGTGTTGCGTGTGTGGTATGGACTGCCTGAAGAAGTGATGGAGGTTAGTACAATTGCAACATTTAAAAGGCATCTGGATGGGTATATGAATAGGAAGGGTTTGGAGGGATATGGGCCGGATGCTGGCAGGTGGGACTAGATTGGGTTGGGCTATCTGGTTGGCATGGACGAAGGATCTGTTTTCGTGCTGTACATATCTATGACTCTATGTAATTAGGTGGGATTCAACATTGGTCAACATTGTGGTGAAAAACATTTTAGTGATTGGGAGAATACGAAATAATATCAAAAAATAGAAAAACTTGTGTTTTCAAGTCCATAAGACATTAAAACAGCACCTTATGTGAATAAGATCATTAAAATAAACTAATGGATACTGGGATTTAGGCAAGATAAATAGTATAAAGGCTGAGATACAATCATAACCATCACACCTGGAATACTGTTTTGGGCTTCTTGTGAAAGGAAATATATTGCAAGAACATAATAAGGGGTGTAGTAGTATTTTACTTCATTTTGGCTGTTATCAGAAATATAACATGAAGAAGACTTGAAGAGTTGTTTATTTTCTATAGAACAATGATTTAAGGGGTGGTTTCATAAAGGTGTTCAGGTTATGAAATAATAAGGCAGTGTTAAATAGAAACAGACCTTTCAATGTTGTGGGATCTAGACAAAGATTTATAGATTCACATAGCACGGAATTAAAGGATATAGATCTAAGGTAGAATGTAAGAGTTAGTTCAGAGAGTAGGATAAACTTCACACGTAGGATTTTGAAGTAATAGGTAAACTAGCAGAGTTAATGGTGAAGGGATAAATCATGTCAACATTACCGAAATGGATAAATGCATATTTTAAAGAAAGGGAGATAAAAGGTGTGGGATCATGTTCTAATTCCCACTTGAATTTGACCAAAATCAGTGAATGGCGAAAATAGCCTCTTTATTCAGCAACCACAGTAACACAGTTGAGAAGGCAATCAAATCCCGAAGTACAGTTCTTACATATATTAAAATTATAGCACTATGGTGTTACATTGTTCTATCTACTGTGCACAAAGGTTTGGGTGACCTCTGTCCTGGAGAAACAGAAGATGGTTTAAACATTTGCTAAGTGCTGGCTGCTACTTCTGATAGGATTAAGAGGGTCTGTCTGGTCTGCTTGTATAATTAAGAGGGGTTAGTCCTTTTATCTTTAAAGTTAGTAAATGTCAGTAAAAATATTAGATCTATATGCTCTAAATGAGTTAGAAATTACACATGTGCTTAATAAAAGAATAACGGATATTAAACCGATTACCGCAGCTGGGTTGTGAGATTTTGTTTACTGTTTCCTTGTGTGAGTTTCATTCATTCATGCAGTTTCACGCAAGTGCATTTTTAATAATAAGTCTGCTTAATACGTATTTAACAAGTACCTAGTAGTTGGCATACCTGTTGGATGTTCTGCAATCTATTCAGGTCCTGACAGACAGTTGGTAATGGCTGATTAGTATTATAACCTTTACATAGTTTCAGGTGGGTAGTGGGAAAGTTATGGCGGTGAGCGTATTGTTTCCGAATAAGTTCGTAGTCCTTGATATGTATTCAGAGGTAGCTTTTGATGTAAATAGGTCTGATGAGGCTGGAAGGTGTGAAGAAGCAGTAATGGGTTTGGAAGTAATGTTTTAATTTCGTTAAAAATCACATAACACCAGGTTATAGTCCAACAGGTTAATTTGGAAGTACTAGCTTTTGGAATGCTGCTCCTTCCTCGGGTAGCTGTGGAGCAGGATTATAAAACACAGAACTTATAGCAAAAGATCACAGTGTCATGCAACTGAAACGATATATTGAACAAACCAGATTGCTGTTATCTTTTAGAATGGGTTACAAGTTTTGGTCCATCAGTATGTAAAACCCAAACTTCTTTTTAGTCACATTCTTGAGATAACTTAAGGTTTTATATTAAAAAAAGTGACGTCTCAGCTCAGACAATGTATTAAAGGTGTGAGGTTAGAGTCTGTCTGCATCCTCATCTTGAGTCAGACTGGTTCTATTTCCAAAGTCAGAATTTATAAAATGTTACATGAATTGATTGCCTGCATTGACTGCCTACAGATTGTGTGCTTTTTGAGCAAAGTAGAATGGAACTGCAAATACAATTCTGTAAATGCAAATGCACCCCACAGACTTAAATGTGTGCATGTATGTAAGGTGGAGAGGGAGTGTGAATGTGTGTACACGTGAGAGAGTGTGTGTTTGTGTGTGTGCTTGGTAGAGTGTGTACATCAGTATGACTGAGTACACGTCTGTGAGAGGGTGTGTGTAGGGCGTGTGTGTGTGTGTCTGAGAGAGCATGTGTGTGAGGGAGGGTCTGTGGGAGTATATATTGTAGTGGGGTCACCTGTAGTGTAACATGAACCATAAGGTCATAGAGTCATAGAGATGTACAGCACGGAAACAGACCCTTCAGTCTAACCCGTCCATGCCGACCAGACATCCCAACCCAATCTAGTTCCACCTGCCAGCGCCTGGCCCATATCCCTCCAAACCCTTCCTCTTCATATACTCATTCAAATGCTTCTTAAATATTGCAATTGTACCAGCCTCCACCACATCCTCTGGCAGCTCATTCCATACATGTATCACCCTCTGCATGAAAACGTTGTCCCTTCGGTCTCTTTTATATCTTTCCCCTCTCACTCTAAACCTATGCCTTCTAGTTCTGGACTCCCCGACCCCAGGGAAAAGACTTTGCCTATTTATCCTATCCATGCCCCTCATAATTTTGTAAACCTCTATAAGGTCACCCCTCAGCCTCTGACGCTCCAGGGAAAACAGCCTCAGACTGTTCAGCCTCTCCCTATAGCTCAAATCATCCAACCCTGGCAACATCCTTGTCAATCTTTTCTGAACCCTTTCAAGCTTCACAACATCTTTCCGATAGGAAGGAGACCAGAATTGCATGCAATATTCCAACAGTAGCCTAACCAATGTACTGTACAGCTGCAACATGACCTCCTAACTCCTGTACTCAATACTCTGACCAATAAAGGAAAGCATACCAAACACTTTCTTCACTATCCTATCTACCTGCGACTCCACTTTCAAGGAGCTATGAACCTGCACGCCAAGGTCTCTTTGTTCAGCAGCACTCCCTAGGACCTTACCATTAAGTGTATAAGTCCTACTAAGGTTTGCTTTCCCAAAATGCAGCATCTCGCATTTATCTGAATTAAACTTTAAGTGCCACTCCTCAACACATTGACCCATCTGGTCCAGAACCTGTTGTAATCTGAGGTAACCCTCTTCGCTGTCCACTGCACCTCCAATTTTGGTGTCATCTGCAAACTTACTAACTGTACCTCTTATGCTCGCATCCAAATCATTTATGTAAATGACAAAAAGTAGAGGGCCCAGCACCGATCCTTGTGGCACTCCGCTGGTCACAGGCCTCCAGTCTGAAAAACACCCCTCCACCACCACCCTCTGTCTTCTACCTTTGAGCCAGTTCTGTATCCAAATGGCTAGTTCTCCCTGTATTCCATGAGATCTAACCTTTCTAATCAGTCTCCCATGGGGAACCTTGTCGAATGCCTTACTGAAGTCCATATAGATCACATCTACTGCTCTGCCCTCATCAATCTTCTTTGTTACTTCTTCAAAAAACTCAATCAAGTTTGTGAGACATGATTTCCCATGCACAAAGCCACGTTGGCTATCCCTAATCAGTCCTTGCCTTTCCAAATACATGTGCATCCTGGCCCTCAGGATTCCCTCCAACAACTTGCCCACCACCGAGGTCAGGCTCACCAGTCTATAGTTCCCTGGCTTGTCTTTACTGCGTTTCTTAAACAGTGGCACCATGTTTGCCAACCTCCAGACTCCACCTCACCTGTGACTATCGATGATACAAATATCTCAGCAAGAGGCCCAGCAATCACTTCTGTAGCTTCCCACAGAGTTCTTGGCTACACTTGATCAGGTCCTGGGGATTTATCCACCTTTAACTGTTTCAAGACATCCAGCACTACCTCCTCTGTAATCTGGACATTTTGCAAGATGTCACCCTCAATTTCCCTACAGTCTATATCTTCCATATCCTTTTCCACAGTAAATACTGATGCAAAATATTCATTTAGTATCTCCCCCATTTGCTGTGGCGCCACACAAAGGCCGCCTTGCTGATCTTTGAGGGGCCCTATTCTCTCCCTAGTTACCCGTTTGTCTTTAATATATTTGTAATACCCCTTTGGATTCTCCTTAATTCTATTTGCCAAAGCTATCTCATGTCCCCTTTTTGCCCTCCTGATTTCCCTCTTAAGTATGCTCCTACTTTCTTTATACTCTTCTAAGGATTCACTCGATCTATCCTGTCTGTACCTGACATATGCTTCCTTCTTTTTCTTAACCAAATCCTCAATTTCTTTAGTCATCCAGCATTCCCTATACCTACCAGGCTTCCCTTTCACCCTGACAAGAATATACTTTCTCTGGATTCTTGTTATCTCATTCCTGAAGGCTTCCCATTTTCCAGCCGTCCCTTTACTTGCAAACATCTGCCTCCAATCAGCTTTTGAAAGTTCTTGCCCAATACCGTCAAAATTGGTCTTTCTCCAATTTAGAATTTCAACTTTTAGATCTGGTCTATCCTTTTCCATCACTATTTTAAAACGAATAGAATTATGGTCACTGGCCCCAAAGTGCTCCCCCACTGACACCTCAGTGACCTGCCCTGCCTTATTTCCAGAGAGTAGGTCACGTTTTGCACCTTCTTCAGTAGGAACATCCACATACTGAATCAGAAAATTGTCTTGTACACACTTAGGAAATTCCTCTCCATCTAAACCTTTTACATGATGGCAGTCCCAGTCGATGTTTGGAAAGTTAAAATCCCCTACCATAACTACCCTATTATTCTTGCAGATAGCTGAGATCTCCTTACAAGTTTGTTTCTCAATTTCCCTCTGACTATTGGAGTGGTATATAATACACTCCCAATAAGGTGATCATCCCTTTCTTATTTCTCAGTTCCACCCAAATAACTTCCCTGGATGTATTTCTGGGAATATCCTCCCTTAGCACAGCTGTAATGCTATCAAAAATGCCACTCCCCCTCCTCTTTTGCCTTCCTTTTTATCCTTCCTGTAAAATTTGTATCCTGGAACATTCAGCTGCTAGTCCTGCCCATCCCTGAGCCATGTTTCCATAATTGCTATGATCTCCCAGTCCCATGTTCCTAACCATGCCCTGAGTTCATCTGCCTTCCCTGTTAGGCCCCTTGCATTGAAATAAATGCAGTTTAATTTTATTAGTCCTACCTTGTCCCTGCCTGCCCTGCCTGTTTGACTGATTTCTGTTCTCAACTATACCCATCTCAGATTGATCTCTTTCCTCACTATCTCCCTGGGTCACCCCCCCCCCCTTACTAGTTTAAATCCTCCCAAGCAGTTCTAGCAAATATCCCTGCCAATAAATTAGTCCCCTTCCAATTTAGATGCAATCCGTCCTTCTTGTACAGGTCACTTCTACCCCAAAAGAGATTCCAATGATCCAAAAATGTGAATCCTTCTCCCATACACCAGCTCCTGAGCCATGCATTAATCTGCTCTATCCTCCTATTCCTGCCCTCATTAGCTTGTAGCACTGGGAGTAATCCAGTTATTACTACCCTCAAGGACCTCCTTTGCCTAACTCTCTCATCTCCCTTTAGACTCTCAACCGTTTCCCTTCCGACTCTCAACCGTTTCCCTTCCTATGTCGTTGGTTCCAATGTGGACTATGACCTCCTGCTGGCCCCTCTCCCCCATGAGAACATTCTGCACCCTCTCTGAGACATCCTTGACACTGGCACCAGGGAAACAACACACCATTCTGCTTTTTCTCTGCTGGCCACAGAAACGTCTGTCTGTACCTCTAACTACAGAATCCCCTAACACAATTGATCTCTTGGAAGCCGACGTACCCCTCGTTGCATTCGAGCCAGTCTCAATACCAGAAACTTGGCTGTTTGTGCTACGTTCCCCTGAGAATCCATCACCCCCTACATTGTCCAAAACAGCATACCTGTTTGAAATGGGTATATCCACAAAAGACTCCTGCTCTAGCTGCCTACCTCTCTTACCCTTCCTGGAGTTAACCCATCTATGTGACTGTATCTGAGATTTTCCCCCCTTTCTATAACTGCCATCCATCACATACTGTTGATGTTGCAAATTCCTTATCGCTTCTATTTGTCTCTCCACTCAATCTGATGAGATTCGCATACAACAGCATTTATGGCAGGTATAACCCGCAGTAACCCTTAAACTCTCTTTAAACTCCTACATCTGACAAGAAGTACTTATCACTGCGAAGGCCATTTTTGCTCCTTCACAATCAACAGACCCAGAAAATAACACAGTCTTATTCCTCTACAAACACTGCCCCAGGTTAAATTAATAGGTATGGCTTATATTTTAAGTTTATTCAAGAGACTTATCTCCAAAAACACATAATCAAGAAAGAATCCACTGTACTCACTACTGCAGTCTTTCTCTTGGACAGACTTAAAAACAACAATTAACTTAGCTGATTCTGTGCTGTGAACTTTGCCCAACAGTTCCTCCAAGATTAGTTGTGAATTTCACTTTGTTAATTTTCCCAGATGCACTTCAATGTCCAGCGATACACGAATTCAAACAGCAAAGGCGGTTATTGTGCAGGTTTTCTCTCTCTCTCTCTCCTGCACTGTCCTCACATGTGCTTCTTTTGTCTGTTCTTCTCCCCTTTAAACTGCTGTTGTTTTGACTTTTTTTTCCCCAAGGTCCTGGTTGAGGCCATCCTCATGGGTACTGCACTTGGCTATCAGCCTCTGATTGGCCACTCTGCATTTTTGCATATTTCAAAGTCCGCCTTGGAGGTTGATCACCCGAAGATCTGTTACCAAATATCCCTGACCGCTGAAGTGTTCCCCTACTGGGAGGGAGCATTCCTGAATGGTGATTATTGCGCAGTGTCTATTCATCCGTTGTAGTGTCTTGTAGCGTAAAAGATAATCAACTTTAGCCGAGTCACATGATTCATCTATCTCATACGCTGTAGTCAAGGGTGCCCCAATGCATTGGCGAGACCAAGCAGACACTATGACAAAGGTTGAAAAGACACTGTGCAATAATCACCATTCAGGAATGTTCCCTCCCAGTAGGGAACACTTCAGTGGTCAGGGACATTCAGCCTCGGATCTTCGGGTTACCAACCACCTAGACGGACTTTGGGATACGCAACAACACTGAGTGGCCAAGCAGAGGCTGATAGCCAAGTTCGGTACCCATGAGGGTGGCCTCAACCTGGACCTTGGGTTCATGTCTCACTGCAGATGACCCCACTACACTATACATTCTCATATACTCCCACACCCACACACACTCATGCAGACTCTCTCTCTCTCTCTCTCTCACACACACACACACACACACACACACACACACACACTCACTCTCACTCACGTGCACACCCTCTCATAGGCTTATCCTCTGTCACACTCACGCACACATTCTACCAAGTGTGCACACACACAAGCACACTCTCTCTCACGTGCACTCATACTCACACCCTCTCTCCTGGTCTCCCTCACATGCACGCATACGCACATATAAGTCAAATTTGTATTTGCAGATGTATTCTATTTTGCTCAAAAAGCACACAATCTTCAGGCAGTCAATGCAGTCAATCAATCCATGTAACATTTTAAAAATTCTGACTGGAAATAGAACCAGCCTGATTCAAGATGGAGATGCAGACAGATTCTAACCTCATGCCTTTAATACCTTTTCTGAGCTGAGATGTCACCTTTTTTTAATAAAACCTTAAGTTACCTCAAGAATGTGACTTAAAAGAAGTTCTAGGATTTACATATTAACCTGCAACTAATTCTAAAAGATGAAAGATGTAACAACAATTTCTGTTTGTTCAATATATCATTTCATTTGCATGACATTGTGATCTCTTGCTATAAATTCTGTGTCTTATGATTCTGCTCCACATGAACCTAATGAAGGAGCAGCACTCTGAAAGTTAGAACTTCCAAGTAAACCTGGTGTTGTGGGATTTTTAATTTTGTCCTCCCCAGTCCAAAATTGGCAACTCCACCTCATGTTTTAATTTAGTCTATCTTTCAATAGTAAAATGCACTACAAAAATGCAGTTATGTGAAAGAATGAATCAATGAAAATACATTACAGTAAACAACAGGTTAGTAAAGGGTTATGACTGAATGAATGGGAGAGTGGTATTAGTAAAAATAGCAAGCTGGTAAAGAGTTACAGATGAATGGATGGGAATGCAGTATTAATGAATATAGTGAGCTAGTGAGTGAGTTAGTAAAGATACCTGTAATACAATATCTCACAAAGGATAGTGAATAGATCATGTGAAATCTTACAGCACAAACTGAGTCATTTGTGTCTGTAGGTCCATTAATGACTGCTAATGTTGTACATGAGCCTCCTCCTATTTCTTCTCATCTAAATAATCTACACATCCGATTGTTTCTTTCCTTCTTGTGCACCTATATAAATTCTCCCTTAAAGGCATCTTTTATTTTCAATTCAACTACTCCTTGTGGTCATAGGATTTTACTGAATTTGTCACTGGATTTATTAGTGATGATTTTATTTTATGACACCAAGTTTTAGACTCCCACAAATGTGGAAACATCTCTTTTACCTCTATACCATCACAACATTTTATAATTGTAACAATTAGGTTGCCTGTCACACCTTTCTTCAGAAAAGAGCCCAGGTCTGAAGAAAATGACTTGTAAGGATTGTTATTTGGGGTGGCAGTCTCCTATTAACGTACAGCTGATGATGGAGTCCACCATATATTCTCCCTCATTTTCCTCGACTTTCGGAACCTTTCTTCCTTATCAAGGTTTTAGTGCTTCCTTTGCTTCTGTTATCCTGCTGTCACCTTTTACAAAGGAATCTCGATTATCTGAATTGTGGATTATCCAAAGAAGATTTCAAGATCCTGCAAAAACGTTACATCGAAGGGGTAAGTGTATTCAATTTACCTGTACTGAAGAACATGTGAAAATACTGGCAAAAACAAAGAAACACAAGCAGCTCAAGCATCAGCGACTGGATATTTTTTAAGTAAGGGTTGTTACACAGCCCTTTGCAAAAGTAAGTGTTTTACAGTATTCCTGTCACTTTATCGGGCCATTCATGAAAAGAATGGCCGAGAACGTAAACGCACGCGCAAGGCTATGCTTCTGTCTTTCTATCATGAGACTGAGTTCCCAGAAACTGACAAATGCTGTTGCAATTGTAGAAGCTGATCGGGACCTTGTTTAATGCTGTCTTCACCACTCTTTGCCAAATGCTAACTACTGCTGCATTTTTAAAAGAGTTTTCTCATGTTATCATTGCTTTATTATGTTCATCATATGAAATCTGTGTCCTCTTGTGCTCAATACATTAAAATTAGATTTAAACAAATTCTCCAGTAGAGCACAGTGTTATATTAGCATGGCTTCCCTTGTTTAAGGTAAAATCGACTATCTGCCCATAGTGCCCGTCCATCTCGTTCAGATAGCCGGGATTCCTCTGTACATCTCCTCGTGTGCTTCTTTCTGTGACTTATTCCCAACCTCATTTTGCCTTGCACAAAGCTCCCTCTTGTAGTTTCATCACTGCCCTCTAACACAGACTTATTTGTTCCTTCTCTCTCTTCCCACTCCACCATGTTTTTTCTTTACTTGGAACAAATTGCTACATCTCTACATCTACATCTTTTTTCTGTTTCTAACAAAAGGTTATCGATTTGAAATTTTCCATTTCTCTCCCTGCTGAGTACTTCCGGTAATTTTTGTTTTTATTTCACATTACTAACATACGTTATCTTGTTTTTGTCACTGTTTATTTCCAAACAGTGCTCTATGAAAAAAACTACCATTACTTGTCTTATCTCCCTTTTACTTTTGCTGTTTTTTTATTCTGGTATGGACTGTGGGCATCAATGTCCAGGCTGCATTTATTGCCCATCCCTAATTTCCCTTCAGAAGGTAGTAGCGAATTGCCTTTAACTGTGCAATCAATTTACAGCAGGTATACTCTAATTGCCACTGAAAGGGGTGTTCCAGGACTTTGACCCCACAATAATGAAGAAACAATAAACATTTGAAACAATGTTCCAAATCAGGATGGTTTTTTTTACTCATTCACAGAACATGAGTATTGCTGACTAGGACAGCATTCATTACCCATCTCTAATTGCCTAGACATTACTGTGGGTCTTGAATCACATGTAGGGCAGACTAAGTGTCCTTACCCTGCTCCCTTATTCTTCTAAATGGTAGAATTTGTTCAACAATCAGTCTGAGTGAGTTTCTGCAGTGCAACTTGTCGTTGGTATCACAGCTGTCACTGTGTGTTGGTGGTAGGTGGAGTAAATGTTGAAGATGTTAGATGGAGTGCTAATCAAGTAATCTGCATTGGTTTGGATGGTATTAGGCTTCTTGAATGTTGTTGGAACTGATCAGGTTTGTGTATTGTAGATAATAGACTACAAGGTTTTGGGAAGAAGGGAGATGAGTTACTTTCCCCAGAGTTTCCAGCTTCTGATCTGCTCTTTGTTATATTGTTAGTCCAGTTCAGTTTCTGGTCAATGTTAATCTCAAGATGCTGATAATAGGGGTTTCATTGATGGCAATACCGTTGAATCTCAAAGAGAGATAGCTAAGTTCTCTCTTATTGGAGATGGTCATTGTGATACCCTTGTGTTGTGCAAATGGGCTAATAAGTGGCTAGTACAAGTTTGAATGTTGTCCAGGTCTTGTTGCATGTTAATACAACTGCTTTAATATCTGAGGACTAGCTTATAGTGTCAAAGATTGTGCAATTATCAGTGAAAATCCTCACTACTGACCTTATGATAGAGGAGATGCCATTGATGAAGCAGTTCCGTTTGACCTTAACCACAATTGTCATCTTTCTACTAAGTATGACCACAACCATTGTAGGGTTTCCCTCGATTCTTGTTGACTTCAATTTTGATGCCACTCTTGATGAAATGCTGCCTTAATGTCAAAAACATTCTCTCTCACCTCCCCTCTGTACATTAACTCTTTTGTTCATATTTGAACCAGGGCTGTGATGAGGTCATTAACTGAATAGGACAAGCCAGACCTAAATTGAACATTAATGAGAAGGTTTTTGTTATATTAGTGCTGCTTGAAAGCATTACTCACCTTCCATTACTTTGTCAATGATCTAAAGGCAGCTGATAAAAGAGTAATTGGCCAGACTGGATTATCCTGCTTTGTGTGGACAGTCATACCTAGGTAATGTTGGATCGATGCTAGTGTTGTAGCTGTATAGGAACAGCTTGGACAAGGATGTGCCTATTTTTGGAGTCCAGGTCTTCAGTACTATTGTCAAGATATTGTCCAGACCCAAAGTCTTGATAATATCTAGTGCCTCCAGCTGTTTCTTGATATCATATGTAGTGAATCAAATTAGCTAAAGACTGTTTTTCAGGCTTCTCCCTGTGTTGAGCACTTTTCTCAAATGTTTACACGTCTTATATTTATTCTAATGTACCATTTTACTACCTTTCCTTCTGGGATTAATTGTAGTTGTTTTCACCCATTTTTAGTTTCTAATTAGTTTATAACTTCACTTGAGATTCCATTTGGTTTGTATGCTGATCCCAGCATATGTATTTATCATTTGCGTTATGCCTTTAAGGGTGAGTTGAATTAGGTTTATTGTCACATGCATGAACATGAGCACACTTAAACATTTACAAATCACCACTTACGGCACCATCTTAGTTTCTGTACCTAGGTACCTCTGTACAAAGCAGAAATGTAAGGAAAGCAGAGCTAAAAAGTTAAATATTATCATCCTTCTTATAAAAAGTAGAGAAACAAAAAAACACAGTTAACAGTTCAATACTCCTCATAGGGGCTTTACCTCCCATGCTTTGGGCTCTACCTCTCCCCTGCCTACATCCTGGGTTGCTTGCAACTTCTTCCTGCTTCCACTGCTGCCCAGTCCCACACAGACCGCCAACCATCTCAGACTACCTGCTCCCATTCTTGTGTCACCTGCCTTCTCCCACTCTCATTGCCAGACAAACTTTGGTGCCTGCCCCTACTTTCATCATTGGTTGCCCTGTGATGCCTGCTCCCGCTCTTGCCATCAGCCTGGGCTGTCTGATCACGCTGATGCCACCATCTTTCAACGTTGTTTCCAAAAAGAAATAAAGGAAAAGAAGAAAGAAAAAAAGAAAGGAAAGGAGAAAGAAAGTCAGCCTAGTGCTGGGTAGCAGACAGGCTCAGGAAGCAGAATGCTCCCTACCCTGCCATCTTACAGCAAAAGTAAGCAGAAGCAATTAATTTACTTGAAAATCCTTTATTTTCTTAAATTCTTTTAAAAAATTGGACATTTCCCTTTACCAAATCCAAAAATATGGCATCTGATTTAATAAAAGGAGGTTAATAAATATCAGATAACATATAACCAAAGAGGAAATTTTTGGCTGTGATGCCTAAAGGGATGGTGATTATAATCTGCCTAATGAACTGTCTCACCAATTCATATCTAGGATGGAGAAGCATTCCTCCTCTTCCGACCTAAGGCCTGTACCTCATTGGACATCAGCCCTCAACATGAATTAACTAGTCCTTGTCTATAGCAGGAATTGTGTAAACCTCTATAAGGTTACCCCTCAGCCTTTGACGCTCCAGGGAAAACAGCCCCAGCCTATTCAGCCTCTCCCTATAGCTCAAGTCCTCCAGCCCTGGCAACATCCTTGCAAATCATTTCTGAACCCTTTCAAGTTTCTCAGCATCTTTCTGATCAGAAGGAGACCAGAATTGTATACAGTCTTCCAGCAGTACCTAACCAATGTCCTTACAGCTGCAAGATGACCTCCCAACTCCTGTACTCAATACTCTGACCGATAAAGGAAAGCATACCAAACGCCTTCTTCACTATCCTACCTACCTGCGACTCCACTTTCAAGGAGCTATGAACCTGCATTCCAAGGTCTCTTTA
The DNA here is from genome assembly GCF_020745735.1 of Hemiscyllium ocellatum. Lineage (NCBI taxonomy): Eukaryota > Metazoa > Chordata > Chondrichthyes > Orectolobiformes > Hemiscylliidae > Hemiscyllium > Hemiscyllium ocellatum. The sequence continues at coordinate 102,898,143 of NC_083403.1, read as the reverse complement.
TTCAGCAACATGGCCTAGGACCTTACCATTTAAGTGTATAAGTCCTGCTAAGATTTGCTTTCCCAAAATGCAGCACCTCACATTTATCTGAATTAAACTCCATCTGCCACTTCTCAGCCCATTGGCGCATCTGATCAAAATCATGTTGTAATCTGAGGTAATCTTCTTTGTTGTCCACTACACCTCCAATTTTGGTGTCATCTACAAACTTACTAACTATACCTGTTATGCTCACATCCAAATCATTTATATAAATGATGAAAAGTAATGGACCCAGCACTGATCCTTGTGGCACTCCACTGGTCACAGGCCTCCAGTCTGAAAACAACACTCCACCACCACCCTCTGTCTTCTACCTTCAAACCAGTTCTGTATCCAAATGGCTAGTTCTCCCTGTATTCCATGAGATCTAACCTTGCTAACGAGTCTTCCATGGGGAACCTTGTCGAACGCCTTACTGAAGTCCATATAGGTTACGTCTACAACTCTGCCCTCATCAATCCTCTTTGTTACTTCCTCAAAAAACTCAATTAAGTTTGTGAGACATGATTTCCCACGCACAAAGCCATGTTGACTATCCCTAATCAGTCCTTGCCTTTCCAAATACATGTACATCCTGTCCCTCAGGGTTCCCTCCAACAACTTGCCCACCACCAACGTCAGGCTCACTGGTCTGTAGTTCCTGGCTTGTCCTTACCTCCCTTCTTAAGCAGTGGCACCACGTTAGCCAACCTCCAGTCTTCCGACACCTCACCTGAGACTATCGATGATACAAATATTTCAGCAAGAGGCCCAGCAATCACTTCCCTAGCTTCCGACAGAGTTCTAGGGTATACCTGATCAGGTTCTGGGGATTTATCCACTTTTGTGCATTCAAGCACTTCCTCCTCTGTAATGTGGACATTTTTCAAGATGTCACCATCTATTTCCCTACATTTTATATCTTCTATGTTCTTTTCCACAGTAATACTGATGCAAAATACTCGTTTAGTATCTCCCCCACTTTTCTGCGGCTCCACACAAAGGCTGCCTTGATGATCTTTGGGGCTCTATTCTCTCCCTAGTTACCCTTTTGTCCTTAATGTATTTGTAAAAACTCTTTGGATTCTCCTTAATTCTGTTTGCTAAAACTATCTCATGTCCCCTCTTTGCCCTCCTGATTTCCCTTTTAAGTATACTCCTACTGCCTTTATACCCTTCTAAGGATTCACTTGATCTATCCTGTCTATACCTGACATATGCTACCTTCTTTTTCTTAACCAAACCCTCAATTTCTTTTGTCATCCAGCATACCTACCAGCCTTTCATTTCACCCTAATAGGAACGTATTTTCTCTGGAGTCTTGTTTTCTCATTTCTGAAGGCTTTCAATTTTCCAGATGTCCCTTTACATGTGAACATCTGCCTCCAATCAGCTTTTGAAAGTTCTTATCTCATACTTTCTCCAATTTAAACTTTACCTTTTAGAACTGGTCTTATTTCTGAGTTCCACTCAAATAACTTCCCTGGATGTATTTCTGGGAATATCCTCCCTCAGTACAGTTGTAATGCTATCCCTTAACAAAAACGCCACTCCCTTCCTCTCTTGCCTCCCTTTCTATCCTTCCTGTAGCATGTGTATCCTGGAACATTAAGCTGCCAGTCCTGTCCATCCCTGAGCTCTGTTTCTGTAATTGCTGTGATATCCCAGTCCCAGGTTCGTAACTATGCCCTGAGTTCATCTGCCTTCCCTGTTAGGCCCCTTGCATTGAAATAAATGCAGTTTAATTTATTAGTTCTACCTTGTCCCTGCCTGCCTTGACTGTTTGACTCGCTTCTGTTCTCAACTGTACTAGTGTCAGATTGATCTCTTTCCTCACTATCTCCCTGGGTCCCACCCCACCCTCCACCTTACTAGTTCAAATCCTCCCAAGCAGCTCTAGCAAATCTCCTGCCAGTATATTAGTCTCCTTCCAATTTAGATGTGATCCCCCCTTCTTGTAGAGGTCACTTCTAACCCAAAAGAGATTCTGATGATTCAAAAATGTGAATTCTTCTTCCATACACCAATCCTCAGCCATGCATTAATTTGCTCTATCCTCCTATTCCTGTCCTCACGAGCTCGTAGCACTAGGAATAATCCAGATATTTCTACTCTCGAGGACCTCCTTTTTAAATTCCTGCCTAACTGTCTGTAATCTCCCTTCAGAATCTCAATCTTTTCCCTTCCTATGTCATTGATTCCAATGTGGACAATGCTGGCCCCCTCCTCCTTGAGAACATTCTCACCCTCTCTGAGACATCCTTGATCCAGGTACCAAGGAAGCAACACACCATTCTGATTTTTCGCTGCTGACCACAGAAACGTCTGTCTGTACCTCGGACTAAAGAGTCCCCTAACGCAATCGATTGCTTGGAACTCAATGTACCTCTCATTACATTAGAGCCAGTATCAATACCAGAAACTTGGCTGTTTGTGCTACGTTTCTGTATGAATTGATCACCCCCTACGTTTTCCAAAACAGCATACTTACTTGAAATGAGGATAGTCATAGAAGACACCTGCACTAACTGCCTACGTTTCTTAGCTTTCCTGGAGTTAACCCATCTATGTACTGTATCTGCGACTTTTCTTCCTTCCTATAACTGCCATCTATCACATACCACTGCTGTTGCAAATTCCCCCCGTTGCCTCTAACTGTCTCTCCAACCGATCCACTCAATCTGATAGGATTCGCAACCAACAGCTTTTATTGCAGATATAATCCACAGTAACCTATAAACCTCCTTAAACTCCCACATCTGACAAGAAGTGCATTACACTCTGCTAAACGCCATTTTTGCTCCTTCACAATCTATGGACCAAGAAAATAACACCGTCTTATTCCTCTACAAAACACTGCTCCAGGTTAAATTAATAGTTATGGCTTATATTTTAAGTTTAATCAAGAGACATATCTCAAAAACATGTAATCAAGAAAGAACCACTCTACTCACTATTGCAGACTTTCTGTAGGCCGCACTTAAAACTATTCACTTATCTCTTTCTGTGCTGTGATTTTACCCAAACTGTTCCTCCAAGATCAGTCACGAATTTCACAGTTTGTTAATTTTCCCAGATGCATTCCGATGTCCAGCGATACATGAATTCAAACAGCAAAGGCAATAACTGTGCAGGTTCACTGTGGTGTCAGCTTCTTTGTCACTCTCTGTCCTGCACTGACCTCACCATGTGCTGCCTTTGTCTGTACATCTCCCTTTTTTAAAACTGTTGTTTTGACTTTTTTTTCTCCAAAGTTCCAAAACAATGCAACAGGATTTGAAACAATCATTGCTGCTCCTCTAAAGAATCACCTCCAACATCTAAAAACCTCAAAAAAGGAGAAGCTGTTACAGCCAGAATTGTTTCCTGTCCTCCATCTTGGATTACCCAGATTTCCCATCTGTTGGTCTTTTCCTCCCTTAGGCGTCAATATTATTCAGCTTCAAAAATTAAAAGCTGTACAAATCACACAATTTGGATAAGAGAATCATTAACTAAGGATCTTATGTGATGCTATACAACACCAATTCTAGCAAAATTTTTACAACCTCTCCAATTTAATGGAATAATAACAGAACAAATGCACATAAGAACAAAATGCAGTTGATGTTTTTATTTCAGATTTCCAACAAAATGCCAGAAATGCAGCAGGTCAGGTAGAATTGGTAGAAAGCGAAACAATATCCAGACAGATGACTTTTCATCAGAACTGAATGAAAGAGTGGTTCTGATGAAAGGTCATCACCACCTCGTATCCTGCAACATTAAGCTAAATCTTATGTGTTATCGGTTCAGTGTGTGCTGCATCAGATGTTTTGGAGGGATTCTTGTGAGGCCTTACAACACGAATCCCTCCAAAAAACCTGATGCACAGATCCAAAAACAACGTAAGATTTAGCCCATTGTTGCAGGATACGAGATGGTGATGACTTTTCATCAGAACCACTCTTTCATTCAGTTCTGATAAAAAGTCATCTGTCTGAATATTGTTTCACTTTCTACCGATTCTACGTGACCTGCTGCGTTTCTGGCACTTTGTTGGAAATCTGAAATGATAACATGTATTTTGTTCTTATGTGCATTAGTTCTGCTATTATTCCATTAAATTGGAGGGAGAGGTTGTAAAATTTTGCTCTAATTGGTGTTGTATAGCATCACATAAGATCCTTAGTTTATGCTTCTCTTATCCAATTTGTATGATTTGTACATCTATTAATTTTTGAAGCTGAATAATATTGATGCCTAAGGAAGAAAAAGAACAACAGGTGGGTATTACCTCGCCTTCATCAGGTTATTAAACTTTTCTCACACTGGTCTGCAGTCATGGGCATATGAAATGTCATACCCAAAGCTATTGCCCACCTCTAAGCTGCACAGCCACTCGGATGTTCTGTGCACCTTGATCGATTTGCTGTTGCACTGGCTTCTACATCTGAAAATTGTGACTGTTCACAGACTTTGGAGGTATGTACAGCAGAAAAAGCAATTAGAGGTAACATTACCTGCAACAATGCAAATTTCTACTCCCTTGAAAGTCATGGTAAAGAAAATGACAGCCTTGCATTTTTATTGCATCCTTCACAGCTTCAGGACATCACAAAGCATTTTACAGCGAATCAAGTTTATTAAAATGCAGTTATCATTTAAATGTAAGGTATATGGCAGCCCATTTTGCATGCAACAAGCTCCTATACACTGGCATGTAATGAAGACCTGATAATCTGTTTCAGTGATATTGATTGAGGGATTATATATTGGACAAGACGTCAGGGATAACTTCCCTAGTCTACGGAAGTGTGGGATTTTTTTTATCTATCATTAAGAACAGACAATACCTCACATCTCTTTGAAACACCTCTCATGTTGCAGCACACTCTCAGTATTGCACTGGAGCCTAGAGTTTTGAATTCAAATTTCTGGAGTGGGGCTTGAACCATTTATTTATTGATACAGAAATAATAGTGCTGCCAGCTGAACCACACCTGATGTAAACACCGCTTCCCTTTGACTTTTGCATGGCCATTTTCTTGAAGTGCATGCAATATGCTTGCTATGTAAACTGTTAGTACATGATGCAGATCTGATGTTGACATAGCACAGTACTGTACAGTGACATGTCCATCCTCTTCACTGTTCAGTGCTCCCAAGTGCACTGACCAGCTGCTCGCTCCACCTTTGCACTAAAACAATGTAAGTCATGGACACTGACATCCTGTAGCTATGACCTAAAGCCCCCTATATTAAAAAAGCAACGTGACACATACAAGGCTAGCAGCCTATAGTCAGTGTTAAAGTCAGAGAGTGAGTGTTAAGAACAGCCTAAGATGCATTCAGCATGGATGCATATGATGCATGTCTATTCTTGCATGAAAAATGACTTAGCAGAAGCATGTTGGTCATCGGTGTCCCTGGGCCCCAAAGTTGAAGGGCTGAAGCAGTGTCTGAGTTAGTCCAAGAGCCGATACAATGATGTGGTGAGGCTGGTGATTTGCCTTTATCAACTTCTGTGGATGAATGGGTGAGGAAGGTGGGAGGACATGAATATGCAGGATCATTGTTGTGAAGAATCAATTGGATGATGGCCAGGGCTGCTCAGCTCCTGACCTCAATACAGCCTTGGTTCAAACATTGACAAAATCCAGCTGAGATGAGAATGACTTCTCATTTGACTGTAGCATCAAGAGCATTTGCAAGTCTAGAGTCAATGGGAATTAGAGGGAAAACTCTCTGCTAGCTGGAGACATACCTGTCACAAAGGAAGATGGTTATGGTTGTTGGAGGGCAATCATTTCAGCAGGAGTTCTTCAGGGAAAAACCATCCTTCATCCTAGCACCTCCAGCTGCTTTATCAATGACCTTCCCTTTATCATATGGTCAGATGTGAAGATGTTTGCTGATGATTGTACAATGTTCAGCATAATTTGCTACTCTTACTAGTCCATGTCCAAATGCAGCAAGGCCTGGTAGGTAGGAACTAAAGCCTGGAGAGGTGATCCATTGGGCTGACATTCAGAGGGGATAATGACTAAGATGAAGGAATATAAGGGTGAGATCTGGTATAGCATGGGAGGGATGGGGTTCTGTGGGTGGGGGGAGTAGGTGGTGTTTTTCTCGAGTAACTACCATCCTGACTTCAAATGAGGGGACAGTGGATTGCAATTCTGGTCATGGCTATGGGGTAGGCTAGGGGCTGAGAGGGAAAATAGGAGATAATGATGGGGTTGGATGAGAATATGCACCAATTGGCCAGTTTGGATTTGTCTTCTTTTTATGCGTGGACATAACTGCAATTTTCACACTGTTAGGTAGATGACAATGTTGTAGCTGTACTGGAAGAGCTTAGCTAGAGGCATGGCTTTTCTTATGGAAAGGGGGATGTTTGGATAAATGCATTTGTACACTATGACGTGCCATTGTCATATGACCTCTAATGTTGCTGCATGAAAGCAGAAGCTGCTAAACGCCAGCACATGGAACAACTGCTGGCCCCTTTTGCAGTGTGAGTAATGCCTGGCCATGTGCATGAGATGCTCTGGGCAGCATGGGCAAGGATCAATAAGAGATCCATCTTTGCGATCCTGACAAGGCAAGGGCAATTGAGAAAATATTTTACAGCCTTGAAAATTAAAGTCACGTAGCTTTTTACTACTCTTATATAGAATTCCCATCGCTGCCTGGGTGAGATTCCCTCGGATTTGCTAGTTCCCTTCTAGAAAAACCACTCAAAGATGGGAAAGTATCGTGGAGCTGACCCAATGTACATCATTCATAATTTCATTGCCTCCAAAGCTCTATTTACATGTCTGGGAAAATTCAGCCAAATGCCTTTCAAATCGATTTAAATCTCTTGGCAGTATAGGGCAGGTGAAATGAAATAAATGTATCCAGTAGTAGTTTTTTATGGGAACAAGGTAGCGGAAGGGATGGCGTTTAAAGGCAGCACTTGTTTAATGTGCTGATCTGAAGTATATCAGACTGTTAATTATGTTGTGATTAGATACAGTAAAAAGACATACAAGTGTACATGTATAATGAGGTTGGATTTTTCCATTGAATTGGAACAGAGAAACTGGCCATTTGATCCCACTGGTCTACATCAGTGTTCTACATAGGCTTCTCAACTTCAAGCCACCCATCAGAATATTCTTCTTCTCATATATACTCATTTAGGTTCTCTTAAATGTATCTATTTTATTCACCTCATCAATCTTTGTGATGAAAAATTTCATACTCTCATCACTGTCTGTGGAAAGATTTTTTAAAATTCCTTATTGGATTATATGAAGTTATATTTTTGTGGACTGCATCATAAGTGGAAAAATATTCCTTCATCTACCCTATCAAATTCCTTCATAATTTTAAATTTGCCCAAAATATTACTTTTCAGATATGTCTTTTCTAGAGAAAGAGTCCTAATTATTTAAATCTTTCCTGGTAGGTAAAACATCTCAGCTCTGCTCTCAGCTTTATAAATCTATTTTGCATCCTCTCCTGTTTTTACAATTTGAAATGATTATAATACTGGACAGGTCAGAACTCAGAGTGAAACCTGGTTTAATAGACCTTATGTTTTACTTTTGTAATTTGGTTACCATAGTGGTCAGACATTGAAAAAATTCACAAGAGGCTGACAATGTATTTTTAGTAAAAGAACATAAATGTTTATTAGACATAAAAGGGAAAATGAACTAATTTACATTTTTAAAAGCTATTTGAAACAGTCTTATTACAGATATGAGAATTAAAAATTCAACCGCTTTACCCCCCCTCTCCAACAACCTTATTGATATTCAAACTTTAGTGAAAAGTCACACTATTTCCAATATAAAGTTCCTTGATTAGTTGACACAGCTTGGTTTCTTTCCAGCAAACCCCTGCATTCTGTTGAATCAGTTTCATTTAATTCAGTCATATTGTAAAAGCAAAATGGGGCCACATAGATACAACGTTATAATAGAGGGGTGAGGGCTTCACTGTGAGCAAGATAGTTCCAGCCTTGGTTAAATATAGACAATACATGTGAAAATTATAAGAAAACAGAAAATAATATAAGACACTTGGTCAAAGAAATGTGAAAATTGTAATATGTAATTGTATTTGTACATAACGTAAAGGTATCTGTAAGCCAATAGAATTGGTTTTATATTTCCCAGTAATAAGACTAGCTCCTTTTGCATATGCTTGAAAATAGATTATTGTAGACCTATTTCCTGAGTACTTTGTCAAGTTTATAATAACACTATCTTCTTTAGTTAATGTTTCTTCATCAGATCCTGAAAGAGACTGCTAACATAACTCAAAATAACCAAAAGAACTATGGATGCTGGTAATCGGAAACAAAAACAGAAATTGATGGAAAAACACAGCCGTATCTGTGGAGAGAAAGCAGAGTTAATATTTCGGGTCCATTGACCATTCTTCAGAACTCAAGGGTTCTGGACCCAAAATGTTAATTGTGCTTTCGCTCCACAGATGCTGCTAACATGCTGAGTTTTTCCAGCAATTTCTGTTTTTGTTGCGAACACATCTCTCATATTTCTTAAAATGTGATCTTTAAACTCTTGCATTCAATAGCTTTGGAGTATGTCTTCCTCTCTGACATTTAAGAATTTTTATTTTTTTAAATTATGGGCTGATTTAGAAAAGAATTGTATTAAAAACCAGGAATTGTTGCATGGTTTGAAAGTAGGTCATTTGATACTCATTATAGACACTATAGTGCTGTGAGTGACAGCAGTGTTTGTAGATGAGCTGGAGCTAAGGGATTGTGTACTAATGGAGCTTTGATTGACAATGAGAAGTAGATTGGTATATGGACTAGTGACCAGTTTTCGATGACAAAGGCCTTCTGTCTGCCAATAGTCATGTGATTGAGTCTCAGGTAATTGAAAGCTTAGAGCTGTGAACAAGGTACAGAAAAGCCATTAGGTCTTCATCAGCCAGAAGCTGTCTCTCCGTTCTAACAACAAACCATTTTAAACCTTAGGCAGTTGCAATAAGCTGTGACTTTTACTTGATAAGTGAGAGGCTTTTTTAAATAAATGAATCAACTACCATGTGCCTCTTGCAAAAAAATGGAAGCATCCAGAGAAGGACAACTGAGAAGCAGCATTCTGACGAGCACACGATTCATAAGAATATCTCAACAGGAACCACTGAACCCCATAACCCACGTGTGAGTGTATGTGTGTGAGAAAGAGAGAGAGAGAGAGAGAGAAGTTACAAGAGGAGTGAGCCTGCCAGTTATCTTCTGTTTCTGGAGGCTTTCTTTTAGTAATATCTAAGCTATTTAAGACTTCTGCCTTGATTGTTTTGAAGACTGCTAGACTGTATGCTGGTCTTATAGCCTTTTCTCTCTTAATGGTCTGCTGGAACCACTTAATGAGCTCAAAAATAAAACTAAAACTGTGAACAGAATCTTACCACTGCAGAGTTACATAGGCTAAGGTGAGGTGGATGGTAGAAATGGTAGATGAGTGGCTGTCATGACATTGAGATGATATTGCCACAACTTCCCTGCTTTAATCAAGCAACATGATGGGGTGGCCCAATGGCTAGCACTGTTGCCTCACAGTGCCAGGCACCCAGGTTTGATTCTACCCTTAGGTGACTTTGTGAAGTTTACACATTCTCCCCATGTCTGCATGCATTTTCTCTGAGTGCTCCAGTTTCCTCCTACTAAAGTTCAAAGATGTGCAGGTTAAATGGATTGGTCATGTTAAATTGCTCACTGTGTCCAGTGATGTGTAGGTTAGGTGGAAATGCAAGGTTACAGAGATCGTGAGTGTGGGTCTAGGAGGGTTGGTGTGGACTTGATGGGCTGAATAGCCTGCATCAACACCATAAAATTCTATGAACATGGCATGATTCTTGCCAAGCAGTAGTGAGTTCCCAATTAATACGTCTTTATTGCTTATTAAATGGCTAGTTAACAATCCAATTTATCATAGATTGTGATCTTACCAAATTTGCCATACAAACTAGCCATTGACAAACTCAACATGGAAATGAGGAATTCAACTCACCACTCACTCCATGGATATGCTCCATGGCCACCAGCCATGTACACCCCATTGCCATGGGCTTAGCATCCAACATGTGCCAATCTCTATGAACCCTCAGGGAACACTATAAACAGGACTCCATGGAGTTATAGGAGGTTTCTGCATTTCAATGCTTTGCATCAGACTGCGTTGGCAATGGTAATTCATAATGCTGCTTTCAGGGACACACACCCATGTCATGGACAATGTTGCAACTCTGGGCTTTTTGCTTGCTGCCATTGCACTCACTCACTCTTAGCCTGCCTGGATGTTTGTTGCTTCCCTGCCTTGCCTTGTTCTTTTTCTCAGCCAGAGATATCTGGATGATGTTATTACTGTCTTTCCATGCCATTTAGCACTGACACAAAGCCCAGAAGCTTACCACAGTTGTCAGCAGGCCTCAGTCCAGTCAAGGGGATAGCCTTCACTCATAGGATTACAGCACAGTAAGTTAAGCACAGCCTCCAATACTAATCAGGCCCTCAGGACCATCTATTTATAAGAGATGAGGAACCCAAATAATGGACAGCACAACATCTTGTCTTGACTATTTCTGCTATGTTTTGCTCCTGGAGTGAGATACAGGTAGATATTAAGGAGGATCAAACTGGTTACAGAGTGAATGTGAGATTTGAAGAGAAATCGTCACACTTATGGTGGAGTGTAAAAGAACACTGATCTTGTTCCTATAGTGCCAGGAATTCAACACAGACCAAGTTGGCATTGTCTGATATTATGGCATGCACTCATGGACTTGGGGAAGACAAAATCCTACCTATTGTTGGGATCCATTATTAAGGTTAGGTAGTGTAAGAAACTTTATTGTTAGGTAGTGCTCACGTAAGGTAGTATTAGCAAGTCTGGAACTTGTTAGCTTCACTAGACAACAGTAAGCCATTATGTTACACTAAGAACAGACTGAAAAGCTGATGGCATAGCCTGAAGAGGCCCCAGGGAGGGTGAGAGATAACAGGACATTGGAGCCGTGTCTAAATGCACGTAGCTCAAACTGAGGTAATAGAATGTTATCAGGTGAGAACCAATGACATACTAAAATTCTGCATTTTACCAAATAAGGATGTAACTCTGGAATGTGAGAGAACAAAAGGATAGACAAATTAAAAATATAGGCAGAACGCGCCTTCTCCAGTGAGCTAGACACCTCACTGTACTGTGTACGATTCTCTCTCATTAAACCTGTTTATACTTTTAATCAGACCCGGTGTCTCTCTCTCTCCTCCAAACGAAAACGGGGACAGAAGATCTGTCCCAACACTATGCACCAGCCTCCAGGAAAGGCTTAAAGGGCAAGAAGGGGCATTTGTAGAAATGGGGATAAGGATGGTGACAGGTAGAAAGTCAAGGTGAATGGGGGAGTATTGAACAGCTTAGGAGAGCATAGTAGGCTAACACAGGAGTTACTGCCTGTGACCACCATCATGGCCTCTGCTGGAGAAGTGTAAAGGAGCATGGTGTGCACCATCAAGGTGTAATGCTGGGATTCAGGGGACAGGGAGGATAGCTGTAGACAAAGTTAAATATGATGAGTCTCCATGTTGGGGACAATGGTTGAAATGGGTTGTAGGAGCAGTGTGAGGTAATAGGGGACGTACAGATTTTGGATTAGGAATAGGTGACCAGATACAGCCTGGTGTTGATAGTGTCCATTCATAACTGTGTTCCCAGCCAACACGTTGCTTCTCTAGATGCTACCAGAAAATGGTTGGAACAATGTTCAAAGTGGATAGAGTATCAGTTTGATAGGCAAAAGCATAGGATCCACATTTACTGAATGCCACAGCATTAAAGCATCTATTTGCAAAATGCAGTCATATTGGATTTGCAATCATTTCACTGTCTATTTACTACACTTATTGTAAGAACTGTGTCATAGAAACAGAACGTGAAGATGCCAGTGTTTATCTTGGGTGGACAAAGTTAAAAATCATACAACACCAGGTTACAATCCAACAGGTTTATTTGGAAGTGCAAGCTTTCAGAGCGCTGCTGCTTCATCAGGTAGCTTGTGGGCAGGATCATAGGACACAGCATTTATAGTAAAGGATTAAAGTATCAAATAACTGATGCGATATATATCTAGATTGCTGTTAACTCTTTAATCACTTAGAATGGGGATGCAGGTTATGATTGATTAATATGTAAATCCCAGAACCTCTTTCAAGTCACAGTCTCGAGATAACTTGAGGTTTTATAAAAAAAGGGTGACTTCTCAACTCAGGCGTTGCATTAAAGGTGTGAGGTTAGAGTCTGTTTGTATCCAAACCTTGAGTTAGACTGGTTCTATTTCCAAAGTAGGAATTTATAAAATATTTACATCTTCTGACTGCCTACGGATTGTGTGGCTTTTAAACAAAATAGAATTTATCCGCAAATACAAATCTGCAAATGCAAATTCACCTCATCAACAATCTCACTCTCAATCTTGATAAAGAAGTTTATCATATATTACAGTCGCTCGTCCCTATAGAATCTCTAACAGCTACTTTCCCAATCATTCTTTTCTTATTGCATAATTCTTCATCAAAGATGGCCTGTTCTCTAGTTTGTCCCTCAATATATTGGTTGAGAAAACCATTCTGCATACATTCTAGGAACTTTATTTTTGTATCTTTAAAAACTATGAACTGTAAAAGAGAGAACTGTTTTTTTAAAAAAAAACAAGGATTTACCAGATTGGTTGTATAATAGAATTAGATAACTGTTGTGAACTCTGTATTATGTCGTTATGGCTTCCTGCTATGTACAAATGATCAGGAGCCAATGAGTTATTTACAAGTGAATCAGATTGGTTCTCAGCTAGCTGAGCAGATTGGAATTGGAGACAAGTCACAGAAATATGCACGCACAGGGAGAAGAAAAACAGAAGTATGTGCTATTGTTCTCCCCAGTAGAAGCTGTCTGTTCTCGGCAGTAAAAGAAAGACTGACTCTTAAACTTGAGGAAACTTTCCTGCAGTAGTTGCAGTGGACTTCAACTTTTGAATTGATAGATCAGAGATATTTTCCAAATGAATCACTCTGTACTTCTTAAAACCAGTGAAAGCTTCCTGAGAAAGACACTAAATACCAAGGGCCAATCCAGCCTCAATTTTGGAATTGAGAAATAAAGACCACTGACCTCACTTTAGAGTTTTTCTCTACTCCACCAATAATCTATTTTTCTTATGTGTTTGTCTGAGTAAGGGGGAATTTAGAAGGGGATTAGAATTTTAGTTAAACATGTCATATGTCAATTCCTTATATCAATTAACTTGTAGCTATAGTTTAATTACTTTCAAAAAGTAATAATTCCTGTATAGTACAGATATCTAGTCCCTGCTTCCTTTCAACCTGGGTCTGAAAGTTAGGTAAATCAGGGTACTGTGTGTAGCTTAGAAAAACATTAACATTTGATACAACTCCAGGAATAGTGGGCCTTGATTAATAGTGTGTTACCCCAGTATGCTCAGCACTAATTTGCAGGATATGCCACTGAGGATTGTGCTAAGATCTAAGATGTCCTTTGCTCATTCTGTGTCCAGTTTAGGTCCTTTCCACCAAGAGTGATACCACTGGCAGTATTTGGTTTTTGTGGCTGCCCACAACAGAAAGGCAAGGATGAATGCAGGAGGAGCATGGCCAGCAACAAGCCCTTGAATAGCAGTAGGCCAATAGGTAGAATGAAATATCTCAGCTGCAGGCCCCTCAGAATGAGTGGGGTGTACAGGAGGCCCAGAGCTTTCTGGCTCTGAGTCAATTTCCTGGGAATGAGTTAGGTGCAGTGCTGATGCAAGCTCATTATTTCCTGGAACATGGTGACAGAACTGTTCTGGATGCTAGAATGGGACCTAAGGACTGCAGGAATGAGAGGTCATCCTTTCATTGTGACACTGGACTTCTTTGTGACTGGTACCTTTCAGGAATCAACAGAAGACCTGTGTCAGATGTATCAATTGTACACTCAACATGGGCTTAACTCAGTTGGCTGGATGATTGGTTTGCAGTGAAGCCAACAGTATGGATTCAGTTCCTGCACCAGCTGAGTTTACCATGAAGATCCTGCTTTCTCAACCTTGACCTTGCCTAAGTTGTGGTGACCCTCAGGTTTAACTTTCTGTAATGAGAGAGCACCCCTCTGGTTCTTTTGGAATATAGTTACTTTCCTTTACCCTCAAATGTATCCAGAGAGTAACCAATGCCATCTATGCAAGATTACATAGGTCTGTTTTGTTTCCCCAAGATGAGGTCAGTGCTGAAGACAAGGTAGTCGCATTTGGTAACATAGCTGGATTCCCCAGATGCAGGGTGCCATGAACTGTACGCACATGGCACTGAGAAAACTGTAACATGATGCTGTGGAATTCATTAACATTGCTGTGGAGTTCTACGTTCAGGTGATCTGTGTTCACCATTACTATATCTTGGATGTGTATGCTCTCTACCCCGGTAACTGTCATGACTCATACACTTTGGAACACTCTCATGTATCTGATTTATTTGATGGCTCAGTGACTTACAAGGCTGATTACTAAGGGCAAGGTCTGCCCTCTGTGACCATGGCTAATGACACGATTGCACAATTTTCTGTCTAAAATTTAATACCACAAGTACCTCAAACAGGGCTGCATTGGATCAGTGCATGAAGATGAGGTTCTACTGCTCAGACAGATCTAGGGTATCTCCATTACAGTTCAGACAGAATGTGCCACATCATCCTGGCTTACTATGCCCTGCACAATTAGAGCAGGTAATGCCCTGAATGCAAAGAACCTGGGGAATTGGGATCTATTTTCAAGGTGGAGGACAAGGACGTTGTGAGGAGGAAGCTGATGTTGTCCATAATACATGTGATGGGTGCTACAAGTCAACTAGGAATTCATTGACACCTGGTTCCAATAAAAGAAAACTGGGTGCAGGCACAGTCACTGACAGCAAACTTGGAACATGATGCCAAAACCTGGTTTGCATTGTGGAGGCAAAGTTCAGATTCAGTAGCTTTGTTTGTGCTCCCTTTGCTTTCTGTAAATAAAAATTCACATGCATTTGTATTTGTTTTCTTGATTGTTTACTTGTGTGTTCCTTTATTGGACAATGACAAGATGCAGGTCCACAGTCGGCGTTGTGGACATGGTGGTGTAACTTAAAGAGGCTTTTTAGACAGGATATAGCTAAGGAAGGACTTATGCCTGAAATGTCAATTCTACTGCTGCTCGGATGCTGCCAGACCAGCACCTCATTTTTCAATGATGAGGATGTAGCTAAGGACAGGTAAAGTGTGTGGTGTGATAGTTAGATTGCGAAAAAAGAAAGAGAATGGGATTGCAAGTGTGAAGAAGTCTCAGCCATGCTGGCTATTTACTGTGACAGTATGGCTTTGTGGTTGCTGTACTGTTATGCTGCTGGTGAGGGACAATGCCAGAATGTCAACCCTTGTCAGGGTACTCAGCAGCCTTTCAAAGATGACACACCCTCAAAGAATGCTGGTCTTTTCGAGGAATAGTGAGTTGTTCCAGGAACAGCCAAGATGGGGCAGAAATTCCACCTGACAGGGATGTGGTATGAAGTGTGTTTGGCAGGATAGAGTAAGAAATCTCACTAGGCCTTGTAGTGATTGTAACAAGATCAGTCAAGTGGACCTCTTAGAATATGAATTTCCTGATTGGACCAGATGAACAGCCCCAATCAGGTAGCCCTGGCTGACAGATATAAACAGGAATGTCAGATGGTCTGCACCCTCTGAGAGCTGTCGCTAAGGAGGCTGGACCCAATGTCAAGCACCATACACATGTACATAAAGGGTGACTTGGTAATGGGATATTGGCCTCTGTGGAATTATTTATCCTCTAAACCTCCTCTTCTGTAATATATTACAAAAATGGTGAATTATCAATTTTCACCTTACAACATGCAATTTTTTAAATAAGTGTGATTTTTTGAAATAAAACATTTTGAAAGGGAAGGAACATGGACCTAAAATGGCTCAGATATCACCTGACCACAGATTGAGGCATATTCAGGAAACTAGCGTAGAATAAAAAATCAAAACTATCTGAACTGAAATTACCATTTATCTAATGACATTAAACCAATCATCAAAGACAGGTGTAAATAAACTCTTACCTTTTGTTTTGATTGACACTGTCTAATGAGTTGCACATACTGGATGAAAGTTTGCCCTTAACACCAGCCAGCTTGGAAAAACAGTGAAGATAGTCCTGGGAATATACAGATGAACCATATGTCAGAAACTACTTGGCAGAACAGTATAAGAAATAACAGATTTGTAAAGGATTCTCTCACTTTCATCATCTCAAAACTAGCTAGTGAGAAATAATTCAGAGAAACATCAATTCACAGAGAACTCAGGATTCTACGTGTGGTATTTGTGCAAATGAATTGGGGACAGGAGAAGAAAAGCATAAGTGGATAGGTGGAGATGGAATCTCGAGAAAGATGGGATCCCATTTACCACCCACCCCGAGAAAAAGAACAGCAAATGACATCACCAAAGGAAATGATGCCACCATAAGTTTTTTATAAGTTTTCAAAGGAAAAAGAAATAGTAATTATTTTACTTAACACTCAATCTAAATAAAAATTATTAATAACATTCTGACTTTCATGTATATAAGCAACTAGGTTACAACATTGGAGAATGTGTTAAGTAGTTTAAAAGTCCAAAAAAATCAGTTGTTATACAGATTTGGTAGGTTGATCCTTTGGATGGTTTCAGACCTATTTTAAATTGTTTTCTGTACTCTATGACAGGACAGTTCAAAGAAGTTAATAGATGATTTCTGTTTGGTTTTCTGGAGTTAGAAGCTGCTGCCCACAGTGGGTAGCTAGTCAAAAAATAGACAAAACCCAATTTTACAGGACGGATGATGAAAGAAAGAGTGTTCAAACAGGATTCTTCATTTGAATTTT
Organism: Hemiscyllium ocellatum; assembly: GCF_020745735.1. Taxonomy (NCBI): domain Eukaryota; kingdom Metazoa; phylum Chordata; class Chondrichthyes; order Orectolobiformes; family Hemiscylliidae; genus Hemiscyllium; species Hemiscyllium ocellatum. The sequence goes on along the minus strand of NC_083403.1, from coordinate 102,881,153 downwards.
TTTCTTCTGTTCTGACTGGCACGGGGGAAAGCAGTTTCTTAAAAGGCAAAGGGGCATTTGTTGACTCATCAGATTATCTCTTCCGATCAACTGAACAATTGCTCAAACATGGTCATAGCAAGCTGATTCCAGGTCCATGATTAGATTATAATTAGACGTGATTTAAATACTGGTTTACACATGATTAAATAATGGGTGGAAGAGTTCCCTTCTTGCCCAGGTTGCATTGTCCAAAATGATTGTGTCTGGTGGCTTGTTCCACCTCCAGTTGAATATGTAATTGCAATCTGGATGTTTTGCAAACGGGTCAGGTGATAAAGGCCATTCACATTCATCTAAGGTGATTATTTCTGATGGGTTCTTCTTGGCAGTCTGACTCTATTTTAATTGTTTTGGAGTTTTAAAGGTAGATTTATATAACATTTCAGCCATCTTAGAAGCTGCTTTGTTAACTCATTCTTTAGGAAATGCTACAGTTCAGCTTTTTAAAAGCAAAAATTTATTAGTGCTTTCAGCCTAGCAAATAGAAGCATAGCTTTAGAATACCACAGATGTTACCATTCAGCATTTTCTGTGTTTAGTTCAGGTTTTCAGCATCTGCAATACTTTGTTTTTGTTTCTATTGATCATCTGGAATTGGGTAGGTTTGAGTAGACGTTTAGTTGTGTTCCATCCATAATTGCTTGAAGTACTTAGATTAGATTGCTTACAGTGTGGAAACAGGCCCTTCGGCTCAACAAGTCCACACCAACCCGCCGAAGTACAACCCACTCGGACCCATTCACCTACATTTACTCCTTCACCTAACACTACGGGCAATTTAGTCAGGTCAATTCACCTAATCTGCACATTTTTGGATTGTGGGAGGAAACTGGAGCACCCGGAGGAAACCCACGCAGACACAGGTAGAATGTGCAAACTCCACACAGAGAGTTGCCTGAGGCTGGAATTGAACCCGGGTCTCTGGTGCTGTGAGGCAGCAGTGCTAACCACTGTGCCGCCCACAAATTATACTTTTAGCATAATTGCTTAAATGGAAGCAGCCAGGTTCTAGCTGCCTGTCCTGATGTAAGGTTATGAGGAAAAGGCAGGAAAGTGAAGATGATCGAATCTTCCATGATCTTATTGAATAGTTGGGCAGACATGATGGACTCAATGGCCTAATTCTGCTCCATTAATCTTATAGTCTTCATTCCTGAAATATAAGAAAATAGTAATGGGAATGTAGTGATTATAACTAGATCAGCCAGGTTGACCTCATGAAATACGAGTTCCCCGATTAGGGCTGTTAACCTGGTCCAATCAGGGAGCCCTAGCTGACAGATACAAAACAGGAGTGTCTGAGGATCTGCTCACTCTGAGAGCTGGCTCTAAGGAAGCCAGTCCAGTGTAAGGTAGTGTGTATGTGCAAATGAAGGGTGACTTGGTGACAGGACACCAGTACCTGTGGAATTATTTAGGGAGTAGGTCATTCGAGCCCATTAACCTGACCTGTAATTCAACTAAATCATGATCAATATATATCTCACCTCTATTTACCCAACTTAGTTATATATTGCTCAATATGCTTACTGAACAAAAATATCCTTTTGGTATATTATTAACTCAAGATATTAGCAAACCAAAATACCTTGTCCTTCTTCACTGATGTATGTTGTACTACTTTAAACTAGATGCTTTGACTCCACCAGGGTCATAGAGTCATAGAGATATACAGCACAGAAACAGACCCTTTGGTCCAACTCGTCCATGCTGACCAGCTATGTATCCGGTTCATATCCCTCTAAACCCTTCCTGTTCATATACCCATCCACTTGCCTTTTAAATGTTGCAATTGTACCAGCCTCCCCCACTTCCACTAGTAGCTCATTCCATACATGCACCACCCTCTGCGTGAAAAAGTTGCCCCTTAGGTCTCTTTTATATCTTTCCCTCTCACCCTAAACATATACCCTCTAGTTCTGGACTCCCCCACCCCAGGGAAAAGACTTTGTCTATTTATCCTATCCATGCCCCTCATGATTTTATAAACCTCTATAAGTTCACTCTTCAGCCTCCGACACTCCAGGAAAAACAGCCCCAGCCTTTTCAACCTCTTCCTATAGGTCAAACCCTCCAACTCTGGTAGCATTCTTGCAAATCTTTTCTGAACCCTTTCAAGTTTCACAACATTCTAACGATAGAAAGGAGACCAGAATTGCACACAATATTCCAAAAATGGCCTCATCAATATCCTGTCCAGCCGCAACATGACCTCCCAACTCATCTACTCAATACTCTGGCCAATAAAGGAAAGCGTACCAAAGATCTTAAAGAAATTCAAAACATCTTCAGAGAGCAATCAGTTCTGACCTAAAATAGCAACCAGGGTCCTTTTTATATCATAACACTCTTCCCATCATGTTAAAACTGAAACAAGTGGGTGTTTTAGACATCTGGTGTCAGCTCCTGTGGCTCTGTGTTATTTCTGTTTGAAATATTATGATATATTAGAATAGTATAAATATGATATATTTAGATTTAGGACACACTTTTGTGCCATTTTGTGAATCCTGCACCGAGAATGTGTGGAAGATATTATATCTAATTAAAATGGTTCGTTGCTTCATTCATTTTATAACATTTTTAAAGGAGAGGCATACTATTAGCTGTGGAAGAATTGTTTTTTAATCACATCCTTGTCAATTCAGTGCTATTTTTGTATCCCTTTCATTCCATTGTGATGGTTTGGTTCTTGGATTTTTTGTGATCCTCTATTTTTCTCTCAATGGCCCCTTTTCAATTTTATGTTCTCACCCCAATTTTAAAGATTCTAAGGATCATACTTCACATCCTGTCAGTTTTAGAGAAAGGATTAAGTGTATTTTGCAGCTTTTGTCCTTTAGGTTGGGTAACCATATCTTGTAGGGTCACTGGACTCCAAATGTTTATTAGGTTAGATTCCCTACAGTATGGAAACAGGCCTTTCAGCCCAACAAGTCCACACTGACCCTTCGAAGAGTAACCCATCCAGACCCATTTCGTTACCCTATCCTTACCCCTGACTAATGCACCTAACACTATGGGTTATTTAGCATGGCCAACACTTGACCTGCACATCTTTGGATTGTGAGAGGACCCAGAGGAAACCCACACAGACATAGGGAGAATATGCAAACTCCACACAGACAGTCACCTGTGGCAGGAATCGAACCTGGATCCCTGGCGCTGTGAGGCAGCGGTGCTAGCCACTGAATCACCATGCCGCCCCAATGTTAATGCTGTTTTCTCTTCACAGGTGCTGCCAGATCTGCTGAGTTTCTCCAGCAATTTCTGTTTTTGTTTGTTAAACCATGTCTACAGATCAATTTAGATATGCCTAAAATCAGCCTTTATATCTTCTAGAAATATAGGTCAGGATGTTGCATTGCGGTGTCAGGATCAAAAATATGACCCAACCTTGAGCTTTGTTGAAAACTGTCATCTATAAGAGCTTTTGCCATACTAAATGAGGTGTCAACCTGGTGAAGCTACAAAACAGGACTACTTGTGTGCCAGACAGCATAAGCAACACGTGATAGTTAGAACTAAGCAGTTCTACAACCAACTGATTAGATCTGAGCTCTACAGTCCTGCCGCATCCAGTCTTGAATGGCGATGTGGACAATTAAACAGCTCAATGGATTTGGAGGCTCCACAATATCCCCACAATGGTAAGCCCAGGATATTGGTGCAAAAGATAAGGCTGAAGCATTCGCAACAATCTTCAGTCTTTAAGTGGGTGATCCATCTCCGCATCCACCAGAGGTCTCCAACATCACAGATGCTGGCCACTTTGATTAACTCCTTGTGATACCAAGAAAAGATTGGAGGTATTGAATACTGCAAAGGCTATCGGCCCTGACAACACTCAGACAACAGTATTTATGCTCCAAAACTTGTTTCACCCTTATCCAAGCTGTTTCAGTGCAGCTACAACACTAACATCTCCCTAAAAATGTGGGAAATTGCCCCTGTACACAAAAAGGACAAATCCAACTGGGCCAATTACTGCCCCATCAATCTAGCCTCAATCATCAGTAAGTGATAGCACTGTTGATGACATCTTTTATCAAGCAGCTCCTGCTCAGCAATAACCTGTTCAGTGAAAGCCATTTGAGTTCCATCAGGGCCAATCGGATCCTGACCTCTTTACAGGCTGAGTTCGAAGATGACAAAAGAGCTGAATTACAGAAGTGAGGTGAGAGTGATTACCCTTGACATCAAGGCCACGTTTGACCAAATGTGGCAGAAAGGAGCCCTTGCAAAAAGTAGAATCAGTGGAAATCAACAGGAAACCTAACGGTTGGTTGGATTCAAACTGGAACAAAGCAAGATGGTTGTAGTTGTTTGGCATCTCAGCTTCAGGACATATCTGCTGGATTTTGTCAAAGTAGTATCCCAGGCCCAATCATCTTCAGCTGCTTCATCAATTATCTTTGTTCCATTATAAAGTCAGAAATGGAGATGTTTGCAAATAATTGCACAATGTTCAGCACCATGCATGACTTCTCAGACAGTGATGCAGTCCAGATGTAGTGGACAGCGAAGAAGGTTACCTCAGAGTAAAACAGGATCTTGATCAGATGGGCCAATGGGCTGAGGAGTGGCAAATGGAGTTTAATTTAGATAAATATGAGATGGGCATTTTGGAAAGGCAAATCAGAGCAGCACTGATGCGCGTAATGGAAAGGTCCTGGTGTTGCTGAACAAAGGGACCATAGAGTGCAGGCTCATAGTTCCTTGAAAGTAGAGTTGCAGGTAGATAGGATAGTGAAGGAGGTGTTTGGTGTGCTTTCCTTCATTGGTCGGTGCATTGAGTATAGGAGTTGGGAGGTCATGTTGCAGCTGTACAGGACATTAGTTAAGCCACTTTTGGAATATTGCATGCAATTCTGGTCTCCCCCCTATCGGAAGGATGTTGGGAAATTTGAAAGGATTCTGAAAAGATTTACAGGGATGTTGCCATGATTGGAGGATTTGAGCTGTAGGGAGAGGCTGAATAGGCTGGAGCTGTTTTCCCTGGAGCGATAGAAGCTGAGGGGTGAACTTGTAGAGGTTTATAAAATCACGAGTGTCATAGATAGGGTAAACAAACAAGATTTTCCCTGGGTTGGGGGAGTCCAGATCAAGACGGCATTGGTTTTGGGTGAGAGGAGAAAGATTTGAAAGCATAGTCAGGAGAACGTATCATGGGGAATTATTAAATGTCAGGCACTGAATAAATAGTTTTATGTTTAACTTCTCAGTGACATTGCCACTACACCAGTGACACTATTACCATGCCATCTCCTCCCCACAATTTCCCCTTCCTCTGTATCCTATTTTGATTTTGAGAATGTATACGTGTTGGAGATGAAAACACTACCCACAATTATCAAACTCGAAGACAATGAACTCAGACATGGAAATGCATAACAAACTTATATTGTATTTTAATTTTGTACTTCTGCGTGACTGCACAAAAGTTGTTATGTTTCTCAGCGTTAGCAAGTAATAACCTTCCTCTTTTATTACTCAGGAAGGCCTTAAGATTGGCTCCTTACTCCTACTATAGAAACAACTCAACTACATTCTTATTCCTACTGTAGAAACAACTCAACTACATTCTAATCACAGAGGTATCATCTTGTGGTAAAAGGAACATTACTCTTTGTTGTGGCTAGCTAGGAAGGTTGGAAAAAAGGTAGATAATTCACCCATCCTCACACTATCGTAACAAATTCCAATAATATAATTTCAGCAGCACTTTTTTGTTAGTTTTAAAGTTAAGATTACTTATTCTCACATACTTACTCAAATTTAAAGCATGACATTTCACACACCCCTTCCACATGCATGCACACGCATGGTTATACGATCTTTTCTCTAGGGTAGGGGAGTCCAAACCCAGAAGATATAGGTTCAAGGTGAGAGGGGAAAGATTTAAAAGGGACCTGAGAGGTAACTTTTTCACACAGAGGATGGTGAACATATGAAACGAGCTGCCAGAGGAAGTGGTGGAGGCAGTTACAATTCCAACATTTAAAAGATCTTTGGACAGGTATGTGGATAGGAAAGATTTAGAGGGATATGAGCCAAACAGAAGAAAATGGGACTAGTTCTATTCAGGAAATCTGGTCAGCATGGATGAGTAAGTTTGAAGCAAGGATATTGTAAAGCAAAGGATTCTCAGCAGACCATGAAAATTTTCTGTAGTCAGGTTTTTACAAGCCTAGTTTTCAGGTGAAATTAAAGTTGGAACATATTTATGGGGAAATCCTCTCTATTGGATTGTTACAACTCATTGGGGTAATGCATTACAAACCATGCGCCCCATTCCTGGAGTTGTCACAAAAGTTAAAGGTCTTATTAAGTATGCAAAGTTCCTCAATTACCTGACTTTCATGGCCAAATTGATAGAAAGCATGGAGCAGGTTTCTGAACTGAAGAAGAATTGTTATTTAGTACAAGTAACTCGACTGTACCTTCAGGTAAACCGTTATAAACTGTCAATATATAACAGTATTAATTAAAACTTGAAATCCCATATAAACCTCCCTTTATACACACATAAACAGACAAACAGAGAAAATAGATTATTTGGACAGAGGGGAATAACTGGAAAGACAATTCTGTAGTCTTTACTCCCAGGTCTGTTGTTGAGGTGATCCTATGACTCTTTTGCTGGCCAGCACATTGCTTCAACTTTATCTGGATGCTTCCACTGTTTGGCAGGAGACGCAAGGTGGCCATTTCACTCATAAAATGTCTTTGACTTATCAATTAAAAGTCACAGCTTACAACATCTATTGTAGAAAAGATAAATGATTTCTTCACTAGTCCTTAGAATAACCACCTTCTTGTTGCAAATATCATTTGCATCTGTGCACCCCCATTGGCTCCAAACTGTCTGCTACTCAGATTTTAATTACTGTTCATTCAAAAGTTGTTTACATGTTCCTGGTATGGGTGTAAAAAGTGAGGTCTGCAGATGCTGGAGATCTGAGCTGAAAATGTGTTGCTGGTTAAAGCACAGCAGGTCAGGCAGCATCCAAGGAACAGGAAATTCGACGTTTCGGGCCAGAGCCCTTCATTCCTGATGAAGGGCTCTGGCCCGAAACATCGAATTTCCTGTTCAGTGGATGCTGCCTGACCTGCTGTGCTTTAACCAGCAACACATTTTCAGCCCTAGTATGGGTGTACCTGGTTATTTTCAAAACATACAGCTACCCTTTCAAACACTCATTTTAAAACAGCTTTGTCTCATTATAATCCACAGCTTTCTAAAAAATGCAGAACAAACATAAAGCATGATACTTAAATGTGTCCGTACTTAAGAAAATGAAAAATCATCCAAATACGTCATACAGTTATGAATTTCAGCTTCACCTTGACTCATAAGTCTCGAATGTAGCTGTGGTGTACTTTAACTCAGTAGCATCCCATTTGATGTAACAAAAGAGGATATTTATTTACCTTGATGTTAATGGCACTTGCCAGTACCCCTTCAATAGATCAATCTTAGAAAGGAACGAGGCAATGCCAATTCTATCAATGTAGTCTAGCAACCATGGAATATGGTACAAATCTGTTTTCATATTGTATTAATCTTTCTCTAATCATACAAAGTTTATGTGATGCATCTAGATTAGGACTTCAGTTGCTTTGATTAGGTTCAATCAAATTGTTCTCTAACATGTACTGAATCTGTTTCCACTTGAGTTTGTTTTTCTGGGCTCAACCGATAAGAATGTTGTTTTATCAGCCCTCACTCCCCAACATCTGCATCATGGCTAACTAATGCAGTATAGCCAGCTGCATCTGTACCTCATTCTTTCACAGTAGTCTTACAAGATCCTCCTGTTGTCTTTCTCTAAATATGAGTACACAATAGTTTAACTATTTCAATATTTCTATGTTAGCTAGTTGAATTTTAGGAGGTTCACTCTGAGACCTAGCAACATCTCCTTCTGTCTCACTCTTGTTATCTGTCATATTTCACTATCCTTACCACCTGATACATTGTTATTTCTTAACGTACTACCTAATAATAACTTTTCAGCATGTTATTGTAACATAACTAATTCTTCTTCCTACAATCGGGAATATTTATCAGATAAATTAATTGACTAGCCCATCTAACTACTTTATATGTATCACTGATGTTCACTTTCAGAGGTTCACCTTGCAATGACAACAATACCAATACTTCATCTCCCATTTGAAGCACTCTCATTGCTGAATGTTTATCTGCTCATTCTTTCAATTTTATCTGTGAGACTTTCAAATGTTTCTGTTCTACTCCACATGCTCCTGTGAGGATTTCTAGAAACATGGGCATGTAATCCACCACTGAGGGTGAACATTTCTCATTCGAGAATTTATTGCCAATCAGTCTTAATAGGACAGTTATCTAATGACCATAAACCAATTTACATGGACTAAGTCTACTAGCTTCATTTAGAAAATCTCTGTTAGCAAACTATAAGAAAGCTAACCATTTATCTCATCCTGTGGTTATTCACCACAGGATGCCTTGATCATTGGTTTGAGAGGCTGTTGCTACCTCTACAAAGCTTCTTGATACATAATTGACTTCAATTGTTTCATACCCGAACTGCTAATAATTTCCTGGAAAACTTTAGACATGAAGTTAGAACACATCATACTTACTTCAATTGGTAGTATATAACAAATAAAACATTGAATTAGCTTTACCACTACTATTTTAACTGCAATTGTCTTAAAAGGAATAACCTCTGGGAATTGTGATGTCATATCCATGTACTGAAGTCCGGCTTTAATTTTCAGTAATAGTGCTATACAATTCACTAATACTGAACTAAATAGTTCTTCAAAAACTGATATAGGTATCAAAGATCTGATTATATGTTGAGATTTTTCTACCACCTGATATGTTTTCCAGACTTGCATTACGTATTTATGAAGTCCTGACCATGTAAAATACCTGTTTATCAATAGCTGCGTTTTCCATATTTCTATATGTCCTGCAATTTGTATTATCTCCTTACAACAGCTTGACTGCGGCACTATTTGCTGAACAATTGTCCACCCTTCATCCCCAGATCTGCAAGATGTCATCATTTTATTATCATAACTCCAGTTTTAATATAATAACACTCAGGAACGCCCTCAGCATCAGCTTCAGTGTGAGCTTCTGCACTATCTTACTTAACTCTGGATCTGCTTTCTAAGCCTCACTTTATGGAGACATGCCAAATACCTCTTTGAAACTATCCCCGTTCTTAAAGAGAATTTCAGCTACCCTAACATTTGCTTGTGATATTGGTGTGACCTCTGATGATGGATGTTATTTTGCCATTTCTCTGGTCACTACACAGAATAGAAAAACACACCAAATCTGTTCATGCAAGAGTTCATGCAACTCTTCCATCTCTTTAGCCACAATTAAACTTTCTGTGACTATAAGTCAAGTTATGATTTGCATTCCTGCTAAATCCTTCCCCAGAAGTAAATCAACTCCATTCACAGGTAATTTCTTAACTAACCCAATGATCACTAGTTCAGACACGTCACACTCCAATTGGAGTTGTATAATGGAATCGGGATATACTACCTACCTATTCGATTGACTTTGGCTTTGAATGCACTCTCTAGAGGGAAAACTAATTCTTCTCCAGCAAGAGAGTTTGAGTATCTCTTGTATATTTACATATACTTATGGCCTTCAGTGCTTCCTTTGAAGAAAGAAAGGTTATCTTCCCTTTTGATAAAAACCCTTTATTTGTTACATCTAGTCTGTGTACTTCTTCTGTATCCACAGCAGTGTCTACCTTCAGTCTCTTGGCTACAAATTGATCCGTCGCCTCTTCCCTTCAAATTTCCTTTTTGGACTCATTCTTACAAACTCCAATAAATTCCATGAGTTTCCCTCTAACTTCCAGCAATCTGAATGAATATGTCCCATCTTGTTAAAATGGAAAAACCTTGGCTCAAAATTTTCACCTCCATTCTCAGTACTTTCCTCGGCATTCCCAGCTCTCCATTCCTGACCTTTACTGTTTGCCTTCATTTCATTTTCCAATTTTCTATCCCTTTTGAATTATAAGGGTGCTGGACAAAAGGTCAGGTTTTGTGGATTATCTCATAATCTTTAATCATTATTGCTGTCTATCTAGCAGTTGCAACCCTTTGGTAGTCAACATGAACATAGTACATAGAACATTACAGCGCAGTACAGGTCCTTCAGCCCTCACTGTTGCACTGACCTGTGAAACCAATCTAAAGCCCATCTAATCTACACTATTCCATTATCATCCATATTTTTATCCAATGATCAGTTAAATGCCCTTAATGTTGGCGAGTCTACTACTGTTGCAGGCAGGGCATTCCACGCCCTTACTACTCTCTGAGTAAAGAACCTACCCCTGACATCTGACCTATATCTAGCAACCCTCAATTTAAAACTATGTCCCTTGTGCTAGCCATCAACATCCGAGGAAAAAGGCTTCCACTATCCACCCGATCTAATTCTCTGATCATTTTGTATGCCTCTATTAAGTCATGTCTTAACCTTCTTCTCTCTAACAAAAACAGCCTTAAGTCCCTCGGCCTTTCCTCATTAGATCTTCCTTCCATACCAGGCAACATCCTGGTAAATCTCCTCTGCACATCCTTCCTTTAATGCAGCGATCAGAACTGTACGCAATACTCCTAGTGCAGCCGCATCAAAGTTTTATACAGCTGCAACATGACCTCATGACTTTGAAACTCAATCCCTCCACCAATAAAAGCTAACACACCATACGCCTTTTTAACCACCCTACCAATCTGGGTGGCAACTTTCAGGATCTATGCACGTGGACACCGAGATCTCTCTGCTCATCCACACTACTGAGAATCTTATTATTAGCCCAGTACTCTGCATTCCTGTTACTCCTTCCAAATTGAATCATCTCACACTTTTCTGCATTAAACTCCATTTTCCACCTCTCAGCCCAGCTCTGCAGCTTTACGTCCCTCTGTAACCTGCAACATCCTTCCACACTGTCCACAACTCTGTTGACTTAAGTGTCATCTGCAAATTTACTAACCCTTTTTACGGCTAGCCAATTTCTGATCCAAACTGTGAATCACCTGTATTTTCTGCAATAGCCTACTGTGGGGAACCTTATCAAACACTTTACTGAAATCCATATACAGAGGAACCTCGATTATTTGGCATTCGATTAACCAAATTTTGGATTAACCAAACAAGATTGCAAGGTCCCGATGCGTGGCTAACCTTGTAATCCGGCATCAATTATCCAGCATTTAATTAACCGAACAAAATACTCCCCACCCATGTCCTTCAGATAATTGAGGTTCCTCTGTAAACCACATCAACCATTTTACTCTCATCCACCTGTTTGGTCGCCTTCTCAAAGAACTCAATAAGGTTTGTGAGGCATGGCCAACCCTTCACAAAACCATGTTGACTGTCCCTAATCAAATTATTCTTTTCTAGATAATTATAAATCCTATCTCTTATAATCCTTTCCAAAACTTTGCCTAAAACAGAAGTAAGGCTCACTGGTCTATAATTACAAAGGTTGGCTCTACTCCCCTTCTTGCACAAGGGTACATTTGCTATCTTCCAGTCTTCTGGCACTATTCCTGTCGAGAATGATGACATAAAGATCAAAGCCAAAAGCTCTGCCATTTCCTCCCTAGCTTCCCAGAGAATCCTAGGATAAATCCCATCCGGCATAGGGGACTTATCTATTTTAACACTTTCCAGAATTGATAACACTTCTTCCTTATGAATCTCAATCCTGTGCAGTCTAATAGCCTGTATCTCAGTATTCTCCTCTACAACATTGTCTTTTTCCTGTGTGAATACTGACAAAAAACATTAATTTAGTGCCTCTCCTACCTCTTTGGACTCCACGCAGAGCTTCCCACTACTGTCCTTGACTGGCCCTAATCTTACCCTAGTCATTCTTTTATTCCTGACATACTTATAGAAAGCTTTGGGGTTTCTTCATACTAACTGCCAAAGGTTTCTCATGTCCCCTCTTGGCTCTTCTTAGCTCTCTCTTTGGGTCCTGTCTGGCTAACTTATAACTCTCAAGCACCCTAACTGAACCTTCATGTCTCATCTTTACATAAGTCTCCTTCTTCCACTTGACTTCTTTAGTAAACCACGGTTCCCTTACTTGACCACTTCCTTCCTACCTGACATACTCTCAAGGACATGCAGTCGCTGTTCCGAGAACAATGTCCATGTTTCAATTGTGCCCATCCCCTGCAGCACGGTGGCACAGTTAGGGCGGCACGGTGGCACAGTGGAGGGCGGCACGGTGGCACAGTGGTTAGCACTGCTGCCTCACAGCGCCTGAGACCCGGGTTCAATTCCCGACTCAGGCGACTGACTGTGTGGAGTTTGCACGTTCTCCCCGTGTCTGCGTGGGTTTCCTCCGGTTTCCTCCCACAGTCCAAAGATGTGCGGGTCAGGTGAATTGGCCATGCTAAATTGCCCGTAGTGTTAGGTAAGGGGTAAATGTAGGGGTATGGGTGGGTTTCGCTTCGGCGGGTCGGTGTGGACTTGTTGGGCCGAAGGGCCTGTTTCCACACTGTAAGTCTAATCTAAGTCTAATCTAATCTAATCTTCCTTCCCCATCCTACGTATTCTAAATCTTGCCTTATTGCATTATAATTTCCCAACTCTAATCACGTGGTATATACCCATCTCTTTCCATGGCTAAATTAAACATAACCAAATTGCGGTCACCTACCTCCAAATCTAACACTTGGCCTGGTTCATTACTCAGTACCAAATCCATTGTTGCCTCTCCTGTTGTTGGCCTATCTACATACTGTGTCAGAAAACCCTCCTGCACATTGGACAAAAACTGACCCATCTAAAGTGCTCGAACTATAGTGTTTCCAGTCAATATTTGGAAAGTTAACATCCTCCCATAACAACTACCCTGTTACTTTCGCTCCTATCCAGAATCATCTTTGCAATCCTTTCCTCTACATCTCTGGAACTTTTCAGAGGCGTATAGAAAACTCCTTTCCTGTTTCTAACCTCAGCCCATACTACCTCAGTGGACAAGTTCTCATCAAATATCCTTTCTGCCACTATTATACTGTCCTTGACTAACAATGCCACCCCTCCCCCTCTTTTACCACTTTCCTGATCTTACTGAAACATTTAAACCCCAGAACCTGCAACAACCATTCCTGTCCCTGCTCTATCCATGTCTCCGAAATGGCTACAACATCTAAGTTCCAGGTACCAACACATGTTGCAAGTTTACCCCAGCTTATTCCAGATGTGCCTGGCATTGAAGTAGACACACTTCAAAGCATCTCCCTACTTGTCGGTATATTCCTGTGACCTTGAAACCTTGTGACTTCACTACTCTCAACCTCCTATACCTGGAGTTCTCATAGGGCTAGTTGTGCATTTTTAAATACCTCTAAGAGAATATGCTTAAAGACTCATACTTAGTTTCAGCTTCCAATGCTTCTATCCCACTTAATTTAATATAGGTTTGCCCAGGCTGCTTCCTCAAATTTTGGAACCTTTGTCTATATGCATCCAGTATAGTTCTCTTCACTGCATCATAATCCTTCTCTGACAGTGAAGTATAAATTTACTGTACTTCATGTAGCAACTTACTCTGTATGGTCTAGATTAGATTACTTACAGTGTGGAAACAGGCCCTTTGGGCCAACAAGTCCACACCATCCCTTCACCTAACACTACGGGCAATTTAGCATGGCCAATTCACCTAACCTGCACATTTTTGGACTGTGGGAGGAAACCAGAGCACCCCCACACAGACACGGGGAAAATGTGCAAACTCCATACAGACAGTTGTCTGAGGCGGGAATTGAACCCAGGTCTCCCGTGCTGTGAGGCAGCAGTGCTGACCACTGTGCCATCATGCCACCCAGTCTTCTTGTGCCCACTCAATTTGCCTAGTCCTTTTCTTAAATGACACGAAGAACACCCTCCACATTCTTTTCCTCAGATTTTGCAAGGGTCTGTGCAAACCTAAACATTTTCTGGACTTTAAATTCTGACTAATATTCACTCTAACAGAGCCTGCACTGACATCTGATGCCTTCTGTTTTGACGTAACTATTTTGGCTTAGATTAATTATAATATATCTCTGTCTTGTTCTCTTTATTGTTTTCTTTCTGCTTTTCTTTGTATTTCTAATGTTACCATTTCCTTTTCTTCATCTTTCTTTGCTGCTTGAAATTCTAGTTCCAGCTTCTTAATTATCTCCTCATACTCAAGGTAATTTCAATGCAATCCTGGATGGGGACTGGGAAAGTGCACTGGAGATTCAGCCCCGCTATTCCTGGTGTCATTACAAAAGGTAAAGATTATACAAAGTTCCACAACTTGACTTTCAAACCTAGTTGATGGAAAACATGGATCATGCTTTTGTATGATAAAATAATTACTATTTATTACAAGTAATTATATTCTAGCCACAGGTAAAAAATTATAAACTGTTAGCACATAACACTACTAATCAAAACTCTAATCCAATTATGATTTGGAGGTGCCGATGTTGGACTGGGGTGTACAAAGCTAAAAATCACACAACACCAGGTTCTAGTCCAACAGGTTTATTTGGAAGCACTAGCTTTCAGAGTGCTGCTCCTTTATCAACCACCTGATGAAGTAACAGCACTCCAAAGTCTAGAGCTTCTAAATAAACCTGTTGGACTTTAACCTGGTGTTGTGTGATTTTTAACTTAATCCAATTATGAGCTCTTCCTGACACACACAAATGGGCAGACAATTAGATAGAAGTTTGAAGTAATGTTTACTATAGGAAAAACATTGAAAAACAAAATAGGCGGGACAATTCTAAAGGGGGTGCAGAGGGCTTGGGTGGATATGTATACAGATCACTGAAAGTCAGGACAAGTAGACAGAACTGTTAAGAAATCTTACAGGTGCCTTGGCTTTATACATGAAAGCATGAAGTACAAGAGCAAGGAGGTGATGTTGATCCTGTATAAGACACTTGCTGGACCTTAGCTGGGGTATTGTGTACAGTTGTGGGCACCACATGACAGGAAAGATGTGAATGGTGTAGAAGTGATTTACAAGAATGGATCTAGGAATGAGAAATTTCAGAAATGAGGTTAGACTGAAAAAGTGGGAGCTGTTCTCCCTGGAAAGAAAACTGAGAGGAGATTTGAGACATGTTTTCAAAATCATGAGCAGGGTGGTTAGAGTAGATAGGAATAATCTGTTCCTGCTCATAGAAGGAACAAAAATGTGAAGGCACAGATTTAAACTGATGTGCCAAAGAAGCACGGGTGATGGGAGAAAAAACCTTTTTCACTCAGTGAGTAGTTGGTCTATGTAATGTACTACCTGAAAGTGTGGTGGAGGCAGGTTCAATTGGATGGTTATTTGGATCCAAGGATATGTGGAGAAACAAGAAAATGGTGCTAGGTAATGATGTAAATTGAAGAGCTAATGCACAATTGGCTGAATGGCCTTCTGTGCTGTGGCAATTTTATGAGTCTGAGGGTATTGGCAGAGGGGAAAACTCAGTGATCTTTGTTCCCAAGTTCTGTTGTTCAGATGATCCTTATTACTCGTCTGCTGGACAGCTTGTTGCTTCGATCGCCTTTCTACAGATGCTTCTATTGGTTGGTAAGAAACACAAGGTGACCAGTTCAACTTATGATAAGTCTCTGAACTATTGGTTGAAAGTCACAGCCTACAAAAATAAACTGGTTTTCTTAAGGCTTACTGTGAGGTTTGACTGCAAAGAAGAGAGTGACCACTTGCAAGCTAGGTAGGTACTTTTCTTCCTATGACTGATTCCCTATTGCAAACTGTCCAGTTATGTGAGAGCCAGTACACAGTTGTTGGCAGACTAAACCTGATTTGCCTTTCCAAAATGTAGCACCTCATATTTATCTAAATTAAACTCCATCTGCCACTCCTCGGCTTATTGGCCCATCTCATCAATATCCCGTTGTACTTTGAGGTAACCTTCGCTGTCTAATAAACCTCCAATTTTGATGTCATCTGCAAACTGACTAACTATACCTCCTATGTTCACATCCAAATCATTTATATAAATGACAAAAAGTGGTGGACCCAGCAACAATCCTTATGGCACACCAATGGTCACAGGCCTCAGTCTAAAAAAAACTCCACCACCACCCTCTATCTTCTACCTTCAAGCCAGTTCTGATTCCAGATGGCTAGTTCTCCCTTTATTCCATGAGATCTAACATTGCTAATCAGTGTACCACAAAGAACCTTGTCGAACGCCTTACTGAAGTCCATATAGTTATGCACTTATTGGGGAGTGTTGCTGAACAAAGAGACCTTGGAGTGCAGGTTCATAGTTCCTTTAAAGTAAAGTCACAGGTAGATAAGATAGTGATAAAGGCATTTGATATGCTTTCCTTTATTGGACAGAGCATAGAGTATAGGAGTTGGGAGGACATGTTGCAGCTGTACAGGATATTGGTTAAGCCACTTTTGGAATATTGTGTGGAGTTCTGCTCTTCCTCCTACAGGAAGGATGTTGTGAAACTTGAAAGGGTTCTGAAAAGATTTATAAGAATGTTGCCAGGGTTGGAGTGTTTGAGCTATAGGAAGAGGCTGAATGGGCTGGGGCTGTTCTCCCAAAAGCATTGTAGGCTGAGGGGTGACCTTATAGAGGTTTATAAAATCGTGGGGGGCTTGGATAGGGTAAATAGACAAGTTTTTTTTCCCTCGGTTGAGGGAGTCCAGAACTAGAGGCCATTCTTTTATTTTGAGAGTGTAAAGATTTAAAAGGAACCTAAGGGGCAACTTTTTCATGCAAAAGGTGATGCATGTATCGAATGAGTTGCCAGAGGAAGTGGTGGAGGCTAGTACAATTACAACATTTAAAAGGTATCCGGATGGGTATATTAATAGGGAAGGTTTAGAGGAATATGGCTCAAGTGCTGGCAAATGGGACTAGATTAATTTAGGATATCTGGTTGGCATGGACGAGTTGGACCGAAGGGTCTGTTTCCTTGCCTTATGTCTCTATAAGTTCTCTATCATTGATAATTGATCACTAGTCCATAGACCAATGTCTTCTTGCCAGCTGCATCTACACATCCCTCAGCCCCAAATCAATTGCAACTTAAAGTTCAATTATTACTTGTTCAAACAGTTGTTCACATGATGCCTGGCATGGGTGTCAGATTACATGCTTTCAAATGGTCATTTTAAACCAGCAATTTTCCATTTCAGTTTTTCTTAAAATTCAAAATAAATTACATGGTCCTTACAATATCTCATGTTTTCAAAGTATTTCTGTTTATTGATATCAAATACGTCAGTTCTTTGAATTACTTGCAGCTAGTTTGATGGCTTTCTGCTGGAACTAATTCTGGTTGATTTTAAAGCAGATAGCAACATGGCTTTTCATCACTTATAAGTTCAAAGATTGTGTATTTTGGTTCAACATCCTGTGAGTTTAATTAGCATCTTTGTGATTCACCCAGTCTATTTTGCATGGGGAAAAGCATAATAAAACAAGGAAAATTTGATAGGGTCCATTGATTTCTGGCCGCCACAAATGGAATTTTGATGTCCCCTTTTGTTTAAAATTAAAGAGAGAAGCAGACATGCTGGAAGTTCAATAGTTACTTTGTGTTGGTCACTGCTTAAACAAAGAGTTCTGTGAAATCTCGGATGGCTATGAATGTCCATATTTAATTCACAATACCCTTGAGATTTAAGATTGTAGCTCAAATGTGAAGGGTCACATGATTTACAGCAGTCATTTTAATCTCCAGTTTTAAAATTATAAACTGAAGGATCATAGTATATGAGGATATGACTCTCGTTACTGCTGGAATGGAATACACTAATTTCAGATGATATCTTATTTATTCACACACAATAAACATACTTCACTTGTACATGTTCAATAAAAACAGTTTCTGTGGGAGAAACCCTGCATGTAGGGCAGCATCTGTGAAAAGAGAAAGATCATTTTTGCATCTCTCAAGTTCTGCAGAAGCGTCAAATCGGATTCAAAGCATCTCTCCACAGAAGTGGCTAAGCCTGCTGAGTTTCTCCAGGACTGTTTAGTTCAGATCTTCAGCATCTGAAGTATTTTGCATTTTTCCCTGTACATCTAATGCTATCCAGTAAAAAAGGAAGTGTTTATGATAATGAAAAGCCTTACCTAAGCTATGCAGATGATATTAAGATAAAGAGCGCAACAAAGTTACTTTCAATTTACTATTCAAAATTGCAATTAGCCTCATTGTGATAAAAGTGTATAATACATTAAGATTTTTAATATAGAGGCAGATAGATTGTAGTTTATGTTCAGTGAAGATAACGTTAAAAAAAAGTAATTTGGAACATGATCTACACACATAATTTCCAAGAAAAAATGTGATTTGATTAAGGATTTAAGAGAATACCTGTGTATTAAATAATGGAATGTTTATACTATTGAGTTTACATCTAAAAGTTATTGTAGGAAAATAAAAGATTTGAGGTCACTTGTTTAGTTTTATTTGAGTTCAGTTCAGCAAAGTCAAGTTTTCACCCTTCTGGAAGGGTTTAATTTGTGAAGTCTCTAAGGTGTGAAAGTTTGTATCAAAGTTTTAAAATTGTCAGAACTGAAAAGTGGTTTACACTATCAGAACACAAAAGAGGGGTAAGGACTGTGGAACTGAAAAGAGAGCACTACACTATCACTGCAGGCCGAGAAGGAGAATTTGAAAGTGTCACTTAAGAAAAAAAATTGAAGAGCTGAGAAAGTGGTAATATTTCTTGGATTGAGTATCTGTCAAAGCATATTGCTGGGATACAGGATAAATCTCTTTTTGCTATTTATGGTAAGGTTTTTCTAACCTGTCATATATATAATCTTTAGTGTAATAAGTTTGTACTTTTGTGTTGAAGAACATTGGCAACCTACCACACTGCATAAATAAAACTTAAGATCTATCAATCCAGGTTTCACCTTTGGATTTGACTTCTCCAATATTACAATCAACTGGAATCATAATAACAGCTTGATTTTCTAATTAGCCATATGTGGCAAGTGGCTAACGTATTGGAGAAGACTCAACCCAGATGAAATCAGAGTAGAAGATACTTATTTGTAAGCTAGTTGACTGCCTGTGTTCAAAGCATTAGCTGGCCCTCCCACTCTTTTTTTAGGGAATAATATTATGTAGTTCTGCCTTGCATTTGATCCCAATGTTTCCTTCAGAAGGAATAAAACTCTGCTTGTCTGGGAAAAGAACATGAGGGCAAGCTGGAGAAGGATTGTCAACTTTGGTCTGTCATATTCCTGACAGTTCTGTCATGTGACCACCTGAAATGATGAAAAGTAATTTCTTCTCATTTTCAAAATACTAACAAATAAACAGCAGTGTTTGAAGAAAATAGGATAAAACCATTTTTGGAATACTTATTATGACTTTTCTACCAGGTCTGCCCACAGCAGTGTCTGAAGGAAATCAATCCTAATTCCTGAAGACTCCATAAGGGAGTGATAATAAGTATAAGTTAGCTGATGAGAAATGGTAAAATTATTAATCATCCAAAGACTATTATCCTGTAGTCCCTAATACAATACATAATAAGTTTTGTCAATATTGTATACAATGTATAATACTATTTGCAATGGGAAATGGGTTTCTTCGTTATTATATACAATGTGGGATTAGTTTCATATGTGCAACACATAAGTAATTTCTCTATTATAAACAATGTCTAATTAGCTTTTTATTATTGTATGCAATGCATAATGAATTTATCTATCATTGTATGAAATGTATAATTCTTTTATAATTATATATAATGCATAGTTAACGTTTTATTTTTATATATACAATCCATAGTTAAATTCTTCATTATTAAATGTAAGGCAGAATTAGCTTATTATAAACAACGTAGAATTTAGCTTCATTATTACATACAATTCAGAATTAGTTTCATTTTATGTACTGATTCCTTCATTAACTTTTTGTGTGAGAAACTCATCTTTATCACTGATTTATCGGCCGATTTGTCTTTGTCCTCTGCTGCTGTACACTTGCTGTTACGTACCCTTTACCCTTTGACCTTCGCCCAGGCGCTCGCTTGCGCGGTTCATCGCTGATGGATGCTGAGCGTCGTCTCGTCGCTAGTGCCGACACGGCTTGTTCCTTTGCTTTAGTTGCTTCATTCCCGCTGCGCTCAAAACTATGAGAAGAAAGTCAAGAATCCTGCTGTGCTTCGCCTTCCTCTGGGTTTTGGGGATCGCTTATTACATTTACCTGGGCAGTGGGACGAACCGGAAGGTAAGAATTGATTTTTTTTTGAAGTGCGGTTGGTTCAGTGACTGGGCCTCTGCTTTCAATCTAACAGGGAATAATGCGAGCCACGGGATCCGTCTCAGACGTTCGGCTGGAGCAAATTGCTCGTACTCACAAGGACGTCCATTGGATCACTCGTAGATAGTACCCAAATAGCAGCCTTCATACTGACTGCACACTCAAGGACACAGTCACAGAAGACACACAACACTACACAAACAGGAGAGCACTCGAACTCACTATACATACAAGGACAGTTCTGCACATAGTTAATGCAGTCTACATTGGAATATATGGTAGACCACTTACGGACATTCGTAAAAGCAGATGTCTGCGTACATAGAACCCTTGGTTAAACGGTGGAGTTTAGGTAAAATTATAATATTTTGCACAAACTCGGATTTTGTTTGAAGCACTCTTCTGTATACCTGGAAAATATGAAACAGTGAATTGTCTTATTTTTGTGAGAATCCTGTAGCATTAGCTGGAATATTAAACATTCATTGATACACATTCAAACATCGACCATTACTCATACTCAGTCAGATGCTCATTCACTGAACCTCTCATTCATTCTGACATTCGATGCAGTACTCTTGCCATACGCTCAGATTTGCATTCAATTTGGAGGAAATTACACATTCTTAAAATCTCGGTGAGTTGTGAAACCTTCGTTGGATTGCTTACAAACATTCAGACTTCACTGACACTCTCAAACAATTCCGTGCAGTATCTATATCAAGACAATGAATTGCAGTCATATGGAAAGGTGCAATAAATGACATCCAGCTGTAGTCAGGTTGTTGATATGGATTTCAAGTTTCAACTTGACATGGATTGCTTTTACTGCTTAAGTGTGATATTTGTATTTTGGCTTTATTGTTTTGCAGTTTTATTGGGAAAGATATTGTTAAAACAAAAGAACTGCAGATGCTGAAGATTTAAAACAAAAGCAGAAATTGCTGGAGAAACTCAGTAGGTCTAACAACGTCTGTGGGAAGAAAGCAGAGTTAACATTTCATGTCTGTTGACTCTTCAGAGCTGTTCTACAGAACTGCTGAGTTTCTCCAGCACTTTGTTTGTTTCGGATTACCATGTCTGTAGTAGTTTACTTTTATTCCTTAAGTTTAAGATTGTCATTAATAAATTCAAAAATGGAAAAGGCTTTATTTAGAGAATCTATTCACTTGCCTTACAAATATTCATTGATTCCAAATACACTGCCTTCTTAGGCACTGTTCCAAAGTTGCACAACCCTCAGGGAGAAAAATCTCTCCTAATTTCTGTCCTGAAAGAATGACCCCTAACTTTAAAATAATGGCCCTTAGCTTGAAAGTGATCCACAAGTGACCTTGTCAAGACAATTTAGCATCATATGCATTTCATTCAAGTCACCGCTCATTCTTCTAAACTCTAGTAAAATAGGTCCAACTGTTCAACGTATCCTCATAAAGCAACCTGCTCATTTCCAGGTATTGATTAGCACACCTCACCTTAAACAATTCCAGTGTATTTATACCCATCCTTAAATAAGGAAACCAAACTTGTACAAAGTATTTGAGTTGTGGTCTCCTAGATATACTGTAGCTGGTACATAATATTATTTTTTGTTCAATTCTGCTCATAATAAAGGAAATTGACTTCCTTGATTATGTGCTGTAATAACCTTTTGTGACTTTTGTACCAGAACACCTAAATCCCTTTGCATTACAGAGTACTGCAATTTTTAAAAATTAATACTTTGATCTTTTTCCATGTTGGAGTTAAATCTTTGATTTATGATAGGTTGAATGATAGACTTATGTCGGTGTGTTGTGTAATTTAGACATTCAGCCTCACAATACAAGTGTATCTATTAAACAAAAGGAAGGTAAGGCAGTTTCATGGGCTAAGAGTTAGAAGGTTGTAATTAACTTCTGATCTGTAAACTTGCCAATAATTGTAATGAGTAATTCCACTGTTACAATAGAATCTTTACTCTGGGTTCAAAGCTTCAGAACTAGAGAATTTGAAATGGAGAAAGGTGTTCCACAGGGATCGGTGCTGGGGCCACTGTTGTTTGTGATATACATAAATTATCTGGAAGAGGGCACTGTTGGTATGATCAGCAAGTTTGCAGATGGCACGAAGATTGGTGGAGTAGCAGAAAGCATAGGGGACTGTCAAAGAATACAGGAGAATATAAATAGACTGGAGAGTTAGGTGGAGAAGTGACAGATGGAGTTCAATTCAGGCAAATGTGAGGTGATGCATTTTGGGAAGTCTAACTCGAGAGCGAATTATAAAGTAAATGGAAGTGTCTTGGGAAAAGTTGATGAACAGAGAGATCTGGGAGTTCAGGTCCATTGTACCCTGCAGGTTGCTGCACAGGTGGATAGAGTGGTCAAGAAGGCTTGTGGTATGCTTCCTTCATCAGACGGGTATAAAAGCAGGCAGGTCATGTTAAAATTGTACAAGACTTCGGTTCGGCCGCATTTAGAAAACTGTACAGTTCTGGTCGCCACATTACCAAAAGGATGTGGACACTTTGGAGAGGGTGCAGAGAAGAGTTACAAGGATGTTGCCTGGTATGGAAGGTGCTAGCTAGGCAGAGAGGTTGAGTAGGTTAGGATTGTTTTCATTAGAAGAAAGAGGATTGAGGGGGTACCTGATTGAAGTCTACAAAATCATGAAGAGTATAGACAGGATAGATAGAGATAAGCTTTTTCCCAGGGTCAGGGGTTCAATAACGAGAAGTCACGCTTTCAAGGTGAGAGGTGGAAAGTTTAAGGGGGATACACGTGGCAAGTAATTTACACAGAGGGTGGTAGGTGCCAGGAACGCATTGCCAGCAGAGGTAGTAGAGGCAGGCATGGTAGATTCATTTAAGATACATGAGTAGGTGTGGAGTAGAGGGATACTGTTGCTTAGGAATTGGACAACAGGTTTAGACAGTGATTTAGTTTGGCTGAGGCTTAGAAAGCTGAAGGGCCTGTTCCTGGGCTGTAAATTTACTTTGTTCTTTGTTCTTGTTCTAACTGGGCATTACCCCAATGGACTTCAGTCAAATAATCTTTTACTACACTTTCACCTTTTTCAAGTACTATTTGTAAATTTTGGCTTGTATATCAAAATTGCAGTTTGTGTGTGATTTTTAAGTATCTGCTATGGTTCAGTTGTGGTAGAACACTTGACTCTGAGTCACAATGTCCCACTCCAGATTTTGAGTACAAAAATCTATGCTGAAATGCCAACACTGAGGAAATGGTGCCCTATTGGGGATCTTGTCCTCTTGAATGAGACACTAAACCAAGACCCCATTTACCTGATTGAATGGTTTAAAAGATCTCAAGTTGTTATCTTGAAGAAGAGAAGGGGAATTATCCTTGGTGTCCTGGCTAGTATTTATCCCTCAGTCAACAGTTAAACTACAGATTATCTAATTGTTTTAACATTGCTGGTTCTGGGAGTTTGCTGTGCACAAAGTAGCAGCCACGATCTTGTGTTATCGCAGTGGCAACACTTCAAAAGCACTTAATTGGCTGGAAAGCACTTTGAGACATCTGGTGGTTGTGAAAAGTGCTTTAAAAATGCAAGTTTATCTGTGCTTATTTTTAAAATTCAAATTGGCATAGAACCTGGTATTTCTATGCAAATCTTCTATCCAACTTGATCCTCAGGTTCTCCCCTCCAGAGGAAGGTGTAACCAGCACCACCTTCCTTCAGCTGCCCTTTACCTGCTCTTCAAGTCTCCTGCTGGGCAGTGATATCATCGTTGAAGTACCAGAGTTCACCAGCAACAAGGTCAGTCCTTTGTTCTGGAGAATTGTTTTGCTTGTTGCCCATGAAGATTCTTATATTCCAGGTTCCGAAATTAAGTTTGACTTTGGTTTTTAGACCGCAGGTAAATGAGCCCACTGGATGTGAAATTTCAGGCAGGTTGCTGATGAAACAGACTATATTTAGGATACCTTTTCTAGCGCCTTCCCCATGAGAGGTGAGCAGAGTAGATCCT
Organism: Hemiscyllium ocellatum; assembly: GCF_020745735.1. Classification (NCBI taxonomy): domain Eukaryota; kingdom Metazoa; phylum Chordata; class Chondrichthyes; order Orectolobiformes; family Hemiscylliidae; genus Hemiscyllium; species Hemiscyllium ocellatum. The sequence goes on along the minus strand of NC_083403.1, from coordinate 102,856,830 downwards.
GAAGAAGGCTACTGAGCAATGAAGAAAGCTGCTGAAACACTTGTTCCTGTTGCACGAGTGAAATGACTGAGTCAAACTCCACCACCTACATGCTGGTCTAAAGCTAGGGGCTTCCAGATCTCCCAATCCTGGCCCTGTCACCTCTCATCAATTGCTGCAGGGCTTATGTTGTGTGTGAGGGGTTGAATTCCTCTAGGTAGAAACCTTGTGTGGAACACCTTCTAAAGTTGGAATGATGTTGTTCATCAGCATACATGGTCCTTAACAAAAGGAAGATCCTGTTCCAGTGGTAAGGAAACTCTGGCAACTGGGGATTTTCCTACTGCTGCAGTCATTGATATCACATAACTACAGTATTTTCTGCCTGGATCGCCATTGAGGACTTGTTTTGGATTGCAGTTTGACTGGTTTCCCCTCCTTTCACTTCATGGGTAGCCCTGCCAGGAGGTGAGAACTCCTGACGCATCACTCTTGGGATTAACTAAACATTCAAACCTTTCCACCGCAGCAAGGTGACCATCCACAGAAAGACAAATCTATATATTTCTTATTTGCTTGAACAATTGAATAAAGCAGATATTTTAGGTTTCTGCTACTTATCAGTAGTTGGTCATTTGTTGGTTAATGTGAGTAATTCTACATGCACAACCTAAACGAAATGTCTCTGAGGGCTTGATGGGTCAGAAGGTAAAAGGATTATGTATAATTAAGTACATCTTTGACCACTTCATAATAACAGTAGTGTTCATATATGTAATAATATTAATCAATTTGACGTTCTTTTGGATTCGCTTTTTACATTGTGACCCTATCTGCCTACTTGTGTGGATGTAAAAGATCTCGTGGTACTCTTGTATTCCAATAGTGTTCTTCCCCAGTGTCAAAATTGATCCTTCACCCATTGTCACTTTAAAAAAAGAGTCAGTTCCAGTTACAGTGCTGTGGGTAAAGTGCTGCTGAGTTTCCAACATTATATAGTGACAACAATCTAAAAGTGAAAAGTGCTGTAAAGCACTTTGGGTGAGGTTGCGAAAGGTGTTCTATGAATGCAGTTTCTTCATTTATATTTGCATTGAGAGGAGAAATTGTAAGATTTATTTCTCATTTAGTACGATAACCATTAGAGTTTGACTGCCAACCTCTGATTCTTTATCCATCCCATTTTTGTCATAGATCCATGGTTGAAAAGAGAAATATTTAAAATACCTTTTGGCTGTGTTTATTTTGTCAAAAAGAGTGAGATTGTGAATTGCCACATGTAATGTTTTTAAAATCACTTCCTCATCCAGTTCTTTTTAAACTGTGCCAGCAGGATTGGACATGGTGCTATGTGGACTGTGTGGAGAATAAATATGGTACTGATTTGATTGTTTTACTTCTTTGATGTTATAAAACTTTTTGTATTGTTTGTATTCGGACCATTGATGTCACTGGCAATACTGAATAAGCTGGTTATTTCAGTGGGCTAGAGGGCCAACCTTTCTTCAGGATAATGACAACGGTGCAGGATCGGTTTCCCATTCTGGCTTGGGCAAACCACCACTAATGAAAAAGCTGTCAAGGAAGATTATTCTGGATGAAGAACCAGCTGACAATAAATCAATGACTTGCCTGAATGCAATGCACGAATGGTATGCCACCCAAATTCTAAACGTTATGTAGACCATTCTTATTTGAGGATTGAAAGCTGATAAATCCGTATAGCCTGATAATCAACATCTGAGGGTAGTAACGTAGGTAGCCATGGAAATAGTGCATGAGTTGGCTGTCATATTTCAAAATTCTGTACATTCTGTAACCGTCCCTAGTGATTGCAGATCAGTTGGCCTAAATTCAGGATAAGTGGGGAAAATATTATAGTCTTGTATAAAGGATGTGGTAAAAGGGCCCTTAAAAATACCAACAGTATTGCATAAAATTAATGTGGATTTATGAAAGGGAAATTGTGTTTGACAAAGCTACTGGGAGTTTTAAGGACTTAACTAGTAGAATAGGTGAGGGAGAACCAGTGTGTCATCCCAATTCCCCCTCACTCAAAGCAAAACACTCAGAGACACAGTATAGTTTTACCTCCTCCATCTTTATTCCAGGCCCTACAGGGAGAGAGAACGATCGTCCATGTGCGCAGGGATATGGGTTCCCGGTCTTCTCTCTTAAGCAGCAGTTTCTTAATGAATTATATAGTAATTTTACAGGGAGGAACATTCACATAAGGCAACACATGTATTGATTGTAACAGTCACTCAATCAGCGAGTGTCTGTAGTAAAGTTTAAGCCATTTGCTGTTACGCAGTGAATGTTTTTAACCTTAACTGGCTTCACATAATGAATGCTTTTCACCTTGTTAAACGGACCTTATATATAGAATGCTTCCAATATTGTTAAATGGCTCTACATTATGAATGCTTTTCCACCTTGTTAACCCATTACCCTGCCTCCAGCACCCCATTGTTAACTGTAAGTTCTTATCTGATCTGAGTCATGCTGAGCTGAACTTCTGGTTTCCCAAAAACTCAAAACTTCACTCTTACCCTACCTATTCGTACCCGATACACACACACATTCTCATTCCCTCTTATCATTTCATGACAACCACCTAGCTAGCACTCCCAGCTTTCATAAGACTCTGACAGCCAATATTTAAGCCCATTATTGGTACAGAACATACAGTGATTATAACAACAAAAATTGCTAGTCCATTACAATAAATAGAATTTGAAGAATCCTCCCAAGTGGGAAAAAAAAATTCATCAGTAAAGTTCTTAAATCCACAGTCATTAGTGACCACTCCATCCCCTCCAAGTCGAGTGGAAGTGAGTCCAGTTCTCCAAAATCTCTTTTAGTAAAATCCAACCTGAAAACAAAATCCAGTCTGTCCTTCTTCATCACTCCATGGAGAAATCTGATTCTTAGATAAGAGCAGTTAAATACTTAACAAAACTGACGAGACTTCCATCCTTCCGGAGATGCTTCAGATGGAGGATACCAGCACATCTGAGAGTGCAGTGCAGCTGCAGCAGCCGCAGGCAGGGTGAACACAGCATTCTTTGCTGTTTCTGCTCTAGCTCTGCTGTTAAATAGAACAAAGCCAACAGCCCTTGGTGATGTTAGCTTGATCAGTGAACCTTCATATCCCTTAAGTGATCGAAAGACAAGGTAAAGCTCATGTAGTTTAATGTCCATAAGTGATCGAAAGACAAGGTAAAGCTCATGTAGTTTAAAGTCCATAGGAAGGCCATTGTCAAAAAGCGCATAGATCTCCTCTTCACTTAGCTTTTTCACTTCTCATGCTCATGACTGGGAGCTGATTGAATCTGTTGGAACAGGTTGTGGAGGGGTGGGCAGTGGTCCAAAGGCGTGCTTTACCTGTGAATGGAGAAACTCTCGAGAAGATGTTAGCTGCTGAAAGTATCTTTGCATTTCCTCTCTCCTTCCTACCTTGCCGTGGTGGTTATCAGTATGAAGACAGTCTCACATTTAATTACACTAAATTGGGTCTGCCTATTTCAACATTCTTTGAAATCTTGAAGTCTGTTACTCTGTTCACTATTTATGACATTATCAAGTGTTGTACAATCAATAAACTTCTAAATTGTATTGCCTAAACAATTCAGTCAATTATAAACAACAATCAAACCCTAAAATCAAACCCTCTGGGGACTCCATTCAGGTTATTCAAAAGTTATTTTCCTTTAACAAATTAAGACTTGGCTAATGTCAAAGCTGTCAGGAAAAGTATTTCCAAAATCTAGAACAGCATGAAAACAAAATGTTTCCTGCGGTTTAGCAATTGAAGAGGCATTTTCAGTTCAGATTTAAATCTCATATTCGTGGGAAACAAATGTTGAATATTTTAAAATATGTTCTCCAAATGAAAACTTCCCAAATAAAACAGTGGCAACTTTGGTAGAGATCAACATTCTTTGCATTTCCAATATGAAGGGGACCAATGAAGTCTTAATAATAATTAACAGAACGGAAACAATTCAGCCTCAAGTTCTAGTATTCTTTAGAAACATCAAACTCAAAATACACCTTTCTTTTTGTGAACAGTCTGCATTAATAACTCAGCCACAAAGATATTTTAATACAATATTCTCATCTGGCTACAGCATGACCCCTGACCCAATTCTTTTTTAACACGCATTGTAGAATTTCAAACAAATCAGGGGCTCAAGGCACTCAATCAATTTCTTTTAAACTTACAAATTTGATAATTTGAAATTGTACAACATTATGTCCTTTTTAAATGTAAAAACAAAGTCTGCCCCAATACATAGCCCACAAAGCACACTGAATTGCGATTCTGATGCAAACAAGCCAAAACAGTTACTTAAAAGGATTTTCGAGCTAGTATTTTAACAAATCAACGTTTTTAAACATCAAACACTCTCAGCATGTCACAATTTACATTGAAATTTCCTTTCCTGACCCAAATATAAGTGCAACCTTAATTTCAATATTTCTCGTATTTTTTGCATTCACTCACTGAAATTGCACTTATAAAAAGAGAAAGCCCTTGCAGCGGACTACACAGTACTGCAGTACAAGCCACTCTTCCCCCAGAACAAAGACTCTCAGAGCCTAAAATCTCACCACTAGAGGCTTTAACCCTTTTCTCACTTTACTCCACACGAGGGCTTGAACCCCACTTAAACATAGAGAACTCAAATCCGCTTATACACAGAGAACTTGAATCTCGCTTAAAAACAGAAACTCGAACCTCAGCACAGCGCAGAGAACTCAAACCTCACTTACCCACCCAAGGGACTTGTACCTCAATTACCCACCCCAGGGGAGTTGAATCTCAATCAAACATCCCCAGAGGACTCGAACCCCAGTATCGCGCAAAGGACTCAATCCTCAATTACAACCCACCCCATGTAGCGCAGTGGACATGAACCTGTGTTTGTCAGCGTGCTTGTGAAGCAGTGTCTCTTGCCTGAACTAATTACTATTTGAGGAGTCTGTAGAATAGACAGCAATTGATCGAGGGATTTGTCTCTGGTGTACAGGAATACTGAGAGGAATCAAGGTTTAAAATCTTACTTTGTGGGTCTGTCCATTTTGAGACATTGATGTTCCGAGTGGCCGCTGAGACTGTCCGATCGTAACTATTCATTTGGATCCTGCTGACTGTGAACAGCAGTTTCTTAACGAATTAAGGTTACCTCAGATTAGGGGTCTTGATCAGATAGGCCAATTGGCTGAGAAGTGGCAGATGGAGTTTAATTCAGAGAAATGTGAGGTGCTGCATTTTGGGAAAGCAAATCTAAGCAAGACATATACACTTAATGGTAAGGGATTAGAGTGGTGCTGGAAAAGCACAGCAGTTCAGGCAGCATCCGAGGAGCAGGAAAATCGACGTTTCGGGCAAAAGTCCTTCATCAGTTACCTCGTTGATTTTACTTAATGGTAAGGTCCTAGGGAATGTTGCTGAACAAACAGACCTTGGAGTGCAGGTTCATAGCTCCTTGAAAGTGGAGTCGCAAGTAGATAGGTAGTGAAGAAGGCGTTTGGTATGCTTTCCTTTATCTGTCAGAGTATTGAGTACAGGAGTTGGGAGGTCATGTTTCGGCAAACAGGCCATTGGTTAGGCCACTGCTGGAATATTGTGTGCCATTCTGGTCTCCTTCCTATCGGAAAGCTGTTGTGAAACTTGAGTGTGTTCAGAATAGATTTACAAGGATGTTGCCAGGGTTGGGGAAGTTGAGCTATAGGGAGAGACTGAATAGGCTGGGGCTGTTTTCCCGGGTGGAGTGTGTGACCTTATAGAGGTTTATAAAATCATGAGGGGCATGGATAGGATAAATAGACAAAGTCTTTTCCCTGGGGTGGGGGAGTCCAGAACTAGAGGGCATAGGTTTAGGGTGAGAGGGGAAAGATATAAAAGAGACCTAAGGGGCAACATTTTAACACAGAGGGTGGTACGTGTATGGAATGAGCTGCCAGAGGAAGTGGTGAAGGCTAGTACAATTGCAACATATAAAAGACAATTGGATGGATATATGATTAGGAAGGGTTTGGAAGGATATGGGCCAGGTGCTGGGTTGGGAAATCTTCTAGGCATGGACACATTGGACGGAAGGATCTGTTTCCATGCTGTACATCTCTATGCGGAGGAGGAAGTGAGGACTGCAGATGCTGGAGATCAGAGCTGAAAGTGTGTTGCTGAAGAAGGGCTCATTCCCGAAACGTTGATTGCTGGCGTACATCTCTATGCCTCTATATAGTAATTTTACAGGGAGGATCATTCTGATAAGGCAACATACATATCGATTGGGTGACTGTTACAATCAGCGGGTGTCAATAGTAAAGATTAAGCCATTTACTGTTACACAATGAATGTTCTCAACCTTAACTGGCTTCACATAATAAATGCTTTTCACCTTGTTAAACTGACCTTACATACTATATCATTCCAATGTTGCCATATGGCTCTACATAATGAATGCTTTTTCACCTTGTTAACCCATTACCCTTGCTTCCAGCACCCCATTGTTAACTGTAAGTTCGTATCTGATCTGAGTCATGCTGAGCTGAGACTCTTGTTTCCCAAAATCTCAAAACTTAACTCTTTCCCTACCTGTTCATACCCTATACACATTGTCAAGTTGATTTGGTGCATTTGGATTTTCAGAAAGCTTTGATAAATCTTGTCATAGTCATAGAGTCATAGAGATGTTCAGTATGGAAAAAGGCCCTTCGGTCTAACCTGTCCATGCCGCCCAGACATCCCAACCAAATCTAGTCCCACCTGCCAGCACCCGGCCCAAATCCCTCCAAACCCTTCCTATTCATATACCTATCCAAATGCCTTTTAAATGTTGCAATTGTACCAGCCTCTATCACCTCTCTGGCAGCTTATTCCATGCATGTACCACCCTCTGCATGAAAATGTTGTCCCTTAGGAGGGAGAGCAGAACTGCACACAATATTACAAAAGTGGCCTAACCAAAGAATTAAACTCCATCTGCCACTTCTCAGCCCATTGGCCCATTTGATCAAGATCCTGTTGTAACCTGAGAGAACCTCCTTCGCTCTCCACTGCACCTCCAATTTTGGTGTCATCTGCAAACTTGCTAACTATATATCTTATGCTCATATCCAAATCAATAAAATAAATGATGAAAAGTAGTGGACCCAGCACCGATCCTTGTGGTATTCCACTGGTCACAGGCCTCCAGTCTGAAAAACAACCCTCCGCCACCACCCTCTGGCTTTGAGCCAGTTCTCTATCCAAATGGCTAGTTCTCCATGTATTCCATGAGATCTAACCTTGCTAACCAGTCTCCCTCTGGGAACCTTGTCAAATGCCTTACTGAAGTCCATATAGATCACATCTACCACTCTGCCCTCATCAACCCTCTTTGTTACTGCTTCAAAAACTCAATCAAGTTTGTAAAACATGATTTCCCAAGCACAAAGCCATGTTGACTATCCCTAATCAGGTCTTGCCTTTCCAAATACAGGTACATCCTGTCCCTCAGGGTTCCCTCCAACAACTTGTCCACCACCGACGTCAGGCTCACTGGTCTATAGTTCCCTGCCTTGTCCTTACCGCCCTTCTTAAACAGTGGCATCAACCTCCAGTCTTCTGCCACCTCACCTGTGACCATCGGTGATGCAAATATCTCAGCAAGAGGCCCAGCAATCGCTTCCCTGGCTTCCCACAGAGTTCTAGGGTACACCTGATCATGCCCTGGGGATTTATCCACCTGCATGCGTTTCAAGACATTCTATATCTTCTATATTCTTTTCCACAGTAAATACTGATGCAAAATACTCATTTAGCATCTCCCCCATTTTCTGCGGGTCCACACAAAGGCCTTTGAGGAGCCCTATTCTCCCTCTAGTTAGCCTTTTGTCCTTAATATATTTGTAAAAACCCTTTGGATTCTCCTTAATTTTATTTGCCAAAGCTATCTCATGACCCCTTTTTGCTCTCCTGATTTCCCTCTTAAGTATACTCCTACTGCCTTTATACTCTTCTAAGGGTTCACTCGATCTATCCTGTCTATACTTTACATATGCTTCCTTCCTTTTCTTAACCAAACCCTGCAATCCTCACTTTCTTCTAATTATCTGCCAAAGGTTACTGTGTAAAATCAAAGCCAATAGAATTGGTGATAATATGGGCATGGATTCAGAATTGGTTAGCAGGCAGAAAACTGTATGTGAATAAATTGGTCATTTTCAATGTAGGGATACCAACTGTTGACAAAATGTTTCAATGATTTGGATAAGAGAATCAAGTGTAATATTTCAAAGCTTGCTGATGGTATAAAGTTAGGTGGTGAGGTGGATGTAAAATGACTTCAGGGTGATGAAGGGCTTGTGCCTGAAAAGTCGATTCTCCTCCTTGGATGCTGCCTGACTGGCTATGCTTTTCCAACGCCACACTCTTGACTCTGGTCGCCAGCATCTGCAGTCCTTACTTTCTCCTAATTATCTGGTGGGTACAGTATAACGTGGATAAATATGAAGTTAACCACTTTGGTAGGAAAAACAGAATGGCAGAGTATTATTTAAATGGTATTAGATTGGGAAGAGTTGATGTACAAACAAACCTGAGTGTTCTGGTACACCAGTCATTGAAAGCAATCATTTGGCTGCAGCAAGCAGTTGGAAAGGCAAGTGGTTTGTTGGCCATCAATGCAAGAGGGTTTGAGGACAGTAGCAAATAAGTATTATTGCAACTGTACAGGACCTTGGTGAGACCACATCTGGAGTATTGCATGCAGTTTAGACTCTGTAATAGAAAAGATGTACTTGCCATAAAGAGGTAGTAGTGAAGATTCACCAGACTGATTTCTGTGATGGCTGGTTTATCTTGTAAGAGATTGGGTTGACTGAGCCTGCAGTCACTTGAATTAGAAGAATGAGAGGGGACTTCATTAAAATGTATACAATTCTGACATGGCTGGACAGACTGGCTGCAAGGATAATGTTTTATCTGGATAATGTTTTAGCTGCAGAGTACAGATTAGATTAGATTAGATTAGATTACTTACAGTGTGGAAACAGGCCCTTCGGCCCAACAAGTCCACACCGACCCGCCGAAGCGCAACCCACCCATACCCCTACATATACCCCTTACCTAACACTAACTTACAGAACAAGGAGTGTGACAGTTTCAGGATATGTGGCAGGTCATTTCGGACTGAGATGATGGGTGATGAATCTGTGAAATTTTCTACCACAGAAGGGCTAATGGAGGTGAAGTCACTGACTATTTTTAAGGAAGAAGCTAAAGGTGTCAGGGATATGGGGAGAATGTGGGAATTTCATGTTCAGAAAGAGAATTAGACATGATTATGTTTGATAGCAGAGTGAGCTCAATGGGCAAAATGGCTTATTTCTGCACCTACATTTGATGTTTCTAATTAGCACCCATTCCTAGTTGCAGCAATCGTGCTTCATTTCAGTGAAGTGTTTTTACAGTTTGATATTGGGAAATTCATAAGGAACCTTTAGAAGGAAGTTTACAGTCAACCATCTTGGTGTTGTAGTGGAATTCTAGACTAGCTAAAGATGACAGGTTCTCTTCTGTAAAGGGCATGAATGAACCAGTTGAGTTTTAATGACAACCCTATAGTTTTTGTCACTTTACTGAATTTTTAATTCCAAATAACCTTCAGGACTTGAGAATACAAATATAAGCTGATTCTTAATAGATTGAATGGCCATCTGTGTCATAACAAATCTGTGACTCCAGCATAGTGCTGAGTTTGGTTAGACTGCACCTGGAGTATATTTGTGCAATTTTGGCATCCTTACCTCATGAAGTATACCATTGTCATAGAGGGACTACAAAGAAGGTTCACTAGACTTGTTGCCTGGATGTTAGAGCTGAAAATGTGTTGCTTAATTTATCTTAGCCTGCTTGGCACACTCTCCTCATTCCTGAAGAAGGGCTCATGCCCGAAACGTTGATTCTCCTGCTCCTTGGATGCTGCCTGACCTGCTGCGCTTTTCCAGCAACACATTTTCAGCTCTGATCTCCAGCATCTACAGTCCTCACTTTCGCCTGGATGTCAGGGCTGTCCTTCGAAGAGAGATTCGGCAGACTAAGGCCTGTGTCCTCTAGAGTTTTGAAAATGAGAAATGACCTCCTTGAAATCTGCTTAAAAACAGAGACAGGGTAGGTGCAGGTTTGGGGTTTATAGAACCAGGGGACACAATTTAAAGTAAGTGGGACGTCACTCAGAACTGAAATGAGGAGAATTTTTGTTTACTCAGATGGTTGTGAATTTTTGGGATTCTCTAACCCAGTCAGCTGTGAAAACCCAGTCATTGAACATGTTCAAGGTGGAAATTGATAGAGTCATAGAGTTGTCCAGTATAGAAACAGACCCTTCGATCCAACTCATCTGCACCAACCAGATAGCCTAAACTGGTCCAGTTCCATTTGCTAGTATTTGGCCCATATCCCTCTCAACTCTTCCTATTCATGTATTTTCAACTACCAGAGGCATGAAGCGTTATGCAGAGATATATTTCCCTCCCCACCCCTATCCGCTTTCCCTAAAGACCGTTCCCTTCGCGACTACCTTGTCAGATCACCCCCAGCAACCCACCCTCTCCTCCCAGCACCTTCGTCTGCCACTGTAGGAATTCCAAAACCTGTGCCCACATCTCCCCCTTCACCTCTCTCCAAGGCCACCTCTCTCCAAGGAGCCTTCCACATCTATCAAAGTTTCACCTGCACTTCCACATGTCATCTACTGTATCTGTTGCACCCGACGCATCTTCTCTACATTGGGAAGATAGCACACCTACCTGCAGAGCGCTTCAGAGGACATTTCCGGGAAATCTGCATCAACCAACTCCACCGCCCTATGGCTGAACATTTCAACCCCCCCCCACTCCGCTGAGGACATGCAGGTCCTGGGCCCCCTCCATCACCACTCCCTTACTACCTAACGCCTGGAGGAAGAACAGCTCATCTTCCGCCTTGGGACCCTCCAACCCTAAGGCATCAATGTGGATTTCAACAGTTTCCTCATTTTCCCTCCCCTCACTTTTATCCCACTTCCAATCTTCCAGCTCAGCACCACCCTCATGACCTGTCCCACCTATCCATCCTCCTTCCCACCTATACACTTCACCCTCCCCTCCGATCTATCACCTTTACCCTCACCTCCATCCACCTAATGTGTTCTCAGCTACCTTCTCCCTAGCCCACCCCCCTCCTGTTTATTTTTTCCACTTCTGAGGTTCCCAGACTCATTCCTGATAAAGGGCTTTTGCCCGAAACGTCAATTTTCTTGCTCTTCAGATGCTGCCTGACTTACTTTTCCAGCATGAAAAACATTATGAAACTAGTGTGGGTAAAAATCATTGAATACTTCAATCAGTTATGATCATATTAAATGGCAGAATAGGCTTGATAGGCTGAACAGTGTTCCTCTAAAACAACAGAAGATATGATTGCCGTATTTGCTGATGAGACAATAGCAGATAGGAAAGTCAGTTTTGAAGAGGGCTTGGAAGGCTACAGAAAGAGAGGGAGGGAGGTTAAGTGAGTGGGCAAGGATCTAGCAAATGGAATGTAATGTAGGAAAATGCCATTTTGTCAAGAAGAATAAAGTAGTATCGTTTTGTGAGAGGTTAGAGAACTCTGATGCGGAGGAATCTGGTACCCTAGTACATGATTTGCAAAAGGCTGGAATAAACAACAATTAATTAGGAAAGCTAATGGAATATTATTATCTATTTCTGGGGGAACTCAGATGTAGGGAGGCTATGCTACAGTTATACAGGGCACTGGACAGACTGCATCTGAAGTATTTTACAAAAGAGGAGAAGGTGAAGACTGCAGATGTTGGAGATCGGAGTCGAGAGTATTAGAACATAAAAACTAGGAGTAGAAATATGCCATTCAGTATATCATGGCTGATCCTCTTTCTAAATACCATAATCCTGCTTTTTCCCATATCTCTTGATGCCTTCAATAGCTTAAAAAAATTATTTTTTGAAAATACTCCATGACACAGCCTCCGCAGCCAATGTAGCAAATTCCACAGGATGCCCAGCAATTTCTCGACTGAAAGACAGCAATTGAGACACTGCAGCATTCCCTCAGTACTGGCAATGGAAACAACAGGCTGTTGCTCAAGTCTCTGAAACTCCTATCTTATGACTCAGTCTTAGGTGTTATTTCTGAGCAATGGCTAATGCATTTGTGTGCAATGTCATTGTACCATCATTCCACAATGATGTTCACCTAAAGGTTTTCTGTGAAGCTACAAAAATATAGATTAATTTGATCAACCTGTCAAACTAGTCTCGCTGGTTGGTTATAGAATCCCATTCACCAAAGGCAAAATAATCAAAACTGTTGCACTTCCTAAGTTTGCGGGAACAACTCAGATGCCACCTTAAAAATAAAACAACTTATAAAATTGCTCATTTTGCACAAAGTTTTTATTGGTTTTCAATTTTTTTTTAACTATTTTTATACAGTACCGCAAAAGGTTTCATGACTACCCATGTTTCTTGATGACATCACATGAATCACCACTTTCACAATCTATTGTCAACATTTACAATGAAAACTCCCTATGTAAACACTTATACTGGAAAAAACCCACTAAGCAAGTGTTGACATTTGAACACAATCTGAAAAGTTGGTTAAGAAATATCTACAAAGTGACTGCCTCATGCGCCTGGCAGGCTGTAGTTAGGCCTTCTACAACACTGACTGCTTAGATCACAGAACCTACATCTGCCTGCCATTTACTTCAATCTATTATTTTATTCCTTTTTAATATTTAAAATAAAAAAACATTATTTTTGCCCCAAACTGTCCCATGCTCCCGTACCTTCCTCAGAAATACTTTACATAGAACCACAGAAGTGTTATGTACAATAGGAGGCCTTTCAACCTATCGTTCTGCACCACCTGTCCAAATCATCAACATGACTTCGTGCCATTCTCCTGCCTTTTACCCGTACCTTTGCACATTGCATCTATTCACATAATCATCCACTATTTTCACAATGGAATCAGCCTCGAACTCTTCCTGAAACCCCTTATTATTTCACTTTTCTTTAGTGTTGGACTCGAAATATTAACACACTGTTTTTCTCTCTACAGGTGCTCCCCAGCTGCTGAGTTTGTCCGGTTCTTTCTGATTATTAGTGCTGCAGCTGCAATTACAATGAATCTTCAGTATATTGCGACAGGATATTTAAATTACTTATTTGAAGCCAGTTTACTAAGAAGATTGTGTTCTGTCTGTGTATGTATAGGACCATAAATGTTAATTAGCATACACAATGATGTGGAGTAGACCAGAATCTAGAAACTGTATTGATATGTACTGTAAATTTTCAATTGCCATCTATACATGAACATAAACCAGACAAACAAATGAATTCATTGCTGGAGCAAGCCTTTTTTTTGTTAAATAAATTATTTACCATGGTTTAGCAATATTATCCGTTTGGTGACACTGACATGCACTTGCTTTAAGTACTGATTACAGAATGAACATAGTACTGGGTTGTTCTGTATGTTTTAGATGATGCTCAGGGCTGAGATTATGAGTTGCGATATCCCTGCTGAAACTGCTTTAAGTGAGGAGTCTGTAAAATGGTGGTACATCACCTGGGGGAAGAGATGAGGAACTTGTGAATCTTGTTCACCTGTTTTGGCTGGGGAGGTTACATCCCAATGGCCTCAATATTGACTTCACCAGCTTCAAACTCCCTCCATCCCAAGTCTTATCCCATGTCCAGTTCTCCCCTTCCTCCTCACTTCCATAACCTTACCTAACCAGTCTATCCACTTGATCCCCCCCCACTGACCAATCACAATATCCCCCCTACCTGTATCCACCTATTACCATCCCTTTCCTCACCCTCCCTCTGTAGTCTGTTTTGCTATAACGCGGTAGTTGCATTCTTGTGTGACCTCGTGTTATAGAACATCACATGATAGAAATAATGGTGCCTGTGGGAAAAACAGTTAGGGACAAACCACCGAAAATATCAGTAAAAACTGAAACAATGATAGTTAGCCTAACAAAAACGATTGCATGGTCTAAGTAAATGTTCAAGTCATACGTTTTAATAAAATAATACAATAAATGTAACACTTTAAGGGGGTTCTGAGTTTGCTGAGTTACAGTGCTGTATTAAGATGGGGCTGAGGGTCGTCATCAGCATCATTACTTTCAGGTGCACTTCTGGGTGCAGGGTTATGACAAAGGAAAATATTTAGTCCACAAATGGATGGCTGTGGTTCATTGTTCTCAGACTATTTCTTGGGGGTTGGCTTAAAAATGTCATCCATTTTTGCTGCTTTGCTATCTTTCTTCTTTCATGAAGAAGCTGTTCACAGGGTGCCAGATAAGGCTTTATGCCCTGAATGTTATTCCTGCTATTTTCTGCAATGTAGTCATTGTCTTTTAAGAGCTGCAAGCACTTCTCAACATCTCTCAGGATGGAAGTCAAAAGAGAAATGAAATGTTTTCATGATGCTGCATCCTGGACTTCATTGTCTTCATTTCGAGCTTCAGTTTCCCCCGCAGCAACAAACTACTGTAGATCAGCTATGGAGAATTCTTTACAATGGGACTTGAGCAGCTCCTCGATCTCCTCTGTCTCCACTTCTTCAAATCCTACTTGCTTTGCAAGAATGACACAATTTTTTTTGATTGCTGGAAGTGCTTCTGATGGTTCAATGCTTTTAAAATCATGAAGATAATCGGGGAGAAGCTCCTCCCAAACTGCATGCAAGCAGTCCTTGCTGACATCACTTCAGGCCTCCACAATGAGTAAAGAGCATTCTTAATGTTAAAGCTCTTCCAAAATTGAAGAACTCTGTCCTCATTATTCTCCTCAGTCGCTGCAATCAGCTTCTTGAATGTGCACCTTAAATAATAAGCTTTAAAAGCTATTTTACCGTGGTCCATGGATTGAATGAGAGAGGTTGTGTGCAAAGGTAGAAATAGCACTTTGATGTTTTCAGAAAGCTCACCAATGGTGAGAGGAGGGCTAGGTGCATCCTCTAGAATGAGGAGAATCTTGAAATCCAAATTTTTTTTCTTCTGCATAATTTCTAAAAACATCTTCAAACATCAATAATAAGGTCAGAAGACATTTGCCTTGTTGTCCAAATTCGTTTCCTTGATCTGAAGTAAACATCTAGATTGGAATTATGGTGACCTTTCAAGGCTTGCTGGTTGGCAGAGTGGTACACCAACACAGGCCTAAGCTTTAAGTCTCCATTACCTTTGGCATCCAGCAACCTAGTCATACGATCCTTTACGACCTTAAATCCTGGAGCTTGTGCTTCATTCTTCGAAATGTAGGTTCTGGATTGCATTTGCTTCCAGTATAAACCATTCGTGTCCAAATTGAAGATTTGATCTAAGATATACCCTTCTTCCTCAATCAATTTTTTTCACCAGGGAAGGAAATGACAGCATAAGTTCCTTGACTGCACTGGCAGGTTTGCCACATAACCTACGTTTGGAAAGGCATAGTGGCTCTTAAATCCAGAAAACCAGGCACTACTAGCACTGAAGGCAGGCACATCTTCAGGATTTTCAGCTTTTTTTCTAAAATCCTTATAAATTAATAAGCCTTCGTGTTTTGTGGTGATAAAGGTGGTCCCAGATCGCTTTTTTGATTGATCTTCTATCCACACACTTAGAAGCCATCAATCTCCTCAAGTTCCTTTATTCGTGATCTCGCAGACTTGCCAGTACTCAGATTTGTTCCAGCAATGCAGCTTGCTTTAATTCTTTCTGCATTGTCTCTAATGGTGTGTAGCGTAGACTCCTTTATTCCTGTTGCATGATCAATATCACATGCTCTTTCATTACACTGAAAATGCTTTATTACATCTAGCTTCTGTTCAAGTGTTACTATCTTTCTTTTATAGTCGCCACCTGCAGTATTTTCACCTGGATGCTTCCTGTCGACATTCTTGGGAGATCAGGAAAAAAAACCCGAAAATCACTGAGTATAGCACTATACCTTTCACGAAGCACTTCACCATGAAGAGCGCAAGCTGTTTGACCATGTGATGTCAACACGGAGTCCAGTCTTCTGTACACTGTGACACCTAGTACTGGGGAAGGAATTGCATAACAACCAACCTGAATTTGTGTTTTTTAAAAACTGTTCTCCAATTCAACAATTGCATTACAGCCAAATTGGGTTGACAAAACGCACGATATGGGAGAATGACCTGTATCGTACCTTGGTCAGCCCACATCTGGAGAATGTGCAGTTTATTACACCATAGCTTCCTCACTCCTGACAGCCTTATTTATTCTTTATTTTTGGCACATGCGTTAATTTCCAAAACATCATAGTATTTAAAGATAACACTTTTAAGTTAGCAACAAATGTTTCTTCTTAAAGTAACTGACTTTATGTAGACACAAAGCCAGCACCCTAAACGTACCTTTCAGAGACTGGCTAGGCCGTACCTTTGTTGTTTGTGCGCAAAGCTGGAAGGTTTTAACAAGGTAGATGCTAACTTTTTTACTGTACCTCAGATCTCAATCTCGGGTGTAAATTTAAAACCTGATGCAATTTTCATGGTACATTTTGCTCATATGTTAGCTCTTCAATATATGTAGCCTTAAGATAGAAATTCCACATTCATTTCCAAGTATTTAATTACCTTAGGTTTTCCTGGCTCCTAGCTAGTTGAATATACCTTTGTTGAGAGGTATAAAACTCTTTGCAGTTTCCTGCCACTACCTCCATTGTGGGCCATTAGGTTATCCTCCCCGTTCCCTGTTGCAGTCTCTTTCTGCACTCCATTTTTTTGTCTTCTGTCAGTGCCTTTTATTCTTCATGTCATCCTCTTCCCCTCAATTACCTTTGCAACATATCCTTCTTCCTTATACCTTTGCAGCCTGCCCTCCTTCCTTTATCTCTTTCAGCCTCTTTCTCCCCAATCAATTCAACAGCCCCGCCCCCCCATTTCCTTTGGACCCTCATGTCTCTCCAAACAAAGGTCCCAACCGCTGACCTGGCAGGTATTCTCTTGTATCTTGAGCTCTGAGGCATAGTCTCAGCATGAGAGGCTAATTGTTTCATACACAGATGAGGATAAATTTCTATACTTATACAATCTTTGGAGAGGAGAATTCTATGCTCAAGTGTTGAGTATATTGAAGGCTGAGTTAGATATAAGTTTAATTTCTCAGAATGATATGAGGAGCAGATAAGCCATGTTAATATGAAATGGTGGTGCAAGCTTGAGGAGCCACATGGTTTTCTGTCCCTATTTCTGAAACTTTTACGAGCACCTGGAAATAATTTTAGTGTGTAACAGATGTTCAAATTGAGTGTTTTAGATGCTTGCACAATGTAATACTGCTACTTTTACAGTCCCCTCACTGTTCATGATTTTATTTTATAGGATGAGTGGAACTCTATAGATCCAGATAAGAGAAAGAATGGTCAGAACAATAAAGCAGAAGGACAAGCACAGAATATGGAGACATTACCACCTGGTATGTAAAAGTAGCTGAAACTCTACAACAATACGATGGTGAAAACCTGGTGTGGAGGACACATGCATTTTGCCTGTATTGACTTTTTAAATAAATAAATCTTGGAGTGGGTTCCATGGAGTGAGTTTTCGGAATGAACACAAAGGCTTCTCTAAAATGTTAGTTATTAATTGACTTGGGTTCATAGGAATTTCCTAGGATAGCGTCATAGACCAAACCATTTTCAGCAACCATCAATGATCTTCAACCATAAAATCAGAAATGGAGTTTGTTGGCTGACAATTGCATAGTAGTCAGCACCATTTGTGGCTCCTGAAAAAATTACAGTAATGTGTTGCTATGTGCAACACCATTGATCATTGATTTTAAGCACTTCATTCGGGATTCCTGTATATTGAACTTCTGGTTTAGTTTCTTTAATTGTCAGCAAATACTGAAAGGCCAATTTGCCATGGAGAACTGAAGCAGGTAATGATCAATGAAACATTCATAATAACTGATCCATTCTGTGCACACGTAAAGTACAAGCTTCAGTTTCGCAACAGATTTCCTGCAATTGTTCCATTTACAGGAGATCAATATTTGTCTTTTCTTTGGATTCACTGTTCTTTGTCTAACAGTTAATAGTGTTTCCATATTTTAGCTGAGCATTTGTGAAATTGGATGACTTGTGAATTTCCTGAATAACACGAAGAGTATTTGCATCATACAATTCTCATTTTGCTCTGGGGAGTGGGGAGGGATGAAATACTTGCCAGTATCAAATTCCATTTAATAGAGATAAAATTCTCTCAAAGGAATGAAGTATTTCACAAACCCGCCACACTACATGTAATATTTACCTAAAATGTAATTGTCTGAATTTTTAAAAAGTAGGGATAAAAAAGGGTAAAAAAAAGAAAACTATTAATCTTACAATTTGCAGCAAGAGAACATGAAAAAAAATGACACAGAGTTGGAAACACATGATAAAGGCACTACAATGAGAACAACAGAGACCAGTCACTTGGGGGGTTAAAGCGCCAGGGACCAAATCATCCAGAAAGGACAAAACAAATGGAAGAACAAGGCGAGAAAATAACTTTGCAATCACAAAGAGATATTATGTGACAAGTGCATTGACTAATGCACTCCAGTGAGAACTGAGGCAGTCACCCGAGGTTGGAATCGAACCTGGGACTTTGGTGCTGTGAGCCAGTAGTGCTAATCACTGAGCCACTGTGCTGCACCTTCCTTGAAACTGGAATGGCAGGTAGATATGATAGTGAAGAAGGCATTTGGTATGCTTTTTTTTTCGGACAGAACATTGAATATAGGAGTTGGGAGGTCATGTGCCTGTATAGGACATTAGTTTGGCCACTTTTGGAATATTGTGGCCAATCTGGTCTCCCTCCTATCGAAAGGATGTTATGAAATTTGAAAGGGTTCAGAAAAGATTTGCAAGGATGTTGCCAGTGTTGGAGGATTTGAGCTACAGGGAGAGGCTGAATAGGCTGAGGGGTGACCTCATAGGTTTATAAAATCATGAGGAGCATGGATAGGGTAAACAGACAAGATCTTTTTCCTGGGATGAGGGAGTCCCGAATTAGGGGGCATAGGCTTAGGTTTAGAGGGGAAAAATTTAAAAGGTATATAAGGGGCAACTTTTTCACGCAGAGGGTGATGCATGTATAGAATGAGCTACCAGAGGAACTGGTGGAGGCTGATACTGTTACAACATTTAAAAGGCATTTGGATGGATATATGAATAGGAGGGGTTTAGAGGGATATGGCCAAGTGCTAGCAAATGGGACTAGGTTAGATTGGGATATCTGTTCGGCATGGATGAGTTGGACCGAAGGATCTGTTTCCGTGCAACATGAAGCAAGCTGAAGAATACAAAAATACAGAAAATAGCACAGAAGCTGGAGAATGAGTATGATACAATGGATATTAAATGGTGACAAAGCTAGTGGTAAAAGCTACGTAAAGGACTTGTGAAAATAAATAAATAAGAGATATTAAAATAAACACAATAGTTTTTATGCTTATGTTAAGAAAAACCGGGTTGTCAGGATAATGAAAAGTGTTAGCACTGTTACTGTTAGTGAACCTAAAGAAATGGTTGACACATTTTTTTCTTTACATCAGTAGTGTCAGTGGAAAAGGTGATCTGTATGTTTGACATTCCAAGGAAATTAATATTGGACAGGGACTTAGCAAAATTAACAGAAGTAAAATAACAGTAATAAATTGGATAAAAGCACTAAAAACTTAAATCTCAAGGACAGTTGATTTCCATTCCAGGATTTTTAAGGAATTAAGTGAGACCATTGAAAATACCCGATTATGATAATCCAAAAGTTCTCTTCATTCAGGAACTATTTCTTTAAATTAGAAAATTGTGCATGTCACTGCAGTATTTAAGAATGACGAGAAAATTGACGTAACATCTGTTGTTGAGAAATAGCTAGAAAGAATGAAGTCACTAAACAGTTTTGAGCAGTGACGATGCATGTGTAAAGATTGCATCATACATAATTATCGCATTTAAACTTTTGAACAGATAATTAAAATAATGTGCAGTATAGGGGAAAGTCTGGGAATTAATTATTTGGATGATCCATTAAACCAAAGAACTGTTGGCCCCTCGGGTGAGTTTAAAGATCCCATGGCACTATATATGAAGAAGAGCCAGGGAATTATCTCTGCTATAAAAACAGAAAATACTGGAGAAACTCAGCAAGCCTGGCAGCATCTCTGGAAGAAAAGTGGAATTAATGTTTCAAATCCAGTCACCTTCACCTCTTTATTTGGTCCTAATCATATTGCTGATTGTGGGGGCTTGTGCGCACATTCACTGTCATGTTTCTTACGTTCTTAAATAACTACATTTTGAAAAGTACTTCATTGATTATAATGTACTTTGGAACATTTGGAGGCTGTGAAATGTGTCAAGCAAATACAAGGCTTGTAATATTTCCTTGGTCTTCCAGAAAACATTTCATAAAGTTTCATTCACAGTGGAGATTATTAGCTTGTGAAACTGGAGGCAAGTTATCAACATAGGTAGGAACAGCAGGAGACAGAGTAGACATAATGGACATGTGCTTGAATTGACAGGATGCAACTAGTGAGGTTGTGTCAGCATCTGTGTTGGTGATTGAAGCAGGACCTAATCTTACTTATTGGTAATTATAAAATGTCCTGCAAAACAATGAAGCAAATCTACAGTTCCAAAATGATTGAATCAGCCAGCAGTGGTGGTGACTTCATTGCCTTTGTCTTTGTTAGGCACAATGCAGAAACAGACATTGGGAGCATTAATTACAAGAGCTGTTTGCTGCTTAAGTGCAGCATAAGCTGATAGGCAACATTTAACCATCTGAATGTAGGACAGCATATATGACCTCACTAAAATTGGTGTCTTTTACACAACAGAATTGCTTTCATGAAGTTGCTTACCATAATAATTTTTATTGCATGGTGCATGCAACGTGTGGATGATAGATATAAAACAAACATTAGCAAATCGGAGAAAGTCTAGGAACTTCTACATTGGGACACGATTTGTACTTTATTAAAACTTCTTTGGATGTCATTGCTATATGGATATTTATCTTACAAAAGTTTCCATGAAAACTTTTAATGGCTAATTGAATAAATCGTTGAGTGTCTGTACTGTGTTCTATGGTGGTTGGCTGCTATTGGCTATTTACCCACCCACTGATTGTGTAGCATGGTATCACATTTGTCTCTAGTCAGAAAGTTGAGAGTTTGAGTTGAAAGTTACACTGAGAACCTGTCTGCTTTCTCAGACGGATGGGAATAGATACTATTGGAGGAAGGCAAAGGGTGTTCTCCCTGCTTCCTGGGCAATATTTATTCTCAATATTCCAAGCATCATTAAAACAGATTATTTGGTTACTAACTCAATGCTATTTGTGGGAGCTTGCTGTGTACATTTTGCATTTTGCACTTTCTACATTTAAAGTGTCTATACATTAAGAAGTATATATTGACTGGAAAACACTGCGATGTTCTGAGATTGAGCGTTGCTACGAAAATGCAAGTATTGAAGGACAGAAAGGGAGGCAAGAGAGGAGAGGGAGTGGCGTTTTTGATAAGGGGTAGCATTACAGCTGGACTGAGGGAGGATATTCCCGGAAATACATCCAGGGAAGTTATGATCACCTTATTGGGATTGTATTATAGACCCCTGAATAATCAGAGGGAAATTGAGAAACAAATTTATAAGGAGATGTCAGTTATCTCTAAGAATAATAGAGTGGTTATGATAGGGGATTTTAACTTTTCAAACATAGACTGGGGCTGCCATAGTGTTAAGTGTTTAGATGGAGAGGAATTTGTTACGTGTATACAAGACAAATTTCTGATTCAGTATGTGGATGTACCTATTAGAGAAGGTGCAAAACCTGACCTACTCTTGGGAAATAAGGCAGGGCAGGTGACTGAGGTGTCGGTGGGGGAGTACTTTAGGGCTGGTGACCATAATTCTATTCATTTTAAAATAGTGATGGAAAAAGATAGACCGGATCTAAAAGTTGAAGTTCTAAATTGGAGAAAGGCCAATTTTGACGGTATTAGGCAAGAACTTTCGACAGCTGATTGAAAGCAGATGTTCGCAGGTAAAGGGACGGCTGGAAAATGGGAAGCCTTCAGAAATGAGATAACGAGAGTCCAGATAAAGTATATTCCTGTCAGGGTGAAAGGAAAGGCTGGTAGGTATAGGAAATGCTGGATGACTAAAGCAATTAAGGTTTTGATTAAGAAAATGAAGGAAGCATATGTCAAATATAGACAGGATAGACCGAGTGAATCCTTAGAAGAGTATAAAGGCAGTTGGAGTATACTTAAGAGGGAAATCAGGAGGGCAAAAAGGGGACATGAGGTAGCTTTGGCAAATAGAATTAAGGAGAATCCAAAGGGTTTTTACAAATATATTAAGGACAAAAGGGTTATTAGGGAGAGAATAGGGCCCCTCAAAGATCAGCAAGGAGGCCTTTGTGAGGAGCACAGGAGATGGGGGAGATACTAAACGAGTATTTTGCATCAGTATTTACTGTGGAAAAGGACATAGAAGATATAGAATGTAGGGCAATAGATGGTGACATCTTGAAAAATGTCCATATTACAGAGTAGGAAGTGCCGGATGTCTTGAAACGCATAAATGTGGATAAATCCCCAGGATCTGATCAGGTATATCCTAGAACTCTGTGGAGAGCTAGAGAAATGATTGCTAGTCCTCTTACTGAGATACTTGTATCATTGATAATCACAGGTGAGGTGCTGGAAGACTGGTGCCACTGTTTAAGAAAGGAGGTAAGACAAGCCAGGGAACTATAGACCAGTGAGCCTGACGTCGTTGGTAGGCAAGTTGTTGGAGGGAGTCCTGAGGGACAGGATGTACATGTATTTGGAAAGGCAAGGACTGATCAAGAATAGTCAACATGGCTTTGTGCATGGGAAATCATGTCTCACAAACTTGATTGAGTTTTTTGAGGAAGTAACAAAGAGGATTGATTAGAGCACAGTGTTAGATGTAATCAAAATGAACTTCAGTAAGGTGTTCCACAAGGTTTCCCATGGGAGACTGGTTAGCAAGATTAGATCTCACAGTTCGAATACAGAACTGGCTCAAAGGTAGATGACAGAGAGTGGTGGTGGAGGGTTGTTTTTCAGACTGGAGGCCTATGACCAGTGGAGTGCCACAACAATCCTTATGGATGCAAGCATAAGAGGTAAAGTTAGTAAGTTTGCAGATGACACCAAAATTGGAGGTGCAGTGGACAGCGAAGAAGGTTACCTCAGATCACAACAAGATCTTGCTCAGATGGGACAATGGGCTGAGAAGTGCAGATGGAGTTTAATTTAGATAAATGTGAGTTGCTGCATTTTGGGAAAGCAAATCTTAGCAGGACTTATACACTTAATGGGTAAGGTCCTAGGGAGTGCTGCTGAACAAAGAGACCTTGGAATGCAGGTTCATAGCTCCTTGAAAGTGCAGTCGCAGCTAGATAGGATAGTGAAGAAGGTGTTTGGTATGCTTGCCTTTATTAGTCAGAGTATTGAATACAGGAGGTGGGAGGTCATGTTGCGGCTGTACAGGACAATGGTTAGGCCACTTTTTGAATATTGCGTTCAATTCTTGGGGGTCTCCTTCCTATCGGAAAGATGTTGTGAAACTTGAAAGGGTTTAGAAAAGATTTACAAGGATGTTGCCAGGGTTGGAGGATTTGAGCTATATGGAGAGAGGTTGAATAGTCTGGGGCTGTTTTCCATGGAGCGTCGGAGGCTGAGGGGTGATCTTATAGAGGTTTATAAAATCATGAAGGACATGTATAGGATAAGTAGACAAGGTCTTTTCCCTGGGGTGGGGGGGGGCGGGGTCCAGCACTAGAGGACATAGGTTTAGGGTGAGAGGGAAAAGATATAAAAGAGACCTACGGGGCAACCTTTTCACACAGAAGGTGGTACATGTATGGCATGAGCTGCCAGAAGAAGTGGTGGAGGCTTGTACAATTGCAATATTTAAAAGGTATATGAATAGGAAGGGTTTGGAGGGATATGGGCCAGTGCTATGTTGGGATATCTGGTCAGCATGGACGAGTTGGACCAAAGGGTGTGTTTCCATGCTGTACATCTCTATGACTTTCTTTAAAACTCACAGCATAAAATCGATTACATATTGCCTGTATTTTCTTATAATGCTTATTTGATGCCAGCACTACCAGTTTTTCACCTCTCAGTTAATAGTTAGCGCCCACTGTTAACCCCACATAGCTGAGCATACATTCAGCAACAGAATGGACATCCCCAACAGTGGGGATCACCATCTCAGGCTGTTCAGAAAAGTTACTGTCGGATGATCCTTGACATGAAGGGATTGTCTTATAAGCAAAGGCTAAATAGATTGGGACTCTTTTCACTAAGGTTTAGATTAACGAGAGGAAATGTCATTGAAACGTGTAGGATTCTTAGGGGGCTTGACAGGTAAATGCTGAGAGGATGTTTCCCTTCATGGGAGAGTCTGGGATCTGAAAGCATAGTCTCAGAATAAAGAGATTCCGATTTAAGTCTGAAGTGAGAAAGAATTTCTTTTCTCGGAGGGTTGAGAGTCTTTCGAATTCCTTGCCACAAAGAGTTGTGGGAGCAGAGTCCTTGTGTATGTTTACAAAAACTACTTTCTAACCAACCTGATTAGACATGTTATTGCACACATTGACTTGAACTGGGCTTCTTCACTCAAATACTGCACCACAAGAGCTGCAAAAGGCTGACATGGATAGATTCTCAATAAGCAGGGTAATAATGGGCTAGGAGGAAAAAGCAAGAAAGTAGATGTGAGGAGTGTTGGATCAATCATTATCCTATTTAACAGCGTAACAGGCTCAAGGGCTGATCAACCTACTCCTGTTACTATTTCGTAAAGTCTTATCTGCGTTTGGGTTAGTTGCTGAATTGTTTGTCTTTGCTTCATCCGTGCCTTTGTTAATTAGATTCAATTAGTCTCACACACTCATGGTTAGTTTCCAACATTTCTAACAGGAAGTTATCTAAAACCTCTGCGGCTGAATCAAGCCACCATTTCCCTATCACTGACTTACGCTGACCTAATTTATCATATGTTAACAGTTTACATGAATAAGCTTTAGTTGACCATTGCCAAGATAGTAAAACATGCTTTGTACTGCTGGTTAAAGTTGCTGAAGTGATGTGGCATATCATGAAGGCCTTGGTTCTTCCTTCCAGGGTTTTGCTCAGGCCACTTACTCTCACTTGCGGTGGCTGTGGTTTTTTTATCCTGCTGTCAGGCAGAAAGAACAAAAAATGACATTGAGAAGAATGGTTTGGTTAAAGTGGGAGGAAGGAAAAGAAGATGCCATGTCCACCAGAGTCATAAAGTATTTTTATCTATTTGTATTTGTCTTTACCTTTTGGCTAACATAGTCATAGAGATATACAGCACGGAAACAGACCCTTTGGTCTAACTCATCCATGCCGACCAGATATCCCAACCCGATCTAGCCGCAACTGCCAGCACCCAGCCCATATCCCTCCAAACCCTATTCAGTTACCCAGTCGTCAGGAATTAATTTTTGACTCATCTCAGCAAGAAAATGGTGACATGACCTCATTTCACGCAAGAGATTTTCAATGAAGTTTGCCACCCATTGTAGCAGGAATTGCAGCCTCAGTGGCTGTAAAGGTAACTTTGAACTTCTTTGCATTGGTCTCCTTCAAGGACAAAGCTGGCAATTGCCCTTTGCCTTGCATAGTGGTATAAATGAGCTCACTAACCCTCAGTACTCAAGTAGGGGTGGGGATACGCTGTGTTTTTCTTTTTCAGAGAGAAGATGTGGCCTTGCTATGATAGCAGGTTTTCCAGTGGTGAAGGAGGCATTAGTTGTATATGTTTTCCTGGTGCCCACACTAATTGGTTAGTTAATTTATTAATTTAATGAATTAAATGTACCACAACGGCGAAGAGTTTCATTTGCACAATAGGTTCCTTTTACATAATATCTGGCTGATGTGCAATCGTATTTGGCACTTAATGCTTATCAATGGCCAATTTCATGCCAGCATTCATTGATGCATTTATGCCAGTCTAGTCTACATCAGCCTAGGAGCTATTACAAGAAACCAGAGGGCAGTTTCTAGATGATGAATGTTATCTGCTAATCACTTGCTTATGTTTCTGTTATACAACCCAAGTATACATGAGCAGCATATATGTAATAAGGGCCATGGTTTCCAAACAAAATGCTACAAATGCAAAAAGCAAGGCCACTTATGCTGTACTCTTCTGGGGGTGCCTTGCTGTATTATGTACAGATTTATTAAGTAAAAACCAAAGGCAAGGGAATCAATGTAACTCTGCCTTAAAAATATTCAATCAACCTGTCACACAATCCTCTGAGAACATTTTTCTTCATTTTTGCCTTAAAAGGATGACCCTAATTTTAAAATAATGTCTACTGGTTCTCAACAGGAAACATTGAAACACTTCTGACTTGTCAAGATAATTCAAAACCTTATATTCTTCAATACAGTCAGCCCTCATCCTTCTAAACTCTGGTGAAAGCAACTTCATGCTATCCAACATAAGACAACCTGCTCAATCCAGTTATCACTCTAGTAAATCACCTTTGCATTACATCAACATGTTTGCGTCCTTAAATTAGGAAACATGTCCAATATTTGAGATGTAGTCTCACCAATGCCCTGTATGACTGAAGCATAACATTCCTACTTTTATAAATGCAAAATATTGTGAATGCTGGAAACTTGAACTAAATCAGAAAATGTTGGAGAAACTAAAGAGCTGAAGAGTCATATTGGACTTGAAACGTTAACTCTGCTTTCTCCAACCATACTTCTATGTTGCAAACCAAACTTATGAACAACATAAACATTCTTCCTCATTTGAATGCTGGAATCAAGTCACAGTCAAAAGAAATTGGAATAACAGAATCCCAACCAACCTATAAAACTAAGAACCTTGAAATCGACTGTTCAACTATCAACAAAAATGCTAGCAGTACCCTGCACTGCAATGGTTGCAACATTCCACCATGTTCTTCGCAAATGATTCATATCCATATATCTTTTGTTAACTGGTATCTTTTTGAACTCTCCTCTTATTTCTAATCTGTGTGCATGTGTGCTGAGTTACTAATTCTTCTTACAATTAGAAAGTAATAAACTACTCTGTTAATTCAAGAAAGTCTGTTTAAATTCACTTTTTCTAAAATATAATTTCATTTGGGGTCTGGGAAAAGATAAGGGAATGGATCCATTTTTACATTATTCTTAATGTGATCTGCCAAGCAAGTGGTTGAATAAAGAAGAGCTAGTTCATCCCACCTTGCCTTGGGGTTTAATGATTCAGGATATCCTTTCTGGAACCAAAACAAATTAGGGCATTTAATCCAGGGAATGGGCATAACAAGTATTCCCTCTGACAACTCATTCCTTGTTTCACTCTCCACTTGAATGTATCACGGTGCCACGGTCAGTTGCTCATCCACCCTGGAGCCCTGCCCTCATCCAAACAAGCAGAGAGAACCTCTCGCTTATGTAGAAGCTGACAATCCTGCCCTCTGGGTCCCCTTGCCTGCATCACTTGAAGTTATGCTTTCTTGTCCCTCACCACTGATCAAACCAAAGATCCTATGCTAAGTGGTGCGACTGTCTTATGGTACAAAACATCCAGCTAACTTTCCCATTCTAGTTTAGGAGCATCCCCATGCTGCAGCCTAGACATATTGCCTGTCTTGTCATTCTTAATGAGTTAATTACGTAATTATTACCATTCATTTATTTGCTTTTTGTTTTATTAGATTTACCAAAATTTTTATACCATTTCAAATCTTAAACATAGAACAGACCTGATCTACTAATTCTTTAGAGCACATGTAATGACTTATTATGGTCTGCTTCATTCTGCACAACCATGTTATATGTAGGCATAGTCTATCTACCATA
This sequence comes from Hemiscyllium ocellatum, assembly GCF_020745735.1. Taxonomy (NCBI): domain Eukaryota; kingdom Metazoa; phylum Chordata; class Chondrichthyes; order Orectolobiformes; family Hemiscylliidae; genus Hemiscyllium; species Hemiscyllium ocellatum. The sequence goes on along the minus strand of NC_083403.1, from coordinate 102,828,850 downwards.
CATAATGTAAATAGCAGAAGTGAACAGATCGTGATCAGCTTGTCTGATTGCAGTACCAATGAATACAAACCCATTTTTCCTTAATTTTCCTGTGCAGTATGTCATCCCAGCATCATCTTTACCATAACGCTGAACTGAAAGCCACTACAAATATTGATTTATAGGTAGGTTTCGAATCTTATCAAATGATTCAATGTACAATGTGAAGGCCCTTTGCACAGTCATGTTGAGCAGTTCCTATCTGTTCCAATGCTCCTAGGCAGTGCAAATCCAATGACTGCAGTGTGGCAGGAGGAGAAATTGCAAATGGCCTTACAAAATGCCATTTTGTCATAGGCAGCAGAGTGGCTGAATGCCTGATGGGCAAGTTCAAGGGCAGTGGCAATGGAAGACCAATACTGTCAACTTGAGGACACAGGACAACTAGTTCAAGCTCCATAGCTGTAGTTTTAACTGTCTTTGCACCGTAAATTATTGCTGTAACATCTTGGAAACACATATTGAGCACTTGATTTGATCTGATTTATTGTGGTCACGTGTGACTCAGTACAGCGAAAAGCTTTGTTTGCAACCAGTACAGGAGAATCATAGTAAGCACAGGGTGCTGAGACAAAGTGAGGCATAAAGATTACACTACACATGAGATATGCAAAGCAAGATCAACATTAACCAGATCAACTGTATTTGGAGTCAGAGAATCCATTCATCAGTTTAATAACAGCAGGGAAGAAGCTGTTCTTGAACCTGTTGGTGCATGTGTTTAAGCTTAAGTTTAAGTGTGGCTAATACTGGGGCAGTGGTTAACACAGTTTTCAGGCTGTCAATGCCTTTTGACAGTCCGCTGTCCACTGAAATGTCTTCCCCTTTTTTTAACAATTCAGTGAGTGGAGCAGCCACATTGCTAAAGTTCGGCACAAACTTGTGATAAAATCCACTCAACCCTTGGAACTGTAATACTGCTTTTTCTGTCAACGGTGTGGGAAATTCCCCAATTAGATTTGTTCTTGCATCTCGTGGGGCCATTTGACCATGTCCAATAACATGGCCCAGGAAGGTGACTTGGGCTTTGGCAAATTCACTTTTAGCTAGGTTTACCACCAAGCCTGCTTTCTAAAGTCAATCAAAAAGTCCGATAAATGCTGTAAGTATTCCTTCCATGAGTGACTAAAAATCACCAGGTCATCAATATACACCACACGGTTGGGTAATCCTGCAATGACCTTATTAGTCAGTATCTGAAATGTGCATGGAGTGTTTTTCATTCCAAATGGCATGACTTTGAATTCATGTTTGGCGTTACAAAAGCCAAAATAGTCTTTGCTCTCTCTGACAGGTGCTTGCCAGTAGCCTCTGAGCAAGTCCAACTTAGAAATGTGAATTGCTTATCCCACTTTTTCGACACAATCCTCCAATCATGGAATCGGATATACATCAGTCTTTGTAATGGTATTGACTTTGCAATAGTCCACACACAGCCGTTGGGTACCATCTGGCTTTGGCACCATAACTGTGGGTGAGTCCAGTCACTGTAACTCCCTTTGATTATGTTGTCTTGGAGCATATGCTCTATCTCCTTCCGAACCTGTGCCATCTTTAGAGGGTTATGCCTATAAGGATGTTGCTTAATTGGAACAGCATCTCCTTATCTACATCATGCACAATTATGTTAATACTTCACAGTTTATTTCTGCATATCTCCCCATTTGACAGTAATAACTCTTTCAGGTCATTTTGCTTTTCTTGTGAAGGTAACTCAATAATTTATCCCAATTTTTGACAACTTCCTAATTGTCCAGTTTGATTTGAGGAATGTCCAATTCAGAGTCCGCTGAACCTCCTTCTTCCTTCTGTGCTGCAATCATTAACATTTCTTGATTTCCTTCCCTATCAAAATACCCTTTGAGCATATTCACATGACACACTCTGTGAGATTCTTCCTGTCTGGAGTCCATATCAAGCAGTTCACCACACTCCATTTCTTCTCCATTTGATATAGTCCATTAAACCTTGCTTTTAAAGGTTCATCTGTTACTGGAAGTAACACCAATACCTTAACCCCAATTGCAAAATTGCAAATTTGTGATTTCTTATCCACTTCTTGTTTCATTGTATGCTGTGATACCTTTAAATGCTGTTTAACCAATTCTCTAAAATGTGACACATAGTCCAAAGGGGTGGTCTCTGAATTCTGACTTATTAACTTCTCCTTAATCAATTTTAACAGACCTCTTCATGCCCAAAAATGAATTCAAATGGACTGAATTTATTTGGTGTATCTCTGATCGCAGAAAGTACAAATGGAACTCCCTTATCCAAATCATCTGGATAATCCTGACCATAAGCTCTTAACATAGTCTTTAGTGTTTGATGCCATCTCCCTAGCGCTCCCTGCAATTCTGGATGGTACACAGTAGATTTGAATTGCAACCCATTTATCTGTAATGTTGCGCAATAGGATTGCCTCTGGAAATCTAGTCAACACATCCATTATTGTCAGTAAATATTCATTCCCATTTCTTGTTTGAGGTGGGGGACCCACTCAATCAATCAAGACTCTTGTGAAAGGTTCCTCAAATGCTGCAATAAGTATTAAAAATGCAGGTTGTATTTCTGTCTGTGGTTTTCTGATTAGCTGACATGTATGACATGTCTGGCAAAATTCAATTACACCCTTGTGTAGTCCAGGCCAGTAAAAATGTCTTTGTATTTTAGCCTGTTTTTTCCTCATTCCTAAATGACCTCCAAGTGGAAGCTCATGCGCCACTCTCAGCACCTCCTTTCCATACCCTACTGACAAAACAATTTGATGAATCTCTGCCTGTTTCTCATCTGCTTGAATGTGTGATGTCTCCATTTCCTCATTAAGACATCATTTGTTATGTATAACACAGGAATGCATTCACTTTCCTTCTCGTGATAGCCTTTTGATATAATTGAATTACATCAGAAAGATGAGGACTTAAAACAATCAGCTTAGCAGAGCTAAAGATACTTGCATGTTTACCTATTTGCTGTTTCTCGGTGCCACTTACCTGATCAAACAAGTCTCAGATAACATTAGGTCAGCTTCCTTATTTGTGCCTTTTGATTCCCTCCTGCATCAGCTTGTGACTCTGTGATCTTGTGATCACAGAATCAGGGAAAATTTCTGGATAAACATTCTCCATGTCTTCAGTTGTCTCCGTCTCCACTGGCTTTTGAATTAGAGAAGACAGCACATTTACCGGTGAATCAGCTCCATCATTTGCAAGGACAAATTGTATTCCTGGAGCTAAGAGTTTGTCCAGTAGCCCTACCGCAAATTCTTCACTCTTCTCTGGACTCTCTAGCCTCACTTTACATAACTGAGCACTTCTTGTCTCACCATGAATTCCTGTTACCAGTACCTTTTCTGGCAAAAGTCCCTCAGGAGTAGATACATCCTCATCCTTCAGCATTACAGACTGAGAGGATCCTGTGTCCTTTAATATTGTAATCTCCTTACCTATTACTTCTGGCCTATGTGAATAAACTTTACCTATACATGTTTATTTTTTAAGCAGATCTGGCACTGCCTCCTTAATCAACCTCTGATCATCTTGTACACTGTGAGGCAGTTGTTTAACTTCCCTTGCGCTTTTTGTTACTAGTCCAAGAAAACATACAGGCTTGTCTGGATTTCCTACATCTGGCTTTCTCCTAGCCCACCAACCCTGTGGTTTCGTGTGGCCCACTTGATTACAGTGAAAACATTGAAGCTTTTTAACTTTTTTACCCTGTGGTGAATTAAACTTAAGATCGTCACTGAGATCTACCTTTCCCTTTCCACGTGAGGATTTCTCTTTTGACCCAATTTCTATCCCTCATGGACTGATGAATTGAAATTGATTCTGGACGCCAAACCGTGAGTTATGGAGCAGCCCATAATCATCAGCCACTCAGCTGCTAACCTTGACGTTTTAACTCTCTGCTCTTCCACATGAGTTCACACTACTTCAAGCAGTGAATGTTTGAATTCCTCCAAAATAATTATCCCTGTAAGGGTATCATAAGTTTGCACGATTTTTAAAGCTCTTATCCATCTATCGAAATTACTCTGTTTGATCCTTTCAAAATCAATGTAGGTTTGACCAGGGTTCCTCATTAGTTTCCTGAAACGATGTCTATTGGCTTCTGGTACAAGCTCATATGCACATAAATGGCTTTTTTTCTCCTCCTCATACTCCCCCGATATCTCCTCTGACAGTTATGCGAATACCTCACTAGCTCTTCCTACAAGTTTTGTTTGGATCAACAAAACCCATATTGCCACTGGCCACTGCATTTGTTTAGCCACCTTTTCAAATAAGATGAAAAAGGCTTCCACATCCTTTTCATCAAATTTAGGCAATTCTTGAGTATTTTTTTATATATAGGTATTTTTATTGGAAAAAGAAAATGTTAAAGATTTTGTTTAACAAAATTACAAAAATAATACAAACTAGTGTATTCCACTTTACAATATAATAACAACACCAATATAAAATTAAATAAATTTTTAAAAACCCAACTAACTACAACAACCAAATCATAAAATAGGATAGCATACATTACTATCAGTAAACAACGAAGTAATTAAATAACTAGATACATGCTCAAAATAGATTTATAACAAATCATAATAGAACCCGTAATTATACAGGATTTCTCCACCCGGGGCCCCCCGAACCAGCCACAAACATTACCACAGCTAAATAAAAGCCCTGAACAATATGGCCGAAATGTCTGTGTTGATGTAGTTCAAAAAGGGCTGCCATGTTTTATAAAATAATTCAATTTTTTGGTGCACTATATTCGTGAAGAAGTCAAGGGGGATATATTCCATGACTATCCTGTGCCAGTTTGAAAGTCCTGGGGGACCTTCGGATACCCAATTCATTAAAATATTTTTCCTCACACAAAAGGAGAGGATAATTTCTTCCCGTATACATCCAGAGAGGGAAAATTTGGAGAGCCCAAACGTAGGGATGTTTCCTGATGAAGGGCTTTTGCCCGAAATGTCGATTTTGCTGCACTTTGGATGCTGCCTGAACTGCTGTGCTCTGCCAGCACCACTAATCCAGAATCTGCTTTCCAGCATCTGCAGTCATTGTTTTTACCATGTTGGATCTGACCCTATCTCCCGACCCAAAATCTCTGTCAAGGCATTCGCTACTCTATCCCAATACCTACGGATCTTATGGCATGTCCGTAGACAATGCGTGAGAGTGCCAACTTCTATTTTACATTTAGGACACATTAGGGATGTTCCTGCCTTGAATTTTGCGAGTCATTCAGGTACCATGTAAGCCCTGTGAAGTATCTTTAATTTAGTAGGCTGAGTTCTGTTACAGATAGAGATCTTTCTGGCATTTTCCCAGACATCCTCCCACATTTCTAAAGAGATTTCCAACCCTAATTCTTGATTCCAGGTTTTGTATAATCATTCCACGTCCTTCGAGACCTTATTGTCTAGTGAATGATGAAGAGTACTGACCGAAGGCGGCTCTATCGGCTATAGCACTCTCCTTTCCCAATCCGATTTGTAAGGATTGACTATCAGTGTGATCTACTTTTGTATAAAGTCTCATATTTGAAAATACCGAAAGCGGTCCTTGTTAGGCAGTCCAATTGTCTGGTGCTGCTTAATGGACATCATAACCCCCCCCATCGAATAGGTCTCCCAAGCAGGAAATACCTCTGGACTCCCAATTTTTAAATGTAGCATTCTTCAGCCCTGGCTGAATTCCCGATGCTCCCACTATGGGGGTATAAGGGAAGGTTTCTTGCAGGTTACCCTCATCTTGTTGCATTATCCTCCAGGCTTTAATTATATTTAGTACAATAGGGTTTTTATAATAGTCCGTAATAACTCTCATCTTGTCCATAGATTGATGAGGGGACATTTTACTTGGGAGGTTTCAATATCTAACCAGATTATGGGTCACTAGCGACCCAATCAGTCAGCTACATAAGATAATAAGGAGCTCAAATGGTACCTCCTGAAATCTGGAAAGTCCAGTCCTCCCCTTGCTTGTGGGAGCTGCAGCTTTTCTTACTTGACAAGGGGCTGTCTATGATTCCAAATAAAGGAGCCGAGCCAGCCGGAGAGCTTATGCAACGCCTGTCTTGGCAGCATCAAAGGGAGTATTCTCATAGGATGTAGAAGATGAGGTAGGATATTTATCTTAACTAAGGCTACTCTGCCTGGCCAGGATACTTGGAGATCCTCCCAGTGTTAAAGGTCCTGCCTTATTGTCTCTAATAAGTGAACGTAATTGGCTTTATATCGCTGACCAAATACTGGAGTGATAAAAATACCTAAGTACAAAAAACCTTCTAGCGACCACCGAAAGGGAAAGCAAGATCCATCCGGTAAATTGGATATACTGGCAAGGCCTCCCAATGGTATGGCCTCCGATTTCATAAAATTGGTTTTGTAACCTGAGAACATACCAAATAGATTGAACACCTGAATTAAGTGTGGCGTGGATGTCAAAGGATCACTTAAGAAAAGGAGGACATCATCCGCATAGAGAGTAATTTTGTGCTTGCCCGATCCAAGCTTCGGAGCCGTTACGTTAAGGTCAATTCGTATAGCTTCTGTCAGTGGTTCAATCACTAGCATAAATAGCAATGGAGAGAGGGGACATCCCTGGCTATAGCCCCTGCCAACGCTAAAGCTATCCAACTTAAACCGTTGGTGATCACCAGTGCTTTGGGATCAATATATATTACCGAAGCCCATTTAGTAAAGACCTCTCCAACACCGAACCTTTCCAGCACATAAAAAAGATATGGACATTCTACCTGATCAAATGCCTTCTCTGCATCTAGGGAGACAACTAAACCCGATATTGTTCCCTGTTGGCAGGTTTGTATCATATTTAAGACCCTTCTAATGTTATTAGTTGAACTGCGACCCTTTACAAACCCCGTCTGGTCCTTTTTTATAATGAATGGTAAAACCCTCTCCTGTCTTAATGCTAACATTTTTGAAAGAATGTTAAAATCCACCTTTTAACAAGGATATGTGTCTACATGAAGAGCAATCTTCTGGGGCCTTCCCCTTCTGAAGAATGAGAGAAATATTTGCTTCTCTCAATGAAGGTGGGAGGCAGCTCTGACTGTGAGTAATTGTACATATTTATGAGTGGCCTGGCCAGTTCGCCTATATATTCTTTATAGAACTCAACCTGGAATCCGATGGCACAGGCGCTTTGCCACCCTGAAGCTGCCTAACCGCGCCTGGTACTTGCTGGGTTGTCAAGGGGATATTCAAGATCGACACCTGCTTTGAGGTTAGGCCCGGAAGGGCCAAATTTTTAAAGAAAGACTCCATCTTCCCAATTCTATCCTCACAATCCTGCGACTTGTACAATTCAAAATGGAACTTTCTGAAGACTGTATTGATCTTTTTACGATAACAAGTCAGGGTACCAGCACTTTCTCTAATGGACGTAATGGCTTGGGGAGCCTTTTTCTTTCTGACAAGGTACTCTGGATATCTGCCAGGCTTGACACCATATTCAAATAATCTCTGCTTTGCGAATAATATTTCCCTCTTTGCAGTTTGGGTAAGTGCGGTATTCAAGGCTGCCCTAAGGGCTTTAATCCTCTGTAGCTTAGTAATGGAGGGCCTATCAATATACGCAATTTCAGCTGCCTTCAGGCGAGCCTCGAGTAGGCGCTGTTGCTCTCCCTTTTGTCTTTTCCGGGTCGCAGAATATGAGATGACCAAGCCTCGCGCATATGCCTTAGTGGTCAGCCACATCATCAAAGGGTTACTAGTCGTACCTGAGTTAATATCCCAGAAGGTTTTGAATTCCTGCAAATAAGAAAGGATCCATACGCCGATGTCTGGGGTCTATCCTATCATCCCTAGTTTTGACTTCCATAAGTACTGCAGCATGATCAGAAATAGTTATATTACCTATTGTACAAGACAGTATTGAATTCAAAAGGGTTGAGGCGGCAAAAAACATATCAATTCTGGTATGGCACTTGTGTGGGTTAGAATAGAAAGTAAAGTCTCTACCCTGGGGATGACGACACCTCCACATGTCATCTAGGCCTAGCTCCTTGTTCAGATCCGCCAGTTGCCTAGATCTCAGAGATATACCCGCAGTGCTCTTAGTTATCCTATCCATCTCTGGGTTAATAATATAGTTAAAATCTCCCCCTGTAATTGTACAGCAGACCCCGAAAGACATTAACTTAGAGAATGCTTCCGTTACAAATTTAAAAGGGTATGCCGGGGACAAAAAAGATTCAAGATCCCACATTCGTGCCCTTATATTAGGCTTTAATGAATATATACCACCCAGACTCATCTTTTATCTGGCTTAACATTTGGAAAGGAAGATTCTTCCAAATAAGAATGGCTACTCCCCCCCCCACTTTTTGAGCTGAAAGATGAAAAGAACGCCTGACCAAACCCACCCTGTTGTAGTTTTGAGTGTTCCTTATCAAGTAGATGTGTCTCCTGTAAGAGAGTTACATCAACCCTTTCTTTTTTAAGACTTGATAATATCTTTTTCCTTTTGATTGGCAAATGGCTCCCCTCCACCACCTAAGCGAATGGCTAGCCATGATCATCCAGCCAGGCCCGAGACCTCCCAGGAGGAAGAACCCCACCCAAAAGACATTGAATAAAGACCATAGGAAATTCACATATATAAAAAAAACTCTTAAAACATTTAAATCAACACAATTAAGAACTACTCTTCAGTAAAAATAACACAAAACATATTTGAAAGGAGTCTTTCCCCCTTACTCCCAGGGGGCATTGCTACCTACCAATAACCTTACCATAACCTCTCCGAGTTAGGGTCCTGCCCTCAGCCCAGGCACTACAAAATGGAGTAAATAAATTCAAGTGTCTTATAAAACAGGAGTTAAGAGTGAGTGACCCACCACTCCCCCCACACCATTGTTTAATAAAAACAATACAAAATAGACACATATAAGGTTACAAAATTACAATGCCAGCGAGTATTAGGCAACTAAATAAGAAAAAAAAAGAAAACCCCACTCTAGAAAAAAATTTCCCCCACAAATCAGATAAACTGCACAAGCTATAAAAAGGAGACCAAAGAAAGAGTATAGAACAAGCCCCTCCACCACTCCCAGGAAAGGATGCGTAAAAGAGAGATGGGTAAACAAAGAGGGGTCAAAATAAAGTCATTATCAATACAGTTCAAGTCCCGCAGTCTATTTGAGAGAGTCCAAGAATTCTTTTACTTTCTCCGGTAATCCAAAGTTATATACGGATCCTCCATGGCGGAAGTTCAGCGTTGCTGGATATTGCATTGGGTATTGAATATTTACATGTCACAAAAGCTTCTTTGCCTCGTCGAATGCCCTCCTTTTGCGGACCACGACTGGAGAGAAGTCCTGAAATAGCATTATCTTGGAGCCCTTGTACATCATGGCCTGGGGATCCTTCTCCAGGACTCTGGAGGCCTCTAGGAGCATATGTTTTTCCTTATAACATTGAAGTCGGATTAGAACCAGGCGGGCCCTGCGTACAGCAACCCAGTGGGCCCGCTCCACCCGCACCCAGCCCAGCTCCGACTCCAACTTCAATAATTGTGGGAGCCATTGCTCCAAGAAATCTACAAGCTGGCCTTCCTCCTCCCGTTCGGGGAGGCCTAGCAACCGAATATTTTTCTGACAACCTCAATTCTCTACGTAATCGATGTCCTCCTCCAGGGTCCGGACTTGCCACTCCAGAGCCCGGTCCTGACTCACGGATGACTCAACAGCAGCCTCCGAGTTCACGGCCCATTGCTCCGCCCCTCGAGTTTTTTGGTCTCTCAGTCACGCTTCTGCAGCATGACTGAGATCGGCTCCCACCTGGACCGGGCCTTCTCAATGGACATGTCGATCTTCTCCTGGAGTTTGACGATCTCGGACATCAGGCATGCCTCCACAGCTAAGTCCCGAGGTGGCCGTGCATGTCCCTGCTGCAGCGGGAGGGGGTGGGGGAGAGGTCCCTGCCTGTTGCGAGCTGCGGGAGTTTTTGCCCTTAGTCATTTTTTAAAAAGCACCAACCCGTTAAAGTTTGGTGTAAAATGACTAAGAGTGCTGGGCAAAAGCTATCCTGAATGATTTAAAGGGTGAGGTGTAGGTGGGTGCCCCACTTTGCCTGAGTCTTAGGCAGAGTACTGCAGACTCAGACCTACTGGGTCGCCGCCATCTTAGATCTCGCTTGAATATACTTACAGTTTCTCACTAGGTTTCTGACTACCTGGGGCTTGCTTCTCCTCACTCTCTTCCTTACTAAGCCTACCCTCAGCCTTTTAAGCTGACATTTCTTTTCAAGTGTCAGTTTTTGAAGTTCAAAATCTCTCTTTTTCTCTCTTAGATTAGATTACTTACAGTGCGGAAACAGGCCCTTCGGCCCAACAAGTCCACACCGACCCGCCGAAGCGCAACCCACCCATACCCCTACATTTACCCCTTACCTAACACTACGGGCAATTTAGCATGGCCAATTCACCTGACCCGCACATCTTTGGACTGTGGGAGGAAACCGGAGCACCCAGAGGAAACCCACGCAGACACGGGGAGAACGTGCAAACTCCACACAGTAAGTCGCCTGAGTCGGGAATTGAACCCGGGTCTCAGGCGCTGTGCCACCGTGCCGCCCTCTTCTGCTGCTCTGTCTTTTCCCTCTCTTCAGCTTTTAGTCGGAACTCAAACTGTTTAATTTCTGCTGCCCTTACCTTATCTCTCGCCTCTAACTCGAGCTGCTTCATTTGCAATTGAATTCTTGTCATCTCTGTAGATTCTGATGGTTTCTCCAGCAAGTTCAAATGCTGAGCTACTTATGTAATTATCTCTCCTTTCTTCACAGAAGTAGGCAGTTCTGATTCCAGCTTCTCTGCTAATTTTTGCAACTTGATCTATTCGCTCACTGCAAAACTTCCAAAGTCACCGCATCCACATCCAGAAAACTTCTGGCGACTGAAAGAGCCATTATTATCCCAAACATTGTCTACCCAACCAAACTAACACCAGAAATAAAGACACTAGCACCTACCATTCACTGTTTAAAATCCCGCAAAAAGCCCCCAATCTCTTATGGACTAGGCCAGACCACTCAAAACGTTCTTAAGCAGGCAGCCCAGACCATAACTTTGCAATTTGTTTCGATAGGTGTACAATGAAAATTACCCGGATTAAGTTTGCGAGGTTGACTACCAGGTTTAAAACAAAAAAAATTCACAAAATTACACGATGAAATACAAAGAACCCCTGCAGAACTTGGTCTATCCAAACTAGGTTAAAATTCACACAACACCAGGTTATAGTCCAACAGGTTTAATTGGAAGCACACTAGCTTTCGGAGCATCGCTCCTTCATCAGGTGAAGGAGCGTTGCTCCAAAAGCTAGTATGCTTCCAATTAAACCTGTTGGACTATAACCTGGTGTTGTGTGATTTTTAACTTTGTACACCCCAGTCCAACATGGCATCTCCAAATCATATCCAAACTAGATTTAAGTATGCTGTTCCAAATATACACAACAACCCTAATAAGCAAATCACCTTTAAAACGCGGTACAAAAAGGGTCAGATGCTGACAAGTTGAAGTTAGAAGGGCAGAAGAGAGAGGTTCTGCACAGCTCACTGTTGAACTCCCAATCAGTTTTGGACTGAGCTAAACTGCTCAGCTGGAGAGCTGACCACTCCCCTTTCATTCTACAGGCCACTTCTAAAACATGACCACTTTGGTCTGAAGTCTCATCTGTTTACATATAGACAAAAGGCCTCTCAGAATCTTTTTTTCATATCTGTACCAAACCAGTCTGATTGGAGCCTGGCCTGTTTTATTACCCCTCTGAAAAAAAATCAAAGACGGGTATCCTTGAGCCAAGGAACAGCTTTTCGTGACAATAAGCAGCTTTAAGAGCTTCCATGCTTGAAAACTGACACTGTCTCAGCCTAAACCCAGTCTATTGGAACATTCTTGGGCAATGTAAAGATTCTTGTGCTATGATGGAAGCTAAGGCATTGACTATTGAACGCTGTTCATATTCTTTAAGATAGGCAGACTGTCTGTATCTGGTCTGATGGCTGCAAGTGTGAGATTATATGACAATGTTTTATCAGTTACATTTTGCTGTTGCACTATTTCCTGCCCAGACTGTGGTTCTTGGATATATGAAATGAGAAATTCACAAATTTAAGGTTGCAGCGAGTTGGAGATGAGATCTTCAGCTTGTAAATCAAAAGAGATTTGTGGGTCAAGGGGCAGGAGGAATGTGGGAAAGGTTAGTTATGAGCATACTCTTGTCATTGATCCTTTCAGTCCTGATATTGAGCCATATCAAAGAGCTCAACTGCTGTCTCCTTCACTGGCTGAGTGCCTTCCCAGACAATTGCTGCTGCTTATTGTTCATTGGTTGGTAGTGAATGTAACTAACAGATGTGTGAAGAGGTGACATAAATCTGCAAACAGCGCAAAACTTTCATGCTCCCTGCACTGTAATTAATGAGAGTGGTTTAGTTGCATTACCTTTCAAATAGTGCATTCCAGTTCATTGTAACCAATTGACTTAAAACAGTTCTTACTTCCTCTCTTTCATTTAATTTTTCCTTAATCCAAGCCTTTCAGTTATCATCCATCTTGCAGTGGTAACATTTTCTTCCCATCTACCTTCCTGAGCCTTGGTATTGCTCTGATTATGCTACAGTTCCCAGCGAAATTTGTATTTATTTTGTATTCTGTGTGCCTCATGTTTGAAATCTTCTCACTACTGATGTGCATCATACTCATGCATGTATGCCCCCAAACCCCAATTCTAATAACTTCTCTGAAGAGTACTTGCTTTATGTCCATCCCCAAGGTTTCAGTCATTTCTCACAGTTTTGCATTCAACTAATTGTATTTCTTATGGAACTTCCCAATGCTTCAGTTCTGCACCAATGTAAATGATTATAATAATAAATGACAGTATATTTAATTATTTCACAACATTTTTCCATATTGCATTGAAATTTGTCTTAATTATTAAACAATTGTTTAACATTCAAGCACTCCATATCAAATTAGCATTTGATTGTTCAGAACATGTGTATTCCTGAATAAAAAAGATGCATCTTGTCAAATCTTTTCATCAAGTAAATTTGCAAGAATTACCAAAGTTAAAGGAAGTCAACATGTGTTGGAAAGGAGACTGCTGATTAGTTGGCAAGTGGACTCTGTCAAATTGAACTCAAGTTTGAAAAAAAATGATTAATACTTAAAAAGGGAACATTTTCAGGTCTAGGTAGAAAGAGTGGTAAAGTGAGACTAGCTGACAAAGAAAGAATGTACATAGGTGCTTCCTTCTATGCTATCGGATTCCATGGTAAGAGAGAGAAGAATATATGAGTCAGTTTAGAAAAATTACTCCAACGTGGTATTCAGTAGAGGTCACTAGCTAGTCACAGATATGGTTACAGTAACAATAAATTTCAGTCAAAAACATATTTCATATACATATGTGCTTCATTTTTCTGCTTGTTTAGCAAATGTCTACTGTACTTCAATAATCAAGGAGGTACTCAACAATGGAAAAAATACTTACACAATGTACTATTCAAATGATTGGCTAATGAACAAATGAATCAAAAGGTTAAAGTCCAATCAGGCACACTGATGCAGACCTTAATGTACAAGACCATGAAAAACAGTCTGTAAATTTATTTCCACTTGTTGGCTGTATACTGTTTGTCTGCTTGATATTGGACACAACGTGTGATTGGCTTTTATACTGATGTCTGGTGCTTATAAAAGTAGGTCTGGGAAGAATCTCAGACATTGCTGGTAAGCTTAGTTATGACAGTCAGTATGTTTGATAAAACATTCTCAACTGACACAATATATATCTAATTTTACACAGTCCTATTTAGTTTTATGGGTTCAGGTACTTTCTGTGGCAGATACTTCATTGAAGATGCCTTTGAACCATGAGCCCATTTGGAAAGTTTTAAGAGAGACACAGAGGTTGTGAAGTAATTTGCATACTGAAAACAATACTAACTAAGGATTTCTTCATATACTGCCCTTTTTTTAATTAGTTGCTATTGGTTGGTTTTTGAAATTGAATTAAACTGACAAAATGATCTTTAAAGACAGCAGTGTAATCTTATGCTGCAACTCTCTCTCAAAGGATTAGGAGCACATGACTATGTTTTAACTGCATGTTTTTGATTGAACTACAGGGAAAGTGAGGTGGCAAGACTTTGATCAGGAAGCTTACATTGAGGTCACTTTAGTAAAGAATGGACAGGATCCATATGCACGGAATAAGTTTAATCAGCTGGAAAGTGACAAACTTCGAATGGATAGGAATATTCCAGACACCAGGCATGATCAGTAAGTAGAAAAGTCTTAAGGTCCTCTTTTTATAAAACTGTTTAGATCTTAAGTTTGAGTGTTACTCCACTGACATGAGCAAATGTCTAGGGTGACACTGCAGTGCAATATCAAGGAAATACTACATTAAGGGATGCTATCTTTCAACTGCTTTCTCAAGCAAATAGAAAGAAGAGCAGACTATTCTATTAGTGGCCTGGCCCATATTTATCCCTCACTTAAGATCATTAAAGTAGAATATTTGATCATCATCACATTGCTGATACTTACAGTGTGCAGGTCAGTTGTTACAGCTCCCATGTTACAGTAGTGACTGAGCTTCACAAATATTTAATTGGTGCTTTGGGATGCCTGCAATCATGAAACTGACACAATAAATAAACAAAATTTGAGAGCTGGAAGCCTAATTCAATTGGGAGTGTAATGTAACAGACAAAATTCTCCAAAAATTCAGAGTTGAAAATTGTTCCTACTTTTGTAATTCAAGCTTCCTCTATCCACCCACTGAGACTTTCTTCTATTTGTCACTAGTCATCTCTTTCTGTTATAGGCAGAATCTTTATTAACTAGTACTTGCACATTTACTTGCTTCTGAAACCCACTGTGACAATGAGCGTTGTGATTTAACAATAATCATAATAGACACCACATACATTTCCCATTGCATTCTAATACTGAAAAAAAAATACCACATACCAACAAACCATAATTATAGACAAATATATACATGTTAATACTACTACTTACAAAAACTTTATACAAAGGCAAAAATAATCACATTTACACAAGTGTAAAAACTGAATAAGGCAATGCCTACAAAAAGTAGAACAAGGAGATAGCTAATACCCTAACTTTTTCTTATTTTAAAGTCAAATGCCAAACATACCATTGAGGATGTAATTTAATTGGTTGGTCTACCAATTTTGAAGTTCAACACATTTCATTCATACATTATGGTTAAAATACAACAAAAGAAAGAAGAAATTGGAATAACTTAACTCAATAATACTATTTAACTACTAAATGGCAACTGTTCCAATATTGTAACATCTGATGAACACAAAAGGAAATTCAATAAAATAGATTTGTTTCACATACAATTCTTCAGTCCGTGTGTGTGTGTGTGTGTGTGTGTGTGTGTGTGTGTGTGTGTGTGTGTGTGTGTGTGTGTGTGTGAGAGAGAGAGAGTGGGGGGAGAGATATATTGTAGCTTCCAAACCTAGCTTTAAGACCCCAGCAACTGCTACAGAAAGCTAAAACTAAAAATCCTGGCTCTGTGGGAGCTTGACCTGACCCATTCAGGCTGCTTCTGTTGTTGCAACTTTAAAAAAAAATCCCAAAGCCCTCACAAGCAATTTACTTTATTGGATTCTAATCGACTGGTCAAAACCTCTGTCTTAAAAACCTCTAAAAAAAAACAGGACAAATACACCTCTTAAAGCTATACAGAGGAACCTCAATTATCCAAACGAGATGGACGGGCGCTATTTTGTTCAGATAATTGAATATTTGGTTAATTGATTCACTGCCTCTCCTCTGGGGCTCGGAGTTTTCTGAAGTTTCCTTTTTCCTCGCTCTGCATGCATTGCTCCCTCTTTTTCTCTCTGGGCTTGTTTCTGAGCAGACACACACGTGTGTGTAAAGGGACCTGCAGTATTGTTGTACCTCCACCAAACCACTCCAATCAATTCAATGGGATTCACACAGCGAGCACTTGCTAAGTCCGCTCCTCGTTCAGGAGACTAGGCAGCAGCACAGTGTGTGTGAGCTGCACCACCCCCCCCCCAAAACCTGTCCGCCCCAATCAATTTTTGGACCTCTGCGCCCCCCCCCCCCACCAATCCATCCTAAATGTCCCCTCTGGCATAGCTGGACTAGACACCAACAAGACTGCTCCTGCCTTTTAGGGGGGTGAATCTCATAATAGTGCGCGCATGCACACGCAGCCGCACACACAACTTTTTGACAAGTTCCACCTTTGTCCTCAGAACAATGTTGGAGAGATTGTCTGGGGAAGGGGGGTGGGGTGGGGGATTTAGGGAACACCCCTGTGTAGAACTCCACAGGTAGTGTGTGGAGAGAGAGCAGGTGGTCAGTCATTTGGAGACGGTGCCTGGGCTCCCATCAATGTTCTCGGCAGCATTCCAGTAAGCCGAGTTCATTTTTGATCATTGTAAACAAAAGGTGCGATCAGTGTTGGAAACACCTCTTTGATGTAATGTTTCTATCAGGACCTTGAGATCTTTTTCAGATAATCTAATATTCAGATGATCGAGGTTCCTATGTAGTATCATCACAATTGCTGTAGGTCTTTCTCAGGGTAGTATCCAAGAATTGCTATCTTCATCTACTTCACTGATCTTCCCTCGATCATACATCAGAAGAGGGAATGTTTACTAATTCCACAATCTCCTGTGTCTGTAGCTCCTACGGAGATACGGAAGCTGACTGTCCAGCTCTTGCTGCATGCAAGCACAGTATTCTGGTTTGGACTCGTAAGTGGAGCATAATAATTGGGCCATAAAAATGTCGTATAAGGATAGTTTCCAACAAAAGAGCATCTAACCATCTCCCCTTGAGTTTCAGTGATGTTTCCATTGCTCAAACCCCAGCATTAACATTAATTTTATGCTAGACTGAGATGGACCAGCCATATTCAAATTGTTGCTACAGGGTTTGTCAGGGGTTGGGAATTCTTTGGTGGGTAACTTAACCCCCAGATTCCTCAAGGTCTGTCACCATCTACAAGGAATAAATCAGAATGATAGATAATCTTCACTTACCTGGATGAGAGTGGTTCTAAAACATTCAAGCTCAACATCATCCAGGTAAGGCAGCTCACTTGGTTGGCATCCCCAAGTGCACCTTGGCAACATTATGTACCATCTAGAAGATGCAAGGCAGAAACTCAGCAAGCCTCCTTCATAAATATCTTCCAAACCTATGACCTCTAGTGTTCTGAAGAACAAAGGTAGCAGGTGCATGGGAACATCATCACTTTCAAGTTCCCCTTGAAGTCACATATCATCTTAACTTGGAACTAACTTGCTGAGCCTTCACTGTGTTGCTGGGCAAAAAACTCAGAACTCTCTTCCTACTACAGTTATACCTAAACATCATAAACTGCAGCAGTCAAGAAATTGAATCACCACCACCTTCTCAGAGAAGAGCGAGGGGTGGATAACAACTGCTGGCCTTGCCAACAATGCTCGCATAGCATAAGCCAATAGTAACAAAAAACAACTCCTAGCAACACAATTTCTGATGTATTATATTTTCTCTCAATGTGTGTGTTCCTCTCCTAACAGAAGTGACTGCTCAAATGGAAGGCTAAAGAGCCTAAGAGGCATTCGAAGATTGTATTTTCATTTGAGGATCAGAGTTTCTTCACAATAGTCACTTAGTGAGAATGCTATGTTTTCTATCAAATTTGCATTTTCTGTTCCAGTTTGTCTTCTCTCTCACTTCACACACTTTCCAGATGTTTTCTAATCAACCTGTTTAGAGATGTGGACTTGAACCCTGATCTCCTGGCTCAGATGTAGGGACCTCACTACTGTGCTGCAAGAACCATTGCACCCTTTCCAAGCTAATCATTATCTGTGATATTCAATTCCATTACTTCCAGACTGCCATTACTTCCACTAAATTACTAATCCTGCAGTTTACCCTCGTGGCACATGTGTTGGCTGCTATTATAAATGGTTCCCTCTCCTCAGCTTCCCTGTTGCCTTTCAAATCTGCCATCATCGCACCTTTTATTAAAAAAAGCTTCCACCAATGTCATTCAGATGTCACCTAGCAGTGGGCCTCACACTTGATTGCAACCAGAAAATAACAAGTTTGTTTACTAAATGCATGTGTCAACATTTCATATACAGTAAAACATTGTACAGGAATAACTTTAAGTGATTTCAGAACACTATTCTACATTCCTTGTAGATTGATGATCTTAGTCTTCCATAGTGATTTTAAGTGTTCTTCCAAGTCTCTGGAATGAAGGGGGAAATTTTTATCCTATCCCATCAGTCTATCACTTGCTGGTACTTTCTCTGACATCATTCTGGCTTAAACATTGGCCATCTTTCATTATTGCAGGATTAATTGATGAACCTTGTACTGTTGTAATGTTTCAGACTGAACTTTAAAAAAAAAATTATTAATTCGATAATTGAACTTGTAGGAAGATGTATCACGTGCTAAATTGGCTGTGCTTTTACTGACAGGTGCAGGCGGAAGCAGTGGAACACTGACTTAATAGCAACCAGCGTGGTTATCACCTTTCACAATGAAGCAAGATCAGCATTGCTTCGTACCATTGTCAGGTAAAGGCAGTTGCAAAAAGCTATACTCAATTACTTTATATTTTTCACAGAAACTCACGTTTATACAGCTCCCTTAAAATAGTAAACCCTCCCAAGGTTCTTCACAGCACTATTCTCAGCCAAAATTTGATGTTAAACCATGTTTGGTGTTATTATAAAATCATAGAGTGTTTTACTGCACAGTAGGATCAGCACAACATGTCCTGACTGGCTGATTGCAAAAACAATTTAGCGAGTACCATTCATCTATCTTTTCTGATAACTCTGCAAATCTTTTCTCTTCAGATAAGTATCTAATTGCCATTTCAAAGCCACAATTTAATCTGCCTGTAGTATATTCTCAGTCAGTGCATCGCAAATTCCAAATACTCACTGAATGAAAAATATTGTCCTCATGTTGCCTCTGGCTCTTTTGCCATTCACATTAAATTGATATTTTCTGCTGGTACTAAATTCATCTTCTAATGGGGAAGAAAAGTTCTCCCTTTCTATTTTGTCAATCCTGAATGATTTTGAACACCTCAATGAAATCTACTCTCAATTTTCTCTACTCTAATGAGAGCTTCATCTTTGTCAGTCTATTCGCATAATTGAAGTCTCACATCCTTAGAATCATCTTTGTAAATCTTCAGCACCCTCTCCAGTGTATTTGCAACCTCCCTAAATGTAGTGCTAAAATTGGCATAGTACTCCAGTTGAGGGCAAACCATAGTTTTATAAAGGTTCTTGCTTTTTGTAATCCATGCATTTACTTACAAATTTCAGGTTTACGTATGCTTTAAAAACTACTTTCCCAACCTATCCTGTCACCTAATTGATTAGTGCACTTATACCTACTGTGCCATTCCTCCAATATTTCTATTCCTGTACACACTCTGCAATTGTATAATTTACTTTATATTGCTTTCCTGTTCTTCCTACCAAATGTATCAGTTTACACTTTGCTCCATTAAATGTTACCTACTACAAGTACCCCATTCTGCTAGCTTTCCTATGTTTTGAAATTGTGCTTTGCATATGTGAGTCCAATAAAACCATGGTTTTAATACTGATCCCAAGGGATCGCACCATGTGATGTCCTGTAGTCTGAAAAATGACTATTTGATATTACTTTGTTTCTAGTAATTCACCCAAATTCATATCCATGGTTTAGTTCTTCTGCATGAGCATAAATTTTTCTGAAAACTCAAGTAACGCTTAGCTCATACATTTTTGAATTCCATATACATCACATCAAATATTTCATTAAACTTACTTTGATCCCATTGAGAAACTAAATTGCAATAGTTTAACAGAATTTATCATTAACAAATCATTGAGTTTTCTAAATTAATACGCATTTTCCAGGTGATTGTTAATTTTCTCACAGTTGACCAAAACTTGTGTAAGAAAAATGTGTTAAGAAGTGTCTCGAGGAAGAGAATTAAGTGGAGTGGTGTAAAAGTTTTAGATGAAAATTGATACTTAGGGCTGAGTGGCTGAAGGCAGCTACCTGTGGTGGTACAAGTGAAATCCAAGATGTGTTTTGTTAGAAAACTAGGGTTCAAATTAATATTACCCAGATATCAAACGAAGACAAAATTAGAGAAGCACAGAGACTCCAAAAGGTTAGAGGAGCTGAAGCTTGGAAGATTTTTAAACAGGATGAGAATTTTAAATCCGACATTAGTGAACCAGAAACCAGTGTAGGTTGGTGAGCACAAGGGTGATATGTAGCTGGGTTTAATGTGAGCCTGTATGATCTAATCTGGTATACTGCAGTTTAAAATACTACTGTAATATCACTGTCCATTTTTGGGTGACTCTAAATCATCAAGAGCTACCTACCTTTATCAAAGTATTTGGGATTTAGAGGAGCATGTTCTGATCGGCAGAGTGTGCACTCCATATTTCTGTGACCTGATTTATTTTGTTTAGAGTCATGGGTAGGAAGATGTGTCAGGCACCAGGCATTCTTCTAAATTCTTTGTGTCTTGTATGTAGAGGAGCATTTGGGTGGATTAGGGAGTGGCGTAGGCAGCTGTGCCATGCAGTCTGAAGCAGGCCAGCACAAAATACTTTAAAAGCAAATCTTGTGACTTTAAGCAGGAACGCAGACCCCATTAGCTGAACAATGTTGAAAGAAACTAACATAAAACAGAGCCACTTTAAGTAGGGACTATGTGTAATTTGTTCTGGATCTGGTGATAAATGAACAGCACTTAGTAATTTTGAGCCCCTGTCACAATCCTCTTGGGGTCCTAGCTTAAAAGCCACCATTTCAGTGTAAAAATTGATATAAGCTTGCAAGAATTGTCTTAGATTAGATTAGATTACTTACAGTGTGGAAACAGGCCCTTCGGCCCAACAAGTCCACACCGACCCGCCGAAGCGCAACCCACCCATACCCCTACATTTTACCCCTTACTTAACACTACGGGCAATTTAGCATGGCCAATTCACCTGACCCGCACATCTTTGGACTGTGGGAGGAAACCGGAGCACCCGGAGGAAACCCACGCAGACACGGGGAGAACGTGCAAACTCTTCATTCTGGCTTTTTTAATGCACCATAGGAACTTGACTGAATTCACTTAGTTCTGGGAAAATATTCACTGTGCAAATATAAAAATGAACTGGATTCAGTTGCAGCATGACATGTGTGATTGGTTGTTGCTGTACAGTGCTGACGTTTCCTTGTTCAACTACGGCCTTTCAATAATTACTTGCATATCATAGAATCGTACAAGACAGGTGGATTGACTTATTGTGTGTTTGCAAGTTCTATGGAAGAGCTTTATTTAGTTGCAAACAAGAATGGGAGCAATATGGCAACCTTACAGTACTACTAATCCAAAAGCCTGGTCTAATGTTGCAGAGGCAAGAGTTCAAATTACACTAATAGCAATTGCGGAATTTAAATGCAGTTAATTGAATAAATTTGGAAAAAAAAATCTAGGCTGAAGTTTTGCCAAGAAACCAGGAAACAAGAGCTGGATTTGTTTTGGGGTCAGAAACCAGTGAGAAACGGAATAAAATTAAGATTTTCTCTGAAGGAAGCTTAATTGGGTTTCCTGCCCACTTAGAATTAGTACTGGTTGGAACAGAGCTGGGTCTCATGAAGCATGAGACTTGTTTTGAGAATCTAGAAGCCATTGCTATAACTGCTGTTTGTTCGAAGGGGGATATTTGATGATCATACCAAAACCTTCCACACCACTAGAGGGAAGCAAGATGTCACAAGATAGTCAAAGGCCCAACACCTAGGGCATAGTTGCCTTTTGCTTCATTGTCTTCAACGTAGATCTAATGCTGGAGGTTGTGAGGGAGATCAGGGAAATACTTATCCCAGAGGACAGGCAGAAGGAGGCCACTCTGATCAATGTTGCCTCCCTCCATCTTACCTTCCCATTTTCTTACCAATTGTTCTGACTTCTCCCAGGAAAGCTGTCCTATTTCCAGACCCCTCTCAGCCTCAGTGCACACATTTTGGTGGAGGGCATGTCACAGACTTTCACAATGAACATAATAAAGGTTAATAAAGTCCTTGAGACCCTCGGTTTTATAAATTGGGTGATAAAGTACTGAGTTATGCTATACCTTTTACGAAGCATTGGTTTAGCCTCAGCTGGTTGAATGTGTCCAATTCTGGAGATTAACTTGGTAAAGGATATGAAGGCACTAGAGAGGGTACAGAAAAAGTTCACAAGAATGGCTCTGGGGCTGAGGAAGCTGATTGAAGGACGTTGGGAACACCAACACCTGTAAGTTCCTTCTCCAAGCCACTTGCCATCCTGCCTAAGAAATACATAGTCATTTCTTCACTGTTGCTGGATCAAAATTCTGGAATTCCCTTCACAATGGCATTGAGCCTATCTGCAGCAGTTCAAGAAGGCAGCTCACTACTACATTCTCAAGGGCAACTAGGGAAGGGCAATAAATGCTGGCTAGCCAGTGACACTCATGGCCCATAAGAGAATTAAAGCAACTTAGTTATGTGGACAAGAAAAGGTTGAGAGGAGATTTGTGGACTTTCTCAAAATCATACAAGATTTTTTCTAATCAAGTTGTTCAGAACTGTTATTCTACACTTCTGGAGCAGTTGAGACTTGAATTCATCTTTCCTGGCATGTAGATGGGACACCACCACATGCCAGAAGAGTCTTGAGCCAAAGGAAAGAGAAGAGGGATTTTCTAATCAACCTCTTCAGAGGTATTGCGCACACCTCTGGAACATGTGCACTTGATCGCAGGCCTTCTGGCTTAGAAGTAGGGATACTACCACTGCATCACAAGAGCCCCCACAGCCCAAAAGCAGGTGAGACTTGAATTCTCGGCTCCTGGTCCAAAAGTAGTTCCACTATCACTGTGTCACAACAGCCCTAAAAATGATGCAGAATGTGAACTGCAGAGATGTGGAGAACCTGTTTCCATTGGCAACTGATGTTTAGAATCTGGAATGTACTGTCTGAGATTGTGGTAGAGACATATTCAATTGTAGCCTTTCAAAAGATAATATGATAATTAGCTGGGGAAAAGATCTACAGGACTGTAGAGAAATTGTGGGTAAGTAGGACTAGGTGAGTTGCTGTCGCAGAGAGTCAGCAAGACATGGCATGTCAAATGGCAGCCTCCAGTTTTCTAATAATTCTGTGATTCTGTATTCAAGTTCATAGCAGGCGGGTACTGGTGGCTGCCATCTGATAGTGATTGCATCTTCAAAATCCTGATGACCTGCTCAATAGTTGTCCTACTGAGCAGATGGCATTGGTTTTATTGCCTCTCTCTGGGGCTCTAATAGGATTTGCTGGTAGCCACTCTTTGTCCCTTGCAAGTGGATTGAAGATCTGAAGCAATGGATGAAGGGGTTGTGGCAACAACTAGGGAAGCAAGGGCACACTGGCTGGAATCAACTATGATCACACACCATTTGAATGTTGAAGGAGTCAAAGCACTTCCACTGAATAGGTTTGAAAGGTCCTTTAGTGGCCTTTATTTAGTTACAGTCAATAATTCCCTTCCCATGGAGTCCCATGTAGATGGCACAACTCAGGGCCTTTTGTCACTAAGAGGCCATGCCTGTCATGAAGTGAATGTATTGTCACAGTCAGGCAAAGAGAGCATCCATGATCTGCAAAATGCAGTGGCGTGCAGTTTCTTGCAAAATTCAATAAGCATCCATGGTTAAACCTTAGAAGAAGCCAAAAGTGATGCTTCACTGTTTATGATGGCTTTTGGCAGGTCATGTCATTAGTGTGGCAGGATGTCAGCTCTTCTCCAGTGGTGCCACAGATGTCTGTGACTAAATACCTGCAGAGTTGCAGTCTCCTGTGGCACTGGGTTTTCAGTCAACCACAGGGAGCATCTGCACTGGTAAATCCTATGTTAAAGTATGGCCTCTGTTGTCTTCCAGCCCGTCTTTCTCTACTGCTACTAAGATTTCCCATTTCCCTATAATTAGTTTGGTCCCTCTTTGTCAAAATCTGTCATGCTTCCATTGCTGGCTGCAACATTTATGTAATTGACAGCCTTGCTCCTTGCAGTTTTGCCTTGACAATGTCTGAATGCTTAATACCTACTCCCCTGCAAATGGTTTTTCTATATCTGGTGCCCAGACTCCCTTTGTTCCATTTATGGGGTCAGGATAATCCCCAGAACAGCCTTGACTCACTTACTACTTTATATCTGCCTCTCCTCAGCTGATCAGAAATCACTAACACATGACATATTTGTGGTCCTTTTAAATATTTCCAGAATTCCCAAACAGCGCCTGACTGGAGTTGTACCTGCACAACGTGGTCAGCAACTGTTTAAGAAGGCAGCTCACCAATGACTTGTCAAGGGAAATTAGTGATGGGCAATAAATGCTGACCTTGACAGCAGTATTCCTATTCTATGAATCAAAAGAAGAAAACCCACTTTCCCTTATTTTTTCATTAAATGTTACAGATACAAATTTTACAACATTATGTTTTGGAAATATCTCTCTTCAATTTGGCATGGAATGGAGGACAGAAGCTAGTCTTGTAGCCTATTCTGAATTCTGTTCAACTCTAGCTTGATTGGCTAAGTTTTTAAAGAGGGCTCAATCCTCTTACTGAGAAGAGGGTGCAGGATGTTCACACCTACAGACAGTAGCAAGAGCATCAATGATAATTATGGGTAGTCTGCTAGTGTCCAAATCTCATAGGGAAATGTTCAGAATGTCATGTTTATGAACAGCTAAGCTATAAATCTAATTTAATCCCAAGATAGATTGGACTTAGGTCCAGCTATTCAGATATTCCATTTACATATAAGACAATGTAATTCACAATGCAATGACGATGGATCTTAGCAATGAAAACTCTAAAGAAAGCCATTTTATGGGTCATAATTCAAGGATATAGAACATAGAAAAATACAGCACAGTACAGGCCCTTCGGCCCTCGATGTTGCGCCGACCGAAGCCTACCTAACCTACACTAGCCCAATAACCTCCATATACTTATCCAATGCCCGCTTAAATGACCATAAAGAGGGAGAGTCCACCACTGCTACTGGCAGGGCATTCCATGAACTCTCAACCCGCTGAGTAAAGAATCTAACCCTAACATCTGTCCTATACCAACCTCCCCTTAATTTAAAGCTGTGTCCCCTAGTAACAGCTGACTCCATTAGCGGAAAAAGGTTCTCACTGTCAACTCTATCTAAACCCCTAATCATCTTGTACACCTCTATCAAATCTCCCCTAAACCTTCTTTTATCCAAAGAGAACAGCCCCAAGTGCCTCAGCCTTTCCTCATACGATCTTCCTACCATGCCAAGCAACATCCTGGTAAACCTCCTCTGCACCCGTTCCAATGCCTCCACATCCTTCCTATAGTATGGCGACCAAAACTGCACACAATACTCCAGATGAGGCCGCACCAGAGTCTTATACAACTGCAACATGATCTCAGGACTCCAGAACTCAATTCCTCTACCAATAAAGCCCAGTACGCCATATGCCTTCTTCACAGCACTATTTACCTGGGTGGTAACTTTCAGAAATCTGTATACATGGACACCAAGATCCCTCTGCTCATCCACACTACCAAGTAGCCTACCATTAGCCCAGTAATCCATCTTCTTGTTACTCCTACCAAAGTGAATGACTTCACACTTAGCTACATTGAACTCCATTTGCCACCTTTCTGCCCAGCTCTGCAACTTATATATATCCCGCTGTAACCTGCCACATCCTTCTTCGCTGTCCACAACTCCACCAACTTTCGTATCATCCGCAAACTTGCTCACTCAGCCTTCAAGCCCCTCCTCCAGGTCATTTATAAAAATGCCAAACAGCAATGGTCCCAAAACACATCCTTGTGGAACACCGCTAGTAACTGCACTCAAAGATGAACCTATACCATCAACTACTACCCTCTGTCTCCTTCCAGCCAGCCAATTCCTAATCCAAACCTCTAATGCACCCTCAATGCCATACCTCCGTAATTTTTGCAGTAGCCTACCATGGGGTACCTTATCGAACGCCTTGCTAAAATCCATATACACTACATCTACTGCTTTACCCTCGTCCACTTCCTTGGTCACCTTCTCAAAGAACTCAATAAGGTTTGTGAGGCACGACCTGCCCTTCACAAAACCATGCTGACTATCCTTGATCACATTATTCCTATCCAGATGTTCATAAATCCTATCCCTTGCAATTCTCTCTAAGACTTTGCCCACAACAGAAGTGAGACTCACTGGCCTATAGTTACTCGGGCTATCCCTACTCCCCTTCTTGAACAAGGGGACCACATTCGCTATCCTCCAGTCTTCTGACACTATTCCTGTAGACAACGACGACATAAAAATCAAGGCCAATGGCTCCGCTATCTCCTCCCTAGCTTCCCAGAGGATCCTAGGATAAATGCCATCAGGCCCAGGGGGCTTATCTATTTTCACCCTTTCCAGTATTCCCCAGACCTCTTCCCTACATACCTCAAAGCCATCCATTCTAATCACTTGTGACTCAATATTCACATCAGCAACAATGTCCTGTTTCTGAGTGAATACTGACGAAAAGTATTGATTTAGTGTCTCTCCAATCTCCTCCGCCTCCACGCACAACTTCCCTCTACTATCCTCGACTGGACCGATACCTACCCTAGTCATCCTTTTATTCCTGACATACCTATAGAAAGCCTTTGGGTTTTCCCTAATCCTACCAACTAAGGACTTTTCATGCCCCCTTCTCGCTGCTCTTAGCTCTCACTTTAGATCCTTCCTGGCTACCTTATAACTCTCAATCGCCCCAACTGAACCTTCACGCCTCATCTTTACATAGGTCACCCTCTTCCTTTTCACAAGGGATTCCAATTCTTTATTAAACCACGGCTCCCTCCCAAGACCCTTTCCTCCCTGCCTGACTGGTACATACTTATCAAGGATACCCAATAGCTCCTCCTTGAACAAGCTCCACATATCATTTGTGTCCTTCCCTTGAAGCCTATTTTTTCCAATCCACGCATCCTAAGTCATGCCTCACCGCATCATAATTTCCCTGCCCCCAGCTATAATTCTTGCTCTGCAGTGCACACTTATCCCTCTCCATCTCTAGAGTAAAAGTCACCGAGTTGTGGTCACTGTCCCCGAAGTGCTCACCTACCTCCAAGTCTAACACCTGGCCTGGTTCATTACCTAGAACCAAATCCAGTATAGCCTCACATCTTGTTGGCCTGTCCACATATTGTGTCAGGAAACTCTCCTGCACACATTGGACAAACACCGACCCATCTAACGAACTCGAGCTATAGCTTTCCCAGTCAATATCTGGGAAGTTAAACTTCCCCCATAACAACCACCCTACTACTTTCACTCTTCTCCTGAATCATCCTCACAATACTTTCATCTACGTCTCTCGGACTATTAGGAGGCCTGTAGAAAACTCCTAACAGGGTGACCTCACCTTTCCTATTCCTAACCTCAGCCCAAACTACCTCAGATGGCAAGTCTTCCTCCATCGTCCTTTCTACCGCCGTAATACTATCCTTGACAAGCAATGCCACACCTCCCCCTCTTTTACCCCCATCTCTGACCCTACTAAAACATTTAAGCCCTGGAACCTGCAACAGCCATTCCTGTCCCTGTTCTACCCACGTCTCTGTAATGGCCACAACATCGAAGTCCCAGGTACCAACCCACGCTGCAAGTTCACCTACCTTATTTCTTATACTTCTGGCATTGAAGTATACACACTTCAAGCCACCTTCCTGTTTACAGGCACCCTCCTTCGAGATCGATGCCATGTTCCTAACCTCCCTACACTCAAGGTCCTGTACCCTAAAGCTACAGTCAGGTTCCCATGCCCCTGCAGAGTTAGTTTAAACCCTCCCAAAGAGCACTAGCAAACCTCCCCCCAAGGATACTGGTGCCCCTCATGTTCAGGTGTAGACCATCCTGTTTATAGAGGTCCCACCTTCCCCAGAAAGAACCTCAGTTGTCCAGAAACCGGAATCCCTCCCTCCTGCACCATCCCTGTAGCCACGCATTTAACTGTTCTCTCTCCCTATTCCTCGACTCTCTATCACGTGGCACGGTTAACAAACCAGAGACAACAACTCTGTTTGTTCTAGCTCTGAGCTTCCAACCTAGCTCCCTGAAAGCCTGCCTAACATCCTCACCCCTCTTCCTACCTATGTCGTTGGTGCCAACGTGGACCACGACCTGGGGCTGCTCCCCCTCCCCCTTAAGGACCCGGAAAACACGATCAGTGACATCACGTACCTTTGCACCTAGGAGGCAACATACGTGAGTCTCTGTCGCCCCCGCAAAACCGCCTATCTGTGCCCCTCACTATTGAGTCCCCAATAACTATCGCTCTACCTTTCTCCACCCTTCCCTTCTGAGCAATGGGAACAGTCTCCGTGCCAGAGGCCTGAACCTCGTTGCTTACCCCTGGTAAGTCATCCCCCCCACGAGTATCAAAAACGGTATACTTGTTCTTGAGGGGAATGACCACAGGGGGTCCCTGCACTGGCTGCTTCCTCCCAGTCCCCCTCACTGTCACCCATCTCTTTATAACTTTCGGAGTAACTACTTCCCTAAAGCTCTGATCTATGACCTCCTCTGCCTCCCGAATGATCTGCAGTTCATCCAACTCCAGCTCCAGTTCCCTAACACGGTCTTAGAGGAGCTGGAGATGGGTGCACTTCCTGCAAGTGTATTCAGCAGGGACGCTAATGGCTTCCCTCACCTCAAACATCTTGCAAGAGGAAGATTGCACTGCCTTCGCTGCCATCCCTCTAAAAGGTAAACTTTAAAAAGAAAACTAGATCTAAAGAAACAAACAAGCAAAATGCAGCACTTACCTGCTTACCACAACGGGTCTTATTATTAGGTTAGAGGAGGAGGGCGGGTGGGAGGCTCTACCCCTGTAGTGCCTCAGGTTCCTCGCCTGCGCGCTTTTATAGATAAAAAAAAACCTTCTCAGGTAAGCTAGCGCTACACCAGCTTCCGGGTCCGCTAGGCGCTTAGAAAAAATACTTTAAATTTTAACCGTTAAAAAAAACTAACTGGACTATACCGTGACTTAAAAAAAACACCGCCAGACAGCCCTTACCTGCTCCGCCCAGAGAGTGAGGCCGAAGGCTTGGAGCTGCGCGCTTTTATGGGGTAGGCCATTCAAGATTGGGATGAGGAGAATTCCTTCACCCAGAGTATGGTGAGCCCATGGAATTCTCTACTACAGAAAGCAATTGGGGCCAAACATTGAATGTTTTAAAAAGAGGTATAGTTGTTTTTTTTTAGATTAGACTTACAGTGTGGAAACAGGCCCTTCGGCCCAACAAGTCCACACCGACCCGCCGAAGCGCAACCCACCCATACCCTTACATTTACCCCTTACCTAACACTACGGGCAATTTAGCATGGCCAATTCACCTGACCCGCACATCTTTGTGACTGTGGGAGGAAACCAGAGCACCCGGAGGAAACCCACGCAGACACGGGGAGAACGTGCAAACTCCACACAGTCAGTCGCCTGAGTCGGGAATTGAACCCAGGTCTCTGGTGCTGTGAGGCAGCAGTGCTAACCACTGTGCCACCGTGCCGCCCTAATTCCTGATTCCTCCGGAAGTTCTTAGTGCTAAAGGGATCAAAGGGTAAGGGGAAAAAGCAGAAAACGAGTACTGAATTGGATGATCAACCATGATCATATTAAATGGCAGAGTAGATCCGAAGGCCCAAATGGCCTATACCTATTTTCTGTTTCTATATAATATTGGATTATAGATTTCTTAAAACTCTCTATAAACCTTGCCGGTTAATTTGCAAGAATCTGAGACACATCAGAGAAACAGAGACAGCCAGTCCTGTCCCTGAAACAGAGTAAAAGCTGTTGTGGTTCTGTTCGCCAAGCTGGGAGTTTTTGTTGCAAACGTTTTGTCCCCTTTCTAGGTGGCATCCTCAGTGCTTGGGAGCTTCCTGTGAAGTGCTTCTGTGCTGATTCCTCCGGCGTTTATAGTGGTTTGAATCTGCCGCTTCCGGTTGTCAGTTGCTGTCCGCTGCAGTGGCCGGTATATAGGGTCTAGGTCAATGTGTCTGTTGATAGAATTTGTGAATGAGTGCCATGCCAACTGGACAACTGGAAGCAGCAGATTCAAACCACTATCAATGTCGGAGGAATCAGCACAGAAGCGCTTCACAGGAGGCTTCCAAGCACTGAGGATGTCACCTAGAAAGGGGACGAAACGTTTGCAACAAGAACTCCCAGCTTGGCGAACAGAACCACAACAACGAGCACCCGAGCTACAAATCTTCTCACAAACTTTGAAGAGTAAAAGCTGTCTTTAATAGTCACCATGCAAAGCACAGTGAAATTGAAGAGAGTGAGAATTTAAATAAGGCTGCAAGATTCACTTAACTTTGGCTAGAGGGAGGATTCTCTAGAGTAATCTTCATCGTGAAAGTTAATTTGGGGATCAGAAGTTACCAGGCTAGAAACTATAAAAGGAAACAGGCGATTAGGATCACAGATTAATTGGTCTAGTTCCCAGAGATTAAAGTACCACTTATGGAATAAAGTATAACATGAGATGGGATTATTGATCATGTTAAAAGTTACATGGTGGTCTTTTCTATAGTTTAAAGTATAAGTTGTCTTCAAAAATAGTGTTAGTGTGTTTCTAATATTTTTAATGCACAAAAGCCTTTAAATCTAAACTCTTGTGATCTTTTCAGTTGGTCACTGAAATTCAGACTTTTTAAAAAAGTCATTGGTTTGTATGGGTGTCATTACATTGGTAAATGTATTAAGGTTACAAAACCAAGCTGAGTAGGAGGGGTTGATACAGAGATCTACTGTAACCTAATTGAATGATAGATGAGCTCAAGGAACTGAAAAGTCCTGTTTCTGTTCTTCTGTCACTATGCAATGTTTTCTTAAAATAATAAATGCAGTAAAAACTATTTTACATTGAAAGATTCCTCTGAGCTTTCCTTCTTCACAAACTGTCTCCATGTGTCAAGTCGCCACTAAAAATCAAATCCTATAAATTGAAGGCAACAAACTGAATTAGGATCTTTCACAAATTCCACACTCTAATATATCAGTGGTAATTACCATTGAAAATGATTCATTATCGTTTTTACATTTATTTTCAAATGATTGTCAATTTTCAATAATTGTGATTTTTCTTTTTGAATAGTGTGCTTAGAAAAAGTCCACCACACCTGATCAAAGAAATAATTTTGGTTGATGATTACAGTGACAACCGTAAGTAGAAATTGCTTTACCTCTCTGTAGCTCAGTCTCATAAATTATTTTTGTAAAAAAAAATTGAACTTCCACTTGCAGCTGAAGATGGCACTTTGTTATCAAAGATTGAGAAGGTCCGAATTCTTCGAAATAACAGACGGGAAGGTTAGTGAAGAGAAATATTTTGCTGTTTCTGTGTTTAAGTTTATCTTCAAAGAAACTTAACAGTGATCTTTCTTAAACTGTGTAGGGCTAATGCGTTCACGTGTCAGGGGAGCTGATGCAGCACAAGCAAACATCCTTACATTTCTTGACAGCCATTGCGAATGCAATGAACACTGGCTAGAACCTCTCCTGGAGAGGGTGGTTGAGGTAAGAAAATAAGTTTGGAACAGAACCTATCAGTGGTAGTTACCTGTTAACTCAGAACATTTATTTGAATTTGCAGTTTAGTTGAATTGATATGTATTGAGTTTTAAGAATTGTTTACTAAGGCACAGAAGTTTTCTTGTAAAGGTTCAGGTGTCTGTTAGGAGAGAAATACAGCAATAACAAAATGAAACTAATGGTTAATGAGTGTTACTTGGATTGGAGAATGGTTGTAACATTATAAATGTTTCAGGTAAATGACAAAGTAAAGTCTTCTGTCCTAGTGCATCCCAAACCTTGAGGCACACCTTCGACATAGAGTCATAGAGATGTACAGCATGGTAACAGACCCCTCGGTCCAAACCGTCCAGCTGACCAGATATCCCAACCCAATCTAGGGTCCCACCTGCCAGCACCTGGCCCATATCCCTCCAAACCCTTCCTATTAATATACTCATCCAAATGCCTCTTAAATGTTGCAATTGTACCAGCCTCCACCACTTCCTCTGGCAGCTCAAAAAAGTTGCCCCGAAGGTCTCTCTTATATCTTTCCTCTCTCACCCTAAACCTATGCCTTCTAGTTCTGGATTTCCTGACCCCAAGGAATAGGCTTTGCCTATTTACCCTATCCATGCCCCTCATAATTTTGTAAATCTCTATAAGGTCACCACTCAGCCTCCGATGCTCCAGGGAAAACAGCCCCAGCCTATTCAGCCTCTCCCTGTAGCTCAAATCCTCCAACCCTGGCAACATCCTTGCAAATCTTTTCTGAACCCTTTCAAGTTTCACAACATCTTTCCGATAGGAAGGAGACCAGAATTGCACGCAATATTCTAACAGTGGCCTAACCAATGTCCTGTACAGCCGCAACATGACCTCCCAACTCCTGTATTCAATACTCTGACCAACAAAGGAAAGCATACCAAACACCTTCTTCGCTATCCTATCTACCTGCGACTCCACTTTCAAGGAGCTATGAACCTGCACTCCAAGGTCTCTTTGTTCAGCGGAGGTAGTGGACAGCAAAAAGGGTTACCTCAGATTACAACAGGATCTTGACCAGATGGACCAATGGGCTGAGAAGTGGCAGATGGAGTTTAATTCAGATAAATGTGAGGTGCTGCATTTTGGAAAAGCAAATCTTAGCAGGACTTATACACTTAATGGTAAGGTCCTAGGGAGTGTTGTCAAGCTTTTTATGGCACACCAAATGTTACTAAAATAATCAGCACTAGCGTTGCAAGGAATGATAATTATGTCTGACTGAAACATAAATAGACCACAATTTTAATGAGAAATATTTGACGTATTTTGACTAGAATGTCACTGCAAATGTGAGCTTGTTTGCAATGAACATAACTTTGCTTTAATGGTGGGAAGACTAAAGGTCCTGATCCACACATGTGTAAACACAATCTCTTCTGGTTTTTGAGACGTGGCAGGGAAGAGGAACTAAGATTATAAATGTAGCTGGTTGAAAATGGCATCAGAAGGATTATCACTTGATTTGGTCTCAAGCGATATTCATTTCTCATTTGTAGCCAGAATGAATCCAGTGGAATCTCTTAGAATTTGATCTCAAGATTGCAATCACTGCAGAGATCCAGGAATTCTTCTCTTATCCTTCAAACGCACAGTTAATTTTTCTGAACATACTCCAAATGGATTTTCATTAAATCAAATTAAACTGCTCTGTCCCAGATGATCTGAAATAATGCTTGAGCTTATGTGGAAGCAGACTCAGTGAGAGGAAACTTCCTTCTTAGTTTGAGTAGAAGCACAGTTGAACATTATATAAGGAACCTCTTCTCTCCACACTTAGTTTTCATTTGAACCCATTTGGCTTGTCTGTATCCTTGCAACTTTTAATTCAGCTCATTCAAGTGCTCAAACACATCAGCTAAGGACACTAGTTTTTCCAGCCAATCTTGTAACATATTAGCATTCTGGGACTCACTGTGCATGAATTGTTTCAATTCACTAATCAGTTCTTAAATTCTTGGCAGAACCCCTTGAGGGCTAATGAACACCCATAGGAAGAATTAGAATTAGAATTCCCACAGTGTGGAAACAGGCTCTTCGGCCCAACAAACCTTCATACCAACCTTCCAAAAGAGTAACCCACCCAGACCCATTCCCTTATTCTATGGGTGCCTCTGACTATGCATCTAACCTACACATCCCTACGGTCAGTTTCGCATGGCCAATTGACTTAACCTGCACATTTTTAGGCTGTGGGAGGAAACCGGAGCACCCAGAGGAAACCCATGCAGACACGATGAGAATATGCAAATTCCACACAGACAGTCGCCTGAGGCTGGAATTGAACCCAGGTCCCTGGTGCTGTGAGGCAGCAGTGCTAACCGCTGAGCCACCATGCCGCCCCAAAGGAAGGAGAAAGACTGATGTTCAGCTCCTTCTTTTTCACAATGAATAGAAAAGGGTGTGATTAAACTGGTTTGGATTTGATGAAGTTGGCAACTTTTATAGCTCATTTAGGGTGGATTTAACTACATAATATGAGAACTTCCTTTTGTTTCTGGGTTTTCACGTTGTACTTTGGAAACACAGCCTTTTGCATTCTTGACTTATGCAGTTCCGCCATTTTATTTTCAAATTCTCATTGGTCAGCCTGAATATTTCTCCCCAGTTGTTTGCTGAAGACAGTCCTTGCAGGATAAATAATGCTCTTTCAAAGCAGTCTTCCTTACCAAGCTGAAAAACTGTGATCAGCTGTGCACAACCTTCAATGTTTGTAGACTCATCCATCTGCAGGGAAAACTTCCCTGACCCTTGAATTTTCTGGATCACTGTTGCTTCCATGACTGTGAAATGGCTTCTGTGTGTCTGCTGTTGGTGTTATTTGAAAGTGGAACTGTTAACATCTCTTTTGCTGCTGCTGTGCTTATCAGAGTACAGACAATTGCCTGACAAGCTGATAGAATGAGAGTTCCAGCACTTGTGTGAGGCGTCTTGGTTTTGGCAATCAATGTTGTAGCTGGCCACAATCCCAGTGCTTTTGTTGATTTTCTCATGAGAGCATTGCTTTGCATTCTGCTCTTGCAACCGTTTGAAGTAACTAGAAAGATGTCATCTTTGCTTGTAACCATGAAAAAGTTC
This sequence comes from Hemiscyllium ocellatum, assembly GCF_020745735.1. Classification (NCBI taxonomy): domain Eukaryota; kingdom Metazoa; phylum Chordata; class Chondrichthyes; order Orectolobiformes; family Hemiscylliidae; genus Hemiscyllium; species Hemiscyllium ocellatum. Next base: position 102,793,967 of record NC_083403.1, on the reverse strand, counting down.
TAATCGTTTTCCAACTTGTGTCAGCAAATCAGACAGTTGAGGAGCAACAGGATCACCATGCCAGGTAAATCCAAATGCCAGGTAATCATGATGGTGCTAGCTGTTTTGTACCTTGTTCATCTTGTTTGCTGACTTATTACTGCTGTTCTACAAATCATCCAGCCCATTTGATGGGGCTGCTCTTTTCAAAAATTTATGATTATGTATTACTTTCTACATCCATGATTTGGAGATGCCAGTGTTGGACTGGGGTGTACAAAGTTAAAAATCACACAACACCAGGTTATAGTCCAACAGGTTTAATTGGAAGCACACTTGCTTTCGGAGTGATGCTCCTTCATCAGATGACCTGTTGGACTATAACCTGGTGTTGTGTGATTTTTAACTTTCTACATCCAAATCTGGTAGATAGAATGGTGTTTTTATTGGCTGCTGCCTGTATATAATACACAAAATGAACATAATTAATTTAATCAGAGCTGTCCAAACTACAGCCCAACAACATTCTTTATAATCAACAGTTTCCTTTAGCAATTTTACAAGTGTCTGGATAAGACTCAAATTGAGATGATGACCTAAAAATAATGCTGAGCTTGATTGATTCATCTGTTGAGCAGTCCTTTTCTACATTGACTTTAACCAAAAATCACCCGAGATTGAGCTTAACTGTTGCTTATCTCAGTAACATTATGCAGCCTGCAACTACAAATCTCAAACCTAGTATTGACCGGATTTCAAAGTCCAAGCCTCAGCTGCACACACCTCACATTTAGTATTGCATCCAACATTCTGTGATGAGTAAATTTTATGGTTTTCACAAGTTGTTTGTTCGCAGTTATATTTTTCACAATATGTTTTTATAGTCTATAATTCTGCTTAATATAGTGTAAGTTAAGTTGTGTTTTTTATTTATAGCCTGTTGTTTATTAGCTGTTTGCTAATGTGGCCCTCGGTACAAGAATTTTAGACTCCTTTAATGTAAATTGTAGCTGTTGCTTTGCATATTATTAACAGAGCTTTTTGAAGAAACAATGGAACTTCTGTTCTTCACTGTATAAATTATCTTTACAACATCAACATCAACAAAAGACAGACACAAGTGGACAATGGGCCATTAGAACGATAGTAGTGGGGAACAAGGAAATGGCTGAGGAACTTTGCATCAGTCTTCATGGGGTAGACACAAGTAATATCCCAAACCTTCAAAAGAGTGAAGGGGAGAGCTGAGTATGGTGACCATCACCAAAAAGAAGATGCTAAAAAAGACTTACTGGCCTGAAGTAGTTGGACCAGATGGAATACACCTCAGAGTTTTAAGGGAGATAGCTGAAGAGATAATGAAGGTGTTACTGGTGATGTTTCAGGAATTGCTAGAATCAGGCAGGGCCTTAGAAGACTGGAAAATTGAAGGCAAAAGATGATAAATTACAGACTGATTAGCCTAACCTCGATTGTGGGTAAGATCCTGGAATCCATTGTGAAGGATGAGATTTCTGAATACTTGGAAGCGTATGGTAAAACAAGGCAAAGTCAGCATGGTTTCATCAAGGGGAGGTCATGCCTGACAAATCTTCTAGAATTCTTTGAGGACATAACAAACAGGTTAGAGCAAGGAAAGCTAATGGATGTCATCTACCTGGACTTCAAGAAGGCCTTTGGCAAGCTGCCGTACAGGAGGCTACTGAGTAAGGTAAGGATCCATGGTGTTAGAGGCAAAGTGCAAGTGTGGATGGAAGTTCGGCAGAAATCAGAGAGTGGATAAAAGGGTCCTTCTCAGAATGGCAGCTGGTGACAAATGGTGTTCTGCAAGGCTCAGTTTTGGGACCACAACTTTTCACGTTGTACATTAATGATCTAGATTGAAGGAACTGAGGGCATTCTGGCTAAGTTTGCAGATGATACAAAGATAGGTAGAGGGACAGGTAGCATTGAGGAGGCTGCAGAATGATTTGAACGAGTTAGGAGATTGGGCAAAGAGGGGCAAATGGAGTACAACATGGGAAAGTGAGAGGTCATGCAGTTTAGTAGGAAGAATAGAGGCATGGTCTGTTTTCTAAATGGAGAGAAAATTCAGAAGTCTGAAGTGCAGAGAGACTTGGGAGTTCTAGTCCAGGATTCTGTCAAGGTACACTTGCAAGTTGAGTCATTAGCTAGGAAGGCAAATGCAATGATGGCATTTATTTTGAGAGGACTTGAATATAAAAACAGGATGTACTGCTGAGGCTCAGTAAGGCTCTGGTCACACCACATTTGGAGTATTGTGTGCATTTTTGGGTCCCATATCTCAGGAAGGATGTTCTGGGCTTGGAGGTTCATGAGAATGGTCCCAGGAATGAAAAGCTTAACAAATGAGGAATGTTTGAGGACTCTGGGTCTATACTTGATGGAGTTTAGAAGGATAAGGGGGGAATCTAATTGAAACATACAGAATACTGAATGGCCTGTAGATGTTGGGATGATGTTTCCATAAGTAAGAGAGAGACTCAGACCTGTGCGCACAGCCTTAGCATAAAGGGAAGACCTTCTAGAATGGAGATAAGGAGAAACCTTTTCAGCCAGAGAGTGGTGAATCTATGGAATTCATTGCTACAGAAGGTTGTGGATGCCAGGTCATTGAGTATATTTAAAACTGAGGTGGATAGGTTCTTAAATATCAAAGGGATCAAGGGTTATGGGGAGAAATGGGGAGAAACTGGGAGAATGGGGTTGAGAAACTTATTAGCCGTGATTGAGTGACAGACTTGATGAGCTGAATGATCTAATTTCTGCTCCTATGGCTTATGGTCTTAATGCAGACCAAAGACTTTCAACAAAACTAGTATTGGCCACTCTGGTAATGAAAATCAAAATTTCGTGGAATCTCCTAGAAACTGGTGTGGTAATATAATCAATTCCATATGGCAAGCGTAGTGATACCCTACAACGAAGAGAGGCAGAAATTATTGTGACACCGTATATCTAGGAGAAAATAAATCAAAATTGAAATTTAAAATCAAGTTGATAAATTACATTACTAAAGAAAATTTACTTAATTGCAAGATGTTTTGCGGCCTTCCTGAGACACTCTGCAACACAGTTTAGGAAGCACTTTTCTAGCACATAGATCCACAGTATCACTTTGATGCTTTTCTCATAATCCTAAGCCTCATTTTGATAATCCGTCTTTCTTTCTTGAAACTTGGTGAGGACTCTTGCTTGTCCCAATATCTGTTCATTCATTAATAATTTAGCTGGCTTGAACTACAAGGACAACATTAAATGACTTCAAACCTTTTAGTAATCTCTTTATATTGTCTGTTTCTCTCATAATTTTATACATGCTCTTGCTTGCACAACACAATCTCTCAATCATGGTGTTCTCACTATACCTTTGTTATCCTAGTTTTATTCACACTTGTAAAAGCTAAAAATAATAATTGATGCACTGTTGATTTTTGTATCTGTTAAAAAGCTGAGTAAATAATCTAATTAGTAAGATTATAAATTCACAGGCATAGACACATATCTTCATGCTACATAGTGCATTCACTGGTATTGGGACAGTATGTTAAATGCAAAAAGGAGTTAAGAGTAGAGTGGTGCTGGAAAAGCACAGCAGGTCAGCCAGCATCCGAGGAGCAGGAAAATCGATGTTTCGGGCAAAAGACTTTCATCAGGTATTACCCAACTTGAGAAATGTCATTGCCTTTAGCAAACTTTTGAGAGTAGGAGGAAACTATTTGGGTTTTCTCAAGGAAGTATTTAATTAGGTGGAGTCTGTAAAACAAAAATTTTTGACTGGAGCAGACTTGGTGGTCAAGTGACCCTTTATTGTGTTATTTGAAATTGTAGTGTCCAGACTTTGCCTGAGAGCCATAGGGAGTGTAAGTGATGAGGCCTAGTCTGCACCCATGAAATTTACTTGTCGCCTTCAAAGGTTTTGGGCCAAGAGGGCATTCTGCTCCTAGTCAGATTTCCGATGCTTCCTTTCCCCTCCTGCTGTAATCATTTATACTTTCTTTGTCTATTTTTACAATACTACTTCCTTATGCCATCTTCTTTTTTAACTTGATTATCGTTCACCCTCCTACCCTTTCAATTTGATGATAAATAATTACATCTTTAACCTTTTCAAATTCTGATAAAAGGTTGTCAACCTGAAACATTAACTCTACTTCTCTTTCCCCAGATTCTGCTTTACTTATTGATGGATTGTTTTCTCAGTTTTTCAGCTTCCGCAGTGGTTTTTATTTTAATGTTCAGTCCTGCTTTGAATAAAATTTCTTTTTCTATCCATTTTGTTCTCTCACTCCCAACTGTCAAGGGCCTGTCTTTTTCAGACTCCCTTAATACCTCTGTAATAGAGTTACACAACACAAAAATAGGCTGTTCAGCCCCTATATCCATGTTGATGAACAAATGCCAAGCTACACTAATCTCATTTACTTGCACATGGTCCATGGCCTACTACGCCCTAGCATTTTAAATGCTCATCCAGATGCTTCTTATATGCTGTGAGAGTACCTGATTTTGATCGATGTCAGACTGCAGCCTGAGACCATCCTGCTCGCTTTTTAAAACCACCACCAATTTATGTGTCACATACACACTTACTAATTATAGCTTCTACATTCACACCCCAAGTCATTAATGTGTGTAACAAACAACACTAATCTCTGTGGTACACTGCTGGTCACAGACTTCCAATCACAGCCAAATTTAGATCCAGTTTGCCAACTTGTCTTGAATTTCATGGATTCTTACCTTTCAGACCAGTCTTCCGTGTGAGACTTTGTCATATGACTTTGTCAAAGTACATATAAGCCACATCAACTGCAGTATCTTCATCAGTATATTCAGTTACCAGAATACTCAACTAAGTTATCAGACAGCATCTCCCTATGCCAAATGTATGCTGACTATCCCTGATCAGTCCTTGCCTTTTCAAGTGTCAGTCTAATCCTATCCATTAGAATTTATTCCAATAATTTTCCTACTATTGCCATCAAGCTAACTGGTCTGTAATTACTTGATGTATTCCTGCTGCCCTTCATGAACAAAAGAACTACATTAGCTATCTCCGTCATCATGCAGTTCACCTGTGGCCAGTGAAGTATTAAATGGATCTGCCAGGGCCCCAGCAATCTCTTCTCTTGCCTCGCACAGCAGTCTGGGATTCATCTGATCAGGTCATGAGGATTTATATCTTTAAGCCTGTTAAAACATCTAATATCTCTTCCTTATTAATCATAACACGCCCAAGAATCTCATAATTGTAACTGAAATGTCCAGCTACATTATTGTTTTCCTCTGAATACAGATGAGGAAGTATTGATTTAAGACCTCAGCAATGCTTTCTGGCTCCATGCTTATACGGTCTTTAATAAGCATCACTTTTTCTCTGGTAGTCCTCTGTTCTTAAAATATTTATAAAATGCCTGGGATTTTCCTGAATCCTATCTGCCAAAGATATTTTGTGGTCCCTCTTCACCTCTAATTTCTTTTTTAGCACCTCACCCCCCCCCCCCCCCCCCCTCCCCCCAAACACACTGTTTGTAAATTGTGCCTTCCTCCTTTAATGCTGTGTACTTAACATATGCTTCCTCTTTTTCTTTATCAATTCTCAGTATCCCTTGACATCCAGCATTCCCTGGACCAGTTGCCCTTGCCCTTTACTCTGATAAGAACATGTTGGCCATGAGTTCTCACTGTACTGCTTTTGAAAGACTCCTACTTTCCAATTATACACTTACCTGCAATAGCTGTTCCCGGTCTATATTTGCCAGATTCTGTCTAATGGTACTGAATCTGGCCTTTCCTCAGTTCAGACACTTAATTTCTGCACTATTCTTATCCCTTGCCATAATGACTTTGAAAGTTGCTAAGTTATGGCTACTATCTGCAAATGGGAATCCAGGATGGTGTGTTGCCTCCCAGATGCCAGTGTCCAGGATGTCCTGGAGCAGCTGCGGAATGTTCTCAAGGGGGAGGGGGAGCAGCCAGAAGTCATTGTGTATGTTGGCACAAATGACATAGATAGATAGAAATAGGAATGAGGTCCTGCGGAGTGATTAGAGCTAGGGAAAAAGTAAAAAATTAGGACCTCATCCATGGTAATCTCCAGATTACTTCCAGTGCCATGCGTTAATGTTGGTAAGAACAGGAGGATATGGCAGATGAATGTGTGGCTAAAGAATTGGTGCAGGGAGCAGGGATTCAGATTTTTAGATCATTGGGATCTTTTCTGGGGCAGAGATGACCTGTTCAAAAGGGACGGGTTGCAACTGAACTGGAGGGGGACCAATACCTTGGTGGCCAGATTTACTAGTGCTACAAGAGAGGATTTGAACTGTGATTTCTGAGAAGATTTGTAGTTCAGGTTGAAGTTCAGATTGTAAATTTGCTCGCTGAGCTGGCAGGTTTGTTTTCAGACGTTTTGTCACCATGCTAGGCAACATCATCAGTGAGCCTTCTGTGAAGCACTGATGTTCTGTCCTGCTTTCTATTTGTGTGTCTTGGTCTGATAAGGTGGGTGATATCATTTCCAGTTGTTTTTCTCAGAGGTTCGTAAATGGGGTCGAAATCAATGTGTTTATTGATGGAGTTCTGGTGTGAATGTCAGGCCTCTAGGAATTCCCACGGTATCTCTGTTTAGCCTGTCCTAGGATGGGTATGTTGTCCCAGTTGAAGTGGTGTCTTCCTTTGGCTGTATGTAAGGGAATAGAGTGATAGTGAGTCATGCCTTTTGGTGTCTAGTTGGTGTTCGTGTATCCTGGTGGGTAGTTTTATGCCTGTCTGTCTGATGTAGTGTTTGTTACAGTCCTTGCAGGATATTTTGTAAATAACATTTGTTTTGCTAGTTGATGGTATAGGGTCCTTCAGGTTCATCAGTAGCTGTTTCAATGTGTTGGTAAGTTTGTGGGCTACCATGATGCCAAGGAATCAGAGTAGTCTGGCAGTCATCTCCAAGGGTCTTTGATGTGTCTTTGATTCCTGAAGAAGAGCTTATGCCCGAAACGTCGATTCTCCTTCTCCTGCTCCTTGGATGGTGCCTGACCTGCTGCGCTTTTCCAGCAACACATTTTTCAGCTTTGATGTGTGGTAGTATGGTGAGAATTTCTGGACATGTTATATCTACTTGTTTGGGTTTGTTGTTTAAGAATGGGTGAACTTTGTTTATTGGATTTATAGGATTTAAACTAGATTGGCGGGGTAGGGTGGGAGGTTGGAAGGAGATGCAGTAATCAGAAATATTAGGTTGAAGAGACAGGTCAGGCTGGAACACGACAGGAAGCAAGGAATGCCTGTTGGTTTAAATTGCATCTATTTCAATGTATTAGAGCTGACTGGTAAGGCTTATGAAATCAGGGAGTGAATGGGTACTTGGGACTGGGATATTATAGCCATTACAGAAACATGGCTAAGGGACAGACAAGACTGGCAGCTTAATATGCCAGGGTACAGGTGCTTTAGGTCGGACAGAGGTGGTGAAAAGAGGGGAGGGGGAGTTGCATTTTTGATTAAGGCAGTAATCTGAGATAACTGAAGAATCATCCTTTGTGGGTGGAACTAAGAAATAAGAAGAGAATGGTGATATTATTGGTGTTGTACTACAGACCCCCACATAGTCAATGGGAATTAGATGAACAAATATGCAGGGAGACTGTGGACACTTGCAGGAGAAATAAGGTGTCATGCTAATTTTCCTAACGTAGACTGGAACTGCCATAGCATTAAGGGCTTAGATGGGTGGGATTTGTTAAGTGAGTTCAGGAAAGTTTCCTCAAGTAGTATATCGAGGATCCTGCTCAGGAGTGGGCAAAACTTGACCTACCCTTGGGAAATAGGGCAGTACATGTGACTGAGGTGACACTGGGGGAGTACTTTGGGACCAGCGACCATGGTTCAATAAATTTTTAAATACTTATGGAGATGGACAAAACTGGTCGACAGGTTCAAGTCCTAAATTGGGGCAAGGCGAATTTTGATAGAATTAGACAGGAGCTTGCAGGGATTGATTGGAGTAGTTTGTTTGCAGGCAAAGAGTCCTCTGGCAAGTGGGAGGCCTTTAAAAGTGAGATAGCTAGAGTTCAAGGTCTACATGTTCCTGTGAGGATGAAGAGCAAGGTTGGCAAGAATAGGAACACTGGATGACAAGGGATATTGAGGGTTTGACCAGAAAAAAGGAGGAGGCATGGCTGAGATTCAGGCAGTTGGGATCAAGGGAATCCCAAGAGAATACAAGAGTTTACTGAAGAAGGAAATCAGGAGGGTAAAAAGGGGGCACGAGAAAGATTGGGGGAATCCAAAGAGGTTCTTTAAGTATACTAAATGAAAAAGAATAACTAGAGAGAGAATAGGACTCCTCAAATACCAAAGTGATCATGCATGTAGTGGGTGATGTCCTCAATGAATATTTCTCCTCTGTGTTTACCGTGGAGAAAGACATGAAGACTTGTGAACTTAGGGAAGTTAGTTGTCATATCTTGGGATACTCTATATCATGGTAGAGGAGCTGTTGAACATATTAGAATGTATGAAGGTGGATACATCTCCTGGTCCTGACCAGATATATCCAAGAACACTGCAAAAGGCTAGAGAAGAAATTGTGGGGGCCTTGGGTGATATTTTTGCATCATCATTAGTCATGATTGAGGTCCCTGAAGACTGGAGGATGGCGAATGTTGAGTCCTTATTCAAGAAAGGCTGCAAGGAAAAACCTGGGAACTGTAGACCAGTAAGCCTAATATCTGGGATGGATAAGTTACTTGAGAAGATTCTGAGAGATAAGGTATACATGCATTTAGAAAGACAGGGTTTGATTAGGAGTAGTCCGGATGGCTTTGTGCATGGGAGATCATGCCTTACAAATTTGTTAGAGTTCTTTGATGAAGTGACCGAGAAGATTGGGAAGGGAGGTAGACTAAGTCAATATGGATTTCAGTTAGGCTTTTGGTAAGGATCCATATGGTAGGCTACTCTGGAGGGTTAGATTGCATGGAATCCAGGGGAGCTGACAAATTCGATACACAATTGGCTTGATGGTAGGAAGCAGAGGGTAGTAGTGGGAGGATGCTTGTCAGACTAGTGGAGTGCCTCAGGGATTGGTGCTGGTCCCACTCCTGTTTGTTATTTATATCAATAATTTGGATAAGAACGTACAAGACATGATTGGTAAGTTTCAGATGACACTAAAATAGGTTTATTGTGGGCAGTGAGGAAGGTTAGCAGAAATTGCAGCAGGACCGTGGTCAGCTGGGGAAGTGGGCCGAGAAATGGCAAATGGAGTTTAATATATATAAGTGTGATGTCTTGAATTTTGGAAAGTCAAATCAAGGTAGGAGTTTCATGGTGAATGGAAGGGCCTTAAGAAGTGGAGTGGAACAGAGGGACCTTGGAGTTTCGGTGCACAGTTTTCTGAAAGTGCAGTCACAGGTAGACAGGGCAGTGAAGAAAGCTTTTGGCGCATGAGTCTTAATCAGTCAGGGCATTAAATTTAGAAGTTTGGAAGTTATGTTGCAGTTATACATGGCATTGGTGAGGCTGCACTTGGAGTATTATGTTTTGTTCACCTTGCTATAGGAAGGATGTTATTAAATTGGAAAGAATGCAGAAGAAATTTATAAGGATGTTGCCAGGACTCAACAGCCTGTTATAGGGAGAGTTTGGACAAGCTAGGACTTTTTTCTTCAGAGCAAGGAGACTGAGGAGGGATCTTATAGAAGGGTATGAGAGGCATGGAAAGGGTGAATCCACTCAGTCTTTTTCCCAGGGTTGGGGAATAGAGGACATTGGTTTAAGGTTAGAAAGGAAGGAATAAAAGACAACCTAAGGGACAACTTTTTTACAGAGAGAGTGGTACGCATATGGAACAGGCTACCATTGGAAATGGTTGAGGTGGGTACATTAACAACATTTAAAAGGTATTTGGACAAATACATGGATAGTAAATGTTTAGAAGGATATGGGCCAAGCACAGGGAAATGGGGTTTCTGTCATTTTGGTCGACATGGACCAGTTAGCCCAAGGGCCTGCCTCCGTGCTATAGGACTCTATGACCCTGTATCCCCAAAATGCTCCCTCATTGAAACTTCAACCACTTGACCAGCTTCAATCCTAAGATTAGATTTAGCACGTTCCCATCATTGTCGACAATGAGGAAGGTTATCAGAAATTGCAGCAGGACCTTGGTCAGCTGGGGAAGTGGGCCCGAGAAATGGCAAATGGAGTTTAATATATACAAGTGTGAGGTCTTGAATTTTGGAAAGTCAAATCAAGGTAGGAGTTTCATGGTGAATGGAAGTGACACAAAGTGCTCTCCTGGATGTACATAAAAAATTACACTCTATCTAATCTTGTCACACTAAGAAGATCCTAGTTATTGTTAGGAAAGTTGAAATCCTTACTATAGCCATATTCCTCGCTTGCCTCACTTTAATTTGTCTATATATTTACTCCTCTGCTTCTATACTCTGAAATGTTGAGCTGCCAGTCCTGCCCTTGAACCATTTCTCGGTGATTACAATAATATCATACACCCATGTGCTGATCAGTGCTCTAAGTTCATTTGATTTACAAGTTAGACTCCTTGCATTATTGTAGATAAAATTTAGCTTTCCAGTCCTGTCATGTGCTTTATCATGCCCATGTTTTCTCCACTTCCTGGACAGACGTACTATTCCTTCTATGTCTGATTGAGCCTTGCTCCTGACTTTACATGTACTTTGTACCTTATTTCCCTGCTAAATTAGTTTAAAACTTCTCCAGCAGCACAAGCAAATCTCCCAGCAAAGATATTGGAGCCATTGCAGTTCAGATTCAACCCGTTCTGTTTGTTCAGGCCCCCCTCCCCAGCAGCTATCCCAATGATTAAAGTAAATCTAAACACTTCCCTGCTACACCATCCCTTTATTCATGTATTCGTCTGACCTATCTTCCTATGTCTATACTCTGTTGCATATTGTATTACTAATAAATTGCAATTGTAGGTATTAAAATCTTGTTGCTTTGGTGCTCTAAAACAAATAAAGAGACATTAACAGCAAAGTGTCATTGTAGAACTTGTAAACTCAATTGGTTGCATGCTCCAGTCAGCCATCACCCAATGCGCATTGGTGAATATCGGTCCAATAATATCTTGTTTTTAAAATTCTCCTTATATATAAATATTTCTATTATCTTGCTGTTCTCTACCAATTCTGACAGTTCTTCTATGAAGTACTTTGGAAAGGTTTACTATGTTAAGAATGTACTTAAGTACAATTTATTGTTGCTGTTCCTTCCCCTATAAAGAACACATTGTGAAAAACAGTAAGAGTTTTATAATTGCAAATCATTGTTTTGCACATTACACCCATGACATTCTGATTACATAGGCAGTCTTATATTTTCCAATTTATTCACATTAAGTCAACTGGATAACAAACACTTTGACAGACTATTAGGCAGACTATAGTCTTTGATCTTAACCGAATTTATCTGTTGATGTGTTGTTCATTCATACAATTGAAGACCATTATTGTTTATTTTTATAAGAAACTTGACTTAGTTCTACTGCAACCCTGATGTAGATTACAGAATTGAAACTACAATATATATATGCTTTTAGAATGTGTTAAAAATCCTTGGTCCTACCTATCCTCTCAGGTCAATGTAAATGTTCCCATTACCATTATTTTCAAGGAGTATGGGGGAGTTCTCCACAATGTTCTGGCAAATACTTATAATCTCAATATCACAAAAAAATTAATTATGCATTAGTTCATTAATGTTGTGTGCAATTTAATTGCTATATTACCTACATTACAACAGAGACTCTACAATAAGACTCTTGTAATGAAGATGCCTCAGCATTAATATTGTTGTTTGAAGTTAAGTTTATTTGGAAGATTGAGATATTTGGACTTTTTTTTAAAAAAGGATAACCAGAAGGACTACAGGAGATTTTGTTAGAAAACACTTCTTGGGAGTCACATCGCTAAAGTTAATTATTTGGACTTTTAAGCCTGGAAATCACATGCCTAAGTTTACGGTTTTAGTTTGGATATAGTTTGGAAGTGCTTTGGGGCACAGTGCTTACAGAGAGCTACCCAGCTCATCCTCTGTCTTTCAGAGAAAATCTTTTTCAGTGTAACACCTAAATACTGGGACAGCTGTTCTCTTGTAAAAGCCTCAGAATTCTGGCAGATTCTCAAACAAACTGCATTTGAACATCCCAATAACGACTGTCTGTATTTAGTGTCAGCCATCTACATGTGCCATGATGTTGACTGAAAGAAATCTGGAACATTTCCTGCCATATCTTATTTTCCTTCATGAAATAGCCATATTTTGGCTGAAATTTTTGTTTTGTTAACAGAATTATTAGTGTCTGCAGAGGAAGTTTTGTCTTAAATCTGTGTGTATTTATATGTATGCATATATTTTGGGGTTATTTAGAACAGTAGATATTTATATTTTCCTATTTCAAACTCTGTTAATCATCTTTATAGTTTTACCAAATAAGTCAGTTGTTTTGTTGTTTATTGAAGAAACTGTTTTTTAAAATTCTAAACCTAGTTTTGATGAAGTATTTAATTAGTTCTATCCGTAAAGAATAGAGCATATAAATTTATGTTGTGACTAATGGAGTGATGGGATTAGAAAGAAACAGTGCTCAACCTACCTCAACAATAACACATCACATTATAGAAGAACTGACTGTACTTTCCTAACTAGTAAAATAAAATTAGCATTTTTTTTGTATTTTGTTTTCTCTTCGCAGGATAAAACAAGAGTAGTTTCTCCAATAATTGATGTAATCAACATGGACAATTTCCAGTACGTTGGAGCTTCTGCTGATCTAAAAGGCGGTATGTATAGTATTAAAGACCTGAGTAACAGTGATATGCCAAACAAACAATATTACCTCTTAATACCTATTTATCATTTAAATAGGAATTCGAGAACCATAAGACAATCTTGTCCTTTTTAAAGGAAAAATAGATATTGCTAGAAATTCTCAGTTGGTCTACAGAAACAGAGCTAATGGGTTGGAGTTAGTCCTACTGTTGTGGTTATCACCAGCATGCCTGGAAGTCATCAGGATGCTGGTGCAATTTCTTCACCATCGGCTGAATCCAATTATTTGGCAACAAGTTCAGGAATGAGGATGGTGCAACCTTGGATCTGGATCATATGGCAAGATCAATTCTGATGAATACAACATAGAAGTTTGAAATTTGAAGGCCTTGTCAAGATCGTGAGTAAAAGATAGGCATAAAACTGGTAGAATATGACATTTTTTCTGATAGACTAATGTTAGTGGAAAATACTTTAGACCATAGCAGCAGCCTATCACTTCATTGTGAGTAGACCTTGAGTTCCCAAAGTTTGAGAAAGGTGTTGATGATACCCGGTATTTGATATTTGCTTCACAAATATTGACCACATTAAAATGGTTAGGGAAACAAAGCACTCACCAGTCAAAGAACAAATACAAACTGCTTTTGCAAGTTTGTTAATAACATAGTTTGAGTAATAATACTAATAATAAATGCTGTGCGTTGGTGTTGGACATGTTTGAAATCACTTTCCCACCAACTGTGTTTATGACTCATTTTTAATATTATTAGCCATGTCTGAATTTCCATTTTGTTAGACATATTGGACAGTACTGCACCAGAATAAGTAAATGAAAGACAGGAACGTTGAGGATTAAAGAGGGTGATATTGTAGAGGAAGTCATTATGTGAGGGTGACAAGTATTTTGAAAACAGTTTTTATATGAACATGAACATATGAACATGGAAAGACTTGTCAGTCAAGTATGTCCCATCCAAACATAGTACCGATGCTACAGTTATGAAGATGAAAAGATTATTCTATTTATAGATTGTAATTTTAAGTTTAGGGTAAATAGGCTGATGTGATTTTTTTTTTCTACAGTCTACCTGACAATTACCCCAGATGGTTTGATTGTTAGAGTCCAAAGAAAGTTGAGAGGTGATCTTATAGAGGTTTATAAAATTATGAGATGTATAGATAAGGTGAATGGCAGGTATCTTTTCCCTAAGGTGGGAGATTTCAAGACTGGGGGCATATTTTTAAGGTGAGAGGAGAAAGGTTTATAAAAGACATGAAGAGAAATGTTTGGAGGGATATGGGCAAGTGAGATTAGTTTAGTTTGGGATTATGGTTTGGCATGGACTGGTTGGACCAAAGGGTCTGTTTCCATGCTATATGACTCTATGAAGGCTCAGATTGTTTCGCTGAGGTGAGGTTGCAAAGTAATTACAATTAGACAATGGCAGTAGCCTTTTGGTTGACTGTGAGTAGACGCTGAGTTCCTAAAGATGTTGAAGATACCTGATTTTGAACAGTTGTGCTGTGAATTGTCCATTTACTTCCAAGATTAAGAAAAATTGGGAACTGTCATAGCTAATTAGCATTTCTAACTGGATATAAAATTAGTATGTTTCGCTTGCCATGGAACGGAGAGTAGAGGAAGCTGCTCTTGAGATCAGGCTTCCCTACAAATCAAAGAATATCACAGACAACAAAGGTTCTGTGTGGTCAGCATAGAGAAAACGCCACTTGGCTTTGAAATTACCCAACTGGATGCAGAAGGGAGATGGTCTCCAGTCGAACAGTAGTCAAGTACCACTGCTCCATGTGTTGCATCATTAATTTAAATATTTAGATTCAATCAGCAAAATGGTCAATTGTTTTCCTTTTGTATTGCTATCCAGAATAAAAGATACTTTCGCCATACTTGAATGAATTGAAAGTACATTGTTTATTATGAGTCAAAACTCATTCTTAAACATAAGGGCAAAACTGGTTATTATCTAAAGTATAATCCACAATTAGGGTTTTTTTTTGCTGTTTGTTATGTAAATTAATGATTTGAATATGAATGTGGAAGATTTAATTAGTGGCATCCATTGTGGTATTGTTGATAGTTAAAAAGATGGTCTCAGTCTACAGTCTGATATTGGTCAGCTGGTAAATTGTGCAGAACAATGGCAAATGGAATGTAATCTCATTAAGTATGAGGTGATGCATTTTGGGAGCTCAACTAAGGGAAACATATACACAGTGAACGGTAAGGACCACTGAGGAACAAACGGACCTTGATGTATAAGTCCTTAGATCCCTAAAAGTGTGAGCAAAAAGTGTGGAGAAGGCGTACTGGAAGCTTACTTTCATTACCTGGGGTGAAGAACAAAGGAGCAAGGAAACCTTATTACAGGGTTGGTTAGACCACACATGGAGTGTTGGGTATAGTTCTGGTCGCCATACATGTGAGGAGAGACTGGATAGACTGAGTTTATTTTCCTTGGAGCAGAGGAGGCTAAGAGGGGTCTGATTGAGTTATACAAATTATGAGAGGCATAGACCAGGTAGATCGTGCAAATCTCTTACTCATAGTTGGTGTGTCTGTGATCACAGAACATAAGTTTAAGGTGAGGACCAAATGGTTTAGAAGGGTTCAGAAAAATGTTTTTCACCCAGATGGTGGTAGATGTATGGAACCCCACAAAACCCAGGAAGATGGTGGAGGCAGATACTCCTGCAACATTTAGAAGCATCTTTGAGTACTTAAAATACCGGGGCATAGAAGGTTATGGACCAAGAGCAGGCAAATAGGATGAGTGTTGTTCAGTGTTTGTTGGTCAGCAGAAACATGATTAGCTTCAGGGTAGGTGACAGAGGGGCGTGGTGGAGGTTGTTTTTAGGCCTGGAGGCCTGTGCCCATTGGTGTTCCATAGGGATCAGAATTGGTTCCACTTTTGTTTGTTATTTATATAAGCGATATGGATGAGAATGTAGGAGGCATGGTTTGTAAGTTTGCAGATGACACCAAAATTGGTAGTATAGTGGACAGTGAAGATTACCTAAGATTAAAAATGATCTTGATCAATTGGGTCAATGGGCTGTGGAGTGGCAGATGGAGTTTAGAACATAAAACAGTACGGCACAGAACAGGCCCTTTAGCCCACGATGTTGAGGCGACCATCGATCCTCATGTAAGGTAAACCTAATGTACGAACCCTCAAATTTCTGTGACCATATGCATGTCCAACGGTCTCTTAAATATCCCCAATGACCTCACTTCCACAACTGCTGCTGGCAACGCATTCCATGCTCTCTCAACTCTCTGCGTAAAGAACCGCCTCTGACATCCCCTCTATACTTTCCGCCAAACAGCTTAAAACTATGACCCCTCGCGTTAACAGTTTCTGCCCTGGAAGAATGTCTCTGGCTATCAACTCTATCTATGCCTCTCATTATCTTGTACACAATATATGTTAATGATATAGAAGATGGTATTAGCAATAACGTTAGCAAATTTGCTGATGATACTAAGCTGGGTGGCAGGGTGAAATGTGATGAGGATGTTAGGAGATTACAGGGTGACCTGGACAAGTTAGGTGAGTGGTCAGATGCATGACAGATGCAGTTTAATGTGGATAAATGTATGGTTATCCACTTTGGTGGCATGAACAGGAAGGCAGATTACTACCTAAATGGAATCAATTTAGGTAAAGGGGCAGTGCAGAGAGATCTGGGTGTTCTTGTACACTAGTCAATGAAGGTAAGCATTCAGGTACAGCAGGTAGTGAAGAAGGCTAATAGCATGCTGGCCTTCATAACAAGAGGGATTGAGTATAGAAGCAAAGAGGTTCTTCTGCAGCTGTACAGGTCCCTGGTGAGACCACACCTGGAGTACTGTGTGCAGTTCTGATCTCCAAATTTGAGGAAAGACATTCTGGCTATTGAGGGAGTACAGTGTAAGTTCATGAGGTCAATTCCTGGAATGGCAGGATTACCTTACACTGAAAGACTGGAGCGCTGGGCTTGTATACCCTTAAGTTTAGAAGACTGAGAGGGGATCTGATTGAGACATATAAGATTATTAAAGGATTGGAACCAGAGGACACAGATTAAAAATACGGGGTAGACCATTTAGGACAGAGATGAGGAGAAACTTCTTAACCCAGAGAGTGGTGGCTGTGTGAAATGCTCTGCCCCAGAGGGCAGTGGAGGCCCAGTCTCTGGATTCATTTAAGAAAGAGTTGGATAGAGCTCTCAAGGATTATGGAATCAAGGGTTATGGAGATAAGGCAGGAACAGGATACTGATTAAGGATGATCAGCCATGATCATATTGAATGGTGGTGCAGTCTCGAAGGGCAGAATGGCCTACTCCTGCACCTATTGTCTATTGTCTAATTAGGTCCCCTCTCTTCCTTTTTTCCAATGAAAAACGTCTGAGCTCAGTCAACCTCTCTTCGTAAGATAAGCCCTCCATTCCAGGCAGCATCTTGGTAAACCTCCTCTGAACCCTCTCCAAACATCTACATCTTTCCTATAATAGGGCGACCAGAACTGGACACAGTATTCCAAGTGAGGTCTAACCAAAGTTTTATAGAGCTGCAACAAGATCTCACGGCTCTTAAACTCAATCCCCCTGTTAATGAAAGCCAAAACACTATATGCTTTTTTAACAACTCTGTCCACTTGGGTAGCAATTTTAAGGGATCTATGTGCCTGCACACCAAGATCCCGCTTTGGATAAATATGAGGAATTGCATTTTGGTAAAACAGACAAGGGCATGAATTATATGGTTAAAAGTAGAGCACTGAGTAGCTTGTTGAACAGAGAGACCTGGGGGTTCAGGTATATAATTGTTGAAATTTGCATCTTGTAGACAGGGTAGTTAAGGTGTTAACATACTTGCCTTCATTGCTCAGACCTTTGAGTAAAAGAGTTGGGATGTCATGTTGAGGTTGTACTGGATGTTGGTGAGGCTACTTCTGGACTACTATGTACAGTTCTGGTCACTCTGCTTTAGGAAGGATATTACTAAACTGGAGAGGGTTCAGAAACGATTTATCAGGATGTTACCAGGAATGGAATGTTTGAGTTATAGAATAGGCTGGGACATTTTTCCTGGAGCCTAGGAGGTCTGAGGGATGACCATATGGAAATCTATAAAATCATGAGGGACATAAATAAGGTAAATAGTTGGGGTGAGGCCAATATTAGGGACCATATTTTTAAGGTACAAAGAAAATGTTTTATAAAGAACATGAGGGGCAACTTTTCTTTTACATGGAGTAGGTAGTGTATGGTGTGAACTTCCAGAGGAAGTGGTGGACGCAGGTACAGTTACAATATTTAAAAGACATTTGGATAAGTATATGGATAGGAAAGATTTGGAGGGAATCGGGTGGATGCAGGTACAGTTACAATATTTAAAAGACATTTGGATAAGTATATGGATAGGAAAGATTTGGAGGGAATTGGGCCAAAAGCAGGAAGGTGAGACTAGTTTAGTTAGGGAACATGGTCAGCATGAACTAGTTGGACTGAAGAGGTCTGTTTCTATGCTGTATGACTAAACCTGTTTTTAATCCCAAAATAAATACACTCAAACAACACAGAAGGTAGCAAAGGCTCTGTAGCAATGATAATAGAACAAAGGACAAAAGAAAACCATAATTTGGCTAATGGTTTGAAAAACAAAGTATAGGTTTTGAGAAATTCTCACAGTACAGACGGTTCCTTGTAAGTACAGTCAATTGCTGATAGCCGTGGACTTGATGAAAGATCTTTTAATTGATTTCACTTTGGATGAAGTTCCAGCTGAATCAAAGGCTTAGAGTAGTGATCAGAGTTCAGATTTTCAGGGTTACAAAGTAGTTGAGCATCAAGATTTAGAAACTTTATCAGATTCCCAAGAATGTAGGTCAAGAAAAGGGTGGAGAAAGATTTGCAGCCTTACTGCAGCTTTGGAGATTTTCTTCTTCTGACTCCCTTGGCTTGTTAGACAAAAGCCAATAGAACAGTAGCTTATAATCTTTTCCAATCATTGAGTGCAAAACATCATTATCTCCCTAAAAGCTTTGTTTGACTCTTTTTTTTACCCCAGAGTCACTTGCCTGCCTGTGAACAGTGGGTTAATTACAGTCATCATTAAACTGTTGACCTCATTTCTAAGAAACCCAATGGTTCCCTTCAAAGCCCTGGTAAAAGCAATTTTAAATCCAAAATGTGACCAAACAGTACAATATCTACCAGTTTTTACATTGTCCATAAATAACTCCCATACAAATATGAATTGAAATTTGAATTTCTTTTTATTGATTAAGCAAACTCTTGGAATTTCAAACAATTTCTAGGAGACCATAGTTGCTCATTTCTCTGTGACACAAAGTCTACTCCACTTTATGGAACACAATCAATTTCCTTTTTGAAACATTGTTGTACTTCATATCTTCTGAATACAGGGACTTCTACTATAATGCGATTGTTGTGTTCTTGTGCAACCCCATGTTAAAGAAAAATTGCACTTTAGAATCAGTTCTTTAAGAGTTGGCAACATAATCGTGCTAAAAGTTAAAAGTTTGTGCTTTAGAAATGGTGTCCCCAATTCGTCATTCGTGTTACAGTAAACGCGCGTTTCGTTAACGTGAATTATAGCAGACTGACCTGTATATTAAAGAATATATTGGTTAAAATGCGATTCTGGTCCCATTAGTTTAAATGGTGCTGTTATTACCCGATTTTCTTATAACATAGGTTGCACGAGAATGGAACTACCGCGTTATGGCAGAACCGACTGTAATCCATTCCATAAATCAGCCACATAACTGATAGAAAGAATTCTGCCTAACTTAATTCTGATCTTTCATTTTTAGTGCCACTCCATAATTCTCCCATAGTGCTCCGTCTCAAACAACTTGAGGAAAGGTGTTTGCAATGCTTGTCATTGTTGGTCAGTGTATTGAGTATAGGAGTTGGGAGGTCATGCTGCGGCTGTACAAGATATTGGTTAGGCCACTTCTAGAATACTGCGTTCAGTTCTGGTCTCCTTGCCAATGGAAAGATGTTGTTAAACTTGAAAATGTTTAGAAATGATTTACGAGGATGTTGCCAGGGTTGGAGGGTTTGAGTTATAGGAAATGGGTGAATAGGATGGGGCTATCTTCCCTGAAGCATCGAAGGCCGAAGAGTGATCTTATAGAGGTTTATAAAATCATGAGAGGTATGGATAGGGTGAATAGTCAAAGTCTTTTCCCTAGCATAGGGGATTCCAAAACTAGAGGGCATGGGTTTAAGTCGAGAGGGGAAAGATTTAAAAGGGACCTAAGGGGCAACTTTTTTATGGAGAGGGTGGTACATGTGTGGAATGAGCAGCAGAGGGAAGTGATGGAGGCTGTTACAATAATAACATCTGGATAGGTATATGAATAGGAAGGATTTAGATGGATCTGAGCCAAATGTTGGCAAATAGGAATAGATTAATTTAGAATATCTGGTCAGCATGGATGAGTTGGGCTGATGGGTCTGTTTCCGTGCTGTACATCTCTATGACTCTTTATCTCACTTTTACGTTTTGCAATCTTGCAGCATATCCTCTCTGCTTGAGCCATTTAGACCCAACTACAACAAAAAGAAAGTTTGTATTTATGTAGCAACTTTGATAACCTTAGGATATCACAACTTGTTTTTGAGGTATCCATGTCAATTTTATTGCAGTTAAATACTGTAATGGTTAGAGTGATAGGTTAAATTGAGTTTCCAGCACAGAAACAGATAAGTTGGCCTAACAGACCATGTGCCGATGCTCCACATGGGCCACCTGCTACCGTCTTTGACCCAACTCTCATGTGATATTCTACTTCTCTCTCCCTTGTGTATTGTTTTAAATACATATTTATCTTGTTTAAATACAGTTATCTCATGTTTATAATAATTGTAAATGTCTCAATATTTCATATTTTCAAAATCAAGTTTCATCTCTGAACTGGATTTATTACAGATTTTTTGACATTTACTGATTATCCGCAAAGTTTCTCTCCTGATCAACGTATTATCTCACTTCCATTTCTCCAGTTGTTTACTAGATCTGAACATTTGTGATTGGCTGCATGTGTGTACTTTCTCTGTTTCTTATTTTGGTATCCAGCACAAATGTGAAGATCTTGCCTATTTACAACTTTATCCAAGCCATTTATAAGATGAATAGGTTTCCAGATTAATACTGATGGCACTCCTCACATACTGAAGCAGATTGTGCTCAATTGCAGCAAGACCTGGACGATATCCAAATTTGGACTGACTAGTGGCATGTAACATTTGTGCCATGTAAGTACCAGGTAATGTCCATCTCCAACAACAGAGAACTTAACCATTGCCCCATAACATTCACTGGTATTGCCATCATTGAATCCCCCGCTATCAACATCCAGGGAGTTACCATTGCCCACAAGCTGAACTGGACTGTCCAAGTAAGCACTGTGGCTACAAGAGCAGGTCAGATGCTAAGAATGTTGCATTAAGCAACTCACTTCCTGATTCATGAAATTCCACCGTGTCTAAGGCACAAGTTAGGAGTGTGTTGGAATACTCCCCACTTGCATGGATGAATGCAGCTCCAACAACATTCCAGATACATGACACCGTCCAAGACAAAAGCTGTCTGCTTGATGAGCACCCCATCGACAAATATCAATTCCTTCCACCACTGACACTCTTAGCAGCAAGTATATACTATCTACAAGACGCACTGCAGAAATTCATCAAGGTTCCTTAGCCAGCACCTTGCAAGCCCATGATCGTTGCCATTTGGAAGGATAATAGCAGCAGGTACATGGGAACATCACCATTTGCTAAGTTTCCCTCCTTGCCACTCACTATCCAGACTTGGAACTATATCATAAAAATCAAAAGAACTGCAGATGCTACAAATAAGAAACAAAACTAGAAGTTGCTGAAATAGTTCTGAGGAAGGGTCACCGGACCCGAAATGTTAACTCTGATTTTTCTTCATAGGTGCTGCCAGACACGCTGAGTTTTTCCAGCAACTTCTGTTTTTGTTTCTTGGAAATATATCACTGTTCCTCAAGTGTCACTGGGTCAAAACACTGAAGCTCCCTTTCTAACAGCATTGTGGGCTGTATCTATACCAAGTGGACAGCACCATTTTAAGAAAGTAGCTCACCACCATCTTTTCATGAACAAGTACAGGTGGACAATAAATGGTGGCCTAGCCAGTGATGCCCACATCCTATGTGTGAATGAATTTAAAAAAATTCTTCATATTCTGTAATTTAAATATGACATTAATTACAGCAGTGTGTATGGATGCTATACAGCAACAGCTTGCACTTGATGCTGAGTATTTGCAGCATTTCCAATTAAATATTTAAGGTGCTATTAGTACCTGTACCGGTAACCAAAAGCTTGGGCAAAAATAGAACTTTAAGGAGTATCTTAAAGGAAGAATGTAGTAGTGGAAAAGTCTTGAAGTTTATTCCAGACCTTAGATTCTAAGAAGCTGAGGTCTCACAGCTAGTGGTAAATCAATGTGGCAAATAAGTACAAGATACCAGAATTGAAGAAGCACAGAAATCTTGAATGTTGTCAGACTGAATGATATTACAGTAGTAGGGAAGGATCAAATCATGGAGGGTTTAACATCAGGATGATAATATTAAGTTAGAGATGTTGCTGGACAAGAAGTCAGCGAACACAGCAATGATGCTAAATGGGACTTGGTGCAAGTTTGGATATAAGCAACAGAATTTTGATGAGCGTAAATCCATGAACAAGCAATCATAACAGAATACTATATAAATAATTGAAAGATTTGTATTGAATAATTTGATAAGAGAATAGAGTATTTATCAAAAGCAAAATCTATCTAGAAATGCAAAATAACTCTGAATGTTAGAACTACTCTGATAACTCTATTCCTGTCATCACATTTGCTAAATTTTTAGACTAATAATCTTTCATCAGAAAGAAAGAAAATTTGCCGCCTATATTGATTCAGGTAGAGTAACTTAGACACTTCGGTCCTATTTACTCCCGTATAATGGTTTGGAAAACTAACATTTTCAGTTTCCAATGAAATATATATGTTGATTTTAAAATATTATGTATGATATTTCAATGCAGCTTTGTTATTGATCTAACTTATTTAAATGGCAGGATTTGACTGGAATCTGGTCTTTAAATGGGATTACATGACTCCAGAACAAAGACGAGCTCGTCAGGGTAATCCAATTGGTCCCATTAGGTATGTATAGCCATGGTTTTTATAATTAATAAGTATAGCTGTAATAGTGTCACATCAGAATTCCTGTGTCACGTTTCCTTGTTTTGTTTCAAATTAGGCAAGTATGCTCCTGGGAAATTTCTTGTGGCTGATTGCCTTATATGCAAATTTCTTCCAATAAGTTTTTTTTCAGAAAACAGAGCAAAGCAGAAATTCAGAGCATACAAAGAGATTCTCCCATTAGAATAAAATATATTGTATCACAAGAATGTGAAGACAAATTCTCCCCAGTATAATAGAAGTTGAATAAAGAACTTTGAATATAGGCATGCCCTCAGGTTCTACAGTTATGAAGAAAAAAAGTTGTTAAATTTCTAGAACACTGACTTGCAAGACGTCCCAAAACACTTTCCGGCCAGTAGCACACTCTTTTGAAGCACACTCACTGAAGTAGTAAGAAACATGGCAGCTATTTTGTGCATATTGTGGTTATGACTATGTCATCTGTTTTTAGTTTTGCTGGTGTTAATTGTATGTTAGTTAGGTTTTTTAATTGCCTTCACATAGCACTAATTATTGTACTTATATGTACAGAAGCAGGCTGAAGTTGGTTGTTGGGTTGACTCAATCAAGTCATTGAGAGGAATTAATTCTGAAGCACTCAAAATATTTACATTAATTGGAATCACTCAAAGAAATGCTCTCTAGCTCAAGGTACCTTGATAAATCAAAGCTTGAACAGAAACTAAGTAAAAGCTATGTTAAGCCATAACAAAAGATGAAAATTGGTTTTCTGACATGACAATTCTTTGTGAAAGATAAATTGCTAAATCTGTAACCGTATACAGAAAATGCCAATGCCCATTTTGTGCAATAAACGTAGTCAGGATTTAATATCATATTTGACATCCTCCGCCTTGGAGGATGGTCACCCACAGGTCCAAGGTCGAATGTCTTGGACCACTGAAGTGTTCCCCAACTGGAAGGGAACACTCCTGTCTGTTGATTGTTGTGCAGTGCCCATTCACCTGTTGTCATAGCTTTTGCTCGGTTTCCCCAATGTACCGTGCCTCAGGGCATCCTTGCCTGCAACGTTTTCTCACTTTTTAGATTAGAATCATTCTAAACATCATGACATAGACAGAGAACACAGGGGGTAACACCTTCAACATATTGTCTAGCTAACGTCCATTGTTACAGCTAACCTGAAAATGCAACTTTTAAAAAAAGGATTTGTGATTTACACATGCAAGTAGTGAAACTATCATGGTATTCGAACAGATGAAAAACTCAACAGACAATCAAGGTATTTTTCAATGTATAATTTCAGTTACATGAACTGTAAATTTTTGCTATGAATTCTGTGCCTTAGAATTGTGTCCTCCACTATCACCTGATGAGGGAGCGGCACTCTGAAAGCTAGTGTGCTTCCAATTAAACCTGTTGGACAATAACCTGGTGTTGTGTGATTTTTAACTTTGTACACGCCAATCCAACACCGGCACCTCCAAGTCATATTTTAGGTGGAGTTGGTTGAGGGGAAATTGTTGGCTTGAACAAAAGAATTCTCCAGTTCTTCTTTGAATAATATCATGATCTTTTACATCCACCTAACAGACAGGTGGAGCTTTGATTTAACAATTCATTTTAAAGATATCTTTGGCACTGGAGCAGTTCTCAAGAGCAGCATTAGTGCCAGTCTAGGTTGGATTCCTTTCTGAGGTGCTATTGGAACATACTATTTACTCCATGGAAACGTTGAGACTAGAATGTCTCCATTAAACCTCTATAAAGCTCTCCTGTTTTGGCTCTTTTTTTAAAAGCTTAGCTTTGAGATCAGTGAGGTAGAAATCACAGTAGTAATATTGCAATACAAAAACTTACATGGTGGATGCTGCTTGCTTCACTGGGTCTCCCTTTTAATGTCCCTTCACCGGTATCCCTTGAGTGCTCAATGGATGCAATCTTTCTCTATCCTTTATACACTGAGATTGGCATCTACCAAAAACCAGCCCCAACATATTATCATAGCTAATCTCAGGCCAACACAGAATCCATTTTAACCCTTCAAGATTTAACTTTGGAGCATTATTTGCCTTCTGCTAGGTCACTTCACATGCAGGGAGACACAACCAACTCAGAGATGCTTCTTATGGCTCTTAGCTTTATTTGTTAATTGTGCTTACTTAATGGCTGCCAGCCTCTGTCGATTGCATAGTTTGATACTCAGAACAGGAAGGTTTGTAGTTGTGGGGCTGAGTTGGATGAGAGAGCCATTGAGTGGAAGTGCTTCATGTCCGAGAGAACTTGGTAGTTCATGAGCATTAGTGAGGTTTGTGTGCAGTAGCATGAGTATGAGGTAGCAGACAGAAGATGATGCCACTTACTGCTTATTGAATGCAGAATATTGCCCACTTATTCGCATGCTTTGCTTTCCATTTCTGACCCAGATACCTATCTGACCCAATGGGTAGAAATCAAGTCAACCAATTCATCCACCAGGATCTCCAGGTCACTGTCTGAAAAGTGGGGTGCAAGCTTCCTTTCCAAGACATTTTGGTTTCCTAAGAAAACAGCACGAGAGTTAGTTTATGGGTTGCAGCATCTGAAGTTGTTGCAGCTGGTCTTTACATTTAGCGCCAGCAGCTTAAATGCTTGAAGGTCATGCCAGCGGCTGGAACTTTACCTATTCTACCTCTTTATTGCAGAAAACGATGTCATAGAAGCTGGTTGCATAATTACTAAGGTTAGGAGTGCAAGATAGCCTGAAAAGTGTTACAGTGAGTCTTGACAGGACAACCTCATGAAAATTACCAAAAATAATAGCCTAAAATTGAGAAAATCCAGCTCATTAGTATTTTGACTTGTTTACTCTTGATCCACTATATCCCAAGTTGGATATGTATTGATCAGCTGTGATGCAATGGTTTATTTTTATGCGTGCTATTAATGTCTGGAAACAAATTATGAGACTCTTAATGGTGCCACAAGTGCACAGTTATACCAATAACAATAATAGCAAATAAATTGCTCTATTATTGGTGAGTTTATTTAGACTGCAGCTTTTCGTACTTTGGTAGGCAGTGGTAAAATGTTTGTATTATTCATTTCAGAAAGGTATTGTCTAAGGATTGGGGACAAGGCTGCAATTGGTAGAATCACAGCATGTGGAAGGAGGCTATTTGGTTTCTTGTGCCAATGCCAGCTCTTTGAAAGGGCAGTCCAGTTAGACTCTCACGTTTCACTGCAGCCCTGCAAAGTTTTTCCCTTTCAGGTATATAATTAATGCCCTTTTAAAAATGTATGATGTATTATATTTTATACAACATTTAGAATAAACGTATAATGCATCCTAATGTTTTCTTCTTAGAACGCCCATGATAGCTGGGGGTCTCTTTGTAATGGATAAAGGTTACTTTGAAGAACTTGGTAAATATGACATGATGATGGATGTCTGGGGTGGAGAAAACTTAGGTAAGTGACTTCAGTAGTCATTGTGTCAAAGGATCAGAGTGAAATTGTAAAGCATAGTATGTGGTATGTTAATACAACAAATTTAACTAATGTGTAGCAAGTACAGCTGTCTGATTTTGCTTCTTACAGTGGTTTGCCAACTGATATCTGGGATGACTTAGTTTACAGCACATGAACTCTGAGCTCTAAAAGGATGTTTGTTGAGATGAGTACTATAATGTCTAGGTTTAAGTTCTAGGATTCTCATTTCCTGTGTGAATACAGAAGTCGATTCTGCTATAACGTGTGTTTCTTCAACATGAGTTGGCTTTAACGCAGTTGAAGAAGTTAGACTGTTATTTGTGGAATGCAAACTTTCCTTAACCTGTCTTGGCTGTGGTGTGATTTTTAGCCCCATTAGTTTAAATAGTGTGGCTGTTACGTGATTTTCTTAACGCGAAATTGCATTATATCAGAACTGACTGTACATTAAAAAGATTCTCTGCTTAACCATTTTTAGCAGCAGCAGCAAATCAGTGTTAAGTCTTGCTTACTGATAGCTTACCGGACCTCTTAATTCCAACTGACCATAACCAACCATACCAGCCCACCCACTGTATTCTGTTAGTTAACATGAGGCCAGACTTAACAGGGATTCCTTATCATTCAGATCGCTGATGAACCTGTAAAGGTAGGTGACTGCAGGGGATACATTTTTCTTGTTATGTACTCTTAAAGCTAACAGTAAGGTAAGTCAGTGTCTCAAGTTTGCTTTGATAAGACAAATGTTTTTCCCTTGTTACACCAAATGAGTTTAGAGTCTTGACTATTGTGAACTTCTCCAGAGTCTGAGCACCATTATAGAATTGATTTGGAAAGATGTATTGTGATGACACAGTGTCTTAAGATGGTTGATGGTTATTAAAGGTCAGCTTATGATCATATTGTGTAAATATAATTAATTTCCTTTTGAATTTTATTAGAAATTTATTTCACTTTGTGCTAGAGTTTTATAAGAAAGCTTACCTGTCATTGCTTATGTCATCAAATGCATCATCTCCTCTACAATCAGTGACTTCTAGTTATACCTCTCCATCAGGAAGTCAGTGGCCTTGCAAGAAAAGATTAAAGTTGTGTTGCAGTTACTGTAAGGAGGTTAAATGTCTTCAATTGCAAATTTTATATTTGATGTAGTAACTATCTAAATAATGCAGAGGCAAAGATGATAGGATATGTTTTGTTGTTTTATTGATTTGTCAGTAGTGTTCTGGAGAGTTGATGTCCACCTTGTGCTGGAATATTAAAGGGTTCTATAAAGAATTCCAATAGTTTTTCTTTTTTCCACCTCATACATTTATACTCATTCAATATATTAATGTGAATTGCAATACTGATAACAAGTCACAGTTGCCTCGAATCATAGGATCCCTACAACATAGAAAGAAGGTATTCAGCCCATTAAGTGCACACTGGCCCTCCAAAGAGCATCCCACCCAGACCCAGACCCCCACCCTATCCCTGTCCTTCCCATGGCTAACCTACCTAGCACACACATCCCTGCACACTACAGGCAATTTAGCATGGCCAGTCACCCTAACCTGTACATCTTTGGACTGGGATGAAACCTGAACACTCAGTCGAACCCATGCAGACATGGGGAGAACATACAGACTCCACATAGACAGTCACCTGAGGCTGGAATTGAACTTGTGTCCCTGGTGTTGTGAGGTAGCAGTGCTAGCCATTGAGCCACTGTGCCACCTTTTGAACCACCATGCTGACCTCATTTATCACCTGTTTGCATATTTTCTTGATAGACCCCCTGACCTGACAAATGTGTTTTCAAATCTTTCCATGACATCATCTTCCCTCCCTGTTTCTGTAATCTCCAGCAATCTGAGGGCCCTTTGGGATTTCTGCAACTCCCCAATTTTGACCACTTGCACATCAACAATTATCATTGAGCCACTCATGTTGGCTAGGCTTTAAGCAAACTAGGCTTTAAGTTCTGGAATTCTTTTTTTAAACTTTTCCATTTTTCTTTCCCATCCCCCTTTAAAATGGGCTTTCGTGGTTATGTTTATATCACCTTACATGACTCAGTGTTTGATAAGACATCTGTAAATTGTCTCCAGCTGTTTTACACTGGTAAATGTGTGATATAAATACAAGTTATTATTGATGTGAACGGAACAAAGTCTAAGGGCTGGAATGCCACTGGACATTGCGAAGGTTATTGCCCTTCAAACAAAGTTCTGGACCTATAAAACTGTTCAGAATCATAAAGGGTATCACCAGTGAGAAACTATACTCATTGGGGAAGGAAGGGTGGAGAAACAAAGCTGAGTTCTACGGTAAATGGCAAAATAACCAGAGACAATATAATATTTTTTATGCAGCACATGTTTAGAATCTGGAATATGCTGCCTGAGAGTCTGTTAAAAGTGATTTGATCTTAGCTTTTAAAAGGTTATTGATAATTATCTGAGAAATAAAAATGGAAGATTTAGGAGATAAGATGGAGCAGCGGGTCTAGGTGAATTGCTGTTTCAAAGAATTACACAATGTGATGGGCTAGCCTCTTTCTGTGTTTCAACCAGTCCATGATTCTATAGTGGACTCCATCCTCTTCACCATTATTGTCAGCAGAGAGTTACATAAATTGCTGCATCTTGGCTAAACCACAATGATTTAAGCAATAATCAGACGAATCTCACTTGCTATTTTCTCCTGGACATTTTTGCCATTTGTACAGGATCATAAATATTGAGTCACCCATGTGTTATTGAACCAAGTTTTCCACGTTGTTAGGAAGATTTGTGATATTGTCATTGGTCCCTTTTTTTTGCCCAGCTATTGCAACTAAGTGAAAAAGATTGGAATGGGCATGGATAATGGTAAGCAAGAAAAATTTAACTATTTCAGTTAAATGTATTTTATCAATATCATGTCTTTCAGAAATTTCTTTTCGAGTGTGGCAATGTGGGGGCATCCTTGAAATCATTCCTTGTAGTCGGGTAGGTCATGTATTCCGCAAGCAGCATCCCTATACGTTTCCAGGAGGCAGTGGTACTGTTTTTGCAAGGTAAATATTTCTGTTAATTAAAATTTACAGCCTTATTTTCAATGCTTTAGCCCACTCTTCATGTCTGCAACTTCTTCCACTCCTGCAACCACTGGAGATCTCTACGTTTCTCCAATTCTGGTTTCTTCCAAGTCCCAGATTGGGATATGCAGTGAGTCAACGTCACCGTGAAGCAGATTGTTGATAGTGTGCAGTGAATCAAAATCGCTGTGAAGCGGATCGGGAGAAGTGTATAGCAGGTCATCATCCCTGAGAAGTGGACTGAAAGGATCATGCAGCAAGTCAGCACCAGTGTGAAACAATCTGGGTCAAGTGTTCAGCATTCAGCATGACTATGATGCAGACTGGGAGGAGTGTGCAGCAAGTCAGTGTTGTTGTGAAGCAGACTAGGTGTGCAGTGAGTCAATATCATTTGAGACTTGTAATCTCTCTTCTGTGCTTTAAACTATTCTGAGGTTTTTTGTTTTAGTCCTACATTTCAAGAAAGTCGTCAATATATTTATATTAAGTAGGAGTGCCAATCCTATAAGGCAGAGCGGAGCGCAGGTGCATCTGGACAATGAGCTAATTGTTGACAGTGTGGGCATGAGGGGATGAATGACCCACTCCTATTCCTGTGGTCTGATGTATGCCTTTATAATATTATTGTACTGATTTGATAATATTGTACAGTAATCAATTAATACTGTTCCAGTCCATCATATGTTCAGTAATACCTTTCAATGGTTCCATGAATGTAATCTGAATCTTTTTAATGAAATGTTCCTATTTTAACACTTTTTAAATTTTTATTAATTAGCTATTGGGTACTTGGCAGGAAATATTAAAAAAGAAGTGTTGTTTTATTTTTCTCTAAAAGAAATACACGCAGGGCAGCAGAAGTCTGGATGGATGAATTCAAAAATTTCTACTATGCAGCAGTGCCTTCAGCTCGGAATGTGCCATTCGGCAAGTAGGTAGCGTTCATCTCATGCCA
Source organism: Hemiscyllium ocellatum (assembly GCF_020745735.1). Lineage (NCBI taxonomy): Eukaryota > Metazoa > Chordata > Chondrichthyes > Orectolobiformes > Hemiscylliidae > Hemiscyllium > Hemiscyllium ocellatum. The sequence goes on along the minus strand of NC_083403.1, from coordinate 102,763,421 downwards.
GTTTACGTTTACTGTGTATCTTTTGCTCTGCTCCTTCAAAAGATGCAGTTAGGCTATGTTTATGTAACTTTGTTAGGAGTTGACTCCACTTGAATCCTTAATATTTACATCTACATTTTACATATTGATTTGCTTAAGACTCTGTTGAAAGGTAAATACGAATGCTTCATTGTGTTGATTCTGTAATAATTTGTAGTTTGTACCAGTGGTACAGAGACCTAAACTGCTACAGTATGCTTATCCAGTTTTGAAATTTTCAAGTTGCCATCAATCATAATGGCTTTTCTGGGGGATATGTTCTAGATTTTCCACTGTGAAGAAGTGTTTTCTGACATCACCCCTGAACAGTCTAGCTCAAATTTTAAGGCTGTACTCTTTGTTGTAGAGTCACTCACCAGACAAAATAATTTCTTGCCATCCTCCCTCTCTGAAACATCTTGATTATATCACTATTTAATTTTCTGTACTCAGAGAGTATGCAAGTCTAGTTTATGTCACCAGTCCTCATGATTTAATTCTTTTCTACCCTTTTTACTTAATTTTAGGAAGTTAATCTGTCAATAATAAGTAATATTAAGTGGGGCTGATTGCCAACTATTAAGACTCAGTAGTCACTGATGGTGGTAGTACGTGGATGATACCTATTTAGGGAACACTGATTTGATATATCCAGTGAAAAAAGAAAACTGGAAATCATTTTCCTGGAACTGAAAACACCATAGTTAGCAATCTAAAAATATGAAGTACTTTAGGTCAGTCGGTTCAGTAAGATTAGTAAGATTAATGAGTAGGAGGAGAAAAGTGTAGGAGAAAGAAAACAAATCATTATAAATCAAGGACCTATCATAACCCAGAAGATCTACCAGCGAACAGTGACATGGTTCATGTATGCAAGAATTACTAGATAAGAAAAAAAACATGATCCATCTAGTTCTCCTCCTGCCATTCTTTAGTTGCATTTTATAATAGTAATCTGGTTCAGTAATTCCCCTTTGGGGAAGGAAATCTGATCCTAAAAGTGAGACCCACAATAACTTTCTGAAATAACTTATCAAACCACTATGAAGAAAATCAAATCACACTAAGCCAGGCAGGCCACCTGGTATTAACCTAGACTGTAAAAGCAACAAATGCACATCCAATCCAATTGGCCTTGCAGAGTCTTTCACGCTAACGTCTGGGAACTTGTGCCAAAATTGGGAAAGCTAACCCATGAATTAGTTAAACAATAACTTGACATAGTTAAACCACCAAATTATATCTTAGAATCTTGAAACTGGACTCCATGAAGTCTCTCTTAACATCAGTTCAAACATGGACAAGGAGTCTGACTATCACCTTCTGGGAGAAAGTGAGGACTGCAGATTCTGGAGATCAGAGCTGAAAATGTGTTGCTGGAAAAGCTCAGCAGGTCAGGCAGCATCCAAGGAGCAGGAGAATCGACGTTTCGGGCATGAGCCCTTCTTCAGGAATGAAGAGAGTGTGCCAAGCAGGCTAAGATAAGAGGTAGGGAGGAGGGACTTGGGGGAGGTGTGTTGGAAATGCGATAGGTGGAAGGAGGTTAAGGTGAGGGTGATAGGCCCGAGTGGGGGTGGGGGCGGAGAGGTCAGGAAGAAGATTGCAGGTTAGGAAGGTAGTGCTGAGTTCGAAGGTTGGGACTGAGACAAGGTGGGGGAAGGGGAAATGAGGAAACTGGAGAAATCTGAGTTCATCTCTTGTGGTTGGAGGGTTCCTAGGCGGAAGATGAGGTGCTCTTCCTCCAGCCGTCATGTTGCTATGATCTAACGATGGAGGAGTCCAAGAATCAGCATGTCCTTGTTTGAGTGGGAGGGGGAGTTGAAGTGTTGAGCCACGGGGTAGTTGGGTTGGTTGGTCCGGGTATCCCAGTGGTGTTCTCTGAAACATTCTGCAAGTAGGCGGCCTGTCTCCCCAATAAAGAGGAGGCCGCAGCAGATGCAGTAAATGATGTGTGTGGAGGTGCAGGTGAATTTGTGGCGGATATGGAAGGATCCCTTGGAGCCTTGGAGGGAAGTAAGGGGGGAGGTGTGGGCGCAAGTTTTGCATTTCTTGCGGTTGCAGGGGAAGGTGCCGGGAGTGGAGGTTGGGTCGGGTCACCTTCTGGCCTCCCTCAACTTAGGAATAACCACCTCCTTGTTTGGAAGAAGAACTTCATTGTCTATCATCTAGGGTGGCTGAGGGGGCCTGGAGCACATAGTCAAAAAACAACATGAGGGAGAAAGCTACTTGACATTGTCCTCCTCAGTTTACCTCTTGCAAATTCATCTGTCCATGACAGAATTGATAATAACCGTTCCATCTTCACGTGAATATCAAAGTCCTATCTTTTCATTGAGAACACAGACTTCCACCTTATGTAGCTCTACCATCATCCTATGTGTGACTACTTGAGAACAGACCTTGCAGCTCAAAACCATGTATTCATGAGGTGCTGTAGGTGATTAGCAGTAGTAGAATATATGAAACACCATGGTTTGGCCTTTCTCTCACTGTACCATTACTTCAAATTAGAGAGTCCTGAATCAATAAAGGGTGGAGTAACATGAGGCATGCCTTAAAATGAGGTGTTAATCTGGTAAACATACAATACCAGACTCCTTAAGACGTGGGCAATTAATAGAGCTAAAGTGATCCCATAATTAGACCAAAGCTCTATAGTTCTACCATACCTGTTCATGAATGGTTGCGGACAAATAATGGGAAGAGAATGTTCCACAAACATCCCCATGTTTAAAGATGAAGAAACCCAATAGGTCAGTACAAAGGACAAGTCTGATGCATTTGTAACCATTTCCAGCCAGAGGTTCTGAGTGGGTGATCCACTTCCACCCTTTCCTTAAGTTCCCAGTATCACAGACATCGTACCCTTCAAGTTGCATGCATGCAGACATTCCAGTATTGCTGACTAATTGCAGCATTGACTCAGGGTACCAGAAGGTGCTGCTGTGCAAGAGCTCCAAAAGCCCATGCAACTGGTGATAAAATTAGTGCGAATGCTGATCACAGATGCCTGATTTTAACCAATTCAGTTCATTTCATGTGATATTGAGAAAAGGCTGAAGTCTTGTGCCCAGAATTAGCCCCTTAGCCACATTGTTGAAGCACAGCTACTACATTGGTTTCTACCTAATAATTTGGAAAATTGCCTGTGCTGTCGAACAACAGCTGGCAAATCCACTCCAGTCAGTTACCACCCCTTAGTCTGCTGTCAATAACCAGCTAAGTTATAGATGGTATTAACTGATGTTCAGTTTGTTCTGCCAGGACCATCACTCCAGTCTTCATGGTTGCCTTGGTCCAGATATGGACAAAAGAGTAAATTTTAGAAGTGAGGCGGTACTGACTGCCCATTATATCAAGGCTGAATTCTACAAAAACTGCAATTGAAGAGAAACAAGTAGGAAATTCTATGCTGGCTGAAGCCATGCTTAACAGAAGAAAGCAAATCTTTTCAGCCCAAGATATTGTGCCCTTAAACCGCCCATCTTCAACTGCTTCACTGCTGACTCTTCTGTCCTCCATAAGGCCATATGTGTGAATGCTAACTGAGGTAACACAAAGGTAATTAGGGATGGATAATAAATGCTGGCCTTGTTAAACAGGCATTCCATGAACGGCCCTGGTTGCTTGTAAGTACTCTTGACGAGACCTCTGATGTCATGCTAATCTATCATATGCCATCTGCACCCTCTCCGTGACATGCATCATCTAACTGCAACTAGGCCAACCTCTTTCTCTTCTGTCCACTTCTTTGTCCTTTAGAAGAGGTCTCTGTGGTTTTTCAGTTCTAAACAAATGGCTAAAAAACTGACATTTTCATTTCAGGATGTCTCTTTTTCAGAGTTTTTTTTCCCTTTTGCAAATTATTTGTCTTGTGATTTGTATATGAAATTTTTAGCATGCTTCTTAGCATCCATATTTCAGAGGTCTGTATATTTTCCATATACTTTTGCTTATTGTCAAGGTTTCTGAGGCATTCATGAAAGTGTACCATGTTTGAGTTTTGTTTCCTTGTGACAAATTTGTCATCTTTGTTGTTAACACACCCTTAAACTTCATGTTTTCTTTGAACTGGCATTACTTTTGTCTTTCATAGTTGATGTATAGTCTAAACTTTGAGATTTTACTTGACCAACAATATTTTGTTGGGCCTGTTCTGATTCTGCACTTTTGTGCTGTGGTGTTAGCATATTTGTTATATTCTTGCCTCAATGTATACACCAGGAGTGCATCTAATTCTTTGAATACTTATTTCTTTGTATATAGATTGAATTTTTGACAAGTGTACACAGCCTTGTCAGACACCTCTCTTCACTTTTTGAAATAGGTCTAATTTTAACTCCCCCTGCTTGATATCCACTATTTGTGCTCAATTTAGGCTCTGGATAAATCTCATCTTTACATCAATGTTGCATTTCAGCCACGTGTCTACCATGATGTGATAAACACTATCAGATACTTTTCATAGGCTATGAAGTAAATGTTCTTGTCTAATTCTAGATATTTATCGAAAATTGTTTTTAGATTAGGTACCATCCCTTATTTCTACTCAGGTCTAAATCCAGACAGTGTTTCATCAATCTCTGCTTCAATGCGTTATTATTTATATTTAGGCAAACATTAGGTGCTTCAAGTGACTTGAGACATTGATTATTTATTAAATTACCTAAGAAACCTCAAGCAATGTAGTGCAGTCATTTTAGAACAAGTAACTTAATGAGTTATCTCATTAAAGTGATCTTGAAAATAATGATGGAAAAAAAGTGCATTTGAAGCAGAGATCCCATGAACAAAAAAAATTCACAAAGTTGTTGGTTAATCATTGCAATTAATCTCCATTAAGTTCAGTCTCGCGGCAAAGAAAATAATGGAGGTTCAAAGTGACCTCATCTGGCTAACAATACTCTGGGTTTTATAAACCATTTCAATTTTAATTTGTCTCTATGACCTGTTTCAAAGGCGCAAATAACAGCAAGCTTTTGCTATTGAAGAATACTGAACTACATTTTGGAATTACATTTCTTTTTGTTAATTAATGATAACATTTCGAATTTGACTTTACAGTAGCACTGCAAATGTGATGCTAAACTGAGTCTGTATTTCCTCCCTTTGAATGGAAAAGATCCAAATGGCATTATTTCAAGATGACCAAGAACTGTCCCTGGTGTCTTGAACAATATTTCTTCCTGAATGAACATCATTAATGTAAAGTATCTGATGATTATCATATTGTTTGTGGGTGATTTCTGTGCACAACTTAACTGCCATGTTTCCTATGTTACAATGTGACCGAACTTTAAAAGTACTTTATTAACTGTTAAAGCACTTAGGGGTTTCCTGAGGATGTGAAAGGTGCTAAAGAAATGTTTTCATTTTGTTCCCTCAGTATTCAGAGCAGGTTAGAATTGAAGAAAAAACTGGCCTGTAAACCATTTAAGTGGTACTTGGAAAATGTTTATCCAGAGCTAAGGTAGGTTACACATTCAGTTCTGAATAACTGATATCCCTAGCACTGAAAGCTTGTTACCCCCATTGTCTGCTACATTTCTATACCATAAAGAGCTTTGAATAAGTTTCAAGCAATTAATCTCCACTGTTCACAGAAATTCTTTCTCAAAACACTTCTGAAATAGAATCAGAACCTCATTTCCTGACAGAGATTTTACGTACTGCAACACTTATATACTTTCAAGAGATCTTCACAGTAACAGGCAAACTTTTGTCTGAAGAAGTCCTTGTTATGTTTTTTTAACATCAGTGTCCATTGTTTATTGGTGTTTACATGAATGTGATTTGAGTAAAAAGTGAGGTCTGCAGATGCTGGAGATCAGAGCTGAGAATGTGTTGCTGGTTAAAGCGCAGCAGGTCAGGCAGCATCCAAGGAACAGGAAATTCGACGGTTTCCTGATGAAGGGCTTTTGCCTGAAACGTCGAATTTCCTGTTCCTTGGATGCTGCATGAACGTGATTTGACCAATTTGATTGACATTGGTATATTGGGTTAGCACTATCACAAGGAACAGGAAATTCGACGTTTCGGGCCAGAGCCCTTCATCAGGAATGAGGAGAATGTGCCAGGCAGGCTAAGAGCCTGCCTGGCACATTCTCCTCATTTCTGATGAAGGGCTCTGGCCCGAAACGTCGAATTTCCTGTTCCTTGGATGCTGCCTAACCTGCTGTGCTTTAACCAGCAACACATTTTCAGCTCTGATCTCCAGCATCTGCAGACCTCACTTTTTACTTAGCACTATCACAGACATTAACTGTACCATTGACATCTACCTGACAATGTGGAAAATTGCCAAAATATGTTTTATACACAAAAGGCAGGACAAGCCCAATCAGTACACTCTCGATCCTCCTTAAAATGATGGAAAGTGTCATCAATAGTGTTATAAAGCAACACTTGCTAAACAATAACCTGCTCAATGATATTTAATCTGGGTTCCATGGCGGCCACTCAGCTCCTGACCTCATTATATTGTTAGTTCAAACATGGACAAAAATGCTGAATTTCAGAGATGAGGTAAGAGTGGCCGCCCTAGGTTGTATTTGACTGAGTGTGGCATCAAGGAGCCCTAGCAAAACTGGAGTCAACAGGAATCAATGGTAAAATACTCTCTAATTGGATTCATGCCTGGCCAATAGGAATATGGTTGTGGTTGTTGGAGGACTGTCATCTCGCTTCCAAGATATCTCTGCAGGAGTTCCTCAGGGTAGTGTCCTAGGCCCAAACATCTTCATCGATGGCCTTCTCTCCATCATAAAGTCAGAAGCGGGGTTGTTGGCCAATGATTGTGCAATGTTCAGCACCATTCTTAACTCCTCAGAAACTGAAACAGTTCATGTTCAAATGCAACAAGATCTGAACAATGTCCAGGCTTGGGTTGGAAGGTGTCAAAATACATTTGAACCACACATTTGCCAGGCAATGACCTTCTCCAATAAGAGAATATCTAGCTGCTGCCCCTTGACATTCAATAACATTACTATCACTAAATCCTCTGCTGACAGCATCCTGGGGGCTGCCATTGACCAAAAACTCAACCAGACTCTCCACATTGACTACAAGAGCAGGTCAGAGGCTAGAAATATTGTGGCAAGTAACACCTCCTGACTCCCCAAAGCCTGTCCACCATCTACAAGGTACAAATCAGGAGTGTTATTGAATATTCCCCACTTGTCTGGATGGGTACAGTTCCAACAACACTCAAGAAGCTTGACACATTCCAGGATAAAGTAGCCTACTTGATTGGTACCACGTGCACAACTCTTTCCACCACTGATGCTTATTAGCAGCAGTGTGTACTAACTACAAGTTGCACTGCAGAAATTCACTGAAGACCCTGACACAGCACTGTCCAAACCCATTGTCACTTACATCCAGATGGATAAGGACAGCAGATGCATGGGAACACCACCACTTGCAAATTCTCCTCCAAGCCAATCACGATCCTGACTTGGAAACATATTGCCCTTCCTCTTCCCTTCCTAGCAACATTATGGGTATATCTATAGCAAATGGACTGCAGCAGTTCAAGAAAGCAGCTTACCACTACCTTCTTGGAAGCTATGAATGGGCAATAACTGCTATACATAGTGATTTGTATCCCACGCCATTGAGCTGAGAACTCAAGCACACAAAAAGACAATTGAATTTGTTTGTTGCAGCATTCAATGGACCTTAGCATGATATGAGCCAGTAACATGCACAGCTGCTTCTGCTGAAAATAAATAGGATACTTAAGAAGCAACTTCAGAATTAAAGGACAAAGAAAATTTACAGCCCAGGAACAGGCTAAACCTATTGCCTAATTCCTAAGCATCTGTATCACTCTGCTCCCCACTTATTCATGCATCTGTCCAGACACACCTTAAATGAATCTACTGTGTCTGCCTCTACTACCTCTGTTGGCAACACATTCCAGGCACCTACCACTCTCTGTGTAAAGTACTTGCTATGTATAACCCCCTTAAAGTTTTCACCTCTCACCTTGAACACATGTTACTGTTTAATACCTCTCGTTATTGAATCCCTCACCCTGGGAAAAGGCTTATCTCTATCTACCCTGTCTATACCTTTCATGATTTTGTAGACCTCAATCAGGCCCCCCCCCGATCTTTTTTCTAATGAAAACAACCATAACCTACTAAACCTTTCTTCATAGCTAGCACCTTCCATACCAGAAGAATAAATAAATAAAGAAGTTTGCCCTTTGATAATGTATGCATCTGCCCAGTTTAAATAGGAGAGACTGGAATAACTCAGTTGACAACATACAGCTTCTATTTTTCATTCATAGCAACACATTTGAGTACGTTTGAGGCACTTAATGTTGGAGTGTTATGTACATAACAGTTTTATTGATATACAGAACATTTCCAGAAAACAGTCACACCAGATTTGAAATATTAACTCTGTTTCTCTCCCCACACATGCTGCCAGTCCTATTGGGTTTTGCCACTGTTTTCTATTTTTGTTTCAGACTGCCAGCATCTGCAATATTTTGCTTTTATCACAGAGACAGCAGCTTTAGTTTTCGATATCTTTCAAACACTCTCAAGAGCAGTTGAAAATCATCCTCTTATATATGCATTAAATTTCATCTACATCAAAGATACATGTCGTAAATAAGACTTTTAATCCCAAATACTTTGAAGGCAGTATATTGACCCAAACAGTTGCAGTGGCACAGTTCAAAGATCCTTTCCTCAAACAAAACTTTGACTTAATTGTTTTTGACACCATTGAAAATATGACTATCTTAACATTATCTTTTTATACTGTGGTTAATAGGTCCCTTTACCTATTTATTATTCATTCCCTCAAAAGTATACCTCAATAGCTTATGACAGACTTCATTACTGTCCCTGAATTCTATGCTCAAACACTTATACACAATGTTCAGACACGAAAAGCAAAAACCAAGTAATGCTTTTATGGTACTTTACATCCACCTTGTTCATCTTGAGAAGTCAGTTGCTCTGAGACATTATGAACTTTGATTGTTAACCCTTAATCACCAACATTAGCGTTCAACATATAACTCCTGAGAACATGTAGCAAGAGCTGGCTTTGGTAAAGTGGACATCGAACTTTTACTGTTTTGCATTTGGTATGGAAGAAAGGAAGAAAGAAAGATATCCAAATTAAATCTGACTGTGCTTTCTATTGGGTGGTTACACTGCACAGAGAAAAGCTTAACAATAAGTAGTCACACCACCCTCTACAGAAAATGATACAAAGAGAAATAACAGATTTAAAAAGCACCAGATGTATGGTGAGAGACGCAAATAGAAAATGACAAAACTCTAGCCAGAGAGACAATAGCCAACCTCCTGGACAAGCAGAACAGACAACATGCCAAGGAATCTATCAACAAGGACTGCATACTCGAACTACTAGACCTGTGTTTGACGATGCACTTTACATTTAACAACCAAATATATGAATAGACCAATGGAACACCTATGGGCTCACCCATCTCTGGGCTCATAGCAGAAGCTGTGATGCAAAGACTGGAACAAACAGCCCTCCCACAAATCCAACTCAAACTCTGGATCAAATACGTAGACAATCCTATTACCATTAAGAGAACAGAAATTGAGATCACACACTGGATTATCAACACCATGCTCACAGGGATCAGATTTACGAGAGAGGAGAAAACCAGCAATCAACTCCCAATCCTGGATGTGATGATCGAAAGAATACAGAGTGGTGAATGCACTACAAGTGTACAGGAAAGCCACACACTCTGATCAGGTCCTGCACTGTAACAGCAACCACCCGAACATGCACAAGAGAAGCTGCATTAGCACGTTGTTCGAAAAGGCTACAACACACCGCAGCACTCCCGACCTACGAAGGGAAGAAGAAAAACATTTCAACGGAGTATTTGCCAAGAACGGATATCCCTGCAACAGAAAATGCGATGAGGACATATTGAATGGCGGTGCAGGCTCGAAGGGCTGAATGGCCTACTCCTGCACCTATTGTCTATTGTCTATTGACATGTCACGACCTAACTCACTAGCAACACTACCTTACATAAACAAATTTCAGAACTGATAGCCAGGCTTCTGACATGGGATACATAACAACCCATAAATCTACAGCCACGCTCAGATGACTCACCAGGACCAAAGACCCTCTACCAACATATGCAAGACAAATATAATTTACAAGATTCCTTTCAACGACTGCATGAAACACCAAATTGGACAAACAGGCAGACGACTAGCAATCAACATCCATGAACACCAACTAGCCACTAAACGCCACGACCAGTTGTCCCAAGTAGCCCCACGCACACGTGACAATGACTGGGACAACACAATGATAATAGGACAAGCCAAACAGAGAACAGCAAGAGAATTTGTAGAAGCATGGCACTCATCCATCGACTCCCATCAACAAGCACATAGATCTAGATCCAATATATCGTCCACTACAACAAGCAACCGGAAGTAGCAGGAATGGAACCAAGTAAATTCAAGAAGACACAGTACAGCAGTGCGTCACAGGACGCTCCAAAACATTGAAGAGGTCACTGAGACAGGGGATGAAACATCTGCAAATCAACTTCCCAGCTCAGCGAACGTATCCAGAACTACAAGTAAAGATTAAAGAATATAAAGAAGGTGCTAGTTAAGGGGAATGTTGTAAAAGGTCAGGTAAAGAAATAGAAGGTCACAGTAGAACCAGAAGTGCTGCCTAACCTGAATTTTATCAGCACTTTCTGTTTTTATTCCAAATTTCCAGGATCAATATTTTTGATTAGTACTTACCTTTTGTAAAATTGCGTCCACCTTTTAGTTTTACAATTCCTGTAAAAAGAAATCTCCTTACCACTCTGCAGTTCTTATTCTTATTGCCATAATTTATGTGTGTGTCTGTGTGCCTGTGTTTATTTTTTTATCCATGTAGATATCACATTTTTGTCTCTGCATTTTGGTACCTGTTTTAAAAGGAATAAAATAGAAACTGAATACTGAAAATGTGGTATGGCAGGGAAAGAGATACATGAGTGATTGGTGACCATTTTTGGCAGTTGAGCCAGATACTATATACCACACAAGCCAGGACCTTTTGTACAATACTGTGTCATTGATTGCATGTAGTTCATGGCAGGAAGAGAGTCCTCACCAACCTGAGGAGAACCTTTGGATGAACTCATGGTACATGCACGCACAAAAACACACTTCCATGAATAGATATACATAGGTATACAAACAACCACAGCGACACTGTGTACAGACATGCCGGTCTTGAGGGCAGTTATATTAATTTTACCCATAATAAAATCTTTGCCGTTTGTGCTCGCTGAGATTTAAGTCCCAATAAGAAGGATATTCTTTCTCATTTTTGGAAGAGTCATTAAAATAAGGCCCATCTTTCTTCTTGGCTACATAACCCCACAGCAATATTCAAAGAGAAGGATAATTTTCTTTGGTACCCTAATACTTACCCTCTAAAAATTATTAAAAACAGATGCATTGTTCATTGTTACCTTGTCTTTGTAGTTTCATTTGTGTAAGTTGGCTGACACATTTTCTAAGTGACTGCAATTCAAATCAAAAATTTCATTGATTTCAAAATGCTTTGGGATGTGAAGAAGTTGTGATAAGTGATTACAGAGTCGTATTGAATACAGCATGGAAACAGACCCTTCAGTCCTTGCTTTCATGTATAGTTTGGTGTTTTGTTCATATATGTATAAGCTATCCAATTCAGTTTGTTCACGTGCTATAATAATAACTTTGTTGTTTCTTTTTTTAGGGTCCCTGATCACCAAGATATTGCTTTTGGAGCTTTACAACAAGGTTCCAATTGCCTGGACACACTGGGCCACTTTGCAGATGGTGTTGTGGGTGTCTATGAATGTCACAATGCAGGAGGCAATCAGGTATGCAGTTATTTCATTATTCCTGATTAATGATTTAAGTTTTACTTTGCAGTGCATTAAATCGCTAATTCCTATGGTAAAGAGGGTTGTCTTTACACAGGGCTGTCTTTCCAATTCATCTTAATCCGTCTTTATTGCCTCCCAGAAGACATTGAGTTGACCATTTAGTCAGGTAATAAAATTACATGTAGTTCCAGACTGGGTAGGAAAGACAGATTTGATTCCCTGAAGGACATTAATTAAACCAGTTGGCTTTTCACATTATGACATCTTTCCCTGTCACTCCTTTGTGGTGTCTGTTCATAAATCATTAGATTTAATTAATTCAATTACCTAACTTGCTATGGTGAGCTTTTGATTTACTGTGCGTTTGGGTTGCAGGTCTCCTGTTGTGCAGAGGAGAAGAATATTCAGAGAAAGAAATATATGTCAGTCTTGTACTGAAACATACATTCAGTCCTTACTCTGTTTTCTTTCTGCTTTTTTTTATCAGGAATGGGCACTAACAAAAGGCAAATCAGTGAAACATATGGATTTGTGCCTTACTGTGGTCGACCGGGTGGCTGGTTCTCTCATAAAGTTGCAAGGATGCAGAGACAATGACAGCAGACAGGTAGGTAAACAGTATTGTAATAGCAGGTGATTATAATGGTGCTTGTTATTTATTGCTCAAACTTTTAATCATAGCATTGTGAAAAATTAGAAACTGTTTTACTGTTTCAAAATATTTATAGATTTCATAGAGTGCAGTACAAACAACCCCATTCTGAGAAGCTTGCATGCAAACAGTTCCCTGGCAATTGTCTGTTCAGGCAGTTCACCCCTCACAGGTAAATAAAGTTTCCGCTGAGTGAAACTATCCTGGGTCTAGCAATCATTGTCTAATTTTTACTTTGTTTCAAGATTATCCCTCTACTCCTCAATTGTTTGCTTACATTAAGGACAGAGATATCTATTGTCTCTACAATGCTCTTATACTCTTGTGACCAATATAGAATTTAAGAGAAACTTTGTTAGCCAGAAAGTGGTGAAACTTGTTATAACAAATAATTGAGATGAATGGCACAGATTCAAGAGAAAGCCAAATAGACAAAGAGTAACAAACATATTAATTTTATGTGGTTTGAAGAACACACGAGTAGGTGGAGGCTTCAGTGGAGCATAAGACTAGAACAGTTTGGCCAAATGATCTGTTTCTGTGTGATAAATACCATGTAATTTTGAGCTGAACTTATCATGTACTTTTCATGATAACCAATTCCTGTTTGATATTCTTTTACAGAAATGGGAACAAATTGAGAATAACTCAAAACTAAGGCATGTGGGCAGCAATCTTTGTCTTGACAGTCGGAACACCCGGAGCGGCGGACTCACTGTAGAAGTCTGCAATCCATCCCTTTCACAACAGTGGAAATTCACTCTTAATTTACAGCAGTAATAGATATGGACCATTAAATTTTGGAACTTTCAATGTGGACAATATTTAAATTGGTAAATCAAGTTTGCATTCAACCATATACCTCGATTTTTGAAAGAGTTCCATATTACATCTTTCTTTGAATTAATGTATCGAGTGTCTAAACTTGTTGGTTTCAATTACTTTATAAATGTATATTATTTCTTTTCAATTAGCAAAGTCCCTTCCCTTCTGATCTTAAATAGGACGGTACACACACATTTCCATCACAGCAAGAATCATTTCAGTCCTTCTGTTGTGGAAGTTTCCCAAATAAGAATTTCTGTTCTATAGGAAATGCACTGCACTGAAAATAAAGGCTGCTTATGAGGACATCAAACATTTGCGCCTTTAAAGAAGGTGGTGTCCAGCTCTGTACTGTTTCAAAATTCACATTAGTTTTTATGATTAATTTTTGTATTGACTATTGTCCAAATGCAAAGCTACTGTGTCTTTCTCTGATGTTCAGTTTTTTGCTGTGGTGTACAGATGCCACAACTGTAATTCAGCATATGATGAGTTTTGTAAGCCATGAAGAATTGATTAAAAAAGGCAAGAACGATGTTGGAAAGCTAAACGATATCCAAAAAAAGTCACGTGCTCTTCTTGCATTTTATGTCTATGTTACATTCAGCTAAATCTCAGCACTTTTCTTATTTCTTTCTGTGCCCGGGGTAGGTGGGTGTGGGGAGGTATAACATCGCAATTACAAGGCACTAACACTTGCCAAGTGTTATTTAATGGATCAAAGTCAGTTGACAACTCAAAGATATTTTATATTTATTATGTAAGTAGCTGTGTTAAGAGACTAATGCACCAACATCATTCCTTTCATTTGTGATTCCAGCTTGCACTTTCTGTAAAATCATCCAATAATTGACCAGCGAGGTTATTCTACATTGATTTTTCTTTTCAAATGATGTCTAACATGTGCCTTTCTTATTCCAGGTTAATTAACAACAAAAATATAATTCCAAGGTGATCATAGTGCACCCATGCAGTGGCAGTATTTTTTCATTCTATTTATATCTGTCATTTGTAGGTTTATGGGAATTGTTTTCTAAATTGATTGCTAAGTGTACTGAAAGCAGTAGGAAATTTAAATAAAATGGTTGTGTTCCTCTGCCTTCCAACTCACTTCTGCTAATAGATATCAATATTTTAGTATCAATTTTCTGTAAAGTCTTATTTCATTTATATTTATTTAGTTTATCAAATTGATGACTATCTTGTCAGGCTACACCATGCTAAGATTTAATGAGCACAATGCAATAAGTGTCTGGCACAACCAGAATATCAAAGGATGATTGAAATGAGAAACATCTGTATCTCTTGTCCCTCCAAACCCTCTCACTTATGCCCTTATCCACCTATATCTGTCACTTTATTACTTTTTTTCCTATCTTGCCTCAGTCTCTGCTTCTCTGACTGTACTATGTCTTTGTGTGAATGGACAGACAATGACTTTATTACCAACTTTAAAAGTATAAACTGTGTGTAGTGAAACATCCAAGTTCTTCTTGGAAAGAAAAATTTTACTGCTGCTGAACATGGGGTTTGATGTTAGTTTTCAAATAAAATGTTTACATGCCACAGTGTGCCAAAGTTCATTACGTAGTAAGAAGTGTCATCCTCTTCATCTTTGACTATCTTAACATTTTAAATACTACAACTATTTCCTTCTAATAAAGTCCCATTTTTAAAAAGCTTTTGCAATTCCCAAAATGCAAAGCTTGGTGGAGAAACGTAAATATCAGTGTTTATCTCCAAATAACATCAGACTTGCTTTTGCTGAGAAGTAATGTGACTATTGATTTTTTTTGTGTAAATGTCTGTAATTTCTTTTCTCAATTCTGATTCTTAACTTTTGTAAAGAGTAATGTTAGTGTTTTGTGCAACTGTCACTATAGAGTGTTTGAACGATGCCAAGTGTCATTTCATAATGACTCTCCCTACATTTTTTTCTCACTAATCTACAAAGCATGATCTTACACATACTTTTTAAATAGATGTGATGGAAAGCATCTTTGAAATTGAATTAACTTTAATAAACTTTATACCTTTAAATTCCAATTTTTCATGTTTTATATAACAAAAACTTTAAAATACGGAGGAAAATCTTGCACTTTTCGTCCTTTGGGACATCCCAGGGTTGTGATGGATCTCTCCTATCCAAAGTACTTTGAAATGTTCTCACTGCTTTAATATGTAGTGTTTGCACACAGTAAAGTTCTCCAGATGATGTTGTGCTAATGATGAGATAAAACTTGATGCGTTGAGAGATTATTAGTGGCCAGAAATTCAGTGCTTCTTAAAATAATGTTATGATATCAAGGGTTCTGTGGTGAATACAGATCCAAAAGATGACACTACTGACAGTGTTGCGCTTCCTTGATATTGTACTTGTAGATTCTGTACTCAACAATCTAAGGATGTGACTTACACTCAGGTGATCATTGTCCAATGAGCCAAGATAGACTCCACACAATTTGAATTCTTGATATTAGATCAATTTTTCATAGTATATACAACACAACATTTACTGTTCAAAATGAAACATTCAACAGTGATGAATCTCAAGTAGTTATTTCTTGACCCTTCGTATAATAGAATCCTTTGTACAACTGAAGAGAAAAATGCAAGACTACCTATCTATAATAATCCTCTTTTGCATTGCACCCATCTATTCACTCAACCATCTCCAAGTTCTCATGCCTTGCTACTGGTTGCCTTTTTATGATATCCACTAACAATCCTTACTCTTTCACAATCAATCAATCATTCAGTAATCCCCAGTAAGATAAGCAAATTAATTACAACTATAGATGTGCTGTAACCAAATGCCCAAGCTGTTGAAGTGACACTACTGAAATAGCTTCTTCATAATGGTTAGTGCCTCATTAAACATCAATATAACAGCACCCTTTAATAGGAGTATACTATAACTATCCTGTTGCTAAAGGTGTCCTCATACTGTGTTTGAGAACTATTAGACATGTAAAGTTCAGAGCCCTACTGGTACTTAAGTTGGATTCCCAATTCTGACCATATTTTTCTTGTCCCAGAGAGATTGTGCAAGTGAGACATTTATGAGGAGAATGTCTCATAATATTGTCTTAACTACTTCTCACTCACTTTATTACAGAAAGAATAAGTTATATGTACAATTTTCCAGGATCACTTTATTGTAAATTGTAACATACATCATTTTAAATACAACATATTTAATATACAGGGCACTTTTATTGAGACACATTGCTTGATAAAAATCAAAGAAATAGGATATGGACCCCACATGAAAGCGGACAGTAACTCTGCATGCTGTGTCCAAATCAGATTTAGAATTGCACAATATCCTTCATCCACTCTATAATTATACAGTTCATTTAGGGATACATTCCACTCGAGCAGTCAAATCCTCCAACTGTAAAGCTTGCAAGACACTTGTAGGAAAGAGTTTCATCAAGATAAATCATCAATTGTATCAACACAATCGTACATCTATCATAATCCAGATGCATCTAACTGCTTTGCTGAGCTGACTGACTGAGCTTCAATAATCCAACACCAAAAGGGTGTAGCTTATTTCATTGTAAACTACCTCCATGTAATGTCCTAAGGATTTAGCATTCTAAGCAACAACTTCTAATCCTTTGCAGTGATAAAGAACAGTCAGTGAATAAACAACTTATGATTGGTGCAGCATCCAGTAAATGCAGTACATCCCACAGACTGAATTCTGAACATGATATAATAGCTAGTTCAATGTAAACATTCAAAATGCATAATAAGTCTTTGTAATAAATATCTATACAGGGCTGTTAGATTGTACAATGTAGTGAATTATTAGGTGCTAATGTATTATGGAACAATTAGTCATTAAGTTTCATACTTTTGGAAAAAAGAAAGTTACAAGATTGCTTGCAATGATGTTACTTTTCCAGGGGTGTACAATTTGAATATAAAAAAAAGTGTACATTTTACTTCTCCACATATATAAAATGCCACAATTAGACCACAATTCAAAGATTATGCTATTGTTCCAGTTCTATCCAAGTTGAACACTTCATTCAATTTTGCAGAAGTAATTACATCAAAAGGTAGGTTACATTTGGATTTTCCAGGTCGTTTTAAATGGCAGTACCAGTCTCCAGATTCCTTGCAAATAGTGTTGTGGTCTTCAGTTGGCCTTGCTGTTCCATGGCAGAACTGGGAATTAAAGGATATACTTGCTGCAAATTTCAAGGAAAAGCTGGACAGCGAGAATAATGTTTGATGGTTATGACAAGAGTGTGAAATGTTGTTTAGCCCTGTGAATGCAGTGCAACAATTTGACCTTGGCACCTATGCTGCCAATGTTATCATTCCAAGGGGAATTGTTCCTCAATTCCAAGCAACTCTTTGACCAGTTTTTCACCAAACTGTACCCGTGTGTAGCGCCTGACTAGATATGCCTCTGACATCTTGTACAAGATGTATGAATTATTGACAGCAATACTGAGAACAAACCAGAACACTTGCTGCCAGGTCTTGTTTGCCTTGTGTGATATAAAGTACCTGTGAAGGGAACAAACACAATTATAAAAGCATATGAGTGCGTACATACAGGAAAACTATCCCAATTGGCAGGAAGCTCTGCAGTCTAAGAACATGGATTTGAGATAATTAGTTTAAGAAAAAGGGACAGATTAGAATTTGATCAATACTGTGAGATGTCATGCTCTCGTGGGATTGAACAGAAGAATCTATTAATCAAATTAAAAGTTTGTGTCCAGACTGCCCTGGAATAACATTCCATTTTCTCAACTGAGGAATGTTACTTCTGAACGTGGACGAATAAAAGCTCTTGCTGATTTGTTCATTAGT
The DNA here is from genome assembly GCF_020745735.1 of Hemiscyllium ocellatum. Classification (NCBI taxonomy): domain Eukaryota; kingdom Metazoa; phylum Chordata; class Chondrichthyes; order Orectolobiformes; family Hemiscylliidae; genus Hemiscyllium; species Hemiscyllium ocellatum. The sequence continues at coordinate 102,745,173 of NC_083403.1, read as the reverse complement.
GTCCTTAAGTAAGGTTGATTTAACACATCCTGCTTGGGATAGTTTACTGGGGTAATTCAATCAACACCAGAATGCATTATACTTTCTTTAAACAGAGATGACTCACAAGGGCGGAGATGAACACAACCACTAAGAGATTGCATTATCAGACTCAAAATTTAACTCTAATTTGGGTCATAAAAGGGGCTGGATAGTAAACACTTGTTAGCACTGATGTTTGTTGAGGTCAAACTAGCTCCATCAGTTTTCTCTGCTAAATCTAGCTCTTTCATTCCAGTGCCTCTTATTTGTGTACGAAGTCAAGGAGAAGAAATAGATTTCCGTGTTGGAGGACTAATATCAGATCCTGGAGGCTGGGAAGGAAAGGTTACAGTTCTGATATGAGACTGCAATTTCTAAGACACATCATTTTCTAGTTATGGTCAATTTAATTGAAGCTTGATTATATTCAATTAGCATAATAATTGAGACAATATAAAGAGCATCAAGACTAAAAGCCCAAGATTCCTTATGAAATCTAGATAACAGAAAAGATTCAATAACAATTCACCAGAAAATACTTGGAACAAGCAGCTGCTGTCTCAGGACATATAAATGTTAGGGATATCAGATTCATTCAGGGTTGCAAGAGAAATGGAGGAAGGTATCACTAACTTGTCATTACAATTCGTTTCAAAAATTGGATAAATCACAACATGCATTCCACCTCCTCTCTACATTGCCCAGCAATGCTTTCAAAGTATCCTTCAAACATTTGGTTATGTGAGGCGGTCAAGCCAACACCCTAGTTATTTCTTGCTATATTTTGTATCTTTCAAATGAAGATCCCAAATAAAGTAACTTACTAATTACAACAATTTGGGTGCTAAAAGCAGGCAAATGCTTTAAAGCCATAAGTAAATCACCATTCTTGGATCCATTAAATCCAATTACAGTTCTTGTATAGTTTTAACAATGTGGATTTTCACCAATACTTTGTCATTCCATATACTGCTCTCAGATAAAAAGGACCAGAGTTCAAACTCACTTGCTGTACTTATCATCATATTTGCAGATGTAGCCAAGATGAGCAGCAAAAGCCTCTACTGCTAAAGGACAGCGAATCTCTCCACTCTTCCTTCTAATTATGACACCTATAGGAACAAAAGGATTTGATCATGGTAAGAAAGTGGTTATTTAAGCAACTGTAGTATCTTAAAAAATTAAAATGATCTACTGATCAGGATTTTTAAAGTCTTGAAAATGTGATTGCTTTTTATCTACACAACAGCACAGCATCGACATTGAAAAACAAAACATTTATCTCTGCTCAAATAGACTTTCATTTCGGTTTTTGATTTAAACTCAACATATGTGGCAGGAAGCTTCTTCCTTAGAGATTCCACTTGGGAGACACATCTGAAGCAAGCAGACTTTTTTTAAATAAGTAATGAGAAATGTTGTAAGCGGAAGTGAAAAATATAGGTTATAGAATTCCAATTACTGCCCTAGATTTCAAACTCCCAGAAGACTACTTGTAATGAAGAATCACCTAATTCATTTTTCCTTTTATCTCTACATTGCATTGCGCCAAACCTATGCACACTCTAGGTTGACCAGCCAGTGGATTGCTTCTAGAACATAGAACATAGAAAAATACAGCGCAGTACAGGCCCTTTGGCCCTCGATGTTGCACCAACCCAAGCCCACCTAACCTACACTAGCCCACTATCCTCCATATGCCTATCCAATGCCCGTTTAAATGCCCATAAAGAGGGAGAGTCCACCATTGCTATTGGTAGGGCATTCCATGAACTCTCAACCTGCTGAGTAAAGAATCTACCCCAACATCTGTCATATACCTACCTCCCATTAACTTAAAGCTATGCCCCCTCGTAGTAGCTGACTCCATACGTGGAAAAAGGTTCTCATTGTCAACCCTATCTAAACCCCTAATCATCATGTACACCTCTATCAAGTCACCCCAAAACCTTCTTTTCTCCAATGAAAACAGCCCCAAGTGCCTCAGCCTTTCCTCATACAATCTTCCTACCATACCAGGCAACATCCTGGTAAACCTCCTCTGCACCCGTTCCAATGCCTCCACATCCTTCCTATAGTATGGCAATCAAAACTGCACACAATACTCCAGATGCGGCCGCACCAGAGTCTTATACAACTGCAACATGACCTCAGGACTCCGGAACTCAATTCCTCTACCAATAAAACCAGTACACCATATGCCTTCTTCACAGCACTATTTACCTGAGTGGCAACTTTCAGAGATCTGTGTACATGGACGCCAAGATCTCTCTGCTCATTAACACTACCAAGTATCTGACCATTAGCCCAGTACTCCATCTTCTTGTTACTCTTACCAAAGTGAATCACTTCGCACTTACCTACATTGAACTCCATTTGCCACCTTTCTGCCCAGTTCTGCAGCTTATCTATATCCCGCTGTAACCTGCCACATCCTTCCTCACTGTCAACAACTCCACCAACCTTCGTATCATCCGCAAACTTGCTCACCCAACCTTCTAGCCCCTCCTCCAGGTTATTTATAAAAATGACAAACAGCAATGGTCCCAAAACAGATCCTTGCGGAACACCACTATTAACTGATCCATTCCTATCAATCTCAAAAACCAGGGAATCACTTGCTACGATTTATCCTGCTCCCACAACATTAACTGAGATGTGTCAAGGGTCCATCATTTGTTTGTCTATAGCTGTCATCAGTCTCCAAGAAGGTTGAACACCATGAATCACTTCCTTTATGCTGTACTGCCCTTGCACATTCTGTCTGCATACAGTCCACTATATCCATGGTTTCCTCTGCTTCCACCTCTCATGTTCTCCATTGATCTCCTTTCTGTAATTAACTAATGTGATCAAAGTATTTTTTTGTTATTACACCAATTTCCTCTTTATTGCAGCCATTTTGAGCACATTCTCAAGTTTTTTTAATGTAGGCTGTGCTCATCACTATGCTCACATCAGAAATGCATTCAGCTTTTCAATAGTTCTTGTTTATTGTTCATGTTTCTAAATCATAAATAATAAAAGTGACCAAATGCAGCATCTCAGCATCTTTTTCTAAGGCTCAAGTTCAGTTCCTTTGATATTAACGTCCCTCATTCTGACAAAGCTGACCCTTCAAACCTCAATCACATTTTCATTGACTGATAATGATACATATATGACCTTTTCATTTGCTCCAGAACTTTATCCATTTACTACAATATTTACTTCTGGGATGAGCTTGCTGATCATCACTGGTTAATAATGAATGTGAAGAAAACTCAGACAATGTTCCTCAATTAGTTACAATTCTGACCGCCTCTTCTTGCCATGTCATTAATGCAGCATCATTTGTGCATCTCAAATTGCTGTGTTTCCACCTCACAGCATTTCAGCCTGGTGAATCCTATGTCTCTGAAGAAAGCTTTAGTATACAGGTTGAATGGTTTTGGGGACATACCAATTCTCTGATACACTTTTTTGATTGATTTGCCAAACCTCTGTTGATTCCATACAGATTGAGTTCTTTCAATTGTTTGTCAATATCTAGATTGCCTAAGCACTCCATCTATTCTTGACCAGTTTCTCATTCACACATTGCCCCTCAGCAACACAGTTTGAAGCACAATATTAATTTTCCAATGTACACTGATAACACACAGCTCTACCTAGCCAAAACAATTCTTGACTCTATTGATACTAAATAAGCAAACACTGTACCCAGTATCCTGTACTGGATGAGCAGAAATCTTATCTAATTAACTACCAGCAAGACTAAAACCGTTATATTTGATCATTCTCAAAATGCCATTCCCTAGTACTGATTTCATCCTGTTCCCTGGCTAAAGTCTGACGTTTAACCAAACTGTTTGCAACTTTGGCATCATTTTTGATCCAAAGATGAGTTTCCAACCTCATATTTGCACTCAAGGCTACCTGCTGCCACTTCTGTAACATTACTATCTTTGAATCGGTCTCATCTGAGCTGCTGCTGAAAGTCTCATTCATGCCATCATTACCTCAATTCCTGAATGTACCAAGCTAGACTTCAACATTCTAGCCTCTATAAGCTGGAGGCCATCCAAGATTCTGATTGTAACTTAACACACAAATTTCTTAACCCTTCTCACCCTTGTTCTCGCTTGCCTACATTGGTTTCCATTCAAATAATATCCTCTAAAGCTTTTCAAATCTCTCTATGCCTAATCCCTCCTTGTTTGTTATGGTCTCCAGTCTCATTACCTTGCAAAATATTTGCAGTCTGCTCCTATACCTTTTAAGTTTTTTAAAAAAATTATTTCTCTCTTATTATATTCAAATCTTTGATTAAATCACCTAAGATTTTAAAATTGTGAGAATACCTTGTTTATATAATCTCTTTGCTACAATTCCATGGACAATATATCCTTAAGAACTGCTCTCAATTCCCTAGTTGTGATCTAACCAAGACTTTATATAACTGTAATAGCATTACCACTACTTGTGCTAATCCTCTAGATATGCTGAGTTGTATCAATTCCCTATGCTAAAGTACCTGGAGCAAAATCAGTGGGGTGACATTAAATGAAAATAACTCAAAGTTCTGGACATTAAAGCTATATGCAGCTTTTTAAAAATTAAGTTAATTTCTCAATGATGTTTTAGAACTTGCACTCCAAGATGTCAGTTGGTGGGAGTTACAGACACCACTTGTGACCAGGGTATCCAAAAATATAGTCCATAAGGAGCCAAATTCATTTTGAAAATCTCTAGTTAAGGGGATATAAATATTTAACAAGCACTTGCCTTCTTTAAATGGAGAATAAGCATTTGTGAGAAAGTAGAACTGCCCTTTGTTGGACCAGCTTATTAGGGACATATTTCCTTTCATTCTCACCCTGTACTGGCCACGAGCCTGTGGAATCTCAGGGTTCACTAGCATCGACCGTGGTAGTCCTGTACAGTCACTCTTCCTGGAGCTGAGAAGTCCACAACAATAAATACCTGTGAGAAGCAATACCATTTTAAATTTAAAACACCACTTCATAAAATGGACTGGTTATTAAAGATATCTGGAAGGCAGACTCTATTGACTGAAATCCAAAAGTCCAGTTAAAACTATTGATATTGTAGAAATGTAATTGCAAAATCAATGGATATTCTTGAGATGAGAATATGTATCATCCACAGTACTAAAAACATACAACATGATAACACATGCACAGTAAATAAAGTAAAATATGAAAACTATCGGAAAATTAAAGGAGGACATGCTTTGTATGAAAAATAAATTTATTTCTATAAAATGATGCCCTTGGAGAACTTGATTGAGGAAAAGTATGGCTCAAAATTAGGATGAGTTTTTCCTAAGTAGCCAAAAATATTTATTCATACAAGAAGGGAGAGATGGGAGTAGGTATTGACTAGTCTGCAGGTTTAATAAAGCAAAATTATGGAAAACTCTGGCCTGGCATCATCTATATCAGAGAAAACAAGTTAATGTTTTGAGTAGAATAGGACTCTTCTTCAGACTATGTTTATAAGTAATTAGCAAAAGGACTCTTACAAATTGAATCTTCACTGTGTCCCTGATTTATCTCTGGACACAAGCAGAGAGCTTCAGGCAATCAGATTACATTTATATCACAGAGGGTAAGGTTAGAATATTATCATGTTAATACAATGGAACTGTTACGACACAGGGTAAACTCTCCTGCTTAATTTAAAACCAGCTACATAGAAAAGATTTATCCCGTGCAGTAATCTGTGAAAACTCGATAGGCCAAGAACTAGTTAAAGTAAAAATTAACAACTTTATTTCTTAAAGTATAATAGAGAATAATTAACTAACAACTGTTTACAATTCCTTACTCTAACCAATCTGTAACCTTCCCTTCTATAATACTAGTCTGATAAAACTCCTGATGATGATTTACAAAACAAAAACTTCTCAAAACCAGGCAGCTTCCGTTTTCTGAATTCTAGTCTTTTCTTCTTAGGGACTTCTGCTTCACAGATTACTGATCAAAGGTACCTTTTAAGAAAGCTATTTGTCGAGTAGTCTTTTTACAGTCTGGAGCTTGGCAGTTCTCCTCTCAATTGTTTGATTATCCCCTGTCTTATAACCTCAAAGCATCAGATTATGTCACTGGCTTTTAAGATTGTCAATATACTCAATTCGAATTAGACTGGAGTTTGGTATTGTTCAGGGTATAATTTAAACTGATTGGCCTAATCCAAATCTGTTTTGTTATTTCAAGGCAACCAGCTAATCGAGTTGTTCGACCAACTGTTACATTATATTTCTTTTCAGAACACCTGGTCCAGTCAGGTAGTTCTGTTGCTTTTAACTCTCAAAGTTATAGTACACCTACATCTTCATAACAGAGCACATGACCAAACTTTTATTGGTTATAAGCACTGAAAAATTATCAAACTGATATCTCATTGTCATGTAAATTAGATGACAACAGGTAGAAATGATTACTGCCATTGGTTCCATATACACAATCCAGTTTAATGAATGACTCCATGCAGTAATTTACCCCTTTGTTTCAATTAAGTGTTTTCACCACCTTGACTTTCATTATATGGTTTTTGTTGCCCTGACTCCACAATGTGTTTATAACATTGACAATCCACCTCATTGAGAACTGCATTCAACTCTTAAGTGAAGGCAATGTCTGTTATAAATATAGTATAAATCAAACACAAATTGACTGCTTTAGGAGTCATTCCACAGTATGCACTTGCCTAGGTGTTCTCAGGATACTGCAACTAGTGTCAGCAATCTGCTTTTGGAGGGAAAGGGCAGAAAAAATATGAAACCAAATATCAAGCAATGCTCCCACTCCAGAGTGCTGTGTCGTGAATTCTCTGATAAATGGGGATGTGGATACTATAAGATGACACGATCAAATAAGCAGCATGGTGGTGGTCAAAAACAATTCCAAAGGACAGAATTAATTTGTATTTGGAGAGGGAGGATTAATCAAAGACAGTCAGCATGGCTTTATTAAAAGGGAGGTCATATTTGACCAAGTTGATTGAATTTTTCAAAAGTGCCCGAGTGTGCAAATGAAGGCAATGCTTTGATGCAGTCTATTTTAATTAGATCCCACATGGGACACTGATCACAAAGTTAACAGCCCACGGAATCCAAGGAAACTTTGCAAATCTGATCCATTGTTGGAAACAGAAGGTGATGGTTGAGGAGTGTTTTTCTGACTGGGAGCCTGTGTCCAATGGAGTCCCTCAGGGGTCAGTGTCAGGGCCTTTGTGGTTTGTATAAATGATTTAGACTTGAATGTAGGAGGGCTGATCAGTAATTTGCAAATGATACTAAAATTGCTGAGGTGGTAAATAACGAGAAGGGTTACCCTGGTCTACAAGAGGATATTGATGGGCTGATCAGCGGCAAATGGAATTCAATCTGGATAAATGACAGGTAATGCACTTGGGCAAGACAAACAAAGCAAGGGAATACATGATGAGCAGTAGGACCCTCAGAAGCACAGAGAATCAGGAGGTACATATCAGAGCATGTACATTAATCCCTTGTGGTATCAAAGCAAGTGGATAAAGGGACGTATGGTATAATTGATTTTATTAGCAAACTCATTGAGTTTAAGTGCTGGAACTATATAAAACATTGGTTAGATCACAGCTACAGTTGTGCAGAGAGTTCTGGAATCCATATTATGTGAGAGATGAGACTGCACTGGAGAGGAGATTTACAAGAATGTAGTCTGGAATGGAGAGTTTCAGTTATGAAGAGAGATTGGATAGAGTGAGTTGGTTTTCCTTATTGCAGAGGAAGTTGAGAAGGGACATGAATGAGATATATAAAATAATGAGTAACATAGGGGAGACAGGAAGAAGCTTTTACCTTTGGTTGGGGGATGAATGCTTTGGGGTACAGATTTAAGCTAAGGGGCACAAGGTATGGAGGACATGGGAGGAAAAAGGTTTCCATCCAGAGGATGGTGATGAGCATCAGGAACTCACTGCCTGCAATGGTGATCGGGGCAAAATCCTTCATAACATTTAAGCAGTATTCAGATGTGCAATTTGAGGCCAATGTATTAGGATTAGATTTTATAGTCACATACTCAAGTATAGGAAAGCAGGAGGACAGTGAAAAAAGTGTACAAAATCAACATTCTCCAGCACCATCTTGGTTACAAAAACCAGAATTTAAAAGAATTTTTTTTTAAAAAAAGTGGCAAAACGAAAATGTTCAGATCTCAAAGAAAAACGCATAAAGAATTTGCGCCAAAGTTTTAAAAATATAATTAGAATATTCATGTCACCATTTTTGACTGGCGTGAACATGAACTGTGCTGTAAATCTCTGTTATAAAAAAGGACAAGGTATGAGTGACCTTGAAGTGCCAACACAAAAGTTAACACATTCAAAAAGCATTGGAGTGGGAAAGTAAAACAAGATAGAACTAGGTGAGGAAAAGTCATCTTAATTTCCAAACTCAAGGCATCATATTTTCCTCACAATATTTGTCAAAACAGCTATCACTCGGGATTGACCATGGAAATATAATTGTGACCTTGGAAATTTTAAGGCTAAATTGTATGTTCAGTGAACCAAACCTTTTAATATTTTCAAAGTGGTCTTTCTTCACAGTTATTCCAAATATTAGTTATTCCTGCACCATCCACAGTATTTCACGTCTTAACTACAAACCTTTTTTTCCGAACTCCTCAAAAAGATTTAGGCTAGTTATGCTGGGTCCAGTATATATGATGTAGTTTTTTCCAGCCAAATTCTGACAAAGACTTTTTGCCACAAGACTGTGGAGTTGTGGCCTGTTCTTCAATGTGTCCAGCCCATCTGAGGCAGTTCCTTCCTTCAAATTAACATAAACCTAAATGAAAAGGACAACAAAATGACAGAACATTTAATATTTGTTCTCAAAATAGCATTGTGTTTGAAGGTTTTTATTGATTTTTATCACAAGAAATTTCACTTAGCCAGTCACAAAATATGCTCCACGTCTGCTTCTTGCATTTGTCACTATAGATTATCGTAATGTGTGCTAACCTCTTGTTAATACAGCCTCGGGTACAAAAAGCACTTTCATTTGATGTTCTGGTTACACTGCATTTCATTCATGTTTCAATTTTAAACAAGCATGATATTTTCTTTCATGATCCTTTGCGGTAATTCATGAGGAGGAAATGGTCTCACCAACTATGCTGCAAATTGCAACCCAGTTACTTCCAAAATGGGTTTCAGGTAATGAACATTGGATGCAGCCCATTCCCTCCTAACATTCAAGGAGTTCACTGCAAAAATTGTTTTTTCTTTTGCACTTTGGTCTCCCCATGGTCACTGATCCTAGAGATTATGCTGGAGTCAAAGGAGACAAAAGAAATGGATTAATTTGACAAACTGGTTGCAGCAATTTGTAGAAGGAGATAGAGGAAAACAGCAAAACATTTCAAAAAATATAAATGATTGAGATAAAAGTAGTGAGAAAGAAAGACAACTGCATGACTAGGGACTTCAATAACTAGGTCACAGATTTAAGGTAATTGGCCAAAGAATTGGAAAGATGAATCTATTTATATTAATGCCGTAAATAATGATCATCTGAAATGCATTTTCTGAAAAGATGATGGAAACAGGTTCAATAATACGTTGCAAGTGCAAATTAGATATATACTTGAACATTTGCAGTGCAGCTGGATAGGGGAGTAAAACAAAGAGACTCAATAATTCTTTCAAAATTGTTGGTGTAGGCCTGACAGACCAGCCTCTAGTACTATGGCAGATAGATAATGATTTCACAAGCATAGCGAGTGTTAAAAACAGGCAGTACTGTTTAAAGGAATACAGATGTACATTAATGGCAACCTTCTGTTTGGAGAGGCAGAACTATTTTCCATTGAAAACCAGCAAAGGAACAATCCACGTTCTTTGAAGTAAATCTTTTATTTATTACTACCTGTCACAATTAAAGCAGTCTTATGAGGGGTGACAAGTTCATAGAAAAAATAATCAATTATGAGTAGCTCCAGTAAGCCATTCAAGTGATCAATCATCTGACATATGGGATTTTACAAAGGTTTAGCATTGGTGTGAAACAGTAACTATCAGGAGGACTGCTGAATGTGTCTTGGAAAGCATAAACTAAAGTCTGACATAATTCTTAAAAGCAGATTTTCCTGCACCAGGTGTTGTTACTTGGTAACGACAACAATTAGTGTGATGCTGGAAATCTGAAATACTTTATATACTGTCATTCTGAACCATTTTAGGCTCCAACTCCTAATTCAGGCTTCATTTACACAACAAAGTCAAATAAATTACAGTAATAAAGAATGAGTACAAGACAACTAAATCAGCTGAATAGATCAGTGCACACAGCAAATTTTACATTGCAAACATGCTCATGCTAAATTTTGCTAATCAGTCCTACAGTAAAAGATACAGATTATTTGCAGATGCAGAAACACATATGACCAAGTAGAGTCAGCAGGCCCATAAAGGGGAAAATCTCTGACAAATTTGCTCAAATTCTTTGAGGTGGTAGTAAGCAGGATAAGGGGAGGCATTGGATGTAATAGATTTATATTTTTCAGAAGACGTTTGATAAACTACCACAGATTAGGCTGCTTAATAAGATAAAAACCCAATGTTGTTGAGGGCAGTTTATTAACAGGGATAGAGGACTGACTAATAGAGGACAGCTGGGATAAGGGGGGCATTTTCAGACAGGCAATTTGTAATCAGTGGAGTGCCACAAGGATCAGTGATAGGACCGCAATTAATTACGAATATGTTAATGACTTGGATGAGGAAAGTCAATGTACTATAGTGAAATTTGTGGAGGACACAAAAATAGGTGGGAAGACAAATAGTGAGGATTACAGAGTGCAGAGGGATATAGACTGGTTAGCAAGTGGGCAAATACATGGAATGTAATGTGGGGAAATGAGAAGTTATGCACCTTCTCAGAAAGAATAGATTGACTGAACGTTATTTAAATGAAGAAACAACGCAGAAAACTACAGCACAGAGGGAACTGGAAGTCCTTGTTAATAATCACAAAAAAAAACTAGCATCCAAGCTCAGCAATAATAGGGAGACAAATTAAGTGTTGTCCCTTACTTAAAAGGAAATGGCATATAAATGTAAGATTTTGCTAACACTGCATAAAGCACTAGTCTGACCACTGCTGTAATATTATGAACACTTTGGGTCCCTTTTCCAAGGAAGGATATACTGCATTGGAGATAATCCAGAGAAGGTTCACAAGGCTGATGCTAAATATGGAGAAACTGTCTTACGAGGAGAGGTCAAGTAGGTTGGGCCTGATTTTATTAGTATTTAGATGAATGAGAAGCAAACTTATTGAAGCATTCTAGATTCTAATGGGACTTGACAGTTTGTTTCTGCTTGTGCGAGAGTCTAGGACCAGAGGGCATAATCTCAGAATAAAAAGGGTTGCAGATTTAAGACAGCGACGAAGAGGAATTCCTTCTCAGAGGGATTCTTTACCACGGAGGGCTGTCAAGGCTGAATCATTAAAGTATAATCAAGGCAGAGATAGATTTTTAATCAGTATGGGAATCGAGGGTTGTGGGGAAGAGACAGGAAAGTGGAGCTGATTATCAGATCAGCCATTATCTCACTGAATAATGTAGCAGACTCATTGGGATGAATGGCTTATTTCTGCTCCCTATGTCTTAAGGTCTTATGGAGTGGGAGCTATTACAAGTGTTAATAAAACCATTATGGCAACTGAAATAAACACAGAAGATTCTAGAAATACACAAGATTTTACAGCCAGAAGAAAATAATTTTTTGTTTCAGAATGGGATCACAAAACATTCATTTTTTCAGCAGCAGTTGGAATGGGAGGAGCGACAGCAAGGACTAGTGGCTTGATGGGAAGGAAATTTTTAAACATAAAAACTTCTCGGGAGTTTCAGGTATATATTTTGGCAATGGCTGAATCCCGAGACACTACACGTGTAGAGTCTCCCACCTGCCCTCCTTCTCTAACCAAAAAAAACTCTCGTGTATTGCTAAGGTAAGGTGTTTTCAACTGATATTTCCTGTGTATCATGTGATTGATTAAAAGTCTATTAGTTGGTTAATTGAATAAGATGACAGAAGTACGAGAAATTATTTAACTCAAATTTGCATAAATTAATTAAATAAGTAGAGATGGCTGGACAGGTGATGTGCTGTAGCTGTATGTGGAAGCTGGCTGATCCCATTGTGAACAGCGGTGACCACATCTACAGCAAGTGTTGGTTGCTGGAAGAAATCTGGATCAGAATTGATGATCTGGAATCTGAGTTGCAAACACTGTGGCACATCCAGGAGGGGGAAGAGTTACCTGGATGCTTTGTTTCAGGAGGCAGTCACGCCCGCTAGATTATGTAATTAAAGTTCAATTAGTGATCAGGAACAACAGGGAATGACTAAGTGAGGCAGGGATTCTGAGGTCAGGAACAGAGGAGCCTCAGTCCCTGGGCCTGAGATTTTTGCTCCCTGTATGGATGAGGAAAAAGGGCTGTGGACAGGATGAGCCAGCTGATCATGGCACCATGGTGCAGAAGGCCATACAAGAGGGAGGAGCAAAAAGACAAGTAGCTGTTATAGGGAATTCTACAATTAGGGGACAGATAATATCCTTTGTGAGCCGGATTGGGAGTCCCGCACGGTGTGTTGCCTGCCCAGATCCAGGTGCAGGACATGTCTGACCAGCTTCAAAGGATATTAAAGCGAGAGGAAGAAGATCCAGTTATTGTGGTCCACGTTGGCACAAACAACATAGGCAAGGCTAGAAAGGACCACCTGTTTGGGGAGTATCAAGCACTAGGAAGGAAATTGAAGAGCAGGTCCTCGAAGGCCATAATCTCTGGATTAGTGGTCGAGCCACTTGCTAATTGGCATAGGGATAAGAAAATTAGGGAAGTAAACATGTGGCTAAGAGACTGGTGTGGGAAAGAGGGATTCCATTTCATGGGACTTTGATATCAGTTTTAGAACCGGGGTGATCTGTACCGATGGGACGGTCTCCACTTGAACTGATCTGGAACCAGTGTTTTGGTGAAAAGGATAAATACGGTGGTCACTTGGACTTTAAACTTGCAAGTTGGGTGGGGGGAGAGGAGGGGGGAAAAGGGATAGCAACAGGGAATATAGAGTCAAGTAGAAAGATAAGCAGCAGGTTAGCATGTGTGCAGGTCTGAAGTTAGAGACAGATTAGGAATGAAGCAAAAAGGAAGGATAGCTTAGGACATACTACGAGAAGTAATGGATATCATGAGGATAAGAAAATTAGCATTAAAGGTGCTTTACCTGAATGTTCATAGTATTTGTAACAAAGTAGATGAATTAACAGCACAAATTATTGTGAATGATTATGATGTGGTAGGCATCAGAGGGATGCGTTTGTAGGGGGTTCAGGACTGGCAGTTAAACATCCCAGGATTTACAACTTATTGAAAAGACAGGGAGGTGGGCGGGGGGGGGGTAGGGTTACCCTGTTAGTTAAGAATAAAATCAAATCTATGGCACTGAAATGACAAAGGGTCAGATGGTGTGGAGTCTGTGTGGGTGGAGTTGAGGAACCACAAAGGCAAAAAAACCTTAATGGGAGTTATGTACAGACCTCCTAGCAGGACTAGGGGCGAAAGGTGCATCAGGAAATAGGGTATATCAGAAAGGCGAGGTCATGGTGATCATGGGGTCTTCAATATGCAAATGGAGTGGGTGAATAATGTTGCCGGTGGATCCAAAGAAAGGGAATTCATGGAATGTGCTTACAGAATGGCTTTTTAGAACAGCCTGTGATGGACCCCACAGAGAGCAGGCTGTTCTGGACTTAGTGCTATGTAATAAGTCAGACTTTACAAAAGATCTTAAAGTAAGGAAACACTCAGGAGGCAGCAATCATAATAGAGTTCAGTCTGCAGTTTGAAAGAGAAGACAAAATCGGATGTAATGGTATTATAGTTAAATAAAAGGTAATTACAAAGACATGAGAGAGGAACTGACAAAAATCGATGGGAAACAGAGCCTAGTGGGGAAGATAGGAGAGTAACAATGGTAGGAATTTCTGGGTGTAATTGAGGACACAGTACGGAGGTCCGTCCCAAAGAAAAGAAAGATTGTCTTTGGGGGGGGTGCAGAATTAGACAGCAATAGCTGACAAAGGAAGTCAGGAAATGTATCAAAGACAAAGAGAGTGCCCATAAAGTGGCCAACTGCACTGGGAAATCAAGATTGGGAAGACTTGACAAAAACAGAGGATAACAAAGAGAAATAAGGAAGGGAGGATCAAACATGAAGGTAAGCTATCCAGTAATATTATAAATAATAGTAAAAGTTTCTTTCAATACATAAGAAACAAATGAGGGGCAAAAATAGAAATTGGGCTGCTCCAAATTGATGCAGGATGGCTAGTGATGAGAGATAAGGAAATAGCTGAAGAACTTAAATACTTCGTGTCAGTCTTCACAGTGGAAGACATGTGTAATATCCCAACAATTAAGAGGAGTCAAGGGGCAGACTAGTGTATGGTAGCCATTACAAAAGAGAAAGTGCTAGAAAAGCGAAAAAGATCTAAAAATTGATAAATCTCCTGTCCCCGATAGGCTACATCCTAGAGTTCTGAGGGAGATGGCTGAAGAAATAGCGAAGGCATTGATTGTAATCTTTCAAAACTCAGAGTCAGGGAAAGTTCCAGATGATTGGAAAATCGCTTCTGTAACCCCCTTGTTCAAAAAAGGATCAAGACAAAAGATGGAAAATGATAGGCCAATTAGCCTAACTTCAATTGTAGGTAAAATTCTAGAATCCATTGTTAAGAATGAGATTTATAAATTCTTGAAAGTGCAGGGTCGGATTACAATAAGTCAGCATGGATTTAGTAGAACCTGTTAGAATTATTTGAAGAGGTAACAAGTAGATTAGACTAGGGAAACCCAGTGGATATTATCTACTTAGACTTCCAAAAGGCCTTTCATAAGGTGGCTCATGGGAGGCTGCTGAGTAAGATGAGGGCCCATGATGTTTGAGGTGAGCTACTGGCATGGATTGAGGATTGGCTGTCTGACAGAAGGCAGCGAGTTGGGATAAAACATTCTTTTTCAGAATGGCAGCTGGTGACAAGTGGTTTCCAGCAGGGTTCAAGCCGCAGCTGTTCATTTTATATAGATTAACGATCTGGATGAGGGGCGTGGGGGCATTCTGGCGAAGTTTGCCGATGATACAAAGTTAGGTGGACAGGCAAGTAGTTGTGAGGTGGTGGGGAGGCTGCAGAAAGATTTAGACAATTGAGGAGAGTGTCCAAGAAATGGCTGATGAAATTCAATGTGAGCAAATGCGAGGTCTTGCACTTTGGGAAAAAGAATACTGGGATGGACTATTTTCTAGATGGTAAGAAAATTCCTAAAGCCAAGGTACAGGATTCTCTAAAGGTTGACTTGCAGGTTGAGTCAGTGATTAAGAAAGCAAATATATTGTCATTTATCTAAGATGGTTGGAATGTAGAAGCAGCGATGTGCTACTGAGACTTTATAAAACTCTGGTTAGGCCTCATTTAGAATACTGTGTCCAGTTTTGGGCCCCACACCTCAGGAAGGACATACTAGCACTGGAGCGTGTGCAGCTGAGACTCTCATGGATGATCCCTGGAATGGTAGACCTAACATACGATGAATGGCTGAGGATCCAGGGATTGTATTCATTTGAGTTTAGAAGGTTGAGGGGAGATAGAATAGAAACTTATAAGATAATGCATGGCTTAGAAAGGGCAGACATTGGGAAGTTGTTTCTGTCAGGCTGGGATACTAGGACCAGTGGGCACAGCCTTAGAATTAGAGGGGGTCGATTTAAAATGGAAATAAGGAGACATTTCTTCAGCCAGTGGTGGACTTGTGGAATTCATTGCCATGGAATGCAGTGGAGGCTGGAATGTTAAATGTCTTCAAGGCAGAGATTGATAAGTTCTTAATCTCGCAAGGAATTAAGGGCTATGGGGAGATTGTGGGTAAGTAGCATTGAAATGCCCATCAGCCATGACTAAATGGCCTTACTTCCACTCCTGTGTCTTATGGTCTTATCTTAAGTGTCTCAAAAGGCTGGTTAGAAAAAACTTCAGCAGCATGAACAGAAATTTGAGTGTCAGAGAATAGAGTTAAGATGGAACTTGGATTGTTGATGGCTTATGCCCCAGGGTTGGTGATTGGTCCTCTAAGATCCCATTTCAGAAGACAATTCGGGCATAGATAAAAGGAACACTATGAAAAATGTTGATACCAGAAAAAAGGGAGGGGCTTGGCAAAACACAGGCAGTGCTGTAAAATAGGTCACGAAAATAAACAAGTTAATAAAGTGAGCAGAGAACTGGCAGATGTAGTTTAGGACAAACAACAGTGACAATTAGCTATTTAAAATCAATGTCTTATGTAAATATATTTAAATGGTTTTAATATTTGGTTACACAGCAAAGAACAATTACATCACCTGACAGATGTAGCCTGTTGCTGCACATTGCCTGACCCAAAGACTAAACTTTCGCTTTTTCCTTTTGCGCAATTCCCGGTCTGTACACGTAGCAATGAAGAGTGGATCTTCATCAATTAATGGTTCATGCAGTACCTGAAATACAAAATTGTGTATTTGTGTGCAGTGAAAGATTAAATCATACATAACCTTGCACTGACATTTCCTCGATTATAACAAGGCTTGTTTAAAGTTCTCTACAAGTTACTTAATTCAATTTATAATGAATCCTCATTGAAAGTAAACTATGAATCCAGAACTCCAGTTACTGATTGTATTGAAAACAAAAAAACAAAAGGAGTAGAATACAATTGGATTCCTTTGGTAACTATAGCTGGGTAAAAAATGAGGTCTGCAGATGCTGGAGATCACAGCTGAAAATGTGTTGCTGGTTAAAGCACAGCAGGTCAGGCAGCATCCAAGGAATAGGAAATTCGACGTTTCGGGCATAAGCCCTTCATCAGGAATGACTGATGAAGGGCTTATGCCCGAAACGTCGAATTTCCTATTCCTTGGATGCTGCCTGACCTGCTGTGCTTTAACCAGCAACACATTTTTAACTATAGCTGAAACCTATTTCAGATAATTAGTTAATGATTTATTCCCAATATGAAACAAAAAGCCTCAACTGGAAAGAGGTTGGCATCTAATAAACTCCTAAACAAAAGCACAGTAGTACTGGGGAGACAATGCCACGCATTTACATCAACTCAGATGTATACTAAAACTGAACTTCTTGGTGATTCAAGATGGCAACCAGTTAAATAAACACTTATGAGCTGCTCTTGCATGGCTCAGGTCCTATTCAATAGCACCTGCTAACAATGTCTCCTTATTGATTCCAACTTATTTGTCTTTTCATATAACTAGTATTTATATAGAACCTTTAGCATAATAAAATAAAAACATTTCTTAGTGTTTCAAACACCAATCTACCTCAGGCATTACTGGGGCAGATGGGCACAAACTTAGATTTTAAGAAATGTCCGAAAGGAAGGTGGAACGGTATGGGAAGTGATTGCAGAGCCCGGACTGCTGAAAGCAAAGCCACTAATTTGATGCGATAAAAGTTTTGGGATGTTCCAGAGGCCATGATTAGAGAAACACTCGAGAGATGTGGGACCGAATGAAATTTCGGGCCAGGGAAAGGGAAGGCAGTGGAGGGATTGGAAAACAAGATAATTTCTAAACAAAGGCATTGTTTAAGCAGGAATGAATGTAGGTGGCAAGAACATAAGAAACGAGTGAATTGACCTCAGTGCAAGAAACAACATGGAGCAGCTGAATTTTGGATCACTTCAAAGGACAAAGAAGTTAGAATGTAGGAGGCCAGGAACGAGTGTGTGGAATTAGTGGAGTCTAGATGAAACAAAGAAATAAATGAGAACTGCACCAGATGTACTAATGCATGTTACAATGAATCAGCAAACTGATTCAGTTTTGAACAGCTATCAAGTCATAGAGATACAGAGCACAGAAACAGACCCTTCAGTCCAACTCATCCATGCCAACCAGATATCCCAATCCAATCTAATCCCACCTGCCAGCACCCAGCCCATATCCCTCCAAACCCTTCCTATTCATATACCCATCCAAATGACTTTCAAATGTGTAATTGTACTAGCCTCCATCACATCCTCTGGTAGCTCATTCCATACACGTACCACCCTCTGTGTGAAAAGGTTGCCCCTTAGGTCTATTTTATAACTTTCCTCTCTCACCCTAAACTTATGCCCTCTAGTTCTGGACTCACCCCACGCCAGGGACAAGACTTTGTCTATTTATGCTATCCATGCCAGTCACGATTTTATAAACCTCTATAAAGGTCACCCCTCCACCTCCAACGCTCCAGGGAAAACAGGCCCAGCCTGTTCCTCTCCTATAGCTCAAATTCTTCAACCCTGGCAACATCCTTGTAAATCTTTTCTGAACCCTTTCAAGTTTCACAACATCTTTCCGATAGGAAGGAGACCAGAATTCAAGCAATATTCCAACAGTGGTCTAACCAGTGTCCTTACAGCCAAAACATGACCTCCCAACTCCTGTACTCAATACTCTGACCAATAAAGGAAGGCATACTAAACGCCTTCTTCACTATTCTATCTACCTGCGACTCCACTTTCAAGGAGCTATGAACCTGCACTCCCAGGTCTCTCTGTTCAGAAACACTCCCTAGGACCTTACCATTAAAGTGTACAAGTGTACAATTTCCCAAAGTGGAGCACCTCACATTTATCTAAATTAAACTCCATCTGCCACTTCTCAGCCCATTGGCCCATTTGATCAAGATCCCATTGTAATCTGAGGTAATCTTCTTCGTTGTCTACTACACCTCCAATTTTGGTGTCATCTGCAAACTTACTAACTATACCTCTTACGGTCACATCCAAATCATTTACATAACTGATGAAAAGTGGATGGCTGGAATTGGTAGCTAGGGAACAGGGAGACGAAAAGCATTGTGATCTACTGTTATGATTGTTTTCTTGTCCCGGATATCAGATAAGTACTGAGATTTTTTTCCAAATTATTTCATGGTATGAGGGCAGCATTGGCAAGGTCATCATTTTATTGTCCATCTAGTTGCCCAAAGTCAACTATGTTGCTGTAGACTTGAAGTCACTATTGGAAGAACCAGACAAGGATAGCAGATTTCCTTCCCTAAATAACGTTAATGAACCAGATTGATTTTGTTTTTACAACACTCGACAGTGGTTTTTTTAAAAATTCCAGACTTTTTATTGAATTCAAATTTGATGATCTTCCAAGGTGGGATTCAAACCTATGTCCTAGAGAATTCGCCTGGGTTATATTTATTAGTCTAGTAACATTACCACCATACCACTACCTCCCCATCTAGGTAATTTAGCAACAGCAAAGGAGTTAAAAGTGCATCATACGAGCAGTCTAATGGGAATAAGATTGAGGAAGCAAGATGTGGATCTCAATGATAAAATTAGCTTAGAAAGGACATGACAGGAGATTGGAGAGAAACTAAAAGTTGCGAGTTGCCAACTGGATAGTGAGGTGGGGGGGGGGGGGGGGGGGGGGGGGGGGGGGAGGAACAGAAACAGCTGATCAGCGATAGTTTCAAATCTTTGGTTCAGTTAAATCCATAAGTTTCTTACACATTTTTGGAGGAGACTAGAAAAAGGTCAGATACGAAGTTGGTTTGCAGTAAAGAAGCTGGTGGTTATTTTTGCATTCGTAGAGAATCCTGAAATAAGGAACCTTAGACTCAATGCCTAGCAGCAGCTGTCCAATATTTAGTGTGTCTCTCAGCATGTAGTCTGGAACTGGAATGAGTCAGTCTGCAACAGTCAACAACAACTCTGCACTCTCTTTCAATGATAAAAATCTTACAACACCAGATTATAGTCAACAGGTTTATTTGGAAGCACTAGCTTTCAGAATGCTGCTCCTTCACAGCTACCTGGTGAACCAATACCGGCACCTCCACTCATGGCTCTTTCGATGAGTTAGTGCTCTTCAGGTCTAGTTAATAATCAAATCAGTCTCTTGTGCTCTATAGGCTGTTCCCTGGGACATTCATGTGTCTACAGAGACGCTTAGGATAAACCATGCCAAAATCATTGCATCTCTCTCCAGACCTCCTTCACAAAGACAGAAAAGCAGCATGTGACAGTACTGTAGCCATCACAAGGGCAGTGTACAGTGGCACAGAGTTAGAGTGGCATGAATAATCTGACAAGTAATGCCCTCACCACCAGCTTGGTTGGGAAGTTCTGGCAATGAGACATCTCATTCAAATGTCTTCAACAGTCTGCTCAGGGAACTATCCAATAGGATTGACCTTTCCTGCCAGGGCCCCAAGGATGTAATGTTCTGACCACTGCCTGATGGACTTGTGGTTAAAGGTCTTTCTTTTTCAAAAAACATATTTACAGAAAGGACAGGTGATACGGTATGGTCCAACTAGATGGTGTGTTCCATGGAAACTTAGCCTGACCCATCAATCACAATGCAGGATCACACAGAATCTCAGCAAATAGTGGTAATTGGTTTTTGCATATTGAGGGTTGATACAGCTGCATATAAAGGGGGCCATCAGGATGAAAATAATGTTTAGTGCATCCTTCCCCTCTTTATCCAGTGTTTTGTACATATTGTCCCTCCAGACACAATCCATCTTTGACCTCCAGATAAATTAGATAGTGGCTCAGGCCAGGGTACCCAACATCTGATAAAGAGGGAGTAGCACTCCCATTGCCCAGTTTCTGCTTCAACGTGTCAATATGCTCCTCCCAATTTTCAGCTGCCCCTCTAAACCAGCAGTTGTCAGTAATCTGATCGGATGGTGAAAGGGATAAAGGATCAGTCACAGTCCAAGTCCCAAATAACATGGCCTCCCTCATCTCTTGGCTCTCCAGGCCAGTTCAAACAGATGTTCATGAGTCTGCACACTGACAGCAGATTCAAGCAGAAGACCATGGCATTGTCCACTTACAAGCTGGTTTTGAACTGCAGGCCTCAGCTGTCTGGGATAGTCAATCTGTTTAGACCTACATCCTCCTGACCAGCTATGCAACATAAATAAATAAGGAGAAAAAGGGTAACAATGTTTGACTCCAGATTTGATCAAGAAGCTTTTAAATTCTCAACCATTGATTGAAATTACACAACTGACATTTATGTACAGCAAATGCAATTGTGGATTCTCTCCCCAAAGCCCATTTTGTTCCTCATGTTGGAGAGATATTTCCTGTTAATGGTGTCTCCTGGTCCAAGCTGGTGTTCACCTTACATTCTGCACATGGGTGATCGTAGCAGAGCAATGCAAGGTTCTCCTGCCTGGTAAGTGCAGATCTGTTTAGGATGAATCAAGACCCCAGAGCAGACCTGACCTGTTTGATGATGACCTTCAATAGAATTTTGCAACTTTGATTCAGCAGTCAGAGCGGTTACCAATTGCTAATTTTCTCTCCATCTCCTGCTTGTGTATAATAATGATGCTTTCCCTCATGGATTTGGTCACGCTGCCAATCAGAAATAGTCTCTCATACACCTTGATGGTCCACAAAGTCAAATACAACTCTACTGATAAGCTGTTGCTTCCAGGAGTTATACTTCTTGAAAGACTCATGGGCCTCAGTCAGCTCTTCCAGACTCTCCCATGCACAAGAACTCCATAATAGAGGACAGGATGACAAACCATGTTGGTTGTGGGCTTCGAGTCATATTGTATGGCATAAAAGGGTTTGCTGATTCTCCAATAATCAGATTAAGATGAAGATCTATCCTCTTCCTTTAGGCTGCTGATTATAGAGTTCATTCTATGCACCTTCTGGAACAAGGAATGCAAGCATGTCTCATCCGGCTCCATGTAGTGGACCCTTGACCAGACACATTGGAGGCTTCCAAGGCGAAAATATTTGGTTTACTGGCTATTCACTTATTGGAGATCCTCTTTGCTATTGACATTCTCTCCTCCCCCCCCACCCCGAGTCTACCAGACAATTCTATCAATCAGTCTCTTTTGACTTCCAAGCACCTTTAAGGATGATGAGTCTCTTGCTATTTGCTTTAATTCCTTCCCATCAGTGCATTAGAGATTCAAAAGAGGTTTTTTTTCCCCACAGTCCAGCCTTTGTAATTCCTTTTTGAATTTGTTTTCAGAGGTCAACAGCTTCACGTTCAGTATCTAGAAGAGTAACAGGAATAGGTGGTCCTCCTAGGTGGCCAGTAGACAATGGTCAGAAATCACCAGAGTGATGTCAGTGGTTCTGACTGTATTCCTTGGGGCACAAATAGAAGTCTATCCTGAAGCAGATAGATCATCTGGCCTAACCAGGCACTCTATATGCAGTATTGCTGAAGACATTGCGCAGCCTATGTTTTTTTAGACTCTTTCCATCAGGTGCCTGGATGTGGCACCCAGTTTGCCATCAGCTGTCAGATTGTTCAGTGCATTGATGATATAGAGGTGAGTGGGCTGCATCAGAGGAGCAGGAAAATCAATGTTTTGGGCATAAGCCCTTCATTAGGAATGATTTGCATTGATGATATAGTTGAAATCACCAGCACCAAACAGTCCTACCGTTCCATTCTGATCCTCAACGTATTGCTGCTCCCGGCTATCTGGAATTGGACTATATTGGAGTTTTATTGATGCACTAGCATCCCAGATGAGGTTTTCCTCAGACCCCTCACCATTTCAAGTGTATGTCACCAGAGGTCCTTATTTCCTTTCCCTTCATAGCTATTTGGCACTTTTGTGAAATGGAGACAGTTTAAAATCAGCCAAGAGGGTAGCACAGTGGCTCAGTGGTTAGCACTGCTGCCTCACAGCACCAGGGTTCCATGTTCGATTCCAGCCTCAGATGTGGAGTTTGCACATTCTCCCAGTGTCTGCGTGGGTTTCCTCCGGGTGCTCCGGTTTCCTCCCACAGTTCACAGATGTGCAGGTCAGATGAATTGGCCATGCTAAATTGCCCATTAGTCAGAGGTGGGTGGGTTATTTTTCAGAGGGTCGATGAGGACTGGTTGGGCCAAAGCGCCTGTTTCCACACTGTAGGGAATCTAACCTAATCTAAAAAAATTAACTGTGGCATCTCCATGCTCACCTTTGTCCAACTAACCCTATTTGCATGCTGTATAAATTTGTATTTCCTTTCTAAGTGTGCGTTCTTGTGTCCTAATCCTGATGAATGCAAGTCAAAAGAACTTCAATTTCATGCCCCATTTTAGCAGTGTTCAGCAGGGTCAAACTTAACGTTAGTTTAACATTTGACTTGGAATTTTAAGAACTGTGAAGGATACTGAAAAGTAGTTAGCACTTCAAAGAATGTTCAAGACCAGTGGCAGGTACTATCAACTTGTTGTAGGGGATTAGTAGAAAAAGCCAATTGGAACTTGGGATGCCTCAAAAAGACATATGAAAGTAAACAGGAAGTGCTGACAGAGGGTGTCTGCAAAGGGTGTGTGTCAGAGATTAAATGATGATAATTTGGTGTAGAAAGGCAAAAAGATTTCAGTTTCTGCCTCCAAAATTTATAGTGGCTCATGTCACAGTTAAGTATTGTTTGGGGATGAATCCAATACTCTACCAATACCACATGGCTTGCTGTAGTCATATGATTTCTACCACAAGGCATTGACTGGAGAGAGCCATCTTGAAACTAATTCAGTGTGGGAGGCACTTCAGACAACACTGTATTGGGACTTAACTCATAATATGGTTGGAATGAAGCTGAGATTAACTGAAGTGCTGCACAGAAGTAGAACTACTGACAGATGCACAGTAATCTTGGATCTGTTGTAGCTTCTACTGAAAGACATTAAAAAACATCAATACAAGCCCACAAGGAATTGACTCTAGTCTGAGGAAGGCAAAAATGTGAGCAGTGAAATCAAGGACCACATCAGTCAGTGCAGTGCTTCCAATGAACCAAGCCAAACAAGTTAAAGAGTTGTGGATGACATGTGAAATCTGAGACAGACCATGGATGAAGCTGGAAGGAGACCTCCTCACACTTGAGAGAACTAAATTATCTTGTTGCAATAAAACATCATTCAGACCACTGGAGGTGGACCAACTGAGTACCACTGTGATTGCAGAATTATGAAAGTACTACACTTCCAAGCATTATTGCATTCCTGTCACCGTGATAACTAATAATGGCCCCGAGAAATGGAGAATTTACCTGCTTTATAAAGGATTGGGAAATTCAACCATCCCCAGCCAAATGGAAAGATTGCAGTGCCAGTTAAAAATACTCAAGGAATCAAACAATTCCAGATCATATGCATACAACGGAATCCTCAAATGGAGAAATACACCGCTGAATGATATCCACCAGGAAGTAGTCCTGTACATAGTAACAGGAGTAGACCATTCAGCCCTGCCAGCCTACTGTGCCATTCACTGAAATCATGGGTGACTTGTGGCCAAACTTCATAGAGTTGCCCTGGGCCCATATTCTTTGATAATCTAGCTGAATAACAATTTATCTCAGATTTAAATTTAACAATTGAACTAGCATCGAACACTAATTGAAGAATTTCGGCGCTGGATCCACTGCTTTTCATCTTTTATATAAATTATTTTGCTGTGAACATAGGAGGTTTGGTTAGTAGGTTTGCAGATGACATCAAAATTGGAGGTGTAGTGGACAGCAAAGAAGGTTACCTTGGAGAACAAAGGATCTGGATCAGATGGGCCAATGGACTGAGGAGTGGCGGATGGAGTTTAAATTTAGATAAATGAGGGGTGCTACATCTTGGAAAGGCAAATCAGTGCAGGACCTATACACTTCCAGCATCTGCAGTCATTGTTTTTATCTATACACTTAAAATAAGGTCCTAAGAGAAAAAAAAAGAGACCTTGGAGTGAGAGTTCATAGTTGCTTGAAAATGGAGTCACAGGTAGATAGGATAGTGAAGGTGTTTAGTATGGTTTCCTTTATTGATCAGTGCATCGAGTATAGCAGTTGGGAGATCATGTGGTGGCTGTACAGAACATTAATTATGCCACTTTTGGAATATTGTGTGCAATTCTGGTCTCCCTCCTATAGGAAAGATGTTGTGAAATTTGGAAGGGTTCAGAAAATATTCACAAGGATGTTGCCAGAGCTATAGGGAGAGGCTGAATAGGCTGGGGCAATTTTCCCTGGAGCGTAAGACGCTGAGGGGTGACCTTAGAGGGGTTTATAAAATCATGAGGGGCATGGATAGTTTAAACAGATAAGGTTTTTTTCCCTGGGGTGGGTAAGTCCAGAACTAAAGGGTATAGGGTTTAGGGTGAGGGGGAAAAAATTAAAAGGATCCAAGGGGCAATTTTTTCATGTAGAGGCTGGTGCAAATAAGGAATGAGCTGCCTGAGGAAGTATAAGAAGCTCGTACAATTACATTTAAAATTAATCTGGATGGTATATGAGTTAGAATGGTTTAAGAGGGATATTGGCCAAGTACTGGCAAATGGGACTAAATTAGGTTAGGATATCTGGTCAGCAATTGGATCAAAGGATCTGTTTCCATGCTGTACATCTCTCGGACTCTAATTCTGTCCTTAACCTCCACTTGAAGGTTATCTAAGATTACAAAGGCATCTTGATTAATTGGGGCAATGGGCTGAGGAGTGGCAGATGGAGTTTAATTTGGATAAATGCAAGGTATTGCATTTTGGTAAAACAAGGGCAGCACTTAATGGTAGGGTCCTGATAGTGTTGTCGAACAGAGAGAACTAGGGATTCAGGGACATAGTTCTTTCTAAGTTGCATCACAGATAGACAGGCTGGTTAAGGCGGCAATCAGCGCACTTGCCTTCATTGCTCAGATCACTGTATAGGAGTTTAGACCTAATGTTGGGGTTGGACAGGACACTGGCGAGGCTACTTTTGGAGTACTGTGTACAGTTCTGGTTGCCCTCTTATAGGAAGGATATTATTCAATTGGAGGAGGTTCAAAAAAGATTTACTGGGATGTTGCTGGGACTGGAGGGATCGAGTTCAAGAAAGGGCTGGATAGGCTGAAAATGTTTCCAACTTGAGTGTAGGAGATTATGGGGTGATCTTAGACATTCATAATGTCACGAGGGGCATAGCAAAGGTGAATAGCAAAGGTATTTTCCTGAGGGTGGGGGAGTTCAAAGCTAGGGGACAAATTGTTAAGGTGAAAGGAGAAAGATTTAAAAAGGACTTGAGGAGTAACTTTTTCACAAGGAGGGAGGTTCGTATGTGGAATGGACTGCGAGAGAAAGTGGTAGGTTCAGGTACAGTTCAAACATTTAGAAGGCATTTGGATAAGTAAGTGAATAGGAAAGGTTCAGAGGTATATGGGCCAAATGCAGGCATATCAAACTAGTTTAGTTTGGGAAACCTGATTGGCATGGAGAAGTTGGACTGAAGGGTCTGTTTTTCCATGCTGTATGACTATGATACTATGCTTTATAACAATTTCTGCTGGACACCACTAGTCACATCCTCCAAATTTGAGTACTTACCCACGATTCCAACTCTGTTTCCTGCCACTCAATCAATTTCCTATCCATACCAGTAATTTGTCCTCTGATCTGTAGGCTTCCCCATAGCTAACAATCTCAGAGAGACTTTATCAAAAACTTCCTGGAAGTCCATATAAACAACCTCCAGCAACTTACTTCTATCAACCACTTTTTCACCTCTTCAAAAAACTGAGGTTTGTCAGCTATGACCTACTCTTCAAGAACCCATATTGACTCTCCCTGACTAACTGATATTTTGAGGCGATCAGTCACCCTATCCTTGATTATAGGTTCCATAAAATTTCAAAGATGATATGCTAACTGCTCTGTAATTCCTCAGTTTTACAATGTCACCCTTCCTACAGAGTGGAGTAACATGAGCAGGAAACTGTGAAAGTTTATGGTTAGAAGATCACATTACCGATGTCCTATTTCTTTTAACACCGGAGGATGGAAACAATCAGGTTCTGGGAATTTGTCATCCTCAGTTCCATTAATTTCTCCATTATTGATTCTTTTATAGAATCAGGTTTCCCAAACTAAACTATTCTGACATACCTGCATTTGGCCCATATACCTCTAAACCTTTCTATTAATATGAATTTATTTTATTCATAAAATATCTTTATATACATAGTCATAAAAGCAGTTTGATTCTATACATGAGTATATTAAGAAAACAAACATTGGAACTTGACTGTATCCAAACAAACCAAAGGCATCTCTTTCTTGTACAACTATATTTACATATACATGCACAGGGGATTATTGATGAATTATTTATGCTAAATTTTATTGAGACCTGCTCTTCTGCTAATTTCTTGGAGACTTCCAGCTATCCTTTCTGCTGTGAATACGGAGGCAAAATAATTATTCAGCATGACTTTGTCACACCACACAAACTACTCTTCCAATAACAGACATGGATGACAAAATCAAGTTGATATCGCAGAAAGCCAATTTTCTTTTTGGCATTACTATCAAACATTGCCATATTTGAGTATTGTCGAGCCAATCAGGGTAGAAATCTACAACAATCTTAAGAGTCAATTCAAGTGGCAATTTGGGACCTGCAAAGCATAGTTTTCATCTCAATTGGACAACGTAGAAATTGTACACAGCAGGCACTTGTGCACAACTGGACTTGTGTTCCTCAAATCAGGACAACCAATCAGGAATTGGTGAACTCATCTGCCAGGCCACAGTTCCGTTATCAGAGAATGACATTCCCCAGAAAAGGATCACCCAGATGAACAACCAGTGACAACACACAGGCCTACCTGTATGATTTAAAGACTGTGTGTAATGCAAAAGCAGAAACTGAAAAGAATAATGAACAGCCAAAGCATGTGAAAAATGGACCGTTAGTGATAGAAAACCATTACTGCTCTAATGAAATTCTTGGCTTTCTATAGTCATGCGACTGCTAAGAACCACTAACTGGGGAGATCATGCAGCCAGTTCAATAAAGGGACATAGTACAGACAACATGTTACAGGATTGAACAAAATAATGTAATTACATTAATGACTACAAACTACATTATATTAAAGCGCAACAGGTCAGGCAGCATCCAAGCAGCAGGAGAATTGACGTTTCGGGCATAAGCCCTTCTTCAGGATTCCTGAAGAAGGGCTTATGCCCGAAACGTCGATTCTTCTGTTCCTTGGATGCTGTCTGACCTGCTGCGCTTTTCCAGCAACACTTTTTTCAGCTCTGATCTCCAGCATCTGCAGTCCTCACTTTCTCCTACGTGAAATTAAATCAAACACTAATTTAAATAAAACAAGATTGTATAATGGTGGCAGTGAAGAGGGTATGCTGCAATAGCAGCATGTGGAAATTTAGAGTGAAATGCAACCCCAGGTAATCAAATCTGCAAATATTTGTGTTTTGAGGAAAGTCAGTGCACAATTACCAAGTCTGAAGTCTGCAATGCAGACAATATATGGCTGAGAGCAGATCGTAAATGAACATTACGAAGTAATAGCATTCAAATGGCTTCAAAATATTTGAATCACAATCTTTTATGAATATTATATCAACTGAATGAAGTGGTCAAGTGGATTGCTTTGTCCTGTGAGTGTCACCTCTGAGTATGCCGAATTGCATTTAACCAGACAATGGGAAAATATCCTCTCAAACATCTGAATTGTGCCTTGTAAAGATGTTTTGGGGAGGTCTAATAAGTCACATGTGACAAATATTATGGCTACAAGAAGAATCTATGTAGCTACTGAAAGCCAACTCAATAAATGAGCCATCCCTCTCACTTCTGATGACGATGGGGGGCAAGTCAATGATTGTAAAGCCAATGAATTTCAGAGAGAAATAATTAGGTTTTCCTTATTGACAATGCCATTTGTCGCTTATCAGTCCAAACTTGGATGCCATCCATCTTGTTGCACACAAAAATGGGTTGTTTAATTAACTCAGGAACTACAAATTGAACTGAATACCCTGCAATCATTTCTAATCCATAGGAAGCAGGTCATTGATGAGGCATTTGAAGATGGCTGTGAACAGTATGCTACCTTGAGGAACCTCTGCAGTGATGATCGGAGATTGAGACATGATTGCAGGAGTTTTCCTCTTCTGCCAGGCATGATTCTAACCTCTACCTCTCATTGAGCTTTTTTTTAAAAAAAAGACAGATCCTTGGTACTACCATATGCAGCTGAAAACAGACTAGAATAGGTTTTCAAAGTTTAGTCAAACCTACTCTAACTTCAGAAAGCAGAGACTTCCCTGCCCTAATTTTGTTCTTCAAATTAGTCGGATTTTGAAGGTTTCTCGTGCAAATGAATTTCAACCACCACCTGTGACTTGTTGTTTACACCACACAGGTAATAACTGAAGTGAACCATACAAGAAAAGCAGACAGGTAGAAGCAGGTTCAAATTGAGGATTACCAGTGGATGTCAAGAGTGTGGTACTGGGAAAGCACAGCAGGTTAGGCAGCATCAAAGGAGCAATTGATTCTCCTGCTGCTTGGATATTGCCTGACCTGCTGTGCTTTTCCAGCCCCACAGTCTCAACTCTGATCTCCAGCATCTGCAGTCCTCACTTTCTCCTAGGTAATTACTAGTGGATCCAATATTAGCAGAGCACTTAAAGAATGTTGCAAAGCAATGCTGCCAAATCTAATGTCTCTTTCCAATACTTGACCTATACCAGGAATCCATGAATAAATTTCACTTTCCAATCCTTTGCTCTCTGCTCCATCAAGACAGAAGATCAAAAGGACTTCTGCCTCAAATCCAGAGCTGCCATATCTGCCAAAGTGAGGTACCAAAACACAGCACTGCCAACCATCAAACACTTACTTTTAACTTGGACAGCTTACTGTGTATCAATTGTACATTTGAGAGAAAACAATAAAAGGCCACTTGCTCAAGTCTTCACCAAAACCAAATACCTTTTAAAATTAATTTCCCAATGCACCTGCAAGAATTGTTAACTAACACAAGAAAATTTACTTAAATGGCTACTGTGAACCCATATGACTTAATACTTCATCTTCCAATTACTTTGAGTAATGCCATAGGGATTGACAAGCAAATAATTACATTAGTGGCACAGAGGAGATAGACTTTGTAATTTCCCAATGAACTGTCTAACTTTAATTGCAAGAATACCATGTGATAAACACCAGTTTATTTTGTTGACCTTGAAAAAACAAAGCAAGGATTATTTGTCAAGAAATCAAAGCATCATTTTGTTTATTTCCTCCTAAGGCATTTTATTCTAGCTCGTCGGTATTAACCTACTCAAACCATCACTTAAGCTCTAAATTTATTTAGAAATAGTCATTCAAGCAAAACACCCGCTTGAAAAAAAAACTTGCACTGGAGAAAACAATATAGTGCCTTTGTCACAGTTAAGTGTCCCAAGGCACTTAGCTAGAGTATTCAAAGTAGACAAACGGGAGACAGGAAGAATATATCAAGCAAGGAAGCATCCAAAAGTGGAAAAGTCAGCGTTTCAGGTATAACTTCTTTAGGGAGGGTTATACCCAAAACATGGACTTCTCCATCTCCTGATGCTGCCTGCCTTGCTTTGTTCTTCCAGCCTCCCATTTGTCTACTTTGGATTCCAGCATCTGCAATTTTGTCTCTTAACTCAAGAGTATTCAGACAAATCTTGGCACCAAGTCACATAAAAGGAGGAATTAAGATAGGTGGCAAAACATTTCAAAGAATTATATTTGAGCAGGATCTTGAAAAGGCAGCAGAGGATATAAATTGGGGGTCTTATCAGCTAAAGGCAAAGACCCGATGGTGAAAGGACAAAAATCTGGACGCTCAACATTAAAACTAAAGGACCATAGCGATCTTGGGAGGTTATGGGACATCAGTTTTAGGAAGGGCCAAAGCCACAGCGAAAAAGGAAGATGTAGTTAGAAGTTTTAAATTTGAGGCATTGATGGTCAGAATCCGGTTCTACTCATCTTCTAGTACACGAACAATGAGTGAACACGTCATGAGCAGGTCAAAATATGATCAGAGTTTTGAATGAATTGAGATTTATGTAAGCAGCTTTTGCTGGAAGCACTGTTCTTTGCAACAAAGTTAGAAGATCAAGAAAGAACCACAGAACATTTTAGTCAATGAAAATCTGGAGAAACTTCATTTCAGATGTTTATCAGGCAACAATCTAGAATTGCTCATAATTAACAATGTCTGTCAACTTAAACCAGAAATTACAGTTCATAAGACCTAATGCTTTACACTACAAAGGACCATAAATTGCTGATTTACACAATTTAAAAGGGAATTATGTATAAAACTATGTAAACAATTAATGTTTTTTAGTGAGCATACAAATATACAACTTGGAAGGTAATATCCATTTGGCTGTCAGGTTTGCATCTGACAGTGGCCACAACTCTCCATTCCCACTACCCCCAATAGCTATCAACTCCCTTTTGGTTAGTTGTGTTCCTAAGTACAAGTGAATAAAAACACTAAAAAGGTTATCATTTGGATCATAATTTCATAAGTAGCACTCAAGATTTACACACAGCTTCAGGAGGCCACAGTTGAGACCATGGTGTGTAATTATGGGTAAACACTTTTGGATTTTACAATATACAGAATGGCTTCATTGGACAAATTCTAGGAATGGCAAATCATAGTTGATGGTTAAAGACAATTTCTTTTTGGACAGCAAAGAATGAGAGAGATTTTGAGGCTATTACATAAAGGGTAGTGTTGGAATGAAATAGGAAGGTGAAAATACAAACTTGCTACAAGTGGGGTTGCACTTGGAAGATCGTCCTTGAGAAGAACCTGCAGGTAGTTCCACTAAGAGGATGGCTAAACAGCCAAGTAGTTAGCATAAATCAGACCAAAATTTCCAAAACTCCCTCTTCGAGATTGACTTAGGTTAAGTTTCCTATTCAAAGGGAAGTGACCATGAAACGATCATTGATTGTTGTGAAAAATCTAAGTGGTTTATATCCTTTAAGAAAGGAAATCTGCTATCCTAGTCTGGCCTAAATGATTCCAGACACAAATGTGGGTGACTTTTTATTCTCTGCAAACAACTCAGTTCATGAGTAATTGGGAATGGGCAACAAATGCTGGCCCTGCCAGGAATGCTCACACCTCATTAAAATTTAAAAAAAGACAGCTCCCTCACCCACCACAAGCATTCCATGATTTCTTCTGGATTCCAGAAGGAGTAATTCACAATTCTCCTTCTTCTCACCCCAAATTCAACAATTAAGTCGATTGACAAAATTATCTTCACGTCTCAGTCATTTTTATACATTCCAGAAGCTGCAATTAGTGGCCAACTATTACATGCAATTATAGTCATAGAGATGTACAGCACGGAAGCTTCATTCTCTTCAGTTCAACTCATCCACTCCAACCAGATATTCTAAATTAATCTAGACCTATTTGCCAGTACTTGACCCATATCCCTCTAAACCCTTCCTATTAACACATAACATTTACAAGGCGTTTGGATGGGTAATTCTACCAGCTTCCACCACTTCCTCTGGCAGCTAATTCCATACACGCATTCCCTTTGCATGAAAATGTTGCCCCTTAGGTCCCTTTTAAATCTTTCTCCTCTCACTCTAAACCTATGCCCTCTAGTTCTGGACTCCTCCACCCCAGGGAAAAGACCATGAATATTTACCGCATCCACATCCCTCATGATTATAAAAAACCTCTAAGGTCACCCCTCAGCCTCCAACACTCCAGGGAAAACAGCCCCAGCCTATTCAGCCTCTCCCTATAGCTCAACCCTCTGACCCTGGCAACATCCTTGTAAATCTTTTCTGAACCCTTTCACAACATCCTTCCTATAGGAGGGAGACCAGAATTGCACACAATATTCCAAAAGTGTCCAAAACAATGTCCTGTACAGCAGCAACGTGATCTCCCAACTCCTATACTCAATGCTCTTGCCAATAAAGGAAAACATACTAAACGCCTTCGTCACTATCCTATATACCGGAGATTCTATTTTCAAGGAGCTATGAAGCTACATTCCATTGCGCCTACCATTTCAAAATTATAAGACAAGCATATAAATGCTCAGTGTTTGTCAGGATGCATCAGCTTCATTCTCTCAGAACAAGTGCCAATGCTGCTTTGAGTCATGGGTGAAATCTTCTGAGAGCCGTACCAAATGCTATGACAGTAACATCTTAGCTCAAATTTGCCAATCAACTGCACACAATACAAGTAGTACTAATTGAATAGCAAACAAGGTCCAGGCTGATTGAACATAGAAGTCTGGCCACTCATATCAATGGATGACAAATTCTGTTTCTAATTTTCAAATAAGCCAGATGATTGCAAGGCCCTCTCTGTGCATTGGGAGGGACCGCATTCCAAGTTTATCCAAATGATATGAAAATAAACAGGAGGAAAAAACTTTTCTAAAAAAGGGGGCTTTCCAAAGTTAAATTTCAAACATAATCGATCAAATTTTATATCTTGCCCAGCAGCATGTGCTCGGAAGGAACAGAACTGAAACCAATGTATTCTTTAATTTTTCAGCATCCAAAAAAAAACACTGGTGGCTCCAGTGACTTTGTCGATCTCAACTAGGTTCAGATCTTTTTTTCAAAAAAGTTAAATTGCTTGATTAAGAAGAAGAAAAATAATCTGCCAGTCAGGCAATAAATGTAGAGACAGAATGGAGCTGATATTTCAGGTTGATTATCTTTTGACTGAAATGGAAAATATTCACTGGAAAAAATTAACACTTTTTAATTAAAGTAGAGGCTGGAAAAGTGACCAGGGAAACAGGAGAAAGGACAAACAGTAAATAGAATAGAGTGGAAAGCAAAATATAATGGCAGTAAGAAATCAAACTATTTACAGTTTTTCCACATCCGACCATCAATACAACCATTATCAATATCTTCGAGTAAAAAGTGAGGTCTGCAGATGCTGGAGATCAGAGCTGAAAATGTGTTGCTGGTTAAAGCACAGCAGGTCAGGCAGCATCCAAAGAACAGGAAATTCGACGTTTCGGGGCAGAGCCCTTCATCAGGAATCATTATCAATATCTGTCCAAACAAGGAAACAATGCTCATCAGCTGAAGCTGTTAAAAATGGCTAATCAAAGGTCTGTCCCTCAGACTTAATTGGAAGAGTGTAGGTCAAGGGTAGAAATATTAGTGTGAGAGTAGGACTAGAAACTAAAATAAACAACCAGAAGTCCTGGGTCACATTTGTGGACTGAAAAGTAATGTGAAGCATAGTAATCTCCCAGTTTGTTGTTATTGTTTTCTCCCCATGCAGTGGAAAACAGATTAAAAACAGTAAAGTTTATGGAATTCTTAAGTTCAAAGTACTGTGCATTAGTGATTGGGGACTCCATAGTTATGGGGACAGATAGGAGGTTATGTGGAAATGAGAGACAGACTCATGGTTGGTGTGTTGTCTCCCACGTGCCAAGTTCATGATGTCTCGGATTGTGTTTTCAGGATCCTTAAGTGGGAGGTGCAGCAGCCTCAAGTCGTGATCCATATAGGCACCAACCAACATAGTTGGGAAAAGAGATGGGGATTTATAGCAGACATTTAGGGAGCTAGGGTGGAAGCTGAGAGCTAGAACAAACAGTTATCACTGGTTTGTTACCCATGCCACATGCTAGCAAAGTGAGGAATGGGGGGAGAGAGAGAGAGAGAGAGAGAGGAGTTGAACACGTGGCTATAGGGATGGTACAAGAGGAAGGGATTTGGATACCTGGATAATTGGGGCTCATTCTGTTGTATGTGGGACCTGTACAAACAGGATGATCAACACGTGAACCAGAGGGGCACCGATATCCTGGGGGGGTAAATTTGCTAATGCTCTTCAGGAGGATTTAAACTAATTCAGCAGAGGTTTGGGAACCTAAATTGTAGATGTGGTGTC
Source organism: Hemiscyllium ocellatum (assembly GCF_020745735.1). Classification (NCBI taxonomy): domain Eukaryota; kingdom Metazoa; phylum Chordata; class Chondrichthyes; order Orectolobiformes; family Hemiscylliidae; genus Hemiscyllium; species Hemiscyllium ocellatum. Next base: position 102,710,298 of record NC_083403.1, on the reverse strand, counting down.
CAGGAGGTTGAGAGTAGTGAGGTCAGAAATAAGGTCTCATGGTTGCAAGAGTTTACCGTCAGGCCAGAAGGTGGTTTGAAGTGTGTCTTCTTCAATGCCAGGAGCATCTGGGAATAAGGTGGGTGAACTTGCAGCACGGGTTGATATCTGGGACTTTGATGTGGTGGCCATTTTATAGACATGGATAGAGCAGGGAAAGGAATAGTTGTTGCAGGTACTGGGGTTTAGATGTTTCGGTAAGAACAGGAAAGGTGGTAAAAGAGAGGGAGGTGTGGCATTGTTGGTCAGGGACATATTACAGTGGCGGAAAGGACATTTGAGGACATACTACTGAAGTAGTATGGGCTGAGATTAGAAACAGGAAAGGAGGGGTCACCCTGTTGGGAGTTTTCTATAGGCCTTTGAATAGGTCCAGAGATATAGAGGAAAGGAAAGCAAAGATGATTCCGGATAGGAGCGATAGTAACAGGGTAGTTGTTATGGGGGCTTTAACTTTCCAAATATTGACGGGTAATTTAGATGGGTCAATTTCTGTCGAATGTATGCAGGAGGGTTTCTTGACACAGTATGTAGACAAGCCAACAAGGGGAGAGGCCACATTGGATTTGCTACTGGGTAATGAACCAGGCCAGGTGTTTAGAGGTAGGTGAGCATTTTGGTGATAGTGACCACAATTCGATTACGTTTACTTTAGCAACGGAAAGGGATAGGTATATATCATGTGGCAAGAGCTATAGCTGGAAGAAAGGCAATTATGATGCAATTAGGCAAGAGTTAGGATGCATAGGATGGGAAAGGAAACTGAAGAGGATGGGCACAATTGAAATGTGGAGTTTATTCAAGGAACAGCTACTGCATGTCCTTGATAAGTATGTACCCGTCAGGCAGGGAGGAAGTGGTTGAGTGAGGGAACCATGGTTTACTAAAGAAGTTAAATCTCATGTCAAAATGAAGAAGGAGGCTTATATAAGGATGAGATGTGAAGGCTCATCCTTACATAAGGACGCTTGAGAATTACAAGTTAGCCAGGAGAGACCTAAAGAGAGAGCTAAAAGGAGCCAGATGGGACATGAGAAGTCCTTGGCAGCTTGGATCAAAGGAAAACCCTAAAGCTTTCTATAGGTATGTCAGGAATAAAAGAATGACTAGAGTAAGATTACGGCTGATCAAGAACAGTAGTGGGATGTTGTGTGTGGATTCAGAGCAGATAGGAGAAGTGCTAAATGAATATTTTTCATTAATATTCACACTGGAAAAAGACATTTTTGTCAAGGAGAATACGGAGTTACAGGCTACTAGACTAGGTGGGATTGAGGTTCACAAGGAGGAGTTGTTAGCAATTCTGGAAAGTGTGAAAATAAATGAGTTCCCTGGGCCAAATGGGATTTATCCTAGGATTCTCTGGGAAGCCAGGGAGGAGATTGCAGAACCTTTGGCTTTGATCTTTACGTCGTCATTGTCTACCAAATAGTGCCACAAGACTGGAGGATAGCAAATGTTGCCCCCGTGTTCAAAAAGGGGAGTAGAGACAACCCTGGTAATTATAGACTGGTGAGCTTTACTTTGGTTGTGGGTAAAGTGTTAAAGGGTTTTGAGAGATAGGATTTATTATCGTCTAGAAGGGAAGTTGATTAGGGATAGTCAACATGGTTTTGTAAAGGGTAGGTCATGTCTCACAAACCTTAGAGTTCTTTGAGGAGGTGGAATAGGTCAAAGCGGTTGATGTGGTATAAATGGATTTCAGGAAGGCGTTTGAGAAAGTTCCACATAGTAGGCTATTGCACAAAATACGGAGGCATGGGATTGCGGGTAATTTGGCAGTTTGGATCAGATATTGGCTAGCTGAAAGAAGACAGAGGGTGGTGATTGATGGGAGATGTTCATCTTGGAGTTCAATTACTAGTGGTGTACCGAAAGGATCTGTATTGGGGCCACTGCTGTTTGTCATTTTTATAAATGACCTGGATGAAGGTATAGAAGGGTGGGTTAGTAAATTTGCGGATGTCACTAAAGTCGGTGGAGTTGTTGATAGTGCTGTTACAGAGACACATATAAGCTGTAGAGCTGGGCTGCGAGGTGGCAAATGGAATTTAATGCGGAAAGTGTGAGGTGATTGACTTTGGAAGGAGTAATAGGAATAAAAGAGTACTGGGCTAATGGTAAGATTCTTGGTAGCATAGATGAGCAGAGAGATCTTGGTGTCCATGTGCATAGAACATTACAGCGCAGTACAGGCCCTTCGGCCCTCGATGTGCCCCGTGAAAATAATCTGATGCCCATCTAAACCACACCATTCCATTATTATCCAAATGTCCATCCAATGTCCATTTAAATGCCCTTAACTTCAGCAAGTCTACTACTGTTGCAGGCAGGCTGTTCCATGCCCCCACTACTGAGTGAAGAAACCACCCCTAATATCTGACCTAAGTCTGTCACCCCTCAATTTAAAGCTATGTCCCCTCATGTAAGCCTTCACCATCTGAGGAAAAAAGCTCTCACTGTCCACTTTATTTAACCCTCTGATCATCTTATACGCATCAATTAAAATCACCTCTCAACCTTCTTCTCTCCAACGAGAGGAGCCTCAGTTCCCTCAGCCTTTCCTTGTAAGGTCTTCCTTCCATGCCAGAAAACATCCTAGTAAATATCCTCTGAACCCTTTCCAAAGCTTCCACATCCTTCCTACAACGTGGTGACCAGAACTACACGCAATATTCCAGATGGGGCCTTACCATTGTCTTGTACAGCTGAAGCATGATCTCGTGGTTCCGAAACTCAATCCCCCTACCAATAAAAGCCAACACACACCATATGCCTTCTTAACAACCCTATCATCCTGGGTGGCAACTTTCAGGGATTTCTGCACCAGGACAGAGATCTCTGTTCATCTACACTGTCAAGAATTTTACCATTAGCCCAGTACTCTGCATTCCTGTTACTTCTACCAAATTGAACTACCTCACACTTTCCCACATTAAACTCCATTTGCCACTTCTCAGCCCAGCTCTGCATCTCATCTATGTCCCTCTGTAATCCACAACATCCTTTGGCACTATCCACAACTCTGCCTACCTTACTGTCATCCACAAATTTACTAACTCATCCTTCTACATCCTCATCCAGATCATTTATAAAAATGACAAACAGCAGTGGCCCCAAAATAGATCCTTGTGGCACACCACTGGTAACTGAAATCCCTGGTTGATAGGGTTGTTAAGAAGGTATATTGTGTATTGGCTTTTATTGGATTGAGTATCAGAGCCATGAGGTCATGTTACAGCTGTACAAAACTTTGGTTCGGCCACACTTAAGAGTATCGCATGCAGTTCTGGTCGCCACATTATAAGAATATGGAAGCTTTGGAAAGGGTTCAGAGATTTACTTGGATGTTGCCAGATATGGAGAGAAGGTCTTATGAGGAAAAGCTGAGGGACTTGAGGCTATTTTTGTTAGAGAGAAGGAGGTCGAGAAGAAGTGAGACAAAAGATGATCAGAGGGTTAGATAGGTGGACAGGGAGAGCTTTTTTCCTTAGGATGGTGAGGACTAGCATGAGTGGACATAGCTTTAAATTAAGGGGTGATAGATATAGGACAGATGTCAGAGATAGTTTCTTTACTCAGAGGAGTAGAGGCGTGGAATGCCCTCAGTCTGTAACAGTAGTAGACTCGCCAACTTTAAGGGCATTTAAATGGTCACTGGATAGACATATGGATGAAAATGGAATAGTTTGGGTTGGATGGGCTTCAGATTATTTCACAGGTCGGTGCAACATCGAGGGCCGAAGATCCTATAATGCACTGTAATGTTCTATATCAATCACCATGCCACTGGGAAGTTCAATTGGTGCAGAGGAAGCTGGTGAAAGCACAAGGATTGAATCTCCTGCACTTGTACAAGAACGTGCTGTAGGAAGAATGTGTGTTGAAACAAAGCAAGAATCAGCATCTACAGAACACTAAGGGAGAAAGAGGAGTTTGGTAATGACAGAAATGGAGAAGGATGATGCCTTGAAGTGGAAGTTGAGGGCATTCTGCTATTTGGTAAACCCTCTGCTTTTTTTTTTAGGAAATGCAGAAAGGTCAGAAATAAGACAAACACATTCATAGGCCTGTCAAACAGAGGAGGGTTGCTTTGGTTGAAGGAAAAAGACATCTCTAAAGTACCAACGCAGAGGCAGCTCAGTCAGAGCAGTTACGATGGAAACAAAAGAAACTGAGAGAATAAAATAAAGTGCAATTTAGGGGCTTCAATAGATTAGTACTAGCTATTAGTTTGTATCTTTATGTTTGGGAATAAGCTCAGAAAGTCAAGGAAGAAAGGGGACTTAATGGTGACCTGTAGAAGATGAAGGGGAAGTTGAGAGTGGAAAAATGAAGTATTTCAGTGGTGGGAAATAGCAAGAAACTGCATCAATGTACTTAAAATAAAAGAATAAGGAAATGACCCAATAGACCATGAACAAAGACTGTTCATATGCCCTTCAAAAAGGCAAAGCCAGAATCCAGATCCTTTCCAATCCTGAAACCTATCATTTGAAAGAAGTGAAGGGAATTAAAAATGTTTTTCAATGCAACAAGAATTTTTATCATTGTCATACTCATTTCCACATTACATCTTGCCCTTATGCTCTGAACCAGCTTATGAGTTGATTTTTTTTTATTTTTAGCATTTCTATTGATCTTTCATTCAGATATTTGATCTATTTATGCCACTATGAGATGCATTGTGTTGCTGACAGTATGGGTTCAATTTCTATTTCAGCTGAGGTCACCATGAAGATGCCTCCCTTATCAATCGCCCCCCTTGCCCAAGATGTGGTGATCCTCAGGTTAAATTCACCACCAATCATCTCTCTGTAGTGACAGCAGTCTTATGATCCTCTGGGTCTATGGTGACTTTACTCTTATAGCTTCAATAAATGATCAGACCTAACAGTCTTCATTTAAAACACCCCAGCATTATAAACTCACACAGTGGAAGTGGTTTGCCAATGAAAGGCTTATGTCCTGAAATGTTGACTCTCCTGTTCCTCAGATGCTGTCTGGCCTGCTATGCTTTTCCAGTGCAATCCTTTCTAATTCTGACTTTCCAGCATCTGCAGACCTCACTTTCTCCTAACACCATACATATAGTAAATCTCTGACCATATATTGTCTGAAAGCAAACATTCTGGGGTACTTTTATTCCACAAACAGAAAGAGGTATTTGCTAATTTTGAACTCTACTCCCATCTTCTCTCCAAAATTCACGATCCACTAAAGGCATGTCTAGCTGATTTGGCGCACGTATACTGTAGAATTCCAAACATCTTGTCCGATTTTCACATGCAACATGGAAGTCTGTTAGAATTGTGAGACTTCAAGGACAACCTGGACCTTCATTTCAGTAAACTCGACAGAGAGACTGGAATAGGCATTCTTGATGAGCCTTATCAACAAAATGCCCATCATTCTTACACGACAAAATCAAATTCCTATCCACTGAATCTGCCACTCAGCCTGACCAGATAACTGTAGTGGAAAGCAGCTTTAAGGAAAAAAAAGCATTTGCTCAGTATGTGTAAGAGCTATGGGTCTTTCAGTGAGATACGTACAATAGGGTTTATCCTCACAGCTCATTAACTCCATTACGCACACAAAACTCAAGATACAAATTCCCTTACTCTCTTCTGGCCCTACACAACACCAAATCAGCCAAATCACTGGGTGAATTGCTACTACCAGTGCTCAACAAGTTGATTTCTTCACATCTACAAAGGCCAAATGGAAACTGTATATAAATTGCAATGCAGTTCCAATATGTTTATTTGACACTGTGAGCCTAAGCAACAACTTACCACTCAAAGAAGCCATAGACATCTATCCTGCAGTAACATACGACAATCTACATCCACTACCATTATGAGAATCATTCATTGATCTTATGAACTATGCCATTCTCACAATTGAGATCAATGATATCATGTATGCCCCAAGTAGTTGGTGTTGTCATTAGGATCCCAGCCAAGCCCAACCCCTGCAAACATTATTTTGTTGGATTTTGTAGAAAATGTGTCTTTGACGGAATAATGTCTAACCTACCACTTACATATTTCCGATATGCAGATGATAATTTTGCTGGATTTCAACCTGCAGCTACAGTCAAATTTGCCTGCATGTCTTAATGGACTCATCCTACACTTAAAATGGGACAGTCAAATTAGCTCCCATTCCTCAATATCCTTGTTGAGAAATCGGCTGGGGGTTCTCAAATGCTTTCTGCAGCAAGTCTACCATCATTGGTCAGTATATGGTGGGAATCCTATACTTCCATGTTCTCGAAGATTCACTGTATTGGCAACCTTGTAAGGCCTCAACAATTTGTTCACTGTCCAAACTCGATGCCGACAGACTGGCTTTGATAATGGCCTATTGGATAATAGCTACCCTGCTTAGATTATTTCACGCTAGATATCCTGCAAATACATAAAAGGCCCAAAATAGTCATTCTTGGTCTTGGTAAGTACCCAGTTGTGAGAGTGTGGTGCTGGAAAAATGCAGGTCAGGCAGCATCCGAGGAGCAGGAGAATTGATGTTGCAGGCATAAGCCCTTCATCAGGAATGAGGCTTGTGGGTCAGTGCTGGGAGATAAATGGGAGGGGGTGTAGGGTTGGGGAGGTAACTGGGAAAGTGATACATGGATGAAGGTCAGGGAGAAGGAGATAAGTCAGAGGAGGCAGTGATGGATGGGTCCGGAGGGAATGCCGAGTTGGAGGCTTGGACCAACCCCCCTCCATTTATCTCTCAGCCCTGACCTCATTCCTGATGAAGGGCTCATGCCCAAAATGTCGATTCCCCTGCTCCTTGGAAGCTGCCTGACCTGCTGCGCTTTTCCAGCACCACACATTTGACTCTGATCTCCAGCATCAGCAGTCCTCACTTTCTCCTACTTGATGAGTACCCAGTCAACCATTGATTACCCATGGTAAGTCATCTCAAAAGCGTGGCCAACAGGTGAAGATATTATGCTCTGTTCACCACTAACAGAATGCTGACATCAAGCCAAAAAGACACTTTGTCTGCAAAACAAATGGGTAATGCAGTTCATGAATTTCAGTGCAGATGTCATGTCAAGTACGTGGGTTGTATACTCCCCCAAAGACTGGCAAGCTGATTTTGAACAGCACGTGACTTTGACTATTCACATTAAGCAAGATACTGACAGAATCAAATCGGTCTGTGCTCACAAAACTCAGTATCCAACATTAGATGTGATTCTTGGACATCAAAACATTGGGCATTTACTGGATAAGCCTGTGCACATGAAGATTAAGCTAACAACATTTATAATCATTAGGCTTGTAGTGTAGTGCACTTGCACACACTGTATGCTGCAAATAATAACCAGTTATTTACAGATAGAAAAAAAAACTTACACTTGTTTCAACTTGAAATAGCTGGTTCCTTTGTAAGGCTTGACCAGAGTCAACCTGCTTGGTTTAAAATCAATACAAAGCCTAACAAAGTTAACTGTCAGTCTTAATGGAGTGTGTTTTCTGTGGCAGAAGCTCTACCATGATGCAACCAATCAGTAGTTTCTCTCATGTAAACATATGTTGGTTTTCTCCTCAAACTGATATTCTTGAGAATTTTCTTGTTTGAGTGCAAGACAAAAAGCTTTCTCAAGAGTTTTTTGGCAGCAATACTCAAGTTACATTAATTATTTAGTCACTTATTTATTAAGTTGTTGTTATCTCCTTTCCAACATAAAACAGTTTCAAGTATTTTGCCTGCTGAGAGAAATAGACTTGTTGCTATTTTGCTGATATTGTGTCACCTTTATTTTAAGTGCATTGTCTATAGAGCAGTTCAATAGGAAATCAAGTTAGGTTGCATCTAGTACTTCATATGTGAGCCAAGGTAAATGCTAATTTGACCAAACAATAAATCATTTATAATGACACAAGAGATGGGGAGAAGGAGTTGTCTTTTATCAAGCTACAAAGGTTAAAATTGGCACCCAAAACTGAGCATAAAAATTCTTTTTCTTTGTCCTATAATTTATGCAAACTCCATAAAAGCAGTAGTAGACAATTGGCTCCTTGAGCTTGCTCTGCCAGTTAGACCATGGGCTACAATTTCCATCATTCAAACATTCTCCACACTCAAGCTATCATTTTCAAAAGAAATCTATCACATATCTATCAGTCAGAGAGGGGAAGTGAACATGGGGCTCCACAGGCAGGCAGAGAGGCAAGAAGGGACATCACACATTAGAGTGCGCAAGAGGTTTAGCAAGTAAATTCCAGAGCAAAGGCATAGCCACTAGGTAGAAATGGGAGTGGAGACAGTATGGAATGCATTGCCACAAGGATTCAGGCTAATGGAATTGCATACACTTATTGAGGAGAAGCTACAAGCAAAGAAATAGATATCCTTGTAGAATTAAACAGAGCTGGCAAGGATGTTCATGTGGAACACAAAAACCAAAACAGACCAGTTAAACAGCCTGTTTTTGTGCTGTTCGTTCTAACTAATGTTCCATATTTCAGCTTGAACTGTGCACCCTTAAAGTACACAGCTATAACAATGACACCATCCAGCTTTACATGCACACCTGCACAACACATCAGTAGCTCATGGAGGTTACATAATGTGCTTAAACTCCCTGCAAAGGACAGTGTAAATGGAGTGAATGTACAGTGAATACACAAGTCAAAATAGATTTTAAACATTTAATATTGCCAAGAAAATCCTAGGGTGATTTTAAAAATCATAGTTGAATGTGAATAAAAAAATCCTTGTGAGGAAGAGAATGATGATTGCTGGTCCTATTTTAAAAATACATGACAAGTGTGATTTTCACTTTAGGTAAAAACAAGGGCTGCAGATGCTGGAAACCAGATTCTGGATTAGAGTGGTGTTGGAAAAGCACAGCAATTCAGCAGCATCAGAGGAGCAGGAAAATCAACATTTTGGGCAAAAGCCCTTCATCAGGAATAGAGTCAGAGTGCCTGCAGGGTGGAGAGATAAATGAGGGGAGGGTGGGGGTGGAGAGAAAGCAGCTATGAACTGAAAGCAGATTGCTTACCCACTACTTACCTGCATTGACTTTACGAAGAGTAAAAATTGGTTGAAGAGGTTTGTGGTGGAAATGACAATTTCCCTGGATGGTTATCACTGAAACTAAAATTCAATACATACCAAGAAATTTTCAACCAGGAAGTGAAGACTTACGAGTATTAATGTTGGCTATTAATTCAGAGACCCAGATAATGTTCTGGGGTCCTAGGTTCAAATCGTGCCACAGAAGATGGTGGAATTTGAATTAAATTTTAAAAGTTTTGAATTAAGGGTCCAACAACGACCATGAAAACTATGTCAATTTATCAGAAAAACCTACCTGGTTCACTAATGTCCTTTAAGGAATGAAATCTGGCTTACTGTGACTCCAAATGGACAGCAACGTGCTTGATGCTTAACTACCCTCTCAGCAATAAATGCTGGTCTAGCCAGCGATATCCACATCCATTGAATTAATTTTAAAAAAGATTGCACAGTCTTTTGTGTGAAGTAGTAGTTATGTCTAAAAAGATAAATGACATAGGCTTTTCAAATTCTGAGCTTTTGCCACATTCAGATTGATATATCAATACAGACTACAGCACATAATAAGGTACCTTTTAACTGCAAAAAAGGATGGAGGTCATTTATGAATCAGCCCATTTTTTAAAATATGAATGCATCTTCAAAGTATAACTGAATGCTACAAAAACAGCCAGTCATTTTCCTTTCCTTTTCTCAGTAAGGGAATGGGGGAAGAACTCTCCACTCTCAAGGGCTTTCTGAAGATCAGAGTGAGGGATATTCAGTCTTTAATAATCAATTAGATTGGAGACAAATGATTCACTACAAAATGAAACAAGTGTCACACCACAATTTGATAACAATGGAAAGTCAAAAGCCCTGTCATCATGGTATCCTGAAATCATGTTATAATGCTGAATTATCCAAAGTGAGGTTTGTCCTAGGATGGATGTGTTGTCCCAGTCAAAGTAGTGTCCTTACATATGGGTGAGGAAGGACACCAGTTCAACTGGGACAGCACATCCATCCTAGATAAGCCAAACAAAGACACACATGAGAACTCCTAGAAGCACGGCATTCCAACCAGAACTTTATCAACAAACACTCCATTTACCACCATGGAGAAAAAGAACAGGAAATGACATCACCATAGGAAATGATGTCATGACAGGAAATGACACCACCAACCCAAGGAAACTCAAACGTACAAATAGAAAGTGGACTACACCACTAGTGCTTCATTCACAGGCTTACTAAAGATGTTACCTAGTATTGTGACGAAACATCCGAAAATGAACCTTGCAGCTCAGTTAGCAAACCTACATCTAGGATTAATTCAATATATTTTGTTAGTAACTATTAAGATAAGCTACTCTTAAATACACATTTCTGAGTTTTTTCTTCAATGTGGCTGGTGAAACCAAGAGTCACATCAACAATCTCTCATCCTTCCCAAGCGTATGATTCGATTCAAGCATAACTTAGGACACAGTTGAAGATGCCTCAAATACTACCATCATACTGTTTTCCTGCACACAGTCATCACTTACTTTCTCTGACCTTTGTACAAAGATAAAATGGTCAGCAATTTTTTGCTTATTATATGGAGACTTGTTCTCATTATAAATAAAAAGAACACGAGAGATTAGAAAACAATACCAACAAGGAATAAGAGTAGGTCACTTGACCCTTTGAGCCTGCTCTACCATTTTAATAAGATCATAATTGATACACGATCCATGGTTAATGTGCGCCCACTGCTGTGGCCCGAATATCTCTTGTAAAAAGCAAAAGTTGTCAATTCCTTAATGCACTTCACAGTACAATGTATAATGGAAATGACACCTTGTGAGAGCCAAATGGCCTGTTTCCACACTGTCGGCATTCTATGATTTCTATGATAACCTAAGTAAAGCAGTTATGCCCATTTCAGTGCCAAATACTGAGCGCATGTTAGGTTCTCTTCATTTTGAAGAAAATGTATAGAAAATATGGACTTAAAGTTAAAGCCATCAATGCAGGATAACCTTGAAATAAATTATATTAATTATCACTCTCTCAATGCAGTTGTACTGCACTTATAATGTGAAGAAAGCAGAACTGAAATTACCCCTCTTCAATTCTCACAAAAACGTCATGAACTAATTTAAAGCTGAATTTCTCAACATTAAGGGAAACCACTTTGAATTATGTCTGCTCAACAGAGAATGTTTGTTAGGGCAGGATAGGTTTATCAGTGTTAAACTATGCATACATCACATTTGATTCTTCAGTATTCCACTGGGAATGGAATATAATGTTAAATATTCACAAAACCTGTCTGGATAGTTTTTTTTAATAATGACAGTTATTCAATCACTGTGGACTATGTCCAAACTCATGACACATCCAGGAGACAATGGAGTTGGGGGTCATTGAATATTTTTAAGACGGATGGGCAGATTTTTGCTCATTCGAGGAATCAAGGGTTATTGGGGTAGACAAAAATGTGGAATTTGAAATAAAGGGCCTGTACTGTTCTATGGTCTATAGTGATCAGCCATGATCTTAGTAAATGACAGCAAGCTTGAGCGGTCAAATATCTACTTCTGGTCCTATTTTGTATGCTCATAATGCAGAAGCATACGTACCATTACTTAAACATTGTCATCAAAATATAGCAGATCATCAGCTTTGTAAAACTGAAGCGTAAAATTATTTAGTACAGACATGCTGCTCTCTACAACCAGATTCATGGTCCAAATACAGAGTATTGGAATGCTGGCTTTTCCACATTAAAAGAAGGCATGTCTAAGCAGTCATAATAAACGTTCATCTTAAAGCTAATCTGGCTTGAAAAGAAAAGCCCCACATTCATATGCGATGTCATAAAAAAGAGAAACAAAACAAAATGCTTAATTCTCTCATTAAAGTTACAAGCCATGCTCATTTTAACACATTAAAATTTACAGGGGCTTGATAGCACTGATGCAGAAAATTTGTTACACACCCACAAACACGCAAGGGACTGCAAACATCTCCACATCGCCTGCACCATGACTGGTCCAGTAGTTGGCTCTCATTATGTACTAATCCGCATTATTATCTTTAACCTGGCCCCAAACCTACAGAACCAGGAAAAACTCTGCCTCAGGAGATTCAATATTATTGAACTCAGACAGCATCTCTTAGCAAACATGACCAACATCCTAGAGCTGGAGAATGCCCACAGCTTCTTTTCCACCCTAAAAGGTATCACAGTCAGCACTTGTAGAGACACTTGGCATCTTGAGCAGGAAATACCAAAACTGGTTCAATGACAACCATAAGATTCAGCATCTCGATCACAAATGCAAGGTGTTCATGAACTGACAGTTGAACCAATTCTTGAGCACCATGAAACAAGTCTACAGTAAATGAAGGTCAAGGTGCAGCATAGAACCTGTGACCTATAAGACCATAAGACATAGGATTGGAAGTAAGGCCATTCAGCCCATCGGGTCCACTCTGCTATTCAATCATGGCTGATGGGCATTTCAATGCCACTTACCTGCACTCTCCCTGTATCCCTTAAATTCTTGATCTCTCAAGGAATTATCAATCTCTGCGGTGAAGACATTTAACGTCCCAGCCTTCAATGCACTCCGTGGTAATGAATTCCACAGGCCCACCATACTCTGGCTTAAGAAATGTCTCCTCATTTCCATTCTAAATTGATCCCCTCTAATTCTAAGGTTGTGCCCAGGGGTCCTAGTCTCCCCACCTCACGGAAACAGCTGCCCAGCACCCAGCCTTTCTAAGCCATGCATTAAGTTTCTATTCTATCTCCACGCAACCTTCTAAAGTCTAATGAATACAATCCCAAGATCCTCAGGTGTTCATCGTATGTTAGGCCTACCATTCCAGGGATCATCCGTGTGAATCTCTGCTGGACATGTTCCAGTGCCAGTATATCTTTCCTGAGGCGTAGGGCCCAAAATTGGACACAGTATTCTAAATGGGGCCTAACTAGAGCTTTATGAAGTCTGCTTTTATATTCCAACCCTCTAAATAAATGATAAATGACAACATTATATTCACTTTCTTAATCACGGACTCAACCTGCAAGTTAACCTTTAGAGAATCCTGGACTAGCATTCCCAGATTCCTTCGTACTTTGACCGTATTCTTTTTTCCAAAGTGCAGGACCTCGCAGTTGCTCACATTGAATTTCATCAGCTATTTCCTGGACTACTCTCCTAAATTGTCTAAATCTTTCTGCAGCCTCCCCACCTCTTAGTACTACCTGCCTATCCACCTAAATTCATATCATTGGTGAACTTCGCCAGAATGCGCCAGTCCCTTCAACCAGATCATTTATATATAAAGTAAACAGCTGCTGCCACAACACTGAACCCTGCGGACACCACTTGCTACCATCTGCCATTCCGAAAAAGAACGCCTTATCCCAACTCTCTGCATTCTGACAGACAGCCAATCCTCAATCCATGCCAGTAGCTCACCTCGAAGACTATGGGCCCTCACCTTATTAATCAGCTTCCTGTGAGGCCTTATCAAAGGCCTTTTGAAAGTCTAGGTAGATAACATTCACTGGGTTTCCATGGTCTAACCTACTTGTTATCTCTTCAAAAGAATTCTAACAGATTTGTCAGACACAACCTCCCCTTACTAAATCCATGCTGACTTGTTGTAATCCGACCCTTCCAAGAATTTAGAAATCTCATCCTTAACGATGGATTCTAGAATTTTACCTACAACCGAGGATAGGCTAGTCAGCCTATAATTTTCCCTAACGACTTAAAGAGTAAATGGTGGGTGGAAAGAGTGCAGGAGATTCAGCAACTCACTGCCAGTCATGAAGTGTGAAGTTTGTTCGGTACAATCAAAGTCACCTACAGTCTGAGTACCCATGGACCTACTCCACTGAGAGCCAAGAGCAGAGAGTTGTTCAAAGACAGAGGCAGTCAGCACCCGCTGGAGAATACTCAAAGAATTCCTTAGTCAAGACATAGCCTTCAGTACAAGTATTCTGAACATCATTGCATAACATATCACTTGTCGCCATCTCAGCACCTCCAATCCACCGAGGTCAAGAAAGCCATCTGACAGCTGTAAAACAACAGACCTACAGTGCAAATGGAATCCCCACTGAAGTACTAAAATATGGCAGAAAAGCATTTATCTGAGTCAACAATCTCACTGCATTTGCCTGGAAGGAAGAGAACATGCTGGGAGATCTCAAGCATCATTGTGATCATCAAGGACAAAAGAAATTACAGGGATTTCCTAACTGCCCACTACAGGAAAGGTGTCTGTGAGAATCCTCAACTGTCTCCTCGCAGTGGTTGAAAGGCTCCTCCCAAACACTCAATGCAGCTTCTGCCCATCAACAGACATGATTTTTAGAGCACAACAAATCCAAGGGCTTCATCAAGGGCTTTTGCCCGAATGTCGATTTCCTGCTCACTGGTGTTGTTACCGAGTATGGTGACGAAACGTCTGCAAGTGAACCTTGCAGTTCAGCTAGCAATCATTGCATTAATGCCCATCTCCATCTTCCTCACTACAACACTCTACCCCATTATCATGAAGCTAATGTACAGGACAGACAAGAAACTGCTCAACCTTTGATTATTCCAGGCCAGAATCAAGATCATCCCAACTTTACCATCAAGCTGCAATATGCACATGACGTCTGCATGTGTCCACAGTCAAAGGCCGAGCTACAAGCCATCGATGCATTCATTGAGGCATGAGAGAAAATAGGCCTCAGACTAAATAATCAGAAAACAAAGGTTCTCTATAGCAGTTTGCCATATAACACTGACCTCCTCAAACGTTAAAATCCAAGGCAATATGAACCATATCTCAGGAGCCTCCCCAGTGTGAGCAGACATTGGAGTCGATGTTAGATTTTATCGTCAATGTACCAGTGCTGCCTTCAGATACCTGAGGTACAGAGTGTTCAATGTCGGAGATCTCAAACCCAGCAGCAATATTCTCCTGTACACATCAAAAACTTAGACCATGGGCAACAGACACGACAAATCCCTGGCAAGTTATCACCAGTGCTGCCTTCACAAATCCTGCAAATCCACCAGCACAATAGGCATACGAGAGGCATCCTCTGCCAGGCCAAAATCTCCACTAACAGGACACTGGCCATATTCATCCTGCTGCAATGGGAAGGCCACATTATCTGCATGGCCAACACAAGACTCCCTGAACAAGTGCTCTACTCAGAGCTCTGCAACAATAAGTTATCACTAGGAGGGCAAAGGAAACACCACTAAGACACCCTGAAAGCCTCCCTAAACAAATATATGATCCCCAACCACATGTGGGAACTGCTTGCCCTAGAATGCATAAACTGGAGCAGCATTCACAAAGACATCAATCACTTTGAGTATCACCGAGTAGAGACTATGGAAGCCAAGTGCAAGCAAGCAGAAAGAGCAAACTGAATCCAAAGCATCCCACTCTCTCATCTCATGAAACATCACCTGCCCCACCTACAGTCCTAGGATTAGACTATTTAGGCACCACAGAACCTATCACCCTGGAGTGGAAACAGGTCATCTTCCACCCAGAGGGCCCGTCAAAGAAAGAACAATATGCAATATGATCACCAACAATATTACCCCTAGACAATTGCAACAGATGGATAGCAATGATAATCAGTTGTCAAACAGATCCATTCTGAAACTGCTTGTCTACATTCAGCAAGCTAGTTCTCAATCCAGCTCGATATATTATTGTTAGTACAGTATAGAAGAAGTTTTTGATCTTAACGGAAAGCCTCTTGTGTAGTGCTTTGACAAAAGCTTGTGGAAGTCAAGGTAGAGAATGTCTATTAGGCTTCTTTGGCGCATTGTTCTAGCAAGTATATTTATGAACCCCTCACTAAATGAGGTTTTGTGTACCTTCTTTGTACCAAGCAATGATTCAGTGATTTATTCGGAGAGAATGCTGGACAATAACCTGATCAGTATCTATTTTAAGATTTGGCAGGCTGTCGGTATAATGGGCCCATGTTAGTAAAGAGTTCTTTTATTGATGGTACTTGCAGAATAAATAGTTTTTCTCTCTTCAAAAGTGATTTAAAAGTAGCCTAGAATTCACGTACGCTTTATAAGCTGCTCAAATCTGAAAATGCAGTAGCTTTTTGAACAGCCATCAGGAGAGAAATTCTCTCTTTTCCTCAAATAATCATATAATAATTCTGTTGATAATGAATATTGCCTGCTACTCATAGCATAGACATTCCTTTTCTTCAGTTGGGTAAAGAATTTGGGGCAAAAGTGTAACTTGCAGAATACTTAAAGGTAATGCATTCTTGTGCAATCCCATGTTATAGAAAAATTGCACTTTAGAAAGAGCACTTAAAATGTTGGAGATGTAATTATGTTACAGCCAACACATTTTAAAAGTCTGCGCTTTAGAAACAGTGTTCCCAATTTATCAATCGCCTTACAGCAAATTCACGTTAACAGAATGCGCATTATAGCAGAATGACCTGTAGTTAGAACTAGTGACTAGAGATTGACGTCCTTCAGATTTTTAAGATAATGAAGAGAACAAGGTTTTATTACAAGTAACTAGATTAGCGAGGACAGGGGTTACAACCGTAAGTTGTATAATACAGAGCTAGATCAGGTCCTGATTAGTTTCCCAGAGAAATGTGGAATTATTAAACAAAATGCCATTTTGCAGTGTGAATTCCTTCAAGTGAGATTTCTAACTGGGGTGATGATTATCTTTTTAAAAAGTAGTTGTCTCCAGGACTAATTTTAATTGCCTAGATGGGCTGGAGCGGATTTTCCCAGATTTTCTCACAACTTGTTCTGGGTATTTATCTGATCTTTCAATTTGGTGTAAAGTGTGCATGTTGTAGTGCATAGGGAATCGTTAAGGTTTGTTTTTCTGTCATTCTGTCTTTTTGAGTTCTGAAATAGCAAATTAGGTGTAATGCTTTTAGTAACTATATTGCTCAATGTTTTTTCTTTGAAAGCCCTTCCAGGTTGCTCAATTAATCTATGGGATTATTTTCCCAATTTTGGGATAAATCCCCAGATAGAGTCAGATGTACAGCACGGAAACAGACCCCTTAGTCCAACTTGTCCATGCCGGCCAGATATTCTAACCTAATCTTGTCCCATTTGCCAGCACTAGGTCCATATCCCTCTAAACCCTTCCTATTCATATACCCATTAAGTGTTGCATTTGTACCAACCCCCACCACTTCCTCTGGCAGCTCATTCCATACAGCAGACTCTGCATGAAAACTTTGCCCTTTAGGTCCCTTTTAAATCTTTCCCCGCTCACCATAAACCTATCTGGACTCGCCCACCCAGGGAAAAAACCTTGTTGATTTACCCTATTCAGGTCCCTCATGATTTTATAAATCTTTATAAGGTTTATAAACCTCCAACGCTGCAGGGAAAACAGCCCCAGCCTATTTAGCCTCTCCCTATAGCTCAAATCTTCCAACCCAGGCAACATCCTTCTAAATCTTTCCTGAACCCTTTCAAGTTTCACAACATCCTTCTAACAGGAGGGAGACGAGAATTTGCACATAATATTCCAAAAGTGGCCAAATCAATGTCCTGTAGAGTCGCAACATGACCTCCTAACTCAAATACTCAATGCTCTGACCAATGAAGGAAATCATACTAAATGCCTTCTTCACTATCCTTTCTACCAGAGACTCTACTTTTGAGGAACTCTGAACCTGCACTCCAAGGTCTCTTTGTTCAGCAGCACTCCCCAGGATTTTAACATTGTCCTATCCTGATTTGCCTTTCCAATATGCAGCACCTCACATTTTTCTAAATTAAATTCCATCTGCCACTCCTCAGCCCATTGGCCCAACTGATTAAGATCCCATTGTAATCTGAGGTAACCTTCTTCGTTTTCCACTACACCTCTAATTTTGGTGTCATCTGCAAACTTAATAACTATACCTCCTATGTTCACATCCAAACCATTTACATAAATGACAAAAAGCAGTGGACCCAGCACCAATACTTGTGGGACACCACTGGCACAGGCCTCCATTCTGAAAAACAACCCATCATCCTGTCTTCTATCTCTGAGCCAGTTCTGTATCAAAATGGCTATTTCTCCCTGTATTCCATGAAACCAGTCTCCCAAGGGGAAACTTGTCGAATGCCTAACTCAAGTCCACATAGATCATGTCCACCACTCTGCCCTCATCAATCCTCTTTGTTACTTCTTCAAAAAGATTCAATCAAGTTCATGAGACATGATTTCCCATGCACAAAGCCATGTTGACTATTCTTAGTCAGTCCTTGCCTTTCCAAATACATTTATATCCTGTTCCTCAGGAATCCTCCAACTTTCCCACCACCAATGTCAGGCTCACTGGTCTATCGTTCCCTAGATTGTCTTTTCCACCTTTCTTAAATAGTAGCACCATGTTCGCCAACCTCCAGTTTTCTGGCACCTCACCTGTCTCTATCGTTGATACAAATATCTCAGCCAGGGGCCCAACAATCACTTCCCTAGTTTTCCAGAGTTCTAGGACACCCGATCAGGTCCTAGGAATTTATCCATCTATGTGTTTCCAGACATCCAGCACCGCCACTTCTATAATATAGACATTTTTCAATATATCAACATCTATATAGAATGGGGAAATAGATGTTGACATTTTAAAAAATATCCTTCTCCACAACAAACACTGATGCAAAAAGATCATCTAGCATCTCCCCCATCTCCTGCAATTCCACACACAGGCAGCCTTGCTGATCTTTGAGGGGCCCTATTCTCTCCCTAGTTACCCTTTTGCCCTTAATGTATTCATAAAATCCATTTGGATTCTCCAAACCCTATTTGCAAAAGCTATCTCATGTCCTCTTTTTGCCCTCCTGATTTCCCTCTTAAGTATACTCCTACTGCCTTTATACTCTAAGAATTCACTCGAACTGTGCAAACTATACATGACTCTTTGTTTCCTTCTTTCTCTTGACCAAAATCTTAATTTCTCTCATCATCCAGCATTCCCTGTATCTACCAGCTTTGCCTTTCACCTTAACTGGAACATACTGTCTCTGGACTCTTCTTATCTCATTTTTGAATGCTTCCCATTTTCCAGCCATCCCTTTACCTGCAAACAAAGCCCCCAATCAACTTTTGAAAGTTCTTGCCTAATACTGTCAAAATTGGCTTTCCTCCAATTTAGAACTTCAACTTTTAGATCTGGTCTATCTTTTTCATCACTATTTTAATAGAATTGTGGTTGCTGGCCCCAAAGTGCTCCCTCACTGATGCCTCAGTCACTTGGCCTGCCTTATTTCCCAAGAGTATGTCAAGCTTTGCACCTTCTCTAGTCGGTACATCCACATACTGAATCTGAAAGTTTTCTTGTACACACTTAGATTCCTCTCCATCTAAGTTTTTAAGACTATAGCAGTTCCAGTCTATGTTTGGAAAGTTAAAATCCAATACTATTACCACCCTATTATTCTTACAGGTAACTGAAATCTCCTTACAAACTTATTTCTCTATTTCCTACTGACTATTGGGGGTCTATAGTACAATCCCAATAAGGTGATCATCCCTTTCTTATATCTCAGTTCTACTAAAAAACTTCTCTGGAAGGTATCCTCAGGAACATCCATAATGTTATCCCTTACCAAAAAGGCCACTCCCCCTCCTCTCTTGTCCCCCTTTCTATCATTTCTATAGCATTTGTATCCTGGAACATTAAATTGCCAGTCCAGTCCACCCCGAAGCCACGTCTCTATAATTGCTATGATAGCCCAGACTCATGTTCCTAACCATGCCCCAAGTTAATCTGTCTTACCGTTAGTTCTCTTGCATTGAAGTAAATGTAGTTTAATTTACCTTGTTCTCTGCTTTGTTCCTACCTGACTTGACTGACTTGCTTCTTTTCCCAACCGTACCAGTCTCAGACCAATCTCTTTACTCACCATTTCCGTAGTTCCCACCCACCAATTCCCACCCCACCACTGCCTAACTAGTTTAAATCCTCCCAAACAGCTCTAACAAATCTCCCTACCAGAATATTAGTCCCCTTCCATATCAGGTGCAATCTGCCATTCTTAAACAGGTCACTTCTACTTCAGAAGAGATTCCAATGATCCAAAAATGTGAACCCTTCTCCCCTGCAGCTGCTCCTCAGCCACTCATTCATCTGCTCTATTCTCTTATTCCTACCTTCACTAGCTCGTGGCATCGAGACTAATCGAGATATTACTACCCTAGAGGACCTCCTTTTTAAATTCCTGCCTAACGTCCTACATTGCCCCTTCAGAATCTCGTCCTTTTCCCTTCCTAGTCATTAGTTCCAATGTGAACAATGATCTCCTGCTGGTCCCATTCCCTTTTGAGAATATTCTGCACTCTCTCTGAGATATGCTGGATCTTGACACCAGGGAGACAACACACCATTCTAATTTCTTGCTGTCAGATGCACAGATGGATGCTTCTGTGCCCGATTAGAGAGTTCCCTATCACAATCGATTGCTTGAAACCTGACAGACTCCTTGTTCCACTCGAGACATTCTTGGTATCAGAAACTTGGCTATTCATGCTACATTCCTGAGAGTCCATCACCCCCAACATATTCTGAAATATAGCCACAGGAAACTCCTGCACTTTCTGCCTCCCTCTCCTGGCTGTAACTCGTCTACTAACTGTAACTGGGTTTTCTCCCTTCCTGTAACTACCATCCATCACACTCCCAACTCCTGTAAGTTCCTCATTGCCTCTAGTTGTCTCTCCATCTGATCCACGCGATCTGATAAGATTGGCAACCAAACACACTTACTGCAGATGTAATCGTCAGTAATGTGGAAATTCTCCCTAATCTCCCACATCCGGCAGGAAGAGCACATTACTCAATTAACTGCCATCTTTGCACTTTAATAATTTATAGAAAATAGCACAGTCTTACTGATTTAAAACACTGTTCCAGGCTAACTTAGTGTCTATGGCTTACAGTTTTAAATTTTATTCAAGAGACAGATCTCAATAAAACATAACCAAAAAAGAACCCATTCTAATCACTTAAAAAGTTAGCAATGTTACACTTATCTGCTCCTGTGCTGTGAGCACTCCCACACAGGTTCCTCCAAGGTCAGTTGTGAATTTCGGTGTTTGTTAATTTTTCTTAGATGCACTCCGATGTACAGAAATACTTGAACTCAAAATAGTCAAGGCAGTAGCATGCAGATTCACTGCTGTGTCAGACAGCAATATAGGTTTCTTTCTCTGTCTATCTGCCTGTCTCTGTCACACTGCCTTTGTTCTTTCCTCCTTTTTAAAGTGCCACTGTTTTGATTCCCTCCCCCCCCCACCGCCCTAGCCAAAGTTCTAAAATGGTGTAACAGCTTATAAAACACTAATTATTGTTCTTAGAATTTGAGGGAGTCACCTGCAACACCTAAAATACCTCAAAGGAGCAGCTCTTACAGCCACATTTTTTTCCTGTCCTCCATCTTGGATTATCCAGAATCTATGCTAGTAAACACACTCTACAAAGTCATTGTCATTTCCAGTGGCTTCGCTGAGGATGAGTCAATCCAATTTGTTTCCATTTAGGAGTTATTGTAGTGGTTAACTGATTGGCTTGCAAGAGGGCATTTAAGAGTGAACTATACTTCTGGATCTGGGGTCACACAGATGTAGGCCAGACTAGAGCTTTCCTTTTGAAGGGACAGTGAACCAGGTAAGGTTTTTACAATAATCAATTGCGTGCAATTCTGGTCTTCCTATTGGAAAGATGTTGTGAAAGGGTTCAGGAAAGATCTACAAGGATGTTACCAGGGTTGGAGGATCTGAGCTACAGGGAGAGGCTGAACAGGCTAGGGCTGTTTTCCCTGGAGCGTTGGAGGCTGAGGGGTGACCTTATAAAGGTTTATAAAATCACAAGGGGCATGGATAGTGTAAATAGGCAAAGTCCTTTCCCTGGGATCAGGGAGTCCAGAACGAGAGGGCATAGTTTAGGGTGAGAGGGAAAAGATATAAAAGAGACCTAAGGGGCAACTTTTTCACACAGAGGGTGCTATGTGTATGGAATGAGCTGCCAGAGGAAGTGGTGGAGGCTGGTACAATTGCAACATTTAAGAGGCACTTGGATGGGTATATGAATAGGAAGGGTTTGGAGGGATATGGGCCGGGTGCTGGCAGGTGGGACTAGATTGGGTTGGGATATCTGGGTCGGCATGGACGGGTTGGACCAATTCCATGCTGTACATCTCTATGACTCTATAACAATGGTTTCACAGTCACATTTGACTAGCTTTTCATTCCAGATTTTTTTTGTAAACTGAAGTTAAAATTTCACCATCTGCCATGGTGAAATTTGAACTCCCTTGAGCATTAACCCAGGTGTCTGAATTACTAGTGGAGGGACACTGCCACCATGCCCTACCTCCCTTCAATGACTATGAATAGTAATTCTTGACTGAGGTAAAAACATTTCGGAGTTGCTGGTAATGTTACACATTTCCAATCACTGAGGAAAAAGCAGAATCATTACTAATAGTTGTCCCAAAAAAAAATGGAGAACAGTTCTACAATCAGAAATAATCCACAAGACATAAGGTGCTTAATCAAAAAATGAGATTCTATTACTTGCACTTGTGTTGAGCTTCATTAAAACAGTGCAAAAGGCTAAATAATGAGGTCAAAGTGAGAGAGGGGCAGAGAAATATTTTTTTAAAACCAAACTAAAGTTTCGGGACCACAGTTATGGACTGAACGGAGGCGTTCTGCAAAGTGGACGCCTAAATGTTGGGGATCAGCATCACAAGCAGAAATACACTAGTATAAATTGAAATTTGCACAAGTACACTGCCATGGTACCTGAAAGAAAGCTTGGTGTCTTAAAGAGTGATCAAAAAGGACAGGTGTTCATGGGAAGGTGAAGTGGTAGTGGTGACTGAGGAACAGAGCAGGGTGTCAATGGAGAAACGTTTAACATGCTTTTCAGACATGGATGGATTTGGTGAGTAGTGAATAGAGTTGCTCACTTAATCAGTTTGTTTCAATAATCAATGGAATCAGTGGTTATTACTAACATTTATACAATTAAGTCAGAGCAATATAAAGTAAATACATGCACAACTAAGTAGTTAGTAGATGAGAAGAAAGTCTATTGGTGACAACCAAAACAAAATCCTGCAAAAATTGAAAATGCAGTTCAGACAGCAAACGTAATTCTGAGGACAATGTATTGAAGGATAAGGAATGCAAAATGAAAAGTATGAAGCAAAGTACTGGCAAGAGCAATCCTGGGCTTAAAAAAAAAAGTAGGACATTTCAGAATTTCTGGCACTATCCTAGAGTTCCCAGCTTTTCCTGGTTTTATAATGATGGAAGCTTTCAGATCAAACATTCCAGAGAAAAAATAGATAAAGCAAATCAAGTTATTGCACCAGCATGTAAAGATGCATGAAGTATTACCAAATAACCAACCATTACTCATCAGCCTGAAATGGTTTTTTTTTTGAGATTTCTGTCTTGGGTTAATTGTTTTCCCCAATAGTATGTATGCAGAATGTCAGTGTGGGCCTCCACTGAAGCAATTGGAAAGCCAAACAATTCCAAGAGCAGTAAGGTTTTCCCAAACCCCTAAAACCACAAAGCTCCCTCCAATCAATATTCCTCTCCTTGTGCAGATGCACTGAGCTTCCGCTGGCAATTACAGCCAGATTTAGAACTCCATCTGCTGAATCTCAGCAGCAAGCCAACAATAAGGCATAAGGCAGCTGCTGTGCTAGGATTCATCCATGGTTAGTGCACTGCATGGTACAAAGACTGTTAGAACATAGTGCCATGGAAGAAAATCAATTCTTTTATACAATTAACATCTCAGTGCTAATGGGAAGTACACAGGACAGCATATATAACAATTATCAGGTAAATTCTATAGATTTTGATATCATTAAACAATCTTTCTGAAATCAAATTAGAAATGGATACTCAAGCAAAAGTGCATAGTTCAGAGTGACACTGATGACAGTACCTGTGTTTGAGATGGCTTGAATGCAGTATCAAATGTCATTTGTAGGCAATCCAAAAAAGGTTGAATTTTATACAATCCATGCGTTGTCTGGCTGGAGCGAAACGCTACAATGTGGAAGTACTTCAGGATCTTTTCAAATCTCATTTGTGTCATCATCAGTGCAATGCTCTTGTTGCTGTAAAATCCACCGCTCCATATGCTGAGGACAGATTCACAGTGGTGAATGCTAGTGGAGATCATATATCCCAAAAATGTTTTCATCTCTGGAAGACTAACATCACTCCAACCTTCATCACAACCAAATCTTTCCTGGTACTTTTTGGCATACATATTTGTTTGAACAACCATATTCCTTATAACATTATCAGGGACAAAGAGCTGAAAGAAGTCAATTGCACTTGCATTTAGTGGCATCTGATGTACGGGACCTGTAGCAAGAATAAGCAAGAAACAAATGTCTTGGGTTACTTTCCAGTGAAATGCGTAAAAATCTAATTGGTTGCATAAGTACAATCATTAACAAAAGCAACAGAGCCTTTTTGGATTTTGTCATCCAATCAATTTGATCTGTACTGCTTATTGACGATTATATTTTAGGAAAGTACATAACTGCCTTCTTAACTTTAAGTCAACAACTGCCATGCCATGGTGATTCCCCTTCTATTATTTAATAATGGTCTGGTTAGTTCTCATTTAGAATGCAATACTGTGTTCATCAGGAGGGATTTAGCAGCCAGTGTGTAATGCAGGTTCACCAGAATGATACAACGTTTAAAAGAGTTAAATTGAGGACAGGTTGTACAGATTAATTGTGTATTCCCTCAAATATAATTTCAGGAGTTTAAAAATTATTAGAGGAGTTCATAGGGTAGGAGACAGAAACTGTTTGCTCTAACAGGAGAGTCCAAACAAGGGATGATAAACTAAAAAATTAAAATTAGGATATTCAGAGGTAATTTTAGAAAAGCTTCACATGAAGCAAACTTGGAACTTTCTCAATCCAAACATTGTTAGGGTGATTGGGGAAAATAAAAATGTCAAAATTAAAAATGGACAAATATCTGCTAGGCAATTATTGGGGACAATCAAGACAAGAAGATGGATGTAAATTCAAATTGACCAGCACAACAGGGTCAAAAGACTAAATTTGTGTTCCTGTCTTTAAAATATGAAAACAAAAACTGTTCTAAACATCATGCATAGTATCGTTGAGATTGAATCAAAGAATAGTACAGCACAGATAGTCATTTGGCCCATTTTCTTTTTGCTCTTTCAAAGGGCAATCCATTAAGCCCACATCCCTGCTCTGTCACCATATCTCCGCACATTTTTCCTCCTCCAGTGAAATCGATATCCACAACACAATCAGGCAGTGCATTTTGAATCTTATCCACTCATTCACTAATAACAATCTTCCTCCATGTTGCCTGTCACTCTTATGGATGCAATTAATAGCAATCAAGTCCTTCCAACCACATGGTGCAGCCCAACTCAGATCGTAACTTTTCATTTGCTAAGCGGCAGCCTTGGCTCAGTTCGTAGTACCCTTTGAGCCTGCCGCACAATCTACATGATCATTCAACTTGGCACCCTGCTCCCAGCCTCCTGACATACTGATCCCTTTAGCCGCAAGAACCATGTCTGATACTTTCTTGAAAACATTCAATGTTTTGGCTTCAACCACTTTATGCGGCAGAGAATTCCAGGCTTACCATGCTCTGGGTGAAGAAATTTCCCCATATCTCAAGCCTCAATGGCTCACCCTGTATCCTTGGACTGTGGCTTCTAGTTCTGGACTTCCCAGTAATCAGAAACATCCTTACCGCATTTCATCCTGTCTAGTCCTGTTAGATGTTTGTAGGTTTCTATGAAATCTCCCCTCATTCTTCTAAATTCCATTGAATACAGTCATAAACAATCCAGTCTTCTTACATCACCCCTGCCAATCTGGGAACCAGTCTAATAAAGCTTTGAAGCATTCCCTATATAGCCAAAATATCTTGCCTCAAATAAAAGAGATAAAACTGCACACAATACTCCAAGTGTGATCTCACACAGGCCCACACAATTGCAGCCCAAGATATCCCTGTTCTTGTATGCTAAACCTCTCATTATGAAAGCCAAGCATTTGTCTTCTTTGCTGCTTATTGCATAGGCATGCTTACTTTCAGCAACTGGTGTACAAAGACACCAGGTCTGGTTGCACTTCCTCCTTCCTCAATCTATCACCAAGTAATAATTTGCTTTCCTGTTTTTGCTGCCAAAATGGATAACCTCATGTTTATTCAAATTGTTCTTCACCTGTAATACATTTGCCCTCTAAATTTGTAAAATCAAAGCACCTTGATATTCTCCTCAGTTCATCCTCCCATCCAGCTTTGTGTCATCTGCAAACTTGGAGATATTACATTTTGTTCCCTCACTAAACCATTAATGTATATTGTGAATAGCTGAGATCTAAGTACTAATTTCTGCAGTATCCCACTAGTCACTTGCTGCTACTTGGATAAAGGCCTGTTTATTCCTACTCTGTTTCCTGTCTGCCAACCATCACAATCCATGTCAGTACACTACCACAATATCATGTACTCTAATTTTGCATGCTAACCTCTTATGTGGGACATAATTGAAAGCTTGATCATCCAAGTAAACCATAGGGCTGTCCTTATCAACTGTATAAGTTACATCTTTGAAAAATTCCAGAAGATTTGTCAAGCATGGTTTCCCTTTTAAAAAAATCCACGCTGACTGTCCAATCTTGATAGCGCTTTCCAAGTGTGCTGTTCTTACATTTTTAGGATGGACTCTTTCCCTATTACCAATGTCAGGCTAACTGGTCTATGGTTTCCTGTTTTCTCTATTCCTTATTTTTAAAGTAGTGAAGTAACATTAGCTATACCAATCTGTAGGAAATGTTCCAGAATCTGTAGAACCTTGAAAGATAATCATTAACACATCCACCACATTTCTACTACCACTTCCTTAAAAACTCAGAAGTAGATTACCAGGCCCTGGTGACTTATCATTTTTTAACCCCAATTTCTCCTACACCTTTTCCCTACTAATTCTGTTTTTTTTTCAGTTCCTTCCTCTTGCTAGACACCCAACATTTTTGGGACATGGTATCCTCCTTTGTGAAGATAGGACTAAAATATGAATTTAATTGGTCTATCATCTTTGTTCCCAATTCTAACGTGCCTTGTTTCTGACTGTAAGGTTCCTACATTTGTCCTCACTAACCTTTTTCTCTTCACATACCTATACAAACTGTAAACGGTTACAAGCATTTTGTACATTCCCTTCAAGCTTACTCTCGTTCTATTTTTTTTTCCTTCTTAATTAATCTTTTTGTCCATTTTGTTGAAATCTAAAATGCTCCCAATTCCCAGATCTGCTACTTCTTTTAGCAAATCTGCATGCCACTTTCTGGAATCTAGTACTATCCCTGACTCAATGGCGAGTGCAGAATAGCAAGCCAGTAACCACGCGAGACATACCTAAAATTATCTATGTAATTTAATGCTAAAACAGAATGCACACACATACAAACTCTGAATTGAGATCAGGAGTACGCTATCTGGTCCCTTGTGTCTGCTCTGCCATTCAGCAAGACCATGGCTGATCAGATTGTGGTCTCAATCCCAGAAATCCATTGACTTCCTAGTTAGTCACAAATCTATTTACTCATGCCTTAAAATGTGCAATGACTCTCCCACTTTCTGGGGAAGAGAATTACACAAATTCTTGACCCAAAGAATACAGTCTTATCTCCATTCTTATTTTTAAACTGTGTCTTCTTGTTCTAGTCTCTTCCATAAGGGAATACATACTTTCAAGTTCTTGCAGATCTTGGATGTTTCAGTAAGATCACTTCCCACTATTCTGAACTCAATGAATACAGCCCCAACCCCATACAAAAAAAAATCCTGTCATCCCAAGGATCAGTCAAGTGAATTTTCTCTGAATTGCTACCAATGCAATTACATCCTTTCTTAGATACAGGGACCAAGCTGTATAGAACACTCTAGATGAGGTCTCACCAATGTCCAGTACAACAGTAGCAAAACATCTATTTGTATTTTCCATCCTCCAGTAATAAACATCAACAATTCCATTCCTAATCACTTGCAGCATTTTCACATTAAATATTTGAGACTGATGTACCAAGATACACAGATCCTTCTGAACCTCAGTTCTTCAATCTTACTATTTAAATAACATACTTCTTTTTATTCCATTTGCCAAAATGGACAAGTTCATACTTTCTACATTATACCCAATTTGCCTCTTATTTAACTTATCTATATTCCTTTGCAGATTCCACGTCTTCCTCACAAACTGTTAAACAGCGGAAACACCAAAGTGAAAACAGAATAAATTAATTCCGCAATGAATAAATAAAATCAAAGCTCTTCAGTTAACAACAGTGATGGATATTTAAACAACAAGCAAAAGGTAGAGTTCCACGAACACATCCATCAGCACATTAGTGCAAGAGAGAAATTGAAGCATTAACAACTAGTAAGAAGTGCCAAGTCAATAATGCATCCCAACCTCTTCCTGCAAGCCCCTGCATCACAGATGTCAATCTTCGGCCATGTGATATCCAGAGACAGAAGATGGCACCGAATACAGCAAAGGCTACAACCATGCATCATTCCAACAATAATACTGAAGGTCATGCTCCATATCTAGCTAAAAACCTAGCTATGTTCCAGTACAGAGCAACTCTATTTACCTGATAGGGTGGAAGAGTGCCTTGTTCAAAAAAGTAGCATTACTGCTCCATCATTCTACTACTGATTAAAGTGAGAGGTGTAATTGACACGATCAAGCAGCACTGTACTGCAAGTACCCTAAAGTTTTTCTTCAAATATAGACAAAAGAGCTGAATTCATTAGTTCTGGTAAGAATGATTGCCCTCAATAGCAAGCCATCAATTGACTAAATTAAGGAGCTCAAAAAGACACCAGTCAACGGAAGGTCATCCTACTGGAGTCATATCTAGCATGAAGAAAGGTAATTGTGGATATTGAGGTCCATCATTCTCATGCTGTTGATGCAGGAGTTTCCCATAATAGTGTCTAGACCCAACAACATCTATGACCTTTCTTTAATGTAAGAAGAGGGGTTGTTCACTGGAATTGCACAATGTTCAGTATTGTCTGCAACTCATGATAAAATGTAACTACTTCCTCTTACAATTCAATAGCATACCATTGCTAAACACTATTAACAATAAGTTTACAAGTATTAACAAGTTTATTCTTAGACACTTAAATCAACTATGAAATTAAAAAGAGAAATTGCTGGGAAAACCCAACAGGTTTAGCAGCATTTGAGTAGAAAAAGCGTAATTAAGGTCTTGGGTCCAGTGACCCCTCTTCAGAACTCTTCTGAAGGGTCACCTCAGAATACAGAAGGCAAGCAATGAAGAAAAATCACATGTAGAAGTTTATGCAGAAAGTACAAAATTGGGGAGGAATTGCTTCTCCATTTGTGGCTGGTTCTTGCTCACACTTACTAATGATGGAAGTAACTGGTGATGAGGGAATTGTAGGAAGGACTGCCAGGCAAGGGGAGGGGAGGGTGGTTGGAAGGCAGAGAAGAGGAGTTTGAGAACAGCTTTAAATTCATCATAAAGGATTACACAGTGAAATGGCTGCCAGAGAAAAGTGAAATGACTGAGATAATGAAACCCTTGTAAGTAAGTGTGGAATTTCTAAGTTAAGACTGCATACAGTTAGGAGTTACTTTACTATGAAAATGCAACAGTAGCTTTATAATGAATAGTGTGCCAATTGTTAAATATCATTCTAAAATGCAGTAACTGCCTGGTTAAAATGTTCCAGCTTTGTGCATGTGATTTAAATACATGAGGAGGTGGTGGTTTTGCTGGACTAGTAAACATGAACTTCAGGCTAATGCTTCGAGTCATCTCTACTTGAAACGTTAGCTTACTGTGTCGCCACAGATACTGCCTGATCCACTGTGATCTCCAGCGTTTGTCGTTTTCAATACAAATTCCACATCTTCAATAATTTTCTCCTATAGTGTTCTGAAAACATAGGTTCAAATCCCACCATGACAGATAGTGATTTCAAATTAAAGAACAAACTTAACCACTAAGTTTTGTAAAAATATCTGGTTCACTCATGATCTTTAGGATTTTTACTTGGTTTTGCCTACATCCAGACCCACAGGAACACAGTTGACTCAAATGCCTACTGGTCATTTAGCAATGGGCAATAAACTGCTCTAACCAACAATATACAGGGTCTGCTTTTTTTTAAAAAAGCAATCTATTTTTCTAATCAACCTGTTCAGAGAAGTTATTACACAACTCTGGAGCTGATGGGACCTGAACCCTATCTTCCCAGTCCAGGGGTAGGGACATTGCATCAAATGAGAGCTGCTAGGTGCCTGTTTTTTTCTCTTACTTAATCTATTTTTGTAATAAACCTGTTCAGTTATTATATACCTCTAGGTGGGGTATGAACCTGGGTGTCTCAGTTCAGGGTAAGGATACTACCCCTGTTCCACAAGAGGGTCCCCTATAAATAGTGCTGTGAGGTATATGATCACAGTGCCAGTTATTTTACAAAACACTATTGTTAATGTGCCCCACCTTTTGTCAATATATGTCAAGGAAGTTTCATGCTTTTCTTAGTGTGCTGTGGTTTTACATTTAGTGGATGATTAAAAGTGCTAAACAGTTTCAGTTAGAAGAAAAGAGTCTTTCAGCAAAATAAGATGTATGCAGAGAAGAACAGAAGATTAACAGGTATACACTTTACAGAATAAAGAATAGGACTTGGGCAAAGAGCCCGGCCAGGGATTGAGGGATAGAAATAAAAATGCAGAATAAGGGAAAGTCTTAGACAGGTAAAAACAGTGGGTGATGTACACACCGTGGGAACTAAGTAAATCTTTGATGTACGATCTCAAATTAATCATAAAAATTGAATGTGACACTCAAGGTGTATAAGATGAGAACTTATAGGTTTTTTTCCCCAGAGTTCAGTCAGACTGCCTAAAGTTTGGTTCTTCCAGCATGCTCTTGAATAAACAATTATAATCTGTAGTCAACAGTGTGGTGCTGAAAAAGCGTAGCAGGTCAGACAGTCTCCCAGGAGTAGGAGAATCGACGTTTTGGGCGAGAACCCTTCAACTCCCCACCATCTGCAGTCCTCACTTTCTCATACTTAATTATAATCTGTACCCAATTGTACCACACCAGTTGATATGGAAATTATTGATGCCTACTTCTAATTTGAGTTTAAGTACTCTATTTAGCAAAATAAATACAGAAGAAAGTGTTAGATCGCGACTGCGAGTTAGCGAGAGGCAAAACGTAACCCTCAAGCCACAAAAATATTTTGACCCGTGATCTCAACAATTACAAAACTGGCAGAAGGTGGGAGGGAACTGACGGAACTCGGAGATAAGCAAGACGCCTATAAAATAATTTATTTTAGCATTACAGCTACTTATGAGCAACAAGTAAACGGGCTGCATTGAAAGTCCTCATGAGAGCTGTTAACTCACGAATGCATGGAAATAAAAGTGAACAAACTAAAATCATAACTGTGCAACAAAATAAATTTCTATACTTAGGAAGATACAAAATTTAGTCTTCGCATTATTTCTCTCCAATCTACCCTCAAGAATTCAACCCTATCTAATAAATTTCTGCAGAATGTGATGACCATATAACAATCCGAGGCTATATAATGAAAACATTTATTTCCGACCGACAGTTCCATCTTGATAGTTTGACAAGCAAAATAAACAAATCCAAAAGGACACCGAAGCAGTTCCAACATCTTAATGAGTGTCCAGCGAAAGCGAACTGTCTGAGATAAATCATTCACAGCTATAGTTCAATCAAATTGTAAAACTGTGTACGAAAAATTGCATCCTATGATGCAACATGAATCAGAGATTGGACCAACCGAGTGTCAGCGCTTGAGAATTTCCCTGATTATTCACACAGAAACATCGCTAAGTCTTTGATACATTAGCGACAACATCCCAGCTGAGCTAGCAGAGAGGGAATACAGGAAATCTACCCAACCAACCCTTGAAGCTCAAATCCCCCAGGACCGGGATAGTTGAGAGAAACAGAGAGAGGGTGGGAGGGACGCTAGTTCTGCGGGGGAAATGCGGCTCTTCAGGAAGGGTGGGGAGCGGATTCCGCAAACATCCCGAAGATGCAGGTGGAAAGCAGACTGAAGCAACCACCCACCCAGCCCCAGAGGTGTTGCAGCTCCCTGGCAACTGGAGCGGAGGCAGCGATCCGGAAAAGCGACACCACAATACAAGAGGAACCACAGAGTCACCGAGCCCAAGGGCGGACCGGCTGGTCAGACCTTTACCCGCACACCCCGCCGCCCCCCGGGGCTGGCCCTGGACCCCCCCCGACAACGGCTGAAATCCCCTATGTCTTACCCGCCGAGTCGACGTACGGAGGGAACGCGACGTCCTTCAGCCGCTCGGTCCATCCCGCCGCGTCCTCTCCATCTCCCGACTCTGAGGTGGGTTGTCCGGTGACCTCGGGCCTCCTGCCCCCAGTCCCCGCTTCCCGCACCATAACATCCCCCTCCTCCTCCTCACCCTCCTCCCAGTCGGACTGCGAACTGCCAGCCGAGGTGCTGTAAAATGGATTGTCATCGCTGCTGCTGTCGCCACCCGATTCCCCGAACACATCGTCGGAGATCTGTAGGCTCTGGTAGCGGGAACGAGCAGCCCGGAGCCGGGATAGGGAGAGAGCTTTCCGCCGGGCCGCAGCTGCGGCCGCCGCCACCTCCTCGGTCGCCATGGAAATGAAGGGGAAGCGCCGCTCCCTCACTGCGCATGAGCACCTCCTGCCCCGGGGTGGGAGGGGAGGGAGCCCGTGGAAAGGGCGGGGCTTCAGAGTGGGCGTGTCTATAATTAAATGGGTGGGGCCTTCGGGCGACCGCCCTCAAAGTGGAGAGATGGAGATGTTTCTATGGGGAGAGTGGTCTCTGTTGGAGGAGAGAAGTCTCAGTGCAAAGGGACTTCAAGTAGAGGAAGGACTCCTCTTGGAGAGGTAGCTCCTGGGTGGGGGCCTTCAGACCATGGTATAATTGGTATTGTTTGGGTGTGGACATAGGGAATGACACCCTGAGTGGGTGCAGTGAGAGCCAACCTGCAACCAATGTAGGAAGAGTGAGACATGTAACGAGTGGCAGTGAAATCGGAGCCAAAAGACAAAAACAAACGGCAGATGCTGGAATCCAAAATACAGAAGCAGGACAGTGGAGGGACACATCAAACCAGACACTGTTAGGAGGTGGAGAAATCGGCGTTTCAGGTATAACCCTTTGTCAGGAATGGAGGTGAGGTAGGGGGAACTGCAGATAAAGAGAGGAGGGGAAGGTTATGGGTGGGGAGAGGGGCAGAATTTTGAGGTAGTGGTAGGTGAATACAGGTGATGGGTATGACCTGGTTGGATCATGTGAGCAATAAATCCGGTTGTTAGCTGGAAGGGAGTGTGGGTCAGAGGTATGGAAGGGAGGAGCTGAGGCTGGAAAGGGAGTCAGGGGATGGGTGGGAAGGTTATTTGACATTGGAGAGCTCAATGTTGAGTCCTCTGGGCTGTAGGCTACCCAGGCAGAAGATGAGGTGTTGTTCCTTCAATTTATGGTCTGATTCACTGTGGTAATGGATGAGACCGAGAATGGACATGGACATGTCAGAGGAAGTGGGAAGGGGAATTAAAGTGGGTGGTGACTGGGAGGTCAGGCTAACTGCTATGTGCCTGGCTGAGATGCTCAGTGAAACATTCCCTAAGTTTACGTTTGGTGTCACTGATGTAGAAAAGACCACATTGGGAGCACCAGTAAAATAAACTAGGTTGGAGGAGAGGCAGGTGAACCTCTTTCACCTGCAAGGATTGTTTGGGGCTCTGGATGGAGGTGAGAGAGATGGTGTGCTGGTTTTACAGTAACTAGAGCAGCACCTGAACCAGCAGAGAGGGTGTTTTATCTGAAACCAATACACATGAGTGTGTGACCATAGCTAATGAAGTAGCTGCAGTGAATTTTCTGGTAATACATGGAGTTTGAGAAGGAGAGTCCTTCATGATAACCTCAACCAGTAGAAATTGAACCATGTCAGTGGCACGTTTCTACAATGTAAACCAGCTATCCAGCTAAATCAACTAACTGGCTACACTATCACCACACCATCACCCCTCTCCCCCAACATTTGTAAACACAACTGCAAACAGCACCTGCAGTAACTTCAGTAGTGTTAAACAATGCTCCAAGCCATTGCCCATGTACCAAACAGCAGATGGGACTGCAGCTGATGTATTGTGTCATTTTAATACACAGACAACTAATGGCAGTAGAGTCCATTATTAACTTTTATTAACATAAAATTAACTTTTAATTTAAGCACTCATTTGGGAAAAAGATGGAATAAAATAAAAGCATCAGAATCCAGTGGTATCTGGAAGATAAAGGCCTATCTTGTGGAGCATTTGATCATCCCTATTTTTATCCCTTTTAATCTTAAGCTTGTCTAAGCTTCTTTCATTTAATCCTGATCAGAACAGGGTTTTGTAGTACTTTGTGCTTTATGGACAGAGCCCCTAGAATTCATTAATATTTTGAAAACAATTTATATGATATTATCAACCATATTATGTAGTGAAGTTGGCCATGCAGTACGATTAACCAGCTTCTGCGCCTTATCACTAAGTGATGCAAAAGTATTTGTGCTAGTATTTATGTGTATCAACGGCAAAGAATTAGACAGAATGTCAATACAGAAACAAGCCATTTCGTTCAAATGCACCACTGTGTTTTCAGTCCACACATGTATTTTCCTACCTCTCTTCAACTCAGTCTGCTTCTCCTTGAATTTATCCCCCTCCTGTATTCATCTAGTTTCATCTTCAATGTGACTGGGCGAGTTGGACTGAAGGGTCTGTTTCCAAGCTGTACAGCCCTTTGATTCTATAACTATATACTAACTTTAACTGCTCCCATGCAATAATGTATTTCACATTCTCATAATTCTTTAGGTAAAGAGATGTCCCCTGAATTCCCTGGTGTATTTATCAATGACAAACTTGAATTTATGGCCCCTAGTTTTGGTCTAACCCACAAATGGAAATGAACATATCCATGACTACGCTGTCAAATCGTTATGCAATCTTATTGATTGGTACTTACTTGAACAGTAATAATCTTGGGAATTATTTTCAGCACCGTATGCTAGTAAGTACAGGAATGATTAAAAAAAAGAGAATAAAACACATGACAGGAGAGATGGTTTAGTGGGATGTTTGAAGTCCTGGGACATTGGAACCAGTTCTAGGCAGAAGTGGCTTTTGCTTGATGGACGGTCTTTACCTGAACATGGTAAGAATGAATGTCCTCACTGAGAAAACCATGAAAGATGTGGAAAAAGGCAGAGCAAAATGAAAGAAAGCTAGTTACAAAAGCAGAACAGGGGAAGGAACGTGGAGTATAGGTAAACTGAAAGAGGTGATCAGAACAGGAGTGAGTGAACTGCAATATTTTGCTGACAGGGAACTAAGGTTTCAGTGAAATGGACATGAATGCAAAAACTTGTAAATGCAATAAATGAGCTCGAGATGAAAATTGTCGCAGAAGTGTGTTATGATAGAAAAGGTTAACAGAGGCATACCTTGGATTAGGGCAGAACCATTAGATGAGTACTGTAATCCTGGTTAGAAAATGTTCTGGAAGAATAGAGGTGGATAGAAAGGGGAGAAAAGTGAGAGCAATATTAATCAAAGATTCCATTGAGGGGACTGGGTCATAGGAAAGATTAAAAGCATTGACTGAATTGAATTGGTTAGAGTTCAGTAATAAAGAAAGAACTGTCACTCATTGGGATTATACTGTCGACCAGTGGAATGGATATTGAGGAAGAAGTATGGGTAAATTATGTAAAATAAATAGGAACAAAGTGAGATGTTAGTTGCATAAACTATATGGCATAGAAAATAAATAATTTGGCCAAAATCCTTTTTTTTTGTCACCACTCAACTTTTTAATGTGTGAACTAAGTGGTCCCTTCAACCTGTTTTACTATCTAATAAGATCATGGTTGATTTGTTCATGTTTTGAAGTCCATGTTCTCAGCAATCAATAAACTTTGATTCCCTGCCAACAAGAATCTATCTTCTTAAAAATATTTAATGACCCTGCCTCGACATCTTCTGAGACAGAATTCCAAAGGTAAACAACCCCTTGAAAGAAACAACAACTCCTCCTCTCTGTCATAAAATGACAATCCCTAACTTTAAAACACTGCCCCTTGTTCTGGAATAAATCACATGATGAAACACCTTTTCCATGTTCGTCTTGTCAAAACAGTTCAGGAGTTTACACACCACTCAAATCAAACCTCATTCCTCTAAGCTCCGGTGGAAACAAGCCCAGTCTGTGTAGTCTTTCCTCACAAAACAACCTGCTCATTTCAGGAATCACTCTAGAAAATCTTCTTTCAGCCACCTCTAATGAAATATGACCTTGCACAAATAAGGAGGCTTGAACTACACATAGTATTCGAGATGTGATCGCACCAATACATTATATAACTGCAGTACAACATCTTTTTTTTATCAATTCTTCTCATAATAAAGAATAGCATTCCATTCACTTTCCTAATCCTAATTGCAGTGATTGCATAGTAATGTTTTGTGAGTGATGCACCATAACCTTAAAGTCATTCTGTAGTTATTCTCCATTTATATTATACAATTTTTAAAAATTCTTTCTGCCAAAGAGAACAACTTCACATTTTCCCATGTTATACTCCATGTACCAGATTTTTGCCCATTTACTCAACTTATCTATATCGGTCTGCATTCTCCTTATATTGTTATGTTGCACCTGTCACACAGTGTGTTTTAACTTTTATATCTAGCATAGAAACTGCAAGTCAACTCTTAATAGTAATAAGTGATAATATTTATTTATTTAATACAACTAGTATTATAATAACAAATACATGACAAACTAACAATTTACACTATGAATGTAATCAACGATCTTGTGCTTTAACTTAACTCTGGATGATAGTATATCACCACACTAGATCTTGGCCTTGATCCATGAGATGATGATTGTCTGGTCTTCTTCACCTGGTGGTCCCAGGGGATCTTCTCTTCTTGGTGGTTGGTCTTGTTACTGCTCCTCACGGTGGTGTTATGGCAATTCGTATGCTTAGAAGTCTTCACATCCTTTTGGGAGGGTCTTTGATGTCCACCAATAGGTCCAACAGAGCTCAATTATTCTGATCGATCAGAGCCAACCAGGTATTGACATGTCAATGGCAGGGTGGTCCTAGAGCATCTATTCTTGGAGTGCTGGGTGCACATAGGTCAGGTAGCTCTCTCCAAATAAGGGTGTGAGGCGCCCATGTCTGGTAAACAACTTGATGTTTCCAATTGTCCTAGGGATGGCATTCAGGTCAATTCTATTTAATTCTAATTCAACTGCATATTGTATTGTCTGTAGCTGCTGGATCAATTGCATACTGTTTGTCTCAGCTGTAAATTCTGTCTCCTATGATCCTGCTCCACTAGCTACCTGACAAAGGAGCTGTGCTCTGAAAGCTTTTACTTCCAAATAAACTGTTGGACTATAACCTGGTGTTGTGTGATTTTTATGTTTGTCCACCCCAGTCCAACACCGTCACCTCCACATCATATCTGTAGCTGTAGCCTTTCTTGGTTCTGCAGTGTGTTTATTCCAGAGTCTTTGAGCACAGTCACTTTTGGTCAAGACTTGTTTCAATTTCCCAGCATGCCTCACTTATTGTCCATTTTTCACAAACACATCATTTTGAGCAGCCTGCCTAGCCACAGTCCCATCTCTTAATCCTGAATGCGAAGCAAAATGGATTACATGATCCCAGACCAAATTCCATGCAGTGACTACATGATCATCCAGGCTCAAGCAAAACACAATATACACTGAGGAGGAAGTGAGGACAGCAGATGCTGGAGAAGTCAGAGTTCAAAAGGGTGGTGCAGATGAGGCAGCATCTGAGAAGCAGGAGAGTTGACTTTTCAGGCGTAAGCCCTTCATCACAATTGTGAAGAGGAAAGGGGGTTGAGGGATAAATAGGAGAGTGGAGGTAGGGATGGTGAGAAGATAGGTGGGAAGGTGATAGGTGAATGCAGGTGGGGGATAATTGTGATAGGTCAGTGGGGAGGGTAGAGTGGCTAAGTGGGAAGGAAGATGGACAGGTAGGTCAAGTCAAGAGGGCAGTGCTGAGTTGGAAGGTTGGATCTGGTATGAGATGGCGGGAGGGGACATTTGGAAACTAGTGAAGTTGATGTTGATGCCATGTGGTTGTTGGGTCCCTAGGCGGAAGATGAGGCATTCTTCCTCTAGTTGCTGGGTTGCTTTGATTTGGCAGTGGAGGAGGCCCAGGACTTGCATGCCCTTATGGGAATGGGAGGGGGAGTTGAAGTGGTCAGCCGCATGGTGATAGGATTGTTTGGCATGTGTGTCCCATAGATGTTCCCTGAAATACTGTGCGAGTTGGGGTCCTGTCTACCCTATGTGGAGGAGACTGCATCGAGAACAACAGACATTGTGGATGAAGTGTGTGGATGTGCAGGAAAATGTCTGCCAGATGTGAAAAGATCCTTTGAGACCTTGGACAGAGGTGAGGGGGTAGGTGTGGTTGCAGGTTTTATACCTCATGCAGCGGCAGGGAAAAGTGCTGAATGTGGATGATGGGTTGTTGATGGCATGGAGCTAACATACACTTAATATATATTAAACAGCTAAACCTTTACAGATAGCAAATGGAAAAATCACACTTAACTAAGACTAAGCAAACATCATGAAACTATTTCTAAATGGAATATCATAATTTGGAGTTAACGGCTAACCAAACAAACATGGAAGATTAAAATAAATAAGACATTGGAGAAAACAAACAAATACAAAAATATCTAATAAAAAAATCACACATTCTAAGTACAAATGAAACAATAATCTGGAGAACATTTATAAAACAATTAAATGGAACATTTTATACAAACAGCATGATAAATGTATATTTACTCGGCTATACAACTATTTATAATGTTGCTACAGTATTTAATAAGCTTGTGAAATAGTTCTCTTTTCCACTGGGCAAATTTTACAGTGAGGATGGTGAGGTATACCAGGGTAACCAGAATTAACAACATAGACAGATATGACACAAGACAGACCCAGGAATGTTGATCTTGATGTCAAGATGGGCCTCACTGCACTTGTCGTCCAATTTTGTTGGAAATCCCCGTCCCAGAGATCCTCCCACCAAGTTGTAACTTTAACTTTTTAAAATTCATTCTTTGGCATCGTTGGCCTGCTGTACTACCTTGGTAAAGGTTCTGTGGGCTGTGACCAATTGAGACAAAACCAACTTACCTTCTATGAGTTTCCTGGGGCCCTGCTGCCCGAGTTCCAATCCCTTTTCTGGTCCGCTTGCTTAGCATCCTATCTCAGTTCACCCATTGTTTGAGAATCCCCACCAATCATCCATGATGTCTATGCTCAGGTAGCAATCATCAGAGGTCCCATTTGTTTTCCTATGTACTGCCCACTAGTTGTTACATCTGAACATTATACTTTTATTGAGGTGTACCCTTAATACACCATCCTCACTTTCGCCTGCGTCTGGTGGGCCAAACCATAAGTATCCTTGGTACATATATCCTGGTCTGTTTGGTGTTTCTTGTGTGTTGTTCCCAGTGATGATGATGATCCTGATGAAGCAGACCTTGATTATGTTCCACACGGTCATAGTTGTCCTCAGGGGAGACCAAGCTACACGATGACTAGAGGAAGAATGCCTCATCTTCTGCCTTGGGACTCTTCAAACCACATGGCATCAATTTCAACTTCACTAGTTTCCAGATCTCCCCTCCCCCAAGCTCATCCCAGATCCAACCCTCCAACTTGGCACCATCCTTTTGACCTGTCCTGCCTGTCCATCTTCCTTCCCACCTATCCACTCCACCCTCCCCACCTACCTATCACAATCAACTACAAGTACCTATCACCTTCCCAGCTAACTTTCCCCAACCCCACCCTTCTATTTATCTCTCAGCTCCCTTCTCCCCACTACATTCCTGATTAAGGACTTATGCCCAAAATGTCAACTCTTCTGTTCCTCGGATGTTACCTGACTTGCTGTGCTTTTCTAGTGCCACACTTTTCAACTCTGACTCTCCAGCATCTGCAGTTTCTCCTGTTTCTGTTGTTATCCTTGTCTAACATCTGAATAGTTTAGGACAGGTGTAATGCATGGTATAATGCATATGCCCTAACCCACTTCCACGTGCTTTTTAAAAGAGGAATAGAAATCCCATATGGAATGTCAATTCGGGTTTAGAAGCCTGGTAGGTTCTGTCTATTTTTAGTGTAGGAGTTTGTAATTTTAAATGGCCTGACTGTGGAGTACTCAGAAAAGACTGAAATGAGGCCGTCATTATGGCCAATGTGAATCAAATGTGAAGATGAAGTGGTTGTTGTGACCTACGAAGGAAATATGAAGACGAAGATGAGATGGTTGTTGTGACTAGATTAGATTAGACTTAGATTAGACTTACAGTGTGGAAACAGGCCCTTCGGCCCAACAAGTCCACACCGACCCGCCGAAGCGCAACCCACCCATACCCCTACATTTACCCCTTACCTAACACTACCCATACCCCTACATTTACCCCTTACCGCACATCTTTGTGACTGTGGGAGGAAACCGGAGCACCCGGAGGAAACCCACGCAGACACGGGGAGAACGTGCAAACTCCACACAGTCAGTCGCCTGAGTCGGGAACTGAACCCGGGTCTACAGGCGCTGTGAGGCAGCAGTGCTAACCACTGTGCCACCGTGCCGCCCCACCGTGCTGCCCGACCATAGGCAGAATCTCACATGGAGATTATGTCTAGTGAACAACATTAGGAAAACCAAAGAATCGTAACTTGGTTAATCCCATCAGTGCATACAGGAATAAGAGTTGGTCCCACTGGGACTACAGAAACGTGTGAAATGCATGTGAGTTTGGACCACCAGAAACAGTTGCACTTCATTTTGGGTGGCTGTCAGGAGCTGTTTCATCACCTGGATTAATGAATTAGTGCGTCCGTTTATGTAAGTACTCATCAATCTGCTGTGAATCCTCAGTCTACAGGAGCTTGGCAACATTGTATTGTATTGTTCCCATGTCAGTGTCCTGCCATTCCCTCTAGTGGTGATGTCCTGAATGTTGGATGTTACCATTCAATGGTCTGGCTCAGTTTGTTTTGCTATGGACAAAATAATCTTTCAGTATTGTCACTTACTTTTGTTGTAGATACACCATTTGACTTATCAAGACTTGGAGTCTTTCAATTTCTTTGTCAATCAAGAAGTTATTGAGGAGTTCTGTTGGGGATGTGTAACACGTCTGTGCTGTCAGTGACTAGCAAGTTGTTCCAATCTGTTAGACAGTCTTCATTAATTCAATTAAAAGTCGGTGGGGGGTTGTAAGTTGGCTAGTGTCCACAGCATGGACCAGGTCCTGCAGAATTGGGCCTTCTAACAGGAGTTGGTGACCCCTTGGTCCCATTACATTCGGTGGTCCCTGTCGATACAAGTGCATAAGCTCTACATTCTCGAGTATAACGTAAAGGGCTCATGCCCAAAACGTCGATTCTCCTGCTCTTTGGATGCTGCCTGACCTGCTGTGCTTTTCCAGCAACACATTTTTCAGCTCTGATCTCCAGCATCTGCAGTCCTCACTTTCTCCTAGTCTATTTTACTCTAGTTCATGGGATTCTTTG
Organism: Hemiscyllium ocellatum; assembly: GCF_020745735.1. Lineage (NCBI taxonomy): Eukaryota > Metazoa > Chordata > Chondrichthyes > Orectolobiformes > Hemiscylliidae > Hemiscyllium > Hemiscyllium ocellatum. The sequence continues at coordinate 102,668,400 of NC_083403.1, read as the reverse complement.
TCCCACACCTGGGACATTGTCCTCAGAACCTATGTCTCATTGTGGCTTGACTGTGCAGGATTAAAGTTCATAAATGCCTTCCTGCTCTCTTTGGTGTCATGGGAAACTAAAGACCTAGCTCACTTAACTGAGTCAGCTTCGGATAACTGACCCTTGTTTAAGCCTCTGTAGATTCCTGAAAAGTGCACCCGTAAATGACTGGCAAAGGCATTCAGGTGTTCCCCCTTCTTTTGCCTGCACTTGTTTAACCCATCTACAGGGTCCCCTTAATTATACCTAATTGCTATTAGAATTGCTTTTTTCATGTTGGCTAGGGTTCCCTCCCCTACATTTAGCAGGGCTGGGATTACAGATTGTACTGACTGGCTCAGACATATAATGATGCATTTTACCTCCTCTTTCTCATCCAACCTAAGTAAAACTTTTTGTTGTCTGATCATTTCAAGGAATACAAATGGATCAGCTGACGGCTCAAGATCTGGAATCTTTTTAGTGTTTTCTGCTAATTATTCCACTGTAAATGCAGTCCTCACTTTCTCCTAAATGGGATGGTGTTTTTTATTGCTGGGGCATCAGTATCCCCGATGCATTTTTCAGCAGTAAGTAGGTTCATTGTTCTAGTCCCTTTCGTCAGCACTTGGCCCATATCCTTCTAAACCCTTCCGATTCATGTATTCATCCAGATGCCTTTTACAAACAGGGACAAGAATTGTAAAGGTTTAGAGGGATAAGTGCCAAACATAGGCAAATGGGACCAGTTTAGTTTGGGAAACTTGATTGGTATGAATAAATTAGACCAAATGGTCTGTTTCCATGCTGTATGACCCTATGACTCTGTAAATTCTTCTTGACACCTGTCCTGAGTGCCCTGGCCCTAAATCCGAAATTCATGCCCTCTTGATCAGTCCTCAACCATGTCGAATGAAATAGTTTCTCCCTATCCACTCTATCAAATCCTTGAAACACCTTTAGCATCAACAGATGAGAAGTGCTCGAATCAGTCACCCAGACTGGAGGAAGCATGTAAATGCTGTCCCCTCCACAATTCACTTCAGCTCTGAGGAAGATATCTAGACTTGAAACGTTAACCTGTTCTCTCTCCAAGGATACTGTCTGACCTGCTGTGATTTCCATCATTTGTTGTTTTCAGTAGAAATTCTAGCATCTGCAGTAATTTGTTCCTACATTTAGTTAACTTGAAGTCATGTATGGCTTTTCCTCTTGTTGGCACTTTCACCACTGGTTGCAGGCCTATTCTGGCAGCTACGTCCTTTAGGATTCAACCAGCTCAGTCTTTAGTAGTGCTGCCAAGTCACTCAGTGATGGACATTGAAGTCCCCGGCCCAGATGTTTACTCTTGCCACTCTCAGCACATCCGACAAATGATGTTCAACATGGAGGAGTACAGCTTCACCAGCTGAGGGGGCCAGTCTATGATAAGGAGTGCAAAGTTTCCTTGCCAATGTTTGAGCCAATGCCATGAAATGTCAATGTTGAACACTCGCAGGAAAATTCCCAACATCTTTACCAATACAAAAACAGAAACAGCTGGCAAAACTCAGCAGGTCTGGTAGCATCTATGGGGAGAAAGCAGAATCAATGTTTCAGGTCCACCGACGTTTCTTCAGAATTGATAGTATCTCGAAAAAGATTTGTATTTTGCTGAAGTTTGGTTGGAGGGGTTGGTTCAAATACAGAGGAACCTTGATTATCCGAAGTTCATGGGCGAGGAGTATTTCATTTGGTTAATCGAATTCCAGATAATCAAATACCGGATAACATAGTTCAGCCGAGCATCGGAACCTTGTGATCTTGCCGGATAATCCAATACTTGGATAATCAAATGCCAGATAATCGAGGTTCCTCTGTATTAGGTGGAGATGGAGAACAGAGAGAGAGAGAGCTGCAGCTGAGCAGACAAAAGAATGAATAAAGATGAGGTGGGGAAAAGAAAACCTGCTGATGGGGGCCATTAGTTGGTGAAAACAGGTTGGCTTTGGTGAAAGCAGTCCCTGTGATGAGAAGGCTTAGTGCAAAGGAGTGGCAGAAGAAAATGCTCAGGCCCTTAAATTATTGAAATCAATATTGAATTCTGAAGGCTGCAGAGTCCCCAGGCAGAAAATGAGATGCTGTGCTCCCAGCTTGTGCTGAGCTTCACTGGAGCAGCAGCAAGCCCGAGACAGAGATATTGTCCAGGGAACATGGTAGTGTATTGAAATGGCTGGCAACTGGAAGCTCTGAGTCATTTATGTGGACAAAATGTAGGTGTTCCACAAATCGGTTCTCCAGTCTCCATTACATCAAAGACATCATTGGTGTTGCTTCATTCTTTTAGAGTCATAGAGCATGGCAACAAACCCTTTGGTCCAACTTGTCTGCGATGACCAGGCATCCCAATCTGACCCAGTCCCATTTCCCAGCATTTGGGCCATATCCCTCTAAAGCCTTCCTATTCATATATCCAAGAGAAAGTGAGGACTGCAGATGCTGGAGATCAGAATCAAAAAGCGTGGTGCTGGAACAGCACAGCCGGTCAAGCAGCATCTGAGGAGGAGGAGAGTTGAAGTTTTGAGCATCAGGATGAAGAGCTTATGCTCGAAATGTTGATGCTCCTGCTCCTCGGATGTTGTTGCCTGACTGGCTGTACTTTTCCAGCACCACACTATTTATATACCCATCCAAATGCCTTTTAAATGTTATAATTGTACCAGGTCTCCACCATTTTCTTTGGAAGCTTGTTCCATACATGCACCACTCCCTGCATGAAAAAAAGGTTACCCCTTAAGTTCTTTGTAAATCTTTCCCCTCTCACCTTAAACCTATGTGTGCTAGTTTTGTACTCCCCCACAGTAGAGTCATAGAGATGTACAGCATGGAAACAGACCCTTCGGTCCAACTTGTTGATGCCGACCAGATATTCCAACCCAATCTAGTCCCGCCTGGCAGCACCCGGTCCATATCCCTCCAAACCCTTCCTATTCATATACCCATCCAAATGCCTCTTAAATGTTGCAATTGTACCAGCCTCCACCACATCCTCTGGCAGCTCATTCCATTCACTTACCACCCTCTGCATGAAAAAGTTGCCCTTTAGGTCTCTTTTATATCTTTCCCCTCTCACCCTGAACCTGTGCCCTCTAGTTCTGGACTCCCTGATCCCAGGGAAAAGACTTTGTCTACTTATCCTATCCATGCCCCTCATAATTTTGTAAACATCTACAAGGTCACCCCTCCGCCTCTGACACTCCAGGTAAAATAGCCCCAGCCTGTTCAGTCTCTCCTTATGATTTTATAAATCTCTATGAGGTCACCCCTCAGCCTCCAACGTTCTAGGGAAAAAAAGCCCTAGCTTATTCAGTCTCTCTGTCTATAACTAAAAACCTCCAGTCCCATCCCTGCAAATCTTGTCCAGAATCAACAAAATTCATCAATTTTGATTCCAACTTACGTCTGGTCCACCTCTGGCTTCTCCCTTCCTCAACATCTTCATTTCCATTTTTGTGGATAGGCTGGTCACAACTTTGTGCAAGCTCAGTGCAACCTGAGAGGACAGCATCTCATTTTCCACTTGATGATTCAAAATCGAATTCAATAAATTTAGGCCTAATCACCTTTTTCCAAGTTCTTTTGCCATCCCCAAGCACTAGGCCTAGTCTGGCAGTAAATATACCAATATTTAGCCATTCCCACATTCCAATCACATGATCTGAACTATTAACATCCTTTCTCCCCAAGCCTTCCAACCCCAGCCCCAACAACTGCATAAATACTGCCCCCTCCACACCACTTTAGCTCTGATGAACAATCGTCTAGACTCGAAACATTAGTTTGCTTTCCCTTCATGGATACTGCCTGACCAGCTGTGATCTCCAGCTTTTTTTGTTTTCTGGCCTTGTCATCACTTGGACTGTTTTTTTCACATACTATTAGTCCCCATTAGCAGGTTTTCTTCCCCATCCTCGGCTCAACATAATGCATTTCTTTCCCTGCCCAACTGCTACTCTCTAGCTCTGGGCTTCATCTCCACCTGTTACTTACTCCTTGCTCTCCCCCATGTCATTTTCAGCATCTATACCAACATTTTCCTAACTACCATCAGTTCTGAAAAAGAGTCATGAAACCCAAAAGGTTGACTCTGTTTTCCCTCCACAGATACTGCTGTGGGAAATAGAACCCACTCACTTCAATAATTTCAGTTCGAGATAAGATCTGAAGCAGCAGTATCGCTTATTCTACGCTTGCAAGCGTGGTGTCTAAAATATTCACAAAGAATTTAGCAAGTATATATCTTATATACAATTCATTTCTCTTTCCCTCCTCCCATTGCTTCTCCCCTGTTTACATCTCCCACTACTCTAAACCCAGCTGTTTATCTCTGGCATCATCCGGCCTTGTGCATGACAAAATGTATGTCCTGCTTGGCCATTTCACCACATCCTGCTGTGTTCAATTGTTATATATCTTTCTCCACTGCCATCTGCTTCCTTGCTTGCTAAAGCAATATTTCCTTCCATTCTATGCCCATACTGAGCCTTATGACCTCTTGATTGTGGACTTTTTTGTCTTTGCAGAAGCAGGAAAAAGCTACTCTTTGTACAAGTACATCTAGCTTAATTTACCGCCCCCCCCGGTTTATAGCACCTTATCTATTTGTCTGTAACATCTACCATTGTTTGTAGGCACATTTCATTCTTGTATGCACATTTTAGCTAATACAAAAACAATTATATATTTCCTTCACGTAGTTTTCATTCTTGTTGACTCAGCTCTTGGCCGAAACAATTATATACTGGTGTGAGTTCATTTACCTTGCATAAGCAATTAAGATTGCAAAAGTAACACTGCTTTACCTATATCCCACAATTTCCCCCTTTTTCTTTAATTATCATTTATTATCTTCTGCATTTTTCTTCTAGTCGCTTCCAAATTGACAAGCATCTTTCTCGAAATTTCGTTTATTTTGGAAATCTCCCCGAGGTCACTTATTCCTTTGTTGTTTAACAGGTAGACCCCTTCTCTTCGATTGCTCCTTAGGGGCATTTATTTCTTTAAGGCTGTCTCAATCAGTCTTTTGGTGAGCCCTCGTATACAGGGTATGATGCAACAACCAATGGCTACCAAAACCCCGGCTACTACTATCAGGGAAGTAAGGATGGAAACCGCCATCCCCTTCCATTTTCCACTAGAATCATATCAAGGGTCATTCTGTTTTCCCATGACATCCTACTTGTCGCATCAAGCTGTTCTGATATTCCTTTAACCACATCTCTTGTATAATTTATAAATTGCTGTTGATTATGGAAAAGGTAATTTATCTAATCTACATTTTTATTAACTGCTACCCACCAAAAGAGAGCTGACTTAAAGCCTGCTGCAATCTGGTTGCGAGCCTTGAACTCATCAGGTACCTGACCTAGGGCCTCCTATAGAATCGAGATAAATTCTGTCATGGAAAGAAGTGTCTAACATTGATTTCTCATTCCTTCCCTTTTTCCCTACTATCTTTTCCTTCTCAAATGCCAGGGAAAATGGAATTGCCAATTGTACAATTGCACATATCTCTCTCCAATCTGGAGATAGGGTGGATCTCAATATTTTGCCTCCACAGTACCACCACAGATCCACTCAGGGAACCTTTAGTGCTGAGTAGTTCCCGCCCTTGTCCATTTCGGTGACATTCTTAATCTCTGTACATAATTTCAGCTCTCCCAAATCTCTAGACCGATTTGTACCTCGTCTCTGCACACACGACATGTGATTTCCGACTGCGGCTGAAAACATGGGGGGTCTTTTAAATCTTTCTTCTCCAAGAGAGGGAACATCAGAGATAGGGAGGTACAGTTCCTATCATTCCATGCAGTCTTATCCTGATACAGAGCTATCATACATTTCATGCCCTTCCTGTCTCGCTTCCACACGAGCGGAAAGGGGACCATCTGAGCCACTGGTCTACCGGAGGCACATGCATAACAATTGCTCTTGTTCAGACTTTTTACAGTATACTTTACCCATTCAACCCAGGCATTTGCATCCCCATATCCAGTTTCTATTTCGATGGTCTGTTTCAAGTCCTTCACCTCTATAAATGTTACTACTTTAGGGTCATCGGGAGGGGTGAAAGGTTGTATCTCATTATCCAGTAGTCCTGCCTGTTTTCCCTTTCTTACGCTAATTCGAAAACAACAGTCCTAGAAATCATTCCCGTTTGTTTTCATTTCTATCCCAAATGTTTCATTTAATTATACCTGATGGGTGACCCCCCACCCCCACCCCCCAGAATTGCTTTGTGCCCATGGTTTTCTTCTTATCGTTAGGTGTATTGGGTTATACTCTTTATCGGGACAATCGAGAGCTGGTCGGAAGGGGGCCCAGTGTACTGTGACGAGACCAGTATACCAAGTACCATCCCCAAGGCCATCCACGTAGGACTTAAGAGCTGCGGTACTGTCTTTGATTATCTACTTCCCCACAATTTACTAAGCTGCATGCATCGGCATCTATTACTTGCGGATTATCAGACTCAGGGACCATTAATAATACATATGAAAATCTTGTTTGACAAAATCCCAATACTAAGAGAGCTAGCATCATAATTCTAAGCTCCCCAACATACTAAAAGACTTAATATACAATACTACAGAAATAATCCCGCGCTCGTGTCGCCACTGTATAATCAGTTACTCAAAGTCTCTTTAGCCTGAGTTTCAGCGGTTCTTGCGTTGATTCGGCTGTCCAGACTTCTTCCTCAACTGGAGATTCTACTGGCCCTTTGATCAGAGTGTAGTGAGTTCAACCTTTCTCCGCCGTTCTTATCGCCGTTTCGGTCAAAAGAGCTTGGTATGGCCCATCCCAGTCCGGTTGCAATTTAGTCTCTGTCCATGATTTTACTAATCGGATGAACAACGAATTCAAAGGGCAGAGGCTGTGCCAATAAACCCTGTTTCCTGAGGAAAGAAAAGAGGGGGACAAGCCCAATATATACTTCTCTAAGAACAAATCATTAGTTTCGGGAATTGGCAGTGGCCAGAGGATATGCCTCCACCTATCCGGATAAATGATCAATTATTACCAACATATACCTCAGTCTGTCCATTCGGGGTAATTCAGTATAATCTACTTGTATACTCTGGAAGGGTCTCAATCCCAGGTTTCTTCCTCCCGGGACTTGTTTCCTTAACACTTGTTTACTTTTTTTTACATGTTATGTATCCCTCACATATCTGTTTGACTATCGTATATATTCCTTTGCATCCATATTTCCTTAAGACTAAATCACACATTGCTTGCACTTCCCAGTAGCTCCCCTGATGTAAGTTTCTGATTCTCCTCTACCAATAAGGCTTTTGCTACCACTGCCTGCATACATTCCAGCCAGTAATATAGCTTTTCATTCTTTAATTAACAATGAATTAATGCAGTTATGTCTTAAATTAACCATGAATCAATATGACAGGTCACTGAGAATGTGTGAAGAAATCCTGCCAATTAATATTGATTCAGGCTAATACAATATATTTATTATAAATATTAATTATTAATTATATAAATAAAATAATCATTATCTGTAATTCAGGGTGGAAATGCAACAAATGACCAAAACATTTGTAAAACTGTAATTGCGCAGTTCTGTTTGTTTACCAGTCACTTGTGACTTCTCATTCTGTTTCTGTAATTGTTTTGCTAGAGCACATTCATTTTTAAGAACCTCAACAGATTTCATAGCACCATTTGCAATTAATTCAATCCCCAATTTGGTGGCAGTATCTTGACATGAGCCCAAAACTGATTCTTTGTGCCTCTCATCACAAAACTGTTGCCATAATCCAAATAACTCTCTCGTTCCTGCTGCCGTGGGCTTAAAATTTAAGGATCACCTTGCTGCCCCCGTATCAATTAGGAAAACGACGTCCTCTTTGTAAGGTCCCACCTTTAAATTTATCAAGGGTTCCTGGTGGGTACCTGGGGCAGGAACCCCTGATACCCCTATTCTTCATGAAAATTCATAAGCAATATCGCCCTCTCTTCCCTTTTTCAGATCCGGATACTCCCGCTTAAAATGACCTGTCTTTCCACAATAGTAACATCCCACCTGTGGGGATTTCCACCTCGATCCTTGTCCCTATCCACCAAAACCCTTAACATCTCCTCCCTTTATTTTCAACATGCTGCCTGCCGGCATTCCGGTTTCCTTCTCCTTTTAGTTTTATCCTTTTCTTTATTACCTCATCAAGTGTGTGTGTGTGTGTGTGTGTGTGTGTGTGTGTGTGTGTGTGTGTGTGTGTGAGAGAGAGAGAGAGAGAGAAAAGAGCTGTACAGCTGGTAGAAAGTTTAACCCTTTGTGATTTGGTTTGAATGCACATTTGTTTGTTGATGATTGAGTGTTTTTGCCTTTTGTTTTTGATTCACATTACATTGCCAGATGTTGTTTAGACCTTGAGTTTTTTTTTTAAGAAATATTGCAATATTTCTTGCTCCCTATAACATCAAATACCAATTCATCAATTTATGCTTGTCTAACTTTAAAGCCTGTTCCTAACTATACATTTTGGAACCTTACTTATAAATATATTTATATATTATAAATTCATTTATTCAGGATTTAATATTTAAGATGTAAAATGCATACAGTTCCCAACTTTGAAATCCACTATAATTACCCAGTTTTAGTCCCTTAATTTAAATCAAAATTAGTTTTCTTTAGTAGTCCTGACCAGTCATTGCTCAATTACAATGCTATAGGTTGTGAAATAACCGGAGCGGTCTTAAAAGGATTTGTCTATTCAAGTTAAAAGATGTCTAATGCATGAATAATGGCTGAATCCAAGGTCACAGATATTAACCATAGGATTTTTAAAAATATTACAACCTAATGTTGAACTGAAACTTCAACTGTCCTCCATAAATCGCTTTTATGGAAGGATAAAAGAGATTAGTTAGAAAGTGATAGTAAGGTAGTCATGACCTGTAAAAAGAACAGGAGTTAACATTTTATTTCATAATCACTGTAAAATCCTTACCCTTAAAAGAAATCATATTAAATGTCCATAATAGAAATCAGATTCAAATCAGTCCTGGATCTCAAGCTCCTAGGAACAAAGCACAAACACTCAATCACCAACAAATAAATGTGCATTCAAACCAAATCACAAAGGGTTAAACTTTCTACCAGCTGTACAGCTCTTTTCTCTCTCTCTCTCTCTCTCTCACACACACACAGTATCTCACAGACACTTTGAACTTTCCACAACAACAACTCTAGAGGCTTCTCGCTTTACTCCTCTATCTTGTGAATATCTTTCTGGATGTCTGGCCATGATTTAGTTACAAAGTGTACTCTCAGCAGCCCTTCAGCTACTAGCCCTTCCGACATGAAGCATAATCTGATTCCTCCTGACTGAAAGGCTGTTTTCCATTGACATATACTTTGGCCATAAGACGGCAGGACGAAGAATGGATTCCTTAGTCCATATAAAGCAACAATATTTAATCATCGTTTTCCTATCTTTTCCCCTTATACAAGTATTATTTTTCCAATTTTTCAACATCCGTCCCAACTGTGGACTATCTGGAGGGATGTCTTCTGGGACTTCTTTACCCTTTATCCCAGGCGCCTCATTTTTGCTTCCTTTGCCTCCCATTGTGGTCAACTGCCAGTCCCTTAATTTGACAGTTATCACACTCCCAGTCACCAAGGCAATTCTAAGTCAAATCCCAATCAAAGTCAGGGGACTGTAACCCCAATCAAACTTAGGGGAACATCCCTCCCAAAGGACATTCTGGAGGTATGTTGTCAGGGATGCTGCCTCCATTTCCATTTCCTTTTTTATCCCAGAGGCTTTTTCCTTACCCTTGGCGCAGCCCATATTGAGTTTCTTTGTTAATCCCTTATTAACTACTAAACTCAATCCCAGCCACCAAGGCAGTACTTAAAAGTCAATTTTCTTACCTTGGTCTGTGCACAGAGTTGCCTGGCCCATTTTTGCCGTATTTTCTATTGCCCTCCTTTCACTGTCTGATTCAGATATCTCTCTTGTGGGATTCGTACTAGTCGCCCAAGGGAGCAGACCAAACCGGGATACGGGACCGCTCCTCAATCGGGAACGGAATGTGTCTTCCCAGTGTCTGGGACCAGCCACTCCCCCCGGCGATGGAAGAATATCCTGTATGGCCCCAAATTGTGGGAAATAGAACCCACTCACTTCAATAATTTCAGTCCGAGACAAGATCTGAAGCAGTAGTATCGTTTATTCTACGCTTGCAAGCATGGTGTCTAAAATAGACACACAGAGTTTAGCAAGTACATATCTTATATACAATTCATTTCCCTTTCCCTCCTCCCATTGCTCCTCCCCTGTTTACATCTCCCACTACTCTAAACCCACTGTTTATCTCTGGCATCATCCGGCCTTGTGCATAACAAAATGTATGTCCTGCTTGGCCATTTCACCACATCCTGCTGTGTTCCATTGTTATATATCTTTCTCCACTGCCATCTGCTTCCTTGCCTGCTAAAGCAATATTTCTTTCCATTCTTTGCCCATACTGAGCCTTATGACCTCTTGATTGTAGACTTTTTTGTCTTTGCAGAAGCAGGAAACAGATGCTTATAACTACTCTTTGTAAAGGCATATCTAGCTTAACCTACACCCCCCCCTCCCTTTATAGCACCTTATCTATTTGTCTGTAACATCTACCATTGTTTGTAGGCACATTTCATTCTTGTATGCACATTTTAGCTAATACAAAAACAATTATATATTTCCTTCACATAGTTTTCATTATTGTTAACTCAGCTCTTGGCTGAAACAATTATACACTGGTGTGAGTTCATTTACCTTGCATATGCAATTATGATTGCAGAAGTGACACTGCTTTACCTGCCGAGTTAATTCATCTATTTTGGTTTTTGTTTTAGGTTTCCAACATCCACTTTGCTTTATTTTGTATCAACTGTATACCAATATGCTGGGTTTATTCAGATGGCGGTACAAGGTATACTCAGGGACGTTGATGGCACTGTCAGAAATGTTGTCTGTAAGGTATGTTTCTATTAGTGTGACAATGCTTTTAGATTACATTACAGTGAAGAAACAGGCCCTTTGGGCCAACAAGTCCACACCGACCGACCCGCCAAAGCGTAACCCACTCATACCCCTAACCTAAGACTACGGGCAATTTAGCATGGCCAATTCACCTGGCCTGCACATCTTTGTGACTGTGGGAGGAAACCAGAGCACCCGGAGGAAACCCACGCAGACACGGGGAGAATGTGCAAACTCCACACAGTCAGTCGCCTGAGGCAGGAATTGAACCCGGGTCTCTGGCGCTGCAAGTCAGTAGTGCTAACTGCCGTGCCACCATGCTGCAGTCTGTGAGATAGTTCTCTGAATTTTGACAGCAACCCCCAGATGTTGGTCAGAGGGGTTTTGCAGGGCTCTGACTATGCAAATTTTGTATCCAGCCTCTACGACAATACCATGTCGTCTGGTTTAATTCCTTTTTTTTGAGGCATCTTAGCGATTTTATACAACTGATTTGCTATAGCATTTCAGAGGACGCCAGATGTCGTAAAGTCCTGAAACAAGGTACACAGTAGCGAGTTAATTGTTGATCGAATACACTGAATTGTCAATTCTATAGTGCAGGAGGGAATGTGACATAGGTCTTCCCGTGCGGCAGAGGTCGCTGTAGACGGAGGTCCTGGGACGTGATACCTCTTGCTTCCCCCTGTACCCTCTTCATTCTCGGCAGCTGCCAAGTCGACAGAGGTTTAGGCCGCGGCTTCGATGAAAACCGGTGGAGAATGGAGCTACAGCGGGCGGCAGGGCTGCTCAATTTGCCCATGGGGCCTGACTCACTTTGCTTCAACAAGGATGAGTTCATGAAGGTATATACTTGGCGGAGCGGTGCTGAGCCTCGTTACCAACTCCAAAGCCGACATCCCCGTTCGGTTGGAGCTCGAGCCTGAGCCGCCAGCTTGGGGACCTCCAGCAACCCCTCACTGATCTCCCTGCGGAAAGCCACACTCTCAACCATCTGATGAGTTTGCACCATTCCTCTCCCTAATCAGTTCGGGCCAACACGTCACATCAGAAGCAGCTGTCGATCTGCAACAACTCTCATTAACTGTGCTCACGACCCTGTCCCGTCAATCAGCCACAACACCAGCAATGTTGCTGCAGATCCTCCCTGGGAGGAGAAAGTGAGGTCTGCAGATCAGAGCTGAAAAAGTGTTGCTGGAAAAGCGCAGCAGGTCAGGCAGCATCCAAGGAGCAGGAGAATCGACGTTTCGGGCATAAGCCCTGAAGAAATCTCCTGTTCCTTGGATGCTGCCTGACCTGCTGCGCTTTTCCAGCAACACATTTTCAGCAGATCCTCCCTACCCTGGCATGTCATCATTTTCGCATATCTCAATTACCTTTAGGTCCAGGTATTGGGTATCCCCTATTCTTCTGGGTTCTCTGTCGTTGCGCTCGTGATAATTGAAACACTGACAATGGCAATGTATTTTCCCAGCCTTGTTTTGTCTCACTGACTCCATGACCCCACTGCTTAGAAGTTAACTTATATGACCCTAGTTAAAAACACACACAACACCAGGTTATAGTCCAACAGGTTTAATTGGAAGCACTGGCTTTCGGAGTGCTGCTCGTTCAGGTGGTTGTGGAGTACACAATTGTAAGAATTTATAACAAAAGTTTACAGTGTGATGTAACTGAAATTATGCATTAAAAAAATCTTGACTGTTTAAGTCTCTCATCTGTTAGAATGACCATGTTAGTTTCCCTTCTTTCATATGTAAATCACAAAACTTTTTTTAAAAGTTGCATTCTCAGGTTAACTAACAATCGGTGTCAGCTCAGTTAAGATGTTAGCTCCCTGTGTCCCTGACTGTGCCATAATGTTTAGACTGATTCTAACAGAAAACGTGAGTTAACAGAGTCTTACATGGATTCATGCAGTTTTTGAGCAAAGTACAATGTAACTCTGCAAGTACAAATTCACCCCACAAATGTATATGTGTATGTTTGGGTTTGTGTGTCTGTGGTGGGGGTTTGTGAGTGTCTGAGAGAGAGAGAATGTATATTTGTGTGTGAGTGTAAAGTGTCGAAGTCTGTGAGAGGATGCATGTGTGTGTAGGAGTGTGTCTGTCTGTCTGGGGTGGGGGTTGTGAGTGTGTGTATATGTTTGTGTAAAGCAATCTGAAGCTGTGAGAAGGTGCGTATGCGAGTATGGGAGTGTCTGTGTATCGGTGTGTGTATATGTCAAGGTATTTTTCAATGTATAATTGCAGTTACATCACACTGTGAACATTTGCTATAAATTACGTGCTCCACATCCACCTGACGAAGGAGCAGCACTCCGAAAGCTAATGCTTCCAATTAAACCTGTTGGACTATAACCCGATTTTGTGATTTTTAACTTTGTACACCCCAGTCCAACATCAGCATCTCCAAATCATGTCTTATATGACCCTACCATTTATCTACATGATGGTATGAGCCGAGACCATTGTCACCAGATTCCTGCTGGATGAAATGGCTGTCATAAGATTGCATGTACCCATGTTTGTTTTTTTTCCAGTGATGTAATTGTGCATTTTGTGCTGCATTTTGAGAGAGTTGAGAAATGAATTGTTTTGCTGTTTCATCTTAATACATCATTTATACAATTAAAGCAATTTTCACTTGTCATTAACTCAGTGTCTTTTAACAGAAGAAATGATAAAAACCACCAGACTGTCCATTTTGGTGGGTTAAGGAATACTTTATTTTGAATTGATCTTATATTGGGTTATAGATCATCTGGCATGGATAACAGACCCTTTGATCCAACTCGTCTGCACCAATCAGAAATTCCAATCAGATCTAGTCCCATTTCCCAGCATTTGACCCGTATCCCTCTAAATCTTGCCTTTTAAATGTTGTAATTGTATCCTCCACCACCACTTCCACTGGCAGCTTGTTTCATACATACACCAACCTCTCTGTGAAAATGTTGCCCCTCAGTTCCATGTTAAATCCTTCCCTTCTCACCTTAAACCTATGTCCTCTATTTTTGAACTCCCCCACCCTAGGAAAATGACCTTGGCTATTCATGTTATACTTGCCCCTCATGATTTTATAAATCTCTATAAGGTCACCCCTTAGCCTCTAACACTCCAGGGTAAGTAGCCTCAGCCTGTTCAGCCTTCCCAGTTCTGGCAACATCCTTGTAAATCATTACTGCACCCTCTCAACACCCTTTCACAACATCCTTACTATAAAAGGGTGACCAGAATTGAAAGCCGGATTCTTCAAGTGGCCTCACCAGTGTCTGTACAGCTACAACGTGACAACCTAATTCCTATACTCAGTGTCTGACCAGTGAAGGCAAGCATGCCAACACTTTTTTTTCATCACCAGCAACTCCACTTTCAAGTAACTACACACCTGGCCCCTTAGATGTCTTGTTAGGCAACACACTCCATGGCCATATCATTAACTGTGTATGTCCTGTCCTGGTTTGCTGCCTTTAGTGTTCTTCCATTTGCCCACACAGCCATGTCGTGTTGACTTTGGACCAGAACTTGCTCTGATTCTGGTCAATTTGTTTCTTAAATTTAATTAACTTCAGTCATTAATTACCTCTCGCATGAGATCCTAATAACTAAGGTAAACATATTTGTCCTGTTAGCATCCAGATTGGATTCTTGACCTTTTCCCTTTCCACAGCTGTATGTTTACCACAATATATTTCAGGTTTCCTTAATAATTGATGAAAGCTGCATTTATTAATTCTGAAGATGGACAAGTCGTAAATGTTCGTATCCTGTCTTCTGTGTATTAAAAGTGAAATAGATGTTCATTAGTCTGAGATTTATTTTGATTCTTTAACATGTTCACTGCTTTCCATTTATAGGATGATTTTGATGTGGATCATTTTGTGTCTGAGTGCAGAAAACATGTTCAATTGGAAACTCTTCGGGATGATCTGGAACTTTATTATAAGCTTCTGAAAACTGCTATGGTAGAACTGATAAATAAAGACTATGCAGACTTTGTCAACCTTTCTACCAATTTGGTAAGGCAAATCCTGCTTTCAATAGGACCTATGTAATTTTAACTGTTTGCAATTATACTTTGATTTTAATTGTGATGTTCTTTTTCAGGTTGGCATGGACAGAGCTTTGAAGCAACTAACAGTACCATTGGGTCAGTTGAGAGAAGAGGTGATGGTATGTCTTTGTGTTTCATCCTTGTGTCGTCACTAGTTCTGAACCAATAACTTCAGCTTTGGTTCTTGCGAATTGGAAATGTAAGCTGCTTTGGGTTGAACCATCTGATAACTTGCTGATTTTATTGATGTAATCATGGAAATTATATTTTCTTATTAAAAAAAAAGATAATGCTGAGAGAGGGGACATTTTATCACATTTGTCATATATAGCTTCTGGTCAACCATGTGTAAAGTTAAACACAGTAAAAAGATACTTCAGTAAAGTGCCTTCATTTGCACCTGCAGCATTTGGACTTCAAGTCGGATTGCCAGTTTTGAGTTCTGAACAATTTTGTCTTCTGGGTTTTCAGCTATTGGGAACTGAATTTGTAGTAGTCAAACATATTTCACAATGAATCACTAGAACTGTCAAAAAGTAAGAGTCAAAGGGCTTTTACAGCAAGGGAAGAGGCCCTTTAGCATTCATGGACAGCAGAGTGGCTTTGCGCTCGGCTGCTGAAATGCAAGATGTCTTTGCACCTGTGAGTAACTTCATGAAGTTATCTCCTTGTCTTGTTCAGTGGTTCCTTCCTCTCTCTTGTTTTCTCTCATCAGTCTCAATCTCTCCCCCCCCGCTTTCCCTTAGGCCAGGAAGTCCTTGAGCTAGAACTCATTTGGCCAAGGGATTATAATTGCTGAGAACCATATGACATGCTGTAGGACTTTGAATACACTGTTTAGCAACTGGAGTGCAAGAGAGAAATGTAAGGTTGAGAATTCTGTTCTGTACAATATGGGATGGATGGGTAGGGCTTTGCATGGGCTGGGCTAGACAGTTAAGCAATTAGTTGCTAAATACAGTGGACTAAATGCAGTACATAAGGACATGCAATATTAAAGGAACACTTTTGATATTTCTTGTTTCTATCTCAAACACTTAGTCACTGTTTGTTTTGCCTTTCCTCTCTCCTGTTGTGTGCTTTTCTCATTTTAAGTTTTCACTTTGTGTGGTTCTTTCACTGCTTAATCTTTTTTTTGCTGTGTTTCAATTCTTGCTATATCAAGTTAATTGTGCCCAGGGATGGAATACTAATCGAGATGAGTTTGATCACTGAAGGGAATACAGGGATCCAATCAATTTGATTACTTTGATGAAGATAATGGTGGCTAAACTGAAAGGTGTAGCATCTCATTGATATAAATTGTATCCAATCTGGTGAAACCAAAACTAAAATAGTGGAATAACAAAGGTTAGCTCAAAACCCCAAAGTAAACTCCAGCCACTGAACCTAGATTACTGAAAGAGGAATAGGCCAATAGAAAAACATTTTCTAACATCAGCAACTGTAAGCAATGAAAGTTTATGAATTGAGACATTTTCTATATTCAAGCTGCTCTAATAAGTTTAAGTTGTTGAATTGTTTAATTTATTTAGTAGGTTTTTTTGTTTTATGGATGTTATTTCCACAATCTGCTTTAAAAAATGGTGGCTTTACTAATTTATTGATGGAATCAAGTTGTTTTGTTTGTTAACATGACCATTGAGATATTCAACTATAAATTGGTTGTGAAGCAACTTGAACATGCTTGGTACTAGTCTTCTGTAATTGTTGATAGATTGCAGTGCACAGAACAGTATGAATTTTGAATCATTCCTCCCTTTTGCTTTTAAGTGTCATGTCTTTATTTTCTGAGAAGGTTTTCTGTTTTTTTTGTGCTATAGAGTCTCAAGCTGGCAGTTAGTGAAGGCATTCAAGCCATTGATGACCGTTTGCTTAAAGAAGATGACATCCGGAAGAAAAAGGTGAAATACTGTTTAATATCATATTAGGAGCATTTAACAGAATGGAGTTGTTAGAATATTGTGACTGCAGTTGTCAACATATGGTAAGGATGAAACTAATATAAACTTATTTAGAACTAAAATATCTTTATGCTTTCATTCACTGGTGGTTTCCCACTCTTAGTATGTGTATTTTTTAGTTAAGCTTTTGAATTTAAACAACACAAGCTGGTATAATTGGGCAAAGTATGCAGCTGTATAGTGCCTCTTGTGACTGAAGGACATCTCCAAGTGCTTTACAGCCAATGACGTTATAGGCGCAATGTTAATGCATGTTGTTGCTGCTGTGTAGTTACTGTATATTGTGTAGATAATGCAGCAGTGAAGATTGTAAGAAACAGGAGTAGTAGTCATCACTTGATAACTTGTACGTACCCTGCCATTCAGTCCAGTTATAGTTGATCTGACTTTGGTCTTAAAGTCCACTTTCATGCCTGAACTTCATAACACTTGATTCCATTATCGACTGAACATCTGTCTAAGTCAGACTTGAAAATGTTCAATGACCCAGCTTCCACTGCTAAAAGAGATATAGAATTCTAAAAATTAATGGCTCTTTAGCAAAAAAACCTCCTCACTCTTAAATGTATGATTCTTTATTTTTAAGCTGTGCTTTTCATTCTGCATTTCCCCATTCAAATCTTTAATATCGATTTGAGGGTGCAGACAGAATTTTGATTTAATATCATCTAATCAAATGCTATTTAAAGGCAGATATAAAGTATGGTGAAGTGTGATCCTTGGAATGTCTTTGTATAAATATCCTTTCATTAAGTCCCACTCCAGAGACTAGGGACACAGTCTGTAGAACTGTCAAACTGTGAAATTATAAAATCTCCAGCCCTTTAAACATTGAAATAACAGCCAGCTTGTGTTAGGAAGATATTCAAAAAATCGCAAATTATGAAGCTACTTAAATATTAGCCTTTTACAAATTAAAAAAACTAGCCAAATCTTGAAAAGTATCTGTTCTAGCAATTACATTAGCTACTTAAACTTGCCCAAGGGCTATCATTAATGTTTGGCTGATTTCCTCAACTAATTATTAAATAACATCCATAAAACAAAAAAACCTACTAAATATTCACAGTTTGACTGACATCCCAAAGAAGTTATCAAAAGATTAGCTGTTTCAACAAGGGACTATAAATACAAATTTGCTAATTTTTATAGGAATAAAATGTCAGAGGTTTGAGAAGTTTTGAAAGAGATTTCATCAATGTAAGTGTATTTGTAAGATAGTGAAGGCTGCAATGGATATTCAGGCCTTTTATTTCTTCTTACCCTTGCTCTGAGGTTTGCCCAAGGTGAATACTGAATGAGTTGGCTTGGGAATTATTAGGGACTATGGGGGTATGAGGCACATAATTGAAACATGGGCTATGGGGGTTCTTGGGACATGGATTGGCATAAGCATAGATTGAAGGCATAGGAATATGGTGTAAGGTAACGTAGATTGAGAAGTTTAAGTTAGATGACCTGAAATTTAAGGAAATAATTGTAATGAATTCCCAAAGAACCAAGACCAATCTTTTAAACAACCCACTTTGTTTCTTGGCAGTCCCTGTGGCTGTCTCCAGTCTGTGTTGGGACTGGTGGACCCAAACGATTCTGGCCCATCCCCCAGATCAAATGTCTGACAGGATACCTTCCCCCAAGGCGGGTGCAATGAATTGAGAAATTTCCTAACTCTCACCACTCAGTGCATACCTACGGCCATTTTGGTCTGAAAGTATTTTCTGTTGGAAGCTAAGCAGACACAGGTCTGGTTAATACTTAGATGGGAGACCACCTGGGAGAAGTAGGATTTTAAGGCCTCTCTTGTGATGTAGTGGTAGCATCTGCACCCCTAACAAGGAGGCCCAGGTTGAAGTCCCACTTGCTCTAGAGGTGTGTAAATAACATCCTTGAACAGGATGTTACATCGCCTATTCAGGGAGCAAGAAGGCCAGTTATGGAGCAGAAAATCCAGCCAAAGCTCCAGAGTATTAGTGAAAGCAGGACTACATAATTTGAGGTGCATCTTCCACATGAGATTAGATTGCCTACAGTGTAGAAACAGGCCCTACGGCCCAACTAGTCCACACTGACCCTCCAAAGTGTAACCCATTCCCCCTAACTAATGCACCTAACTCTACAGCCAATTTAGCATGACCAATTCACCTAACCTGCACATCTTTAGACTGTGGGCGGAAACCAGAGCACCCGGAGGAAACCCACGCAGACACCGGGAGAATATGCAAACTCCACAGAGACAGTCGCCCGAGACTGGAATCGAACTCGGGTCCCTGGCGCTGTGAGGCAGCAGTGCTAACCACTGAGCCACCATGCCGCCCCTTTATCTATCTTGACTTTATTTATTTGATTCCTTCCCGATCACAGTATAAACAGGTTAAGTTGATTATTGCAGGGATTACTGTGAATAATGTACGCCCTTACATTGCTCAATTTGTGTGGGTTGGGTTTTAGCATTATTTTTGGATGGGCGTATTCAAAGTATTTGCATCAGATTAATAGGCCAATGCACCCAGAATACGGGAATTCTGCTGCAGTGATTCTGTTTATTTGGCAGTTGTGTGTGGGAGTAATGAGTAGTGCGAGTTCTGTGAATGATATTCTATCTAATGCAATGAAGGGAAACAGAATTTGATTTCATTTGTTCTGGGATATCGCCAAACAGATTTAGAGCGTTGCCTCTGCAGTTTTGTCAACTATATCTGTCATTCTGAAGGGAGCAGTGTCAGATCAGTGATCCCATGATTGGAAGTCATGTGTGAAAGGTAGAAACTTTGTTTTGCAGGCTATTTTCACATTGAAGTTTTGGCTGTGAAAGTGTTGACATTTTGTGCATCCTCTACATATACTGCTCTTACTTGGAGTTTGTTTATCTGTTTAGCATTAAATAAATTAGTTTGTTAAGTTAGTGGGGACATGATCTTTTTGGCCCTGTAGCAGTGTCACTGTGAATGCGACATGACCCTGAGACAGTGTCACTGAGTGTGGAATGTAATGTTTTTTGTGACCTTGTTACTGTGAGTGGGTTGTAATGGCCCTGTGACAATGGCTCTGAGTACAGAGACACCATGTGGCAAACCTGTTTGCATTTGTTTAAATCTCAATCTGACTGTGTAATGACGTATTTCAATACGCTGCAGAGACACTCATTCTCCAAATGAGCACTCTGACCTTCAAATTTGCAGCATTCACCTTTTGCTTTCTGCTCATTAATGCTGCACCTGAGCCACCTTACAAAATGTTGAGAGTGGGTGGTTAAAAATAGACCTTACTGGTAATGTGATTAAAAAGGTTGATATTATTTAGTCTAGGTATTTAAAATTAGAAAATACATAGTAGAGAGGAGACCATTTCATCTAACATTGATTCTTGGGTCCTGTGATAATTTAAATATCTTGAAACTATTTTGTCACTTGCAGGGCTCCAATCAATGACACACTGTTTTCTCTCACTCATTCATTCACTCACACACACTGTCAAGACTTGCTGAGTTTCTTAATCACATTCTGCTTTTGCTTTAGATTTCCAGCATCTGCATTTCTTTCTGGAAAGCTCGTCCTTAAGGTTGCAAAGTCTGGCAGAAAGAAGGGAAGGTGAAAATTTCAAGCAGAGCTTTTTATGTATGAATTCCACATCTACCTTGACTGTCCTCTCCAATGCCATGATTTGGCCATTAAGTGCTGCCAGCAATTTCTATTTTGATTCAGATATCCGGGATTTGCAGTTTTCTTTCACTCACGTTTACACAGTTAATGAATTTCATTTGTTGCCCGTTTCTATTCACTTCCAATTTTTCTCTCACTGTTCCTTGGCTGCTGCATCAACCTATTCTGCATGCTGAGCCTAGTTCCATCTGCAGATTTGATTAATTTGCATTGTGTTAATGAATTCAGGTTTACACAGATTGGAAACAGTAAGAGACTTTATGACTGATCCCTGGGGCACTTGTCTCTACAGACAGAGACAAATACAAAATCATTTACTTGGAGAAAGTGAGGATTGCAGAGTCGAGAGATGAAGAACTTGTGGCCGAAACATCAATTCTCCTGCTCCTCAGCAATATAAAATCACTCTTTAAAACTAGTTTTTGGCTACCTGAACTTTAAGACTAGAAAGGCAAGGGTTGTTCTTAGAGCCAAAAAAGGTTGATATTACTTAGTCTAGGTATTTAAAATTAGAATAATTCATAGTAGAGAGGAGGCCATTTCATCTAACAAGCCTATGCTGGCTCTTTGCAGAGCAATCCAGTCAGTTGCACACTCCTGCTCAATCCACTCTCACCTGCAGTTTTGTATCCTTCATGTGCACATCAAATTTCCTTTGAAATCATTAATTGCTTTCACTGCCTTCACCCCCATGGGCAGTGGGTTCCACATTTTTCTCACGTGCTGTGTAAAACACAAATTCTCCCCACGTTCTCTCAATATCTGTTACCCAAAATCTTAAATCTGTCATTTAGTCTCTGCCATCAACTAATGGGACGAATTTTTCCCCTCCTACTTCTTTCAGTCTCTACTATAATACTGTATGTTTCAATCAAATCTCTTACAAATTATTCTACTACAAGGAGAACAATCCTAAACTTTCCAGCCAAATCATCTGTCTTGCCAGCCTTTTATATGGTATTTTGTCAAACAATTGTAAGGCAGTTTTGCTACAGTAAATAAGTAGAAAATGTTTGCCTTGATAGAGGTCTCAATAGCCATAGGATTAGGATTGCCATTGGCAATAATACCAGAGATGAGTTGCTGTGATCCGTCTGAAAAATTGGTAGAAACAAATTCAATAACAACTTTAAGAAGACAGCTTGAATTCAGAAGACTGATTTTAAAAAAAGCATAGCAGGTCAGGCAGCATCCACGGAGCAGGAGAATTGATGTTTCAAGCATAAACTCTTCATTTCTTTTCAAAGGGCTTGCACAGGCATAATGGACTGAGTGGACTCCTGCTCTTTGATTTCATGTTTTAAGCACTTCTTTTGGATTTGGCCCTTTTAAACCTTATATGTATTGGTTCTAAAACCTTTTATTTTGTCCCGTATCTCATCAAATCTAATCGTGTAATGGATGCTGTTTTGCCACTACTTCCATTTGTGTATTTGTTTTCATTCACAACCTTCTGACTACGTGGCTAATGTGTTATCCACTGAACTATCATTGGCTCTTTGGAACGATTGTGTGTGCATGTAGAAATGTGTCACATGCAATAAAACATACTAAACCTATTTTTATTTCTGCCAGGATTAGAAGCAACTCATGGGTCCTTGAGATTAAAGCATTGTTCATGTCAATAGACCATGAATTGTATACGTATGTAAAATCCAACCATGAGTATATGTAATTTCTGGATCT
Source organism: Hemiscyllium ocellatum (assembly GCF_020745735.1). NCBI lineage: Eukaryota > Metazoa > Chordata > Chondrichthyes > Orectolobiformes > Hemiscylliidae > Hemiscyllium > Hemiscyllium ocellatum. The sequence continues at coordinate 102,645,993 of NC_083403.1, read as the reverse complement.
AAGTCAGTCTTATTTTCAAATAAGCTTATACCTGGAGGACAATTACACATTGAAACTGATTTGGTTGCAGCTGTTACACATACAGTATCGTAACATTTGGACATTTCACTTGTCACAAGTGGGGGCATGAGTGAGAATCCTGGTGAGCGAAACCTATACATTGAAGTTGTATATTGATGTAAGAATATAAGTTGTGCTTTATAGCTAAGAGTTGAAGGTATTAAGTAAGTTGACTGTCATAAACACTTCTACTTTATACATGTGTATCTTTGCAGATGTGTGTGTTAAGACTCCTTCACGTAATCCGATCGGTGGAAAAGATTGAAAAGATCCTTCACTCTCAGTCTTCCAAAGAGGCTTCCCCCTTTGAAGCAAGTAGGTAAGTATTTTGTCCTCTGCATTTTTTTTTTGAAACGTCATAGCCAAGCATTCAGCTGTTGTACATGAGAGGTAACACAGCATTGTGACTTGAAAATAGTGCAACTGATGGTTGAGTTGTAATCCACCGCAGCCTAATAGGTGGAGTGGTAATTCCCCTTTGATCCAGAGTTATGGATGATAATGAGGGTAAAATTTGTGTTATAATCCCAGCTGATGTTATTATGGACAGATCAGATTCCAGACTGACGCTGGGCTTGATAGATCATATTTTGATTTATTTTGGCTTTAACCAAGTGGTCTCTCTCTGAAACATTGAAGTAATACTATTGATTTTGCTTTAACAATACAGCAGAAGTTTACTAACAAAAGAAAGGAAGATAAAATAGAATAAAACATAAAGGCATTATAACACATTTTTAAAACACCCAGTGAAAATTTAATCCCATTAATCCAAAGCATTCCTTTATAAATTGAAAAAAAAATCTTTTGTATAATACTCAAAACACATCTTGTATTGTACCTGAAATCAATACTCATATGGTACCACTAGATCCCTGTCTCTAATATCCGATATGTTTAAGTTACTTGTGACTTTAAGATATAGCCTGGAAGTGCAGATCTATTACACACCTGAGTTTAAACAAACTCAGCTTTAGGTAGCCTTTTCAGGGTTTTATCCCAACACTTCTGGTCTATGATTAGCATTAACTTTTCATCCTAAGGTAAACTAGTTCACTATATCTTAACCTTCTCAGGATTGTTACTCTGTACAGCCATATTTATCCAAAGTCTTAACAAGATTTCCCAAAACTCAAAGTAAAAAAAACCGAAGTTACAAGTGTTTCCCTTATGCTTAAAAAAAAGTTCCAGAAACCTGTAAGCCTTGAAGCCTCATTATGTATGATGCTGCAACCCAAAACTAAGGTAAACAAAATCCCACTAGCTCTAAAGCTAGGCTTCCAACAATTGTTTTAAAAGAAATCACTGTGGCTATAGAAATATTTGCAAGTTAATAATTAATTTAAGGTATGCAGAAAACCAACATGCTACTAACTCAAAAATCAAACAATCCAACCTTGCAATAAATGATATTGAAAATGTAGATAAATCACACAGTCAACATTACATTTGTGATTGTCAGTCTCCCTTGTCTTTTACCAAATCTTATTGTTCTTGCAAAGAATGAGCCTAAAATTAGTCACTGCAATTTTTAAAGTGGAAATTGTGCCTGCATATTCCTTTTAACTTTGTTTTGCACTAGAGACTTGAAGCTAATTGAAAATTTGCCTCAAAGAATTAAACATAAAGAATTTGTGAAAGAGGAGATGGGAATGAGGGGGACAAACTGGGTGGTCACTGCTAATTTATAAATGGAAATCAGGAGAAACATCTTTAGCCAGAGAGTGGCAACAATTTGTCATTTGCTGCCACAAGGAGTGATTCAAGCAAGTAGCATAAATGCATTTAAGGAGAATGTGTGCAAACACATGAATAAGGATGAGATGTTAATACAGTGAAATGCAGAGGTGGGAAGAGATTGAAGTGAATCATCAACACTGGCACAGACCATTTAGTCTAAATGGCCTATTTTTGGGTTGACAAGCGCAAATTTCTTCCAGTTAATTAGCTAATCCTAGAAAGAATTTAAATTTGATTCTTTACAAAGTATTTAGAAAGGACAAAGCAATTGGATCAATCAAAATTTTTTTGAAACTAGTATGTTTTTTTAAACATAGTATTTTGATATAGCTTTAAAATATGGTTTTGAATAAGAAAATTTGATCATCAGTAAAATTAAATGGCCCAGGAATTTGGTTGTTAACTTTGGACTTCTTCTTGGGGGTTTCATTGTGATTTCCAACTTGCCTGTTAAACACCCATATTTTCCCATTTCTGATAATTTTACACTAATGTTGATATGTTTCAAAAATATGTTGGTTGGGGAAGGGGATGAACAATTTTTTTTTTCTGTGCTGCTCTGATTTTCTTTCCATGATTTAGGAGTATCTAAGAACTTAATCTTCAAACTCCGGAAACTGCAACAATATAGTTCACAATGGGAAATAGCCTAATCCTGTACCTGTGTCTTTAAGTTGCTCTTGTTTTTACAGTAAACTATAGTGTATTTCAAACACTTAAACTGGAGTTTGATAAACTGGATCCATTCAATTAGCTTCAGGGCAATGCTGCAGTCTGAGCACCTGTAGAGTTTATCATTATGCAGGAAAAGGATTGTATCACATTGTGAAAGGTAGATTGATACATATCATTTCTCAGTTTATTTTAATTTTATCACGAAATTAATTTTAAAAAGCTGCATAATTAACTTCACAGATGAAGGTTTTATCTACAAACTGTTTCATAAGTTCTCATGTCTTCATTGTTCTGATTTCTTTTTCTGTTCTTTAATATGCAAGATTTTTGAATAATAAGTATAAGTTTAAACCCAGTTTATGTGTAAAAGGTAAAAATGTCAAAAAAGTTAGTTGATACAGGTAGTTCTGGGATAACGAGCATGTTGGCAGCATGATTTGGCTATAACGTCACTGAAGAATTAGGGAACAGTATTTTCAACACTTACTTGTGTTGGCAATAGTGTGATTCCAATGGAGATCAATTTGCGCGCTTCATTCTGTGCAAATACTGATGTTTGTGCTGTTCTGCGGGTGCATGTCATCAGTGCTGGTCTTTGTGCCATTCTGGGCATGTGCCAATGTCAGCTGCTGACAGAGCAGCTTTCTGTGAGGGGTACTGTACACAGAGCAACCCTCCTACATTTTTGAAATGTACTTTAAATCTGCTTTTGTTTCATTAATAAATATATTTGTAATGTGTGAGTGATGGTAAGGGGTGAGTGGGATTATAATATAAGGATTGTGGGGGTAGTTGATTATAATGTGAATGACTTAGGGGAATGGGGTGCAGATCATGATGTAGGTGGGTGGGTGAGTGAGGGTGGGATGCAGCTGATTGCAGTGAGTGTGTGTGGACAGGGTTAGAGGTGAGCTGATTATAATGTAAGTGATAGCTTGGGGAAGAGGGATGCTAATTACAAAGTGAGTTGTGCATGAGGGTGGGGTGCTGCTGATTACAATGAGAATGTGTGGGTGAGGCTATGAGAGTAGCTGATTACAATGTGAGTGATGGGTTGGGGCTAAGAGGAAGAATTACAATGTGAGTGTGTAGGAGAGGCAGAGAAGGGGTTACAGAGAGTCTTCTGAGTTAAGTTACGCCTGAATATCTAAGATGTTTTCATGATTTTTTTCAACAACACAGACTTTCATAATTATATGATGTATTATTTTGTGTTCATGTATAGCGTTATCTTTAATAATATACAAAATGTTTCTACATTATATATTGCAGTTTTTTTTTGCTAATCTCTAATTTCATATTAATTTAAGAGGTTTTTAAAAATGCAAATGTATTTGTTCATGGGATGCGAGCATCTCTGGCTAGACCAGTCTCTGTTGCCCATCCCAATTGTTCTTGAGAAATTGCTGTGTAAAAGTGGGGTAATTTTAGAAAATATTTGCAAAGCCCTGCTATTCATAGCCTTTTCTTTTCACTTCATATGTATATAATTCAAAAGGTCACTTTCTGTTGTTAGTATGGGCTTTATCTGTGTTAGATGTACCAACAGCATTGAATGCTGAAATGCTGGGATCACTTTCATAATTTGATTAATGCATTGGCCCACAATCTTGATAGTAATTGAAGGTAAACAAAGGATAAGCTAATATTCTTTTCTATTTGGAATTCTAATTATTCCATCCATTTGAAATGGCCTGGAGGTATTTAAATTTCACTGTCAGTCGATCTTGATCAGATGGGCCAATGGGCTGAGAAGTGGAAGATGGAGTTTAATTCATTTGCTGCATTTTGGGAAAGCAAATCTTAGCAGGACTCATACACTTAACTGGTAAGGACTAGGGTGTGTTGCTGAACAAAGAGACCTTGGAGTGCAGGTTCATATTTCCTTGAAAGTGGAGTCACAGGTAGATAGGATAGTGAAGAAGGCATTTGGTATGTTTTCCTTTATGGATCAGAGTATTGAGTATAAGAGTCAGGAGGTCATGTTGTGGCTGTACAGGACGTTGGTTAGGCTACTGTTGGAATATTGTGAGCAATTCTGGTCTCCTTCCTATTGGAAATATGTTGTGAAACTTGAAAGGGTTCAGAAAAGATTTACAAGGATGTTGCCAGGGTTGGAGGATTTGAGCCAGGGAGAGGCTGAACAGGCTGGTGCTGTTTTCCCTGGAGCATCAGAGGCTGAGGGATGACCTTATAGTGGTTTACAAAATTATGAGGGGCATGAATAGGATAAATAGACAGTCTTTTCCCTGGGGTCGGGGAATCCAGAACTAGAGGGCATAAGTTTAGGGTGAGAGGGGAAAGATATAAAAGAGACCGAAGGGGCAATTTTTTTACGCAGAGGTTGGTACACATATGGAATGAGTTCCCAGAGGAAGTGGTGGAGGCTGGTACAATTGCAACATTTTAAAAGGCATTTAGATGGGTTTATGAATAGGAATAGTTTGGAGGGATATGGGCCAGGTGCTGGCAGGTGGGACTAGATTGGGTTGGGATATCTGGTCGTCGTGGACGGGTTGGACCGAAGGGTCTGTTTCCGTGCTGTACATCTCTAACTCTATAACCCTATAAGAAGAGATGTAATTGCATGTTTTTTTTTTAGCAAGGTTTTCTGACCTTTTAGTCATTGGCCACTCTCACTCCTGAATATTTCATGATTGTCAGGAACGACGAAGTAGTTTGTGTCAGGGTCCAGATTTGACTGGTTTCTCAGCTCTAATGTGTTGCCTTTAGGGACAGTGTAAAGTGGTTCTCAACATCTGCAATTGTCATTAACTTTTTTAAAAGTCCGAACCAACACGTACACTTAACTTTTTTTCTTTTTTTTCCCTGAATAGTCCTTCCTTAGCTGGACAAATGCTGGAAAGAATTGGGACTGAATTTAACCAGTTACATTTTCATGCTGTGCAGAGCAAAGGAATGCCCCTTTTGGACAAAGTGAGACCCGTAAGTGTACCATTTGTTGTTGGGTTTACTGCAGTTCTCATTCTGCAGCAGGAACCATGAAAATATAAAAGAATGAGGGCAGTCTGCAGGTAAATTGGTCAGAGGGAGCTGTCGTCAAAGACTGTATCACTGTAATGGGTCAAACAATAGATCAAAAATCAACACTGACGAACCGGAAAAGACTCTGTGTCTGTCTAATCTGTTTTATTCAATTGTTATTCCTTATAATACATATTTCACGCCAGCTGACTTGCCAGTTTAAAATAAATAATTAATTGTCGGTTGAGCTTGTTACTAAGCCAATTGGAATATGACACTGCCTGCACCATAATATGGTTGGCGTGAGCAAGCTGTGTTTTGTTTAAACAAAGATTGTTAAATAGATGGGAAGGATTGGCTGTGTGGATGGTGCACATCATTCAGGGAGTGTCCTGTGCCTGTTGGTGTACTCTCTCCCTTTCCTATTCCCCCCTACCCCCTCCTGTTCCCTTCCCTAGGGTGTCTGCTTCCTCCCCATTTTAAAAGCAATGAACTTTGGTTCCAGGATCCATCAAAGTCCAACATGTGCTTATTTCCACACAGTGCTCTCAACTGAGTTTTGATGAAGCTGCGGCCATTAGAGCTGTTGATCAATTCTGAGGGCATTCTTCCACCCACTGAGGGACAGAGATTCCACTTTCAGCTTGCTTAAGCTGCTGCACTGTGCAGTGACCTTGGAATGACTCCTTATAGGAGTATCAGCTGCTACATGAATATATAGTTGAAGGGATTACTTTGACACTGACTAATTGGATGCCGTAATCTGCCTATTTTATTGGATAATCTCTATGTGACTGGGGAAAGAAGTGGATCTAATTTAGGATGACAAAGGAATTCCACAGAGCTTTGCTGCTGTCCTTTATGTTCATCTTGCTAATCATCCCGGAATTTGATAATTAATCTAAAACCCAGGAATTGCAGTCACTTTCATACTGACTGCCATGTAGGATTCTTGAATCTCTGGGTCTCAGAAGTTTTGTGGCATTTAATAGTTATCCATGTCTGATTTGGACTATTTTTGATGGACCCAGTTCTCCTGTATACGCAAGGTAGACATATATAATTCAAGTGCAGTTATTTGAAATACTTTAGGGAACTTTTTTTCAATTTATATATTCATGGTAAGACTATTGTAACATGGTAATATATTTGAACTGTTCATCCAGAGGCTTCAGCTAATAGTGAACAGGGTGCAAATCTCACTATTTTTACAGGTGAAGTTTAAATTAAAATTGGAACTGAATGCTCATCTCAGAATGCCAAGAATGACAGCTATTGATTTTGAGGCTGAGTATTAGATGTTTGGCACATTTAGAAAAGTAGTCACATGCAGCTTAAGGGACTGGACGAAAGAAGGGAATGGGTAACTGCTAGGTAGTTCAAGGGAAACAGGTAGCGTAGGAGACCCGTGGGGGTCCTGCTCACAAACTAGTTTTTGGTTTTGGAAGCTGCTGAGGTTGCTGCTTCCTCAACAGAGTGAAGTCAGAGCCAGCCTTCCAGTACCATGAGTGACCCGACTGTACAGTAAGGGAGGAAAAAGAAGAGAGGAGTAATAGCGTTAAGTCGTTCAATAGGTAGGGGAACAGGCAGACATTTCTACCACTGTCAACTTGACTGCAGGATCATATATTGTCTCCTTGGTGCCAGGGTCAAGGGAAGATTGGTTGGGTGGGTGGGGGCGCACGTGGTGGTTGGAAGGGTAAAGGAATGGAACAATGGACCAGCAAAGAGTTGTGGTCCTCATTGGTATCAGTGACTTCTGTACGAAGAAGGATGTGGTCCTAGACTCAGAATTTAGGGAGCCAAAGTAGAAAGTTAGCAAGCAATATAGCAATCTCTGGATTACTTCCAATGCCACATGCAAGTCAGTATTGAAATAGGAGAATAGGTCAGATGAATGTGTGGCTGGAAAGATGGTGCAGGAAAGAGGACCTTGGATTCCTGGGGTATTAGGGGCTGGCTCTGGGAAGATGGCACCCGTGCAAGTCTGCACGTGAAAAAAGCTGAGAATGAGTTCATTGTAGCACATTTCACTATTGCAACTGGGAGGGCTTTAAACTAATTTAACAGGGGGTAGGAGCATAAGAAGACCAATGAAAACAATGGCAGGGCCTGTAAAATTCTTAGGGATATAGCTGGCACTAGCATAGACAATATAAAATCAGAATAAGAAAGGAAATCCAAAAGACAGTTAACATACATGTATTTAAAGAAAGTTGGGAAATTACAAGTGCACATCGTAATGTGGGAATTATGATTTTGTAATGGTGGAGAAGACCTGGCTCAAGAAAGAACAAGATTGGCCTTAAAATATTCTTGGGTATTATTGTTTAGGAAAGATTAGAAAAAGAAAGAAAGGAAGAGGGATAGCAATATTGGTTAAGGAAGCATTGCAATGCTGGACAAATACAATGTCTCAGAGGATTCGAGGACAGGGTCAAGTTGTCTAGAACTATGTAATAAAAAGGGTGCAATTACGTTGCTCTGTGTGGTCTATAGGCCACCAACTAGTGAAAAGAATGTGGAGGAACAGACCTATAGGGAAGTTACAGCGAAATGCCTTAGTTATGGTGTAGTCATTATGGGAGATTTTAGATACCCAAATAAAGACTCAAATTCCGGGAGCAAGTGTTTCTAGACTGAGCAAGTGTTTCTTATGGCCGCAACTTCTACAAACAATTATTCAGGCTAGACTTGGTAATTACATGGAAAAATGTGGGTTGATTAGAATGAGTCAACATAGATTTCTAGAATTGTGTTGCATCAACTCACTGGAGTTTTGTTTGAAGATGCAACAGATGAGGTTGATGTGGGTAATACTTTTGAAGTGGTATGCATGGATTTCCAGACAGCATTTGATATGGTGCCATGCAACAGACTTTGAGGAAGGTTCTAAGTCATGGCATAAATGGGGCAGTAACAATGTGGATACAAAATTGACTGCGTGATAGAGAACAGTGATGGTCAATGGATAGTTTTGGGCTGGAGGAAGATTTACAATGGAGATAGCCAGAGGTCAGAATTGGGACCTATACTTTTCCTGACAATTTAAAAGTTTGCAGATGACACAAAAGTTTGAAGAAATGTAAACTATGGAGGAGAGTCTCAAATTTCTAAAAGGACATTGACAAATTGATAAAGTAGGCATATATGGTTGATAAATGCAGCTTGATGCAGAGAAGTGTGAAGTGTTGCATTTTGGTCAGAAGAACATTGAAAAACACGATTTAATAAAGGATTCAATTCTAAAGTGACTGTAGGAACAGAGGATATGGGTATATGTGAACAGATCATTGAAAGTCTAGATTAGAGTGGTGCTGGAAAAGGTAAAAACAATGACTGTTGATGCTGGAAACCAGATTCTGGCTCAGTGGTGCTGGAAGAGCACAGCAGTTCAGGCAGCATCCAAAGTGCAGCAAAATCGACATTTCGGGCAAAAGCCCTTCATCAGGAAAGGGCCTGATGAAGGGCTTTTGCCCGAACGTCGTTTTTGCTGCACTTTGGATGCTGCCTGAACAGCTGTGCACATGCTGGAAAAGCACAGCAGGTCAGACAGCATCCGAGGAGCAGGAAAATTGACATTTCGGGCAAAAGCCCTTCAGGAATAGAGGCAAGGTGCCTGCAGGGTGGAGAGATAAATGAGAGGGGAGTGGGGGTGGGGAGAAAGTAGCATAGAGTACAATAGGTGGATGGGGGTGGAGATGATAGGTCAGAGGAGGATGGGGGAAGGTAGCAAAGAGTTGAATGGGGGGTGGGGATGAAGGTGATACGTCAGAGAGGAAGATACGCAGGTAGGACAATTCATGAAGGCGGTGCTGAGTTGGAAGATTGGAGCTGGGGTGAGGTGGGGGAAGGGGAAATGTGGAAACTGGTGAAATCCACATTTATGCCATGGAGTTGAAGTGTTCTGAGGTGGAAGATGAGGCGTTCTTCCTCCAGGCGTCGTTTGGTGAGGGTATGACGGTGGAGGAGGCCCAGGACCTGCCTGTGCTCAGCAGAGTGGGGGGAGGGGGGTGGGGAGTTGAAATGTTGGGCCACAGGGCAGTGGGGTAGATTGGTGCGGGTGTCCCGGAGATGTTCCACTAAAGTGCTCTGTTTAGAAGCGTCCAGTCTCCCCAATGTAGAGGAGACCGCATCAAGAGCAACAGATACAATAAATGGTATTGATGGATGTGCAGGTAAAACTTTGAATGTGGAAGGCTCTTTTGGGGCCTTGGATGGAGCTTAGGGAGGAGGTGTGGGTGCAGGTTTTGCAATTCCTGCTGTGGCAGGGGAGGGTGCACGGAAGGGAGGGTGGGTTGTTGGATGGCTTGGATTTGACCAGGTAGTCACGGAGGGAATGGTCTTTGCGGAAATGGGTGAGGAGGGAAGTATATCCCTGGTGGTGGGGTCCATTTGGAGGTGGCGGAAATGTCTTCGGATGATGTGGTTTATGCGAAGGTTGGTAGGGTGGAAGGTGAGCACCAGGGGGGTTCTGTCCTTGTTACGGTTGGAGGGGTGGGGTTTGAGGGCGAAGGGGCGGGACGTGGACAAGATGTGTTGGAGGGCATCTTTAACCACGTGGGAAGGGAAATGGCAGTCTCTAAAGAAGGAGGCCATCTGGTGTATTCTGTGGTGGAGCTGGTCCTCCTGGGAGCAGATATGGTGGAGGAATTGGGAATACGGGATGGCGTTTTTGCAGGAGGTAGGGTGGGAAGAGGTGTAATCCAGGTAGTTGTGGGAGTCTGTGAGTTTGTAAAAAAATGTCAGTGTCAAGTTGGTCATCATTAATGGAGATGAAGAGGTCCAGGAAGGGGAGGGAGGTGTCAGAGATGTTCCAGGTGAATTTCAGGTTGGACTGGAATATTTTGGTGATCAAAGTTTGTGAGAAGATTTGTAGCTCGGGTGCTCGTTGTTGTGGTTCTGTTCATCGAGCTGGGAGTTTTTGTTGCAAGCGTTTTGTCCTCTTTCTAGGTGACATCCTCAGTGCTTGGGAGCCTCCTGTGAAGCGCTTCTGTGCTGATTCCTCCGGCATTTATAGTGGTTTGAATCTGCCGCTTCCGGTTGTCAGTTGCTGTCCGCTGCAGTGGCCGGTATATAGGGTCTAGGTCAATGTGTCTGTTGATAGAATACTCATCCACAAAGTCTAATCAACAGACATCGACCTAGACCCTATATATCGGCCACTGCAGCGGGCAGCAACTGACATCCGGAAGCGGCAGATTCAAACCACTATAAATGCCGGAGGAATCAGCACAGAAGCGTTTCACAGGAGGCTCCCAAGCACTGAGGATGTCACCTAGAAAGGGAACGAAACGTTTGCAACAAAAACTCACAGCTCGGCGAACAGAACCACAACATATTTTGGTGAAGTTGATGAATTGCTCAACCTCCTAGTGGGAGCACGAGGTGGCACCAATGCAGTCATCAATGTAGCGGAGGAAGAGGTGGTGAGTGGTGCCGATGTAACTACGAAAGATGGACTGTTCTACGTAGCCAACATAGCCTATCTTTCTTTCCACCTATCCATTCCACCCTCCTCTCTGGCCTATCACCTCCATCCCCATCCCCATTCACCTATTGTACTCTATACTACTTTACCCCCACCCCCCTCTCATTTATCTCTCCACTCTGCAGGCACCCTGCCTCTATTCCTCATGAAGGGCTTTTGCCCGAAATGTCGATTTTCCTGCTTCTCAGATGCTGTCTGATCTGCTGTGCTTTTCCAGCACCACTGTAATCTAGACTCTGGTTTCCGGGATCTGCAGTTCTTGTTTTTACCTAGATCATTGAAAGTGGCAGGACAGATAGAGAGAGCCTTAAATAGTGTTCTCAGCTTTATTAACATTGACATGGATGTGATGTTGAACTTGTATAAGAGGCTTGTTAGACCATAGCTGGAGTAAGGTGTAAAGCTGAGGGCTGCACATTATAGGAAAGATGTGAATGCATCAGAGAGCATGCAGAAGTGATTTACATGAATGGTTCCAGGAATTAGAAACTTCAGTTATGAAGATAGATTAAAGAAGTCGGAACTTTTCTCCTTGGAGAGAAGGCACTTGAGAGGCAATTTGATAGATGTTTTCATCAGTGGGCTGGTTAGAATAGATAGGGAGAATCTGTTCCCATTGTAGAAAGAACAAGAACGACAAGGCATAGATTTGAAGTGATGTGCTAACGACCCGTGGATACTATGAGCAAAATCATTTTCACACAGTGAATAGTAGAATATTGAATTCACTGGTTGGAAGCATGCTGGAGGCAGGTTCGATTGAGGCTTAATTGGGGCATTGGATGATTATTTGGATAGAAATGGTGTGCATGGATGTGGGTAAAAAAAAAGGTGATTGGCACTAGAAAATAGCAATGAAGCAGGCACAAAGGGCCAATAGGCCTCCTGCGCCATAACAATTCCATGATATAGGAGCAGGAGTAGATCAATCCAATGCACACCCTGCTCTTCTATTCAGTAGATCATAAATAATCCACATTTTTATTTCAATTACCTGTCTTGGTTGCATTGCTTTGATTGCCCTTAATGACATAAGTCTTACCAATTCCAATCATAATGTTTTCAATTGACTCGCCCCACCTCGCCCACCTTAACTGGTGTTTGCAGAAGTTCCAGATTTATCATGATCGTTTTTGTGAAGAGGTGCTTCCTATTGTCACTTCTGTGTGATCTAGCCCTGATGTTAAGCTTATCCCCTATGTTTTCCATCAATTGGAAATGATTTCTCCCTTTACCCTATCAATTCATGTCGTTAACTTCAATGTACCATCAGATCATCTTTCTATCTACTATACTGGCGGGAATATAAGTGTCGACTATGCATAGCCTCACAATCCTCATAGCTTAATTTTTTCAGTCCTGGGAGGATTGTATGAATCACTTCACGACCACTCCGAAGCCAGTAAATCTTTCCCTGAGATGTGGTGTCCAGAACTAAATGCAGTAGCAGGAGGAGCACTTGAGTCATTCATGACAAGAGAGCAATTGTTTTTTTAAAACCTGTATTTCTCTAAATTTGACTTGTTTGGTCCGAGCGTCGAATGTTGTTACACCTGTTCCACCAATCAATTCTGTATTTATGTATGCCAGTACAATTTGCATCACGTGTTTTGAACTTTGTTTGTAGCGAATAGCTGGAATCACAGCCATGCTTCAGCAGTCGCTGGAAGGGCTGCTATTGGAAGGCCTGCAAACTGCCAATGTTGAGATTGTACGTCCTTGTTTACGGACGTATGCGACCATAGACAAAACAAGAGATGCAGAAGCGCTGATTGGTCAGGTGCTTGTGAAACCATATGTGGAAGAGGTAAGTGGATTGTTACTGAAGGCATTCTAGGAAGAATTTTGCATTTTGCCATAAGTCTGATCAAGTTTTAAAATCATATTTGAGTAAAGCTGCAGTTTAAAGGAGTATGAGATTCACTGAGGAGAATCAAAGTTTTTATGTGGTGGTGAAGAGGGGGTAATGCATCAAGGAGTGAGTGCTTGAAAATGGAAACTACAGAGAGAGAAGCTATGAAAGGAGCCAACCTCTGCTCGTGAGGTAGTGACTAGGGAACAGTGTTTCAAAATGAAGAAAATGTGATTACCTCAGAGTGAACTGGTGAGGGGGCAATAGAACCTCTAAAAGAACAGCAACTTAAGAGTGGAAGGCAGAATATCATAGAAAGTGAAATATTGAGGAGGGAAGACAATCTATTACCTTAAGGTGACTTAGTGAGAAATGAGATGGTGTTGAGAATCAGAGTGACCTAGAGAACAGGGGAGATGCTTGGGAAGTGAGGTGGTGATGTGAGAGGATAGTGAGGAAAGAAGATTGATTGACTGAATTGTGCAGTCGTGAGGAGAGAAGAGGATAGAGGAGTGAGACAGAAGTGGGGGATAGGCTGGGGGAATGGGTTTAGGAGAGGATCGGGGAGTTAGAACATGAAATAGGAGTAGGAGTCAACTAAGTGACCTGTTGAGCCTGTGATGTCGTTCAGTACAATTATGGCTGATCTTGGGCTACCCATTCCCCATATCCCTCACTTGCCCAAGAGACAAACATCTGTTCATCTCAGCCTTAAATATATTCAAAATAGAGCATCCACAACCTTTTGGTGTGGGGAATTCCTAACATTCCAAATCCTTTTGAGTGAAGTAATTGTTCCTTATCTCAGTTCTAAGTGATTGGCCCCTTGTCCTGAGAATGTAACGCAGCACAACCAACCACCACTTTCCCTGCTGCCAACAACGACATGGGTCTAATTGAACAGAGATGAGTGTGGCTGAGCACAAAATTGGTGAGCTCATTTCTGTCTAATACCTGCCTATTTTGGGCCCATGTTGATGTTAGTCCTGGAACAGTTGGTCAACTGATCATAGCAGACATTTATTTCAGTATTAAAGAAATATGCTTTATTACAAATTAATTCTTTTAAAGTGTGCTCAGTGCTGGGATCTAAGACGTACAGTAGCCAATTTGCGGAAAGCAAAATCTCATAAGCACCAGTGTTGCATTGAGTGGATAATCTCTTACCAATGCTGGTTTAGGGATAAAAGTTGAGCAGAACATTTGAATATTTGAATTCTGTTTTTCTTCAAAACTGAGTCATCTAATCTTTCATGACCACCTGAGAGAACAAACAAGGTCTCTGTTGAATGTTTCAGGCAATGTGCAATATTGTCAATAGTGCAATGCTCTATCAGTACTACTACTGGAGAGCCAATCTGGGCCATGTGTTCAAGTCATTGGAATGGAACGATCCACACCCATCTCACTCAGAAGTGAGTGCTATCTGCTGCATCTCATTGGTTTATGTGGAGTGTGTAGTATCAGCTAGTAGCCACTGATGAAAGATGAATGTTGTTTATGTTTGGGATTTTTTTATGGTTTTGATAGTAAATATAAACAGAGATTGGAGCAGAATTAGGCTCCCATCCCCACCCTCTCTAGCAGTATCTGCTGACACCATAACTGGGGGCACCATAGACATGAAGAGCCTGTTTCAACACAGTATTGCTCTGTGGTTCTATTAATCTGTATGCACATTAATCCAGGATTGCAGCCACATGCCATCATCTCCCCCGCATCTCCCCAGACCACATCCCCCAGAAGAGTTTAAATGTGTATGCATGATTTAAAGCAGCATGTTATGCATATGTACTGGTGTCAGCAAACGCAATTTTTGGTTTGAGGTTTCTAGAAACATGCCCACTTTTGTTGTAAGTCAGATGACTTGTGAGGCCATTTTAGAACGCAGTGCCCAGGCTCATTTGGGGAGTTTTCTTTCTAAGGGAAAATCCAGGTATCAGCTAATGAAATTCAAGCTTAGGAGTTCACTTTGACAAGTGAAACTTTAATTATGTGTTTGTGTCTCTCTCTTGTTAAAAGTAACGATGTTTAGTGAGATTTTTAAAATTTTACTTTTTTTAATTTGATGCAGTTTTAAAGTAAACGTGAGAATTGTAAAATTGGTCTTGATTTTTGACTATTCTGGGTGCATTCAGCCATTAGCAGTAATCAGCCATAAATTTAAGAAGATATTTTTAAGCAGTTTCACTAGAAATTGTTCATTACCTTGAACAAAAAGCTTTCTTTACAGTGCAGACAAAATGAACTCCGATGATTTGGGGGCTGTGATTTTTCTATTGCTACTTCAGTTACTTATGTACAGCTTGATGTTAACAATTTACATTTTTTTTTGCAAAACATGCTTTATTCATAAATATTCTGTTTACGTTGCAAAACAGTTTAAGTCTGACATTATAGAAAATAAAAGTATCACATTTCTCATTTACTTATTGCACTCTTGACATCCCTTCATCCACATGCAAAGTTTAAACATTTACTAAATATGACAAATTATTTACATTCCATTATAAGCTATGAGGCATTCTATAAGTTAACAGATTCTTTGGATATCATAACAGGCCAATGATGGTGGCTTTTCTCTACTGCACCTTGGTGGTGGCTGTCCAGGGCTTCAGTGTATCCCATAACAAGTAGTCCTGAACTTTGAAATATGCTTGTCTGCAATATTGTCCCGGATGAGGCTATCTCTATGCAATGAAAGATCACCAGACATTGGTGTCTTTCACTGAGTTGATGGTCCTCGAGGTGCACTCTTGAAAAGTCTGTACAGTGTGAGAGTTCATTGTCATGGAGCTGGTTGGGTTGAACCTCACCAAAATCACTGCATCTCTCTCCAGAACTCATTTCTAAAGACACATTTCAGAAGGAGATATGCAATGATTGTTCACCAATGTGATCATCTTGAGTGCAGAACACTGTGGCACCATTCTCACTACTAGCCCAGCTGTGCCTTGGTGCTTATTAGAAAGTTCTGACGATGAAACGTTCTACCAAATGACTTTGTGTCTCTCAGAGAACAATCTCACATGATCAACCCTCTCCTTCTACTACTGCTTGATGAATTTGTGGTCGGAAGTGCTTATTTTTATGCAAGAATTTCTGTGAAGAAACATGACCAAATCCATCCTTCACAACTGGGGGCAGGTAGAACCTCAGCATGTTTGCATACTGAGGTCTACACACAGCTTGATGCAGCTGCACATACATGTGGTCAGAGTCGGGTGCACATTCTCTCTCTCGCTCTCTCTCTCGCTCACACACACACAGAATTTAATGCAGAGAAGTATGAAGTGACTCTTTGCAGCAGGAAGAATGAGGAGAGGCTAATACTCTGAATGGTAGAATTCTCAAGAGGTGTGCAGAAACGGAGTGGTATCTACACATTACTTGGAAGGTAGCAGGACAAATCAAGAAGGCTGTTTTTAAAAAAAAAAAAGGCCTTCAGATGCATAGTGACTTGAGTACCAAGGCAAGAAATTTATGATAGACCTTTACAAAATATTGGATTGCCTATTTTGGCTAATACTCGAGGAATGATGTAAAAACCTTCAAGATGGTGCAGAAGATCTAAAATATTTCTAGATGTGAAACAGTTTAGTTATGTAGTTACACTGAGGTTCTTCTCCTGAGACTGCAACATGTTAAGGGAGGATTGATAGAAGTGTTCAAAATCTCGATTGAGTAAATATAGAGTAACTTTCTGCCTGGGGAAAAAAATTCAGTAACTTAAAGACGCATGTAAGGGCGATGGAAAAAGAAGCAATCGGAGGAAAATCTTTCACATGATGAGATATGAACTGGAATGCATTGCCTGAATGGATAGTGGAAATATATTCAATTGTGACAATTAAGCAGCAGTCAGATTAAGTACTTAAGCCGACTGGAAAAGAGCAGAGAAATGTGATAGCTTTTTCAACAAGATGAAGGACCAAATGGCTTATCTGTGGTTTGTACCATTTTGTGTGTCTATAATAAACTGCAGTAGTCTGCAATGAGGGGTGGTGAGAATTGATGCTGAGCTTTAGGACAGAATTCAGAGGTGTTAGTCTGTGTAGGGCAAATAAGACAAACCACTGAGGTGTAACAAATTTATTGTAACATAACTATGTAACAATGTCAATTGATACTTATAAGAAAATTAAAATAAGAGCACTATCCATATTTCAGAACGTATAGTCAATAGGCATTCTAATTCATCACTTGTGACCTTTCAAATCAGGATATGTCTTATTCCAATGTGACCCTTAGTTATGATTGTTTCTTGTATTTTTATTTAGCATGAACTAAAAACTCCAAATCTGGGTAGTGTGGTCTAAAATATTTGCCTTCTCTAAAGCATGCAAATTACTTCCTTCACTGGATCATTATAGTCTCAGCCCCCTCACTTTATAAGGAGAAGATAAATTCTGTTAAGCCTTTTCCCTTCAGGAAAGGATGGTCCATTCCTGTGAAATACGTCATCTATTGGCAAACTGGTGATAGTTAGCCCTAGTTTGGGAATTGAAAATAATGTCCTCTAATTTAGGGGCCTATTGTGAAATCTGTCTTTAGCAGTCTAACCATAACATGGAATTGTTGTAAACTGCTACCTATTTGTAATATTTTCAATATTATAAGTTCGAAAGCATATTTTTTCCTTTCAGGTAGTTGATGAACAACATGTTCAGTCTGGGACAACTGGCCTCCGAGAAATGTATGGAAAGCTGCTAGACTTCATTCCCAACCACTGTCGGCTCCTCCAAGATGTGACTGGCGGAGCAGTAATTGGGTGAGTTGTATGCAATGAATAAACCCAAATATATTCAACATCATGAAATTAACTTTCTTGATTGTTGTATCTTCCATGGTTGCAACTTTTACCTGTCCCAAACTAGCTGTTAACTTTATGTAAGATTAACTGCCCGCATGGACCAGGAATTATCAAGAATAGCCTATACAATTGGATTTTATTTTATATATGGATTAATTTGATTATAAGCAAAACAGAGTGGAAAAATGAATCTTTATATATTCCAGCAATGTGAAAGGTGAAGATCAGCAATTCAGAATGACAGGAATGTGGCAAAAGCCAAGATTGAAACGTTTACAATCAAAGTCAAATTGAAAAATCACAACACCAGGTTATAGTCCAACAAGTTTAATTGGAAGCACTAGATTTCGGAGCGCTGCTCCTTCATCAGGTGGTTGTCAAATTGGTCCAGTGCGGTTACAACACCCATGTATCTGATGAAGATGAAAATTATCCTCTTTACAAAAAGCAGGACAAACCCATTCCAGCCAGTTATTGCTCATCAGTTTATACCTTTACATCTGCAATGTGCCAGGAAGTGTCACTAACTGTGCTATCAGATGGCATTTTCTCAGTAATAAACTGCTTATCAATGTTCACTTTGGGTTTTATCTGGACCATTCAATTCCAAACTATAGTACAGCTTTGATACAAACGAGCTAAGCTCCAAAGATGAAATGAAGAATTGCCTTTGATATTAAGGCAGCATTTGACCAAGTGTGGCACGAAGGAGCCCAAGTAAAGTTGATGTCAAATTAGAGAAAACTTTCTGTTGAAGTCGTACTTAACACAAAGGAAGGTGATTGACATGCCAGAATATTGCCCCAGGAGTTTCTCAGAGTTGTATTCCAGGTCCAGCCATCTGCTGCAGTTTCACCAATGACCTTAATTCGTTCACAAGGTCAGAAGTGAGGCTATTTGCTGCTGATTGCACTATATTCAGTTTCATTAATAAGACTCTGATGACACTGTCTGTCTGCACGCAGCAAGGCTCACGCAACATTCAGGCTTGGGCTGAACTGGCAAGTAATGTGATAAAGCTTTGGAGAGGCTGCAGAAAAGACTTAGTAGAATGACAGCATGGGTGAAAGTAGGGTTGCTCTTCGTAGAAGAGTGGAGATTGAGTAGATTTGATAGAGGCATACAAAATCATTAAAGATTTTGAAAGCATTGTGTGCAGAAAAGTGGTACTACAGGACACTGTTTTTAAATGATTTGCAAAACAATAGAGGTGATAACAGAAAAAAATTGCACTAAGTTCTTATAATCTAGAATTTACTGCCTGAAAGGTGCCTGAGTAGACAGGCAGGAGTTTATGTGAGGCTGGAAAAACACAGCAAGCCAGGCAGCATCAGGGGGAGAAGGCGACGTTTCAGATGTAATCCTTCTTCAGAACTGAAGTAGTACCATACAAAAAAACATTTGAAGGATTGTTTTTTACATGGCTTTGGGGAAAGAACCTGGAAGTGGAGCTAATTGGATAGCTATAGCAAAACGCTGAAAGGGGTTTTAGCTCAAAAAGCTGTTTTCTGTGGTTGTATCATTGTATTCGCTAGATGGTTAATCCAGTGCAATAGAAGGGACTCAATGAAGCAAGGCTACTGACAGTCACCAAATGTGAAAACCCTGCTAAATGTTAACCTGAGATTTGTAGCTCCATGTTCCAATCTACAATGTCAATCTGGAGTGGGGTTCATACCTGACACTAATTGACAGGCAGAGACAGCAAGTTTTCCAGAGTGAACATTATATATTGCAAAGAATAAATTAGACTTATTTTTAGTTTGTCATGAATTTCTAAACATTAGAGAACTTGCCTTTGTGTTTCTGTAAAATGATAAATTATTGTTGTTATTTAATTATTCTGTTAGAAATTTAACCTATATCAGGCCCAGGTAGAGATTATTAAATGGTTAAAATTTTTCTTTGAAGTTCCAAACTGGTATGTAACTTCCAGGAGTCTAGCAATCTAAAAACATGATTTTTAAAATGTACTTCGATGGTATTGAGCATTGTTGGCAAGGTCAGCATTTGTTGTCCAACCGTATTTCTCCCTGAGAGAAAGTATCTTGAATTTTCATCCTTTTGGACTGTCTCCTGCAAGTGTTAATTCTGATCGCAGGCTTATAATTTGTTAATGAACTGTTTCTTATTAATGGATTAACATCTTGAGAACCATTTATCCTGCAGCTTTCATTGTGATCATTTTCCCCTACATTCATCACCTCTGTGACATTGAATGTCCAAGGAGTCAGCTGTGTTCCTCTGTGTGAAGTGTCTACACATTGCACTTGTAAAGGATGTGTGACTATAAATACTGGAGATTTTAATCGCACACAAGGGAAAGTGGGTCTAAAATACTCAAATCAAACTTACACAAATTTCACATATGGTGTTAATGCGTATACAGCTGTTTGAATAAATTACTACATTTGTTATGGCCTTACTCTGTGTACGTTCTGTGTTCTAGTGATAAGGCAGAAGTGATTCCAGGTTATGATTTTACAGTGAATTCGGTCTGGCCAGAAATGGTACGAGGTTTAGAAGAAAAGGTGCCTTCGTTATTTAATCCAGGAAATCCAGACATGTTCCATGAGGTAAGCGACTGTTCTAAGTTTTGTTGTTACATGTACAACCTTTTAGTAAGGAAGATATATTCGTATTTGCATAAAACTTCTCATGAACTTCAATTATGCCACAGTGCTCCTACTGCAAATTCCCACAAAAAGCACTCAGAATGACCGGGTAATCTGTTTTAGTGATGTTGATTGAGGCAGATGTTGGGAGAATGGGGGAACTTCACTGATGCTTTCCAAAACAATGGCATGGGAACTTTTCTATTCACCCAACAGGGCAGACAGAGTCTCAGGTTAATATCATATTTGATGGATGACTGCTCTTATAGTGAAACGGTCTCTCAAAGTTGGCATTGACTGTCTCTGCCTTGATTTTATAACCACATTTCTGGGTTTGGACTTAAACCACAACTTGTAGACTGATGTGACAAGAGTTCTAGAAGCTAATGTCTGTGGATTAGTGAATTTCAAGTATAACATTTGCAATTTGGCTGAAAGAATTTAACCTGTTGTTCAAGTGTAAACTTTCGTCCCAAAATTGTTGCTTATTATCTTTGTTTTATATATCCCTTTCCATTCATGTATATAACTATCTGGCTGAATTTGTTAAAGACAGCTGATACTTGTTATATGACTCAGGATAAGATTGAGATCATGGTGAGGATTTCCATCAGAGAGATGTGTATTTGGGTAGCTTTTGATGAGGTTTTAAGAACCACAATTTACAAACTACAGGCTAGAAAGAATGGAGTCCTGCCAAAGTTGGGGGATGGTTACAGTAAGCTTATTGAGAATTGTGATCCTCATCATTACAATCAGAAAAAGCTCCTTTTATCTGTTATCTAACGAGTGCAGATTTGAGACCATTCTTAATTTTTTATTAAAAAGTGCCTCATGAGCTGTAAACTCCTTTTGGACCAGACTAGAGTGTTGAAAGGGGACATATAAATGCTACTCACCATCCTGACTTGGAAAGATATCACTGTCACTGATTCAATATCCAGGAATTCCCTCCAGGGCATTGTGGGTCTACCTACAGCACATGGACTACAGCGGTTCAAAGAGGCAGCTCACCATCATCATCTCAAAGGCAGCTAGGCATGGGAAATAAATACTGAACAGCCTGCGACATCCACATTCTACGAATGAATAATAAAAACTTGTGCTGTTCTCTCTCTAATATAGTGTCTTGCGTGAGCTGTTTTTCATGCAATTATCATGTCTGCCGGGGGATCCAAGATGGCGGCGACCCAGCAAGACTGAGTCCACAGTGCTCTACCCAAAACTTGGGCAAAGTGGGCTACCCGCCCCCACCACACTCACTAAACCATTTATAATAGTTGTTAACCTTAAATAGTTACCTATTAATACATTTAAATAGTCTAATACTAGCTGAAAAATGAGTAAAGGGAAGGGAACAGGCGGCTCTAAGAAAGCAGGGACCCCTCCCCCACCCCTTCCCTCTTCAGCTGCAGCAAAGCTCTCTACAGCCGCTTCAGGAGACTTAACAATGAAGATGAGCTTTGAGGAGATGTTTGCCAGGTGGGAGGCGAAGATTGATGCTTTTATTGATGAGTCTCGGCAGAGCAGGGAGGCACTCTCCGCCGAGCTGCAGAGGAACGGCAGAGACATTCAGGAACTGGAGCGCCGAGGCGGAGTCGAAGGCCGCAGCCTCGGAGACTGCGATAAAATCGGCAGCCGACCACGTCCGTTTTCTCGAGAATCGAGTCCAGAACCTAGAAAACCACATAGACATCCTCGAAAATCGAGGTCGTCGAAAAAATATTCGGTTGCTGGGCCTTCCCGAGCAGGAAGAGGGAGGCCAGCTGACAGCATTCTTAGAGCATTGGCTGCCACAACTTTTAAATCTGCCTGCTGGATCAGGCCAGGTAAGGGTAGAATGGGCCTACCGGGTCGCAGTACGTGGGCCCGGCTCAACCCAGCGCCCACGCCTGGTCCTGTTCCAGCTGCAGAGCTATAGGGAGAGGCAGATGCTCCTGGAAGCCTCAAGAAATTTGGGAAAAGATCCCCAAGCTATGACCCACAAAGGATCCAGGATCATGCTGTTCCAGGACTTCTCCCCAGCTTTGGTCCGAAAGAGGAAGGCATTCGATGAGGCGAAGAAGCGTTTAAGGGACTTAAATATCCAGTACTCCTTACGATATCCAGCGACGCTATGCCTTAGCCACAAAGGATCCATATATAACTTCGGATCACCGGAGAAGGCTAAGGAATTCTTGGACTCTCTTAAATAAACTTTAAGAGATTGTGGACGTTGGTCTGCCTTTCCCATTATTTTGATTTACATCCCTTCATCTTTTCCTATCTTTCCCCCTATGTGTGTATGTATATATATATATATATATATATATATGTTGGGGCGTTTGGTTAATGTTGATGGGGAGAGGTGGTTACCTTATTCTATTTTACTTCTGTTTTTAGGAGCGGGGTTGTTTTTCTTTCCCCTGTTATTTTGTGGTATTATATTTAAGTATTACGTGTTGAGATTGTAATCTTATAGTTATATATTTATATATGGTATTAGTTGTGGTTCTGCTCGCCGAGCTGGAAGTTTTTGCTGCAAACGTTTCGTTCCCTGGCTAGGGAACATCATCAGTGCTGTTGGAGCCTCGTGTGAAGCGCTGCTTTGATGTTTCTTCCGGTATTTATATTGGTTTGTTCTTGCCGCTTCCGGGTGTCAGTTTCAGCTGCAGTGATTTGTATATGGGGTCCAGGTCGATGTGTCTGTTGATGGATGTTCTTGCCGCTTCTGGGTGTCAGTTTCAGCTGTAGTGGTTTGTATATGGGGTCCAGGTCAATGTGTCTGTTGATGGAGTTTGGGGATGAATGCCATGCTTCTAGGAATTCTCTGGCTGTTCTCTGTCTGGCTTGTCATTTGATAGTGGTGTTTTCCCAGTCAAATTCATGTTGCTGGTTGTCTGAGTGTATGGCTACTAGAGATAGCTGGTCGTGTCGTTTTGTGGCTAGCTGATGTTCATGGATGCGGATTGTTAGCTGTCTTCCTGTTTGTCCTATATAGTGTTTTGTGCAGTCCTTGCATGGTATTTTGTAAACTACGTTAGTTTGGCTCATGCTGGGCATTGGGTCCTTTGTTCTAGTGAGTTGTTGTCTGAGCGTGGATGTTGGCTTGTGTGCTGTTATGAGTCCTAAGGGTCGCAGTAGTCACTGCAGCTGAAACTGACACCCGGAAGCGGCAAGAACAAACCAATATAAATACCGGAAGAAACATCAAAGCAGCGCTTCACACGAGGCTCCAACAGCACTGATGATGTTCCCTAGCCAGGGAACGAAACGTTTGCAGCAAAAACTTCCAGCTCGGCGAGCAGAACCACAACAACGGATACCCGAGCTACAAATCTTCAATCAGATTTTAAACACGTACGGGCGAGAAACGCTGAAACAAGCCAGGAGATGGGAATCCTGCGCTAACCGCCTCAGCACAACATATGAACAACTCCGGTTCCTCCACGAATGCAGAAAAAATCAAATCCTTCCACAATGTGTCAAGTACAGACCTCCAGTAAATAATCCACAAGCCAGGGAAACAGCCAAGAAGAACGGATTCAGGATGGTCCAGGTAATGATCACAGACACTCACAACCGACTGCACAAATACAAGCAAGAAATTGCGCTCCAAAAGTCGTTAATTTCAAAAACCACTAATCAGGAATGGACCTGGACCATAGAACAGGCTATCACTATAGGACAGAACAGGACAACACTCCGCAAAAAAACAGCACTAAGAGAAAAAATGGACAAACTAACACACAAAAAGGAGGACACTACAACACACAACTGGGTTAAAAACCTCTCCCACAGACAGCTCACAGACATGGAAAGAACTATACTGGCCAAGGGACTCAAATACAACCACAGGGATGCCAACACAGCAGACTTCCTAGCAGCACTAGAAAGCACACTCAGGAACAATGGACTGACAGAAGAGACACAACAAACAGTGAGACAAACGGTAGTACCTATGATGATAAGAAAACGACAAACACATAACCTCAACACCAAAGAGAGGGAAGCACTGAAAGCACTGAAAAATGACAAGAACATAATCATACTACTGGCAGATAAAGGCAGAATGACGGTCATCCTAGATAAATCAGACTACATCAGTAAGGCACAACAACTACTCGCAGACTCCAACACCTACCAAATGAAGGATTCGGACCCCACACCACAACTCACCAAAAGAATAAACAACACACTAAGGAATCGACAAAAAAAACGGACAGATAACCAAAGCGGACCAGCAAAGAATGAAACCTGAAAGCAACAACACCCCCAGATTCTATGGACTACCCAAAGTACACAAACCAGACATCCCACTCAGACCCATAGTATCACTACCAGGGACACCAGCATACAAACTGGCCAAAGAACTACAACAAAAACTGAAACACCTAGTCAGCGGATCCAAACACTCCATACAATCAACACAGGAATTCTTGGACGTCATCAGGAATACACACATAGACAAAGAAGAAACCATGGTATCATTCGACGTGACGGCACTGTTCACTTCAATTGACAAAACCCTAGCCAGAGAAACAATAGCCAACCTACTGGACATACATAACAGAACACAGGAGGCCGAACCTATCAACAAGGACGGCATACTTAAACAACTGGACCTGTGCCTCACCACACACTTTACATTCAACAATCAGATATACGAACAAATCAACGGAACACCCATGGGATCACCAATCTCGGGACTCATAGCAGAGGCAGTTATGCAAAGGTTAGAACATACAGCCCTACCACAAATCCAACCCAAACTCTGGATCAGATATGTTGATGACACCTTTGTAATCATCAAAAACACAGATATAGAAAAAACACACCAAATCATCAACGCCACACTCACAGGAATCCGATTCACACGAGAAGAGGAAAAGGATAGCCAACTCCCATTCCTAGACGTGTTAGTAGAGAGAACACCCAACGGAGAATTCACCACAAGGGTACACAGGAAACCAACACACACAGACCAAGTCTTAAACTATGAAAGTAACCACCCCAACACACACAAACGAAGCTGCATCAGGACACTATTCAAACGGGCCACAACACACTGCAGTACACCAGAACTGTGAAAAGAGGAAGAGGAACATCTATACAAGGTATTCGCCAAAAACGGATACCCACGCAACTTTATCACCAGATGCCTAAGAGATAGACCAAGGAAAGAGGACATGCCAAAACCAAAAGGACTAGCCACTCTACCATACGTCAGGAGCGTCTCAGAACTGACAGCCAGACTACTGCGACCCTTAGGACTCATAACAGCACACAAGCCAACATCCACCCTCAGACAACAACTTACTAGAACAAAGGACCCAATGCCCAGCATGAGCCAAACTAACGTAGTTTACAAAATACCATGCAAGGACTGCACAAAACACTATATAGGACAAACAGGAAGACAGCTAACAATCCGCATCCATGAACATCAGCTAGCCACAAAACGACACGACCAGCTATCTCTAGTAGCCATACACTCAGACAACCATCAACATGAATTTGACTGGGAAAACACCACTATCATAGGACAAGCCAGACAGAGAACAGCCAGAGAATTTCTAGAGGCATGGCATTCATCCCCAAACTCCATCAACAGACACATTGACCTGGACCCCATATACAAACCACTACAGCTGAAACTGACACCCAGAAGCGGCAAGAACATCCATCAACAGACACATCGACCTGGACCCCATATACAAATCACTGCAGCTGAAACTGACACCCGGAAGCGGCAAGAACAAACCAATATAAATACCGGAAGAAACATCAAAGCAGCGCTTCACACGAGGCTCCAACAGCACTGATGATGTTCCCTAGCCAGGGAACGAAACGTTTGCAGCAAAAACTTCCAGCTCGGCGAGCAGAACCACAACAACGGATACCCGAGCTACAAATCTTCAATCAGATTTTATATATGGTATTAATATTCCCAAATATATTTAGATGTGGGTGGGGGTGGGGTGTTCACTGTTAACTCTAGCTTTATATTATATTTGAATTCTCCTCATTTTATTGAGGAACACCTGGGTCAAGGGTGGGGCACTGGTTGGAAGAGGGTAAGATGGACTGTGGGAGAGGAAGTGACGCTCCCTGGGAACAAGGGAGAAAATCTCCAATTCGGAATATTTTATATCTTTTTTACTTAGAAAGAGTTTTTTGTTATATTGTTTTGAGTGTATTAGAGAGTCTTTACTCTTGTAAATGTTGTATGCTCCATGCTCGGGATGTTCTAGATAGGGTTTCCCCTCCCGAGGGGTCTCGGATCTGTCCAGATGATTATGGCTGATCAGTCGATTAAGTGGTGCACCTGGAATGTCAGGGGGAGCAATTCGCCAGTTAAAAGGAAGAAAATATTATCAAATCTTAAGAAGGAGAGAGTTGATATAGCTCTCCTACAGGAGACACACCTGTCGGATAAAGAACACTTAAAATTACGACAGGGCGGATTTGATCAGGCCTTTTTTTCCTCTTTTAATTCAAAAAGCAGGGGAGTCGTTATCCTTGTCCGGAAGAATTTCCCTTTTAAAATTCTAAATCAGATAAAAGACGAATCTGGACGATATATTTTGATTAAAGCCCTCATAAATGGAGAGGAATATGGGATCTTAAATGTGTACTGCCCCCCGGCACACCCCTTTAAATTCATAACGGAAGCTTTTTCAAAACTGATGGCCTTTGGTGCCCGTCATACAATTATAGGGGGAGACTTTAATTGTATTATGGATCTGGAAATAGACAGGATTCCCAAGAGTACCGCTGGAGTATCTCCCAGATCTAGACAACTGGCGGACCTGAATAAAGAATTAGGATTGGTAGATGTATGGAGATGTCTCCATCCACAGGGTAGAGATTTTTCTTTCTACTCTAATCCACATAAATGTCACACAAGAATTGATATGTTTTTTGCCCCGTCGATTTTTCTAAATTCTATATCAACCTGTAAAATAGGTACTATAGCAATCTCTGACCATGCCGCTGTATATATGGAAACTAAGGTAAAGAACAATGGGATATCCGCTCGGCATTGGCGTATGGACCCCTTCCTGTTAAAAGATAGCAAATTTTTAAAGTGCTTGTCCAAAAAACTTAAAACTTTTTTAGAAATTAATACAGGTACGGCTAGCAATCCATCAATGATGTGGGAGACCATCAAAGCTTATGCACGAGGTTTGATCATCTCCTATTCAGCGACCCAGAGGAAAATGAAGGGAGAACAACAGCATCTGCTCGAAGCTCGCCTAAAAGCAGCCGAAACAGCATACGCTGATAGACCTTCTATCACAAAATTGCAGAGGATTACAGCTCTTAGGACAGCTTTAAACACCGCGCTTACTCAAACGGCTAAAAGGGAAATATTATTTGCGAAACAAAGATTATATGAATATGGCGACAAACCGGGTAGATACCTAGCATTTCTTGCAAAGAAAAAGAAAGCCCCTCAAACTATTCCGACTATCAAGGAAAGTACAGGTACCCTGACTCATGATCATAAAAATATCAATGCGACCTTTTATTCTGAGAATTTTATTCTGAACTATATAGATCGCAGGATTGTGAAGATAGGATTAAGAGGATGCAGTCATTTTTAAAAAATTTGACCTTCCCGGGCCTGACTCCGGAACAGGTGTCGGCCCTAAATACCCCTTTAACAGTCCAAGAAATACTTGAGGCAATTAGGCAACTTCAGAGCGGAAAAGCACCGGGCCCGGATGGTTTTCAAGCTGAATTCTATAAAGAATTTACAGGAATATTGGCTGACCCACTTATGGATATGTATAATTTTGCGCATAGTCAGGTCTGTCTCCCGCCCTCGCTGAAAGAAGCAAATATTTCTCTTATCCTCAAAAAAGGAAAAGACCCAGAAGACTGTGCATCTTACAGACCAATATCCTTACTAAATGTGGACTTTAAAATTCTCTCAAAAATGTTAGCACTAAGACTAGAAAGGGTACTGCCATATATTATAAAGGAGGACCAGACGGGATTTATTAAGGGCCGCAGATCATCCAATAATATCAGAAGGGTCTTGAATATGATCCAAGCCTGTCATCAGGGAAAGATACCAGGAGTAGTAATTTCATTCTATGCGGAAAAGGCATTCGATAGGGTTGAATGGTCATATTTATTTTACACATTGGAAAGGTTTGGCGTTGGACAGGTGTTTACCAAATGGGTTTCAACATTGTATAATGACCCCAAAGCAGCTGTTATTACTAATGGGTTAAGATCGGATGGCTTCAGTGTGGGTAGGGGCTGCCGTCAAGGATGTCCTCTCTCACCATTGTTGTTTACGCTGATAATCGAACCATTAGCAGAAGCCATCCGGACTGATCCTAATATAACGGCCCCGAGGATTGGTACAGGTAAACACAAAATTACCCTCTATGCAGATGACGTTCTCTTATTCCTCAGTAATCCTTTAATGTCAGTGCCTCGTCTAATTCAAGTTATTAATACATTTAGTGCATTCTCAGGCTATAAAATTAATTTTTTAAAATCGGAAGCCATGCCAATGGGTGGTCTGGCTATGATACCCCACCTAATGGACGGATCCCTTTTTCTCTTCCGTTGGTCCCTGGAGGGCTTCTTATATTTAGGTATTTTTATCACGCCAGTATGTGGTCAGCTGTATAGGGCTAATTTTGTACAATTAATGGAAAGGATAAGGCAGGACCTCCAGCGATGGAGAGACCTTCCGATTTCCTGGCTAGGTAGAATAGCATTAATTAAAATGAATGTTCTGCCCCGTCTCTTATATCCTATAAGAATGCTCCCGCTGATGCTGCCAAGGCTAGCCCTACGTAAATTATATGGCTGGTTGGGCTCCTTCATTTGGAACCATAGACGGCCCCTTATTAAGCTGAAGAAGCTACAGCTTCCACAGGCAAGGGGAGGACTGGACTTCCCAGACTTTAGGAAATATCAGTTAAGCTCCCTACTAAGTTACATAGCTGATTGGGTTTCATCTGATCCACAATCAATCTGGCTGGATATCGAAGCCTCCCAAGTAAAATATCCACTTACTAACCTTTTATTTTCAGATAAGAGGAAAATCATTACAGACCACTGTAAAAATCCCGTAATATTAAACACAATTAAGGCCTGGAATATAATGCGGCAAAATGAGGGTAACTCACATAAAACATCCCCCCATGCGCCAATAATAGGCGCATGGGGATTCCAACCGGGGATTACAGATGCCACCTTTAAACTCTGGAGATCCAGGGGCACCTCATGCTTAGGAGACCTATTTAAAGATGGGATCCTGATGTCCTTTGAGCAGCTGCGTCTGAAATTCGGAATACCTAATAGGGATCTCTTTCGATACTTCCAAGTTCGAGATTATATACAGAAGTCTTTGTAAATCAGACAGAGAACGTAATGTCCTACGACCAGCGGGGGTATCCTCCGTTAGTACTATATACCATTTGCTACATGATGGAGTTTCAGGAGACATGGATGACCTGCTTAAAACATGGGAGTAGGACTTGGGGCTAGAAATCTCTGAGGATATGTGGAATGACATTTGGGAAAATGCTAGAAGAATTACTATCTGTAACAGAACTCAGGCTATCCAACTAAAGATACTTCATAGGGCCCATATAGCTCCGGCTCGACTGGCAAAATTTAAGGCAGGAGCATCTCCAATGTGTCCCAAATGCAAAATAGAGGTGGGTACTCTTGTACATTGTCTGTGGACTTGTCAGAAAATCCGCAGATACTGGACTAAAGTGGCAAATACCCTGACAGAAATTTTTGGAACGGAAATTAGGGTGGACCCTGTATCTCTCCTTTTGGGCTTTTCGAACCTCTCATTTCTGGATATGCACGGGAAGAGACTATTTTCTATTCTCTCTTTCTGTGCAAGGAAAAATATTTTGGTGAACTGGGTGGCTGAGGGCCCCCCTGGACTTTCAAATTGGCACAGATTAATTATGGAATATATCCCCCTTGACTTCCTCACAAATATGGTGCACCGAAAGACTGAATTATTTTATAAAATATGGCAGCACTTTTTGAATTATATAAATGCAGATATTTCGGCTATCTTAACAAGGGCTTTTATTTAGTGAAGATTTCAGATCTGGCTGCTCCGGGGCCCCTTGCGCGAATACGGGTTTTATTATATTTGATGTTTATACATTCCGAGCATGTAAGAGACTTAGGTATACACTCTGGTTAGTTATAGGTTAGATTAGTAGAAAGTTGAGTTTTTTTTTCTTTCTTTCTTCGGTTCTTGTTTTCTTTTCTCTTCTTTTTCTTTTTGTTTTCTTTCTTTGTCTTTTCTTTGTTAAATTATGACTATTGTATATATGATTTAATTGTACATCAATGTTTGTATTTGAGAGTTTTGTTTATTTTTGTAAATTTGCAAAAATGTTAAATTTCAATAAAAATATCTATAAAAAAAAATCATGTCTCCCATTCTTTAATGGGAGAGATAGTATGCAGAGATAAGCAGGATCGTTGGTGTAAGAATGACTTGGCATAATTTGTAGTCTCATCTCCTGGTCATTCAACGTTCCATCAACCCTCTAAGATTTCTGTGCTCCACCAATTCAGTCCTCTTGCCCATCCTTAATTTTAATTGTTTTAGCTGCCTGGATTCTAAACTCTGCTACTTCCTCCCAAAATCTTTCTCAATCTCATTTTTCTTCTTTAAGGCACTTGTAAAACTTCTGCCCATTTCCCCATCCTAACAGTGCTTTATATTGCCTAATGTCAAATATTTTTCTATTATTTGCGTGAAGTGCCTTAAGATGTTCTGATCACATTGAAGCACTATACATGTTTAATTACCCTCCCAAGACTATTTTAATACCCATTCTCCATGTTGGATATTCCAGAAATACACAGTAACTATGGAATTCGTTAGAAAATTTGAGTGGCAGTGTGCATCCCAAGCAAGTGTAAAGAGACTGCGATCGCACTCGGCATACAAAAGTTTCAACAATAAATGGAGCCTACCTGTTTATTACCAGATCAGGTATGTCTGCCTTTAATAACACAGTTACTTTCAATCCATACCATCTGATAACTGCAGCCTGTAAATTTAAATTGTCTGCTCCTGATACCTGTGCTAATAATATTTCAGTATTCAATAATTTAAGCAATGTACTTAGCACAATGAAGTGGATATTTAATGGAATTGTTTTGATGTGTGCACCTTTTAATACACTATCCGGATGCATCACAGTGTGGAATGCAACTGCTCTTCCCAAGACTGAAAGAAACTAGAGAGTTGTAAACACAGCCTTCTGTCCATTGACTTTTATCTATACTTCCCACTACCTCGGGAAACAACCAATGTAATCAAAGACATCTTCCACCTGGTCATACTCTCTTCCACCCTCTTCTGTGAGGCAGAAGATATAAAAGTTTGAATACACATACGAACACATTCAAGAACAGCTTCAAAAACAGAACTTGCTGGAAAAGCTCAGCAGTCTAGCAGCATCTGTCGAGCGAAATCAGAGTTAGTGTTTTGGGTGGAGTGACCCTCCTTCAAGAACCTCTTTTTCCCTGCTGTTATCAGACTTTTGAATGGGCCTCTCAAATGTTAATATTGATCTCTTTCTCTGCACATTCTGTGCGGCTGTAACATTGTATTCTGCACTCTGTTCTGCTACCCTGATGCACTTTGGTGCGATCTGCATACAAAACAACACTTTTCACTGTATCTTGGTACAGTGTGAATGTTGTCGAAGTGTGTGGTGCTCGAAAAGAACAGCCAGTCAGGCAGCATCCAAGGAGCAGGAGAATTGAAGTTTCGAGCATCAGCCTGATGAAGGGCGTTTCCTCAACGCCAATTCTCCTCCTCGGATGCTGCCTTACTAGTTGTGGTTTTCCAGTACCACACTCATTGACTCTATTCTCCAGCATCTGCAGTCCTCACTTTCTCCTACATGTGTGGATGTTGCTGAACAAAGAGACCTTGGAGTGCAGTTTCATAGTTCCTTGTAAGTGGAGTCGCAGGTAGATGGGATAGTGAAGAAGGCATTTAGTGTGTTTTGAGGCTAGTACAATTGCAACATTTAAGAGACATTTGGATGGGTATATGAATAGGAAGGGTTTGGAGCGATATGGGCCGGGTGCTGGCAGGTGAGACTAGATTGGATTGGGACATCTGGTCGGCATGGACTGGTTCGATCGAAGGGTCTGTTTCCATGCTGTACATCTGTGACTCAATGGACAGAGCATTTAGTATAGGAGTTGGGAGGTCATATTGCAGCTGTACAGGACATTGATTATGCCACTTTTGGAATGTTGTGTGCAATTCTATTCTCCCTCTTATCAGAAAGATATTGTGAAACCTGAAAGGGTTCAGAAAAGATTGACAAGGATGTTGCCAGAGTTGGAGGATTTGAGCTATAGGGAGAGGCTGAATAGGCTGGGACTGTTTTCCCTGGAGCATCGGAGGCTGAGGGGTGACCTTATAGAGGTTTATAAAATGAGGGACATGGATATGATAAATAGACTAGATCTTTTCCCTAGGCTGGTGGAGTTCAGAACTAGGGGGTATAGGTTTAGGGTGAGCAGGGAAAGATTTAAAAGGGACCTAAAGGACAACTTTTTCACGCATACTCTGGTGTGGGTATGGAATGAGCTGTCAGAGGAAGTATGGAGGCTTGAATAATTACAATATTTAAAAGGCATCTGGATGGGTATATGAATAGGAAGGGTTTAGAGGGATATGGGCCAAGTGCTGACAAATGGGATTAGTTTCGGATATCTGGTCAGCATGGACGAGTTGGACCAAAAGGCCTGTTTGCGCGCTGTACATATCTGTGACTCTATGTGACGACAATAAATCAAACTCAATCAATCAAATGGTGGGATGCTGCACTCTTCTGGTCCAGTACACTGGTAATTTTTGCTGATTGACATTTTATGAGTACAAAATGTAAGCCAATATATCAGCCAGTAGGGAAAGTACAAATCAAAAGAGAAAACTATCTGCTTTCAGGAAGCTTTCATAGCAAGAAGCAACTTAGTCAACTTGCTAAAAGAATCTTAAGATACCTGTTATTATTTAGTTAGTTTGTATGAAAGTTTAAAAAGAATTAACAGTAAAATAAATAACGTGATTATTTGTACTTTAACCCAATCCTTTAATAGGTTCAAGGAAATTGCTGGAAATTTGGAGTCCTCTATATCTGAGGGTTTAAAGGAAGCGCCAGGTAAGAACTTTTCAGAATTTCCCACTTGGTACAAAGAGGAATAAACAGCCTCCTCAAACAAAACAAATTCCGTGTGACTAGACAAGGCTAATGTTTTGTTTTGCAGATGGAAGCCAGTTTAGGCTTTCAGTTACTCACGTTCTATGGCAGAACCTTCTGAAATGCTGGGCTGATCACATCTATCTACCCCCGCTGGCTCACCGCTTCTGGAAATTATCTCTGCAGTTACTGGCACGTTATTCCAAGTGGATAGATGAGGTGTGTGATGCTTTACTCTGCTTTCTAAAATTACCCAGATGGAAATCACTTGAAGTCTTACTGCTCAAAAAAAGGAGATAATTGAACCCATTGTGTTTGTGCTGTTTGTTTGAAAGAACTAACCCACTGTGCCCTTGCTCTTTTACCTTTTCAATAATGTGCCATTTCCCTTTTGTGAAAGTTAGCATAGAGAGGTTTTTAACCACTTGTTCTGCAGTGCTTTCCAGATTATCATAACTCGCTGTGTTGTTTGAAAAAAAAATGTTGTCCTCGACTTTGCTAAAGGAGCAACATCATCCAGCTGCTATAACCTTTATAGTTTGAATTGGATTGAATTGGAAAGCCATTCACCATAGTAGGTGAATGGATTACTCCTCTCCCTATGTCGAAACTTGTGGCGCTGGAAAAGGACAGCAGGTCAGGCAGCATCTGAGAAGCAGGAAGCACAATGTTTTGGGCATAAGCCCTTCATCAGGAATGTAAGCGGGCAAGATGAGCTGAGAGATAAATAGGAGGGTAGGGGTGGGGCTGGGAGAAGGTAGCTGCGAAGGCAGTAGGTGGTTGCAGGTGAGGGTGGGTGATAATTATAGGTCAGTGGGGAGGATGGAGTGGATAGGTGGGAAGGAAAATGGACAGGTGGGACAGTACAAGAGGTTCACCCGATGACTGGCGGAAGAATGCCTCATCTTCTACCTTGGGACTGTTCAATGTACGACCACATGGCATCAATGTCGATTTCACTAGTTTCCAAATCTCCCCTCCTCCCACCTCATCCCAAATCCAACCCTCTAACCCAGCACTATCTTACCCGTTCACCTTCCTTCCCCTCTATCCACTCCATCCAACCCACTGACCTATTATAATCCCGCGCCCCCGCCCCCCCCCCCCCCAACTACATCCACCTATTGCCTTCCCAGCTACTTCCCCCCAGCCCCAGCCTTCTCTGCATATCTCAGCTCAAAATGTCAACTCACCTGCTTCTCGGATGCTGCACCTTTTCAGTCTGCAGTCCTCACTTTCTTTCATTTCATGCCCTTAACAATGAGGAATGTTAGTTCAACATTCAAGATTTGTTCTGTGGGTGCCCACTTCTCTATACCTAACCTTGCCATAAATTAAGATTTAATAAGCATAGGATTCACCTATTTAATTCTGTACCAGAAGTATACATATGGAGTTAAAGAAATGATTCCACTTCATAGGAACATCTCCACCTCTAACTTGATATCATTGTTGTGGTAGCAGAAAGTGAGGACTGCAGATGCTGGAGATCAGAGCTGAAAATGTGTTGCTGGAAAGGCGCAGCAGGTCAGGCAGCAAAAGGTAGGGAGGAGGGACTTGGGGGAAGGGCGTTAGAAATGCAATGGGTGGAAGGAGGTTAAGGTGAGGGTGATAGGCTGAAGTGGGGGTGGGGGCGGAGAGGTCAGGAAGAAGATTGCAGGTTAGGAAGGTGGTGCTGAGATTGAGGGTTGGGACTGAGACAAGTGAGGGGAGGAGAAATGAGGAAACTGGAGAAATCTGAAAAAAAACCACCTCTGGGACACCCAGACCAACCAACTCAACCACCCCGTCGCTCAACACTTCAACTCCCCCTCCCACTCCATCAAGGGCATGCAGGTCTTTGGACTTCGCCAGACCATAGCAACACAATGGCTGGAGGAAGAGTGCTTCATCTTCCGCCTTGGAACCCTCCAACCACAAGGGATGAACTCAGATTTCTCCAATTTCCTCATTTCCCCTCCCCCCACCTTGTCTCAGTCCCAACTCTCAAACTCAGCACCACCTTCCTAACCTGCAATCTTCTTCCTGACCTCTCCGCGCCCACCCCCACTCCAGCCTATCATCCTCACCTTAACCTCCTTCCACCTATTGCATTTCCAACGCCCCTCCTCCGAGTCCCTCCTCCCTACCTTTTATCTTAGCCTGCTTGGCACATTCCCCTCATTCCTGAAGAAGGGCGCATGCCTGAAACGTCGATTCTCCTGCTCCTTGGATGCTGCCTGACCTGCTGTGCTTTTCCAGCAACACATTTTCATCGTTGTTGTGGTGCTTGTTCGTTGTTGAAGTGAAAAGCAAGGCTTGAGGGAGTGGTCTTACTGCCAACTTTAAATGCAAATGTGCTTTCTTATTAAGACATTACATTTTTTTGAATTGTATATGTAGGTATTTAAATCCATAAATATGCAGTGATTTGGGATCAGTCTGCACTTTATTACAACAGCAGCAACTTGTATTTATATAATAGACTGTCACAAGATTATTTGCAAGGAATTGAATCTTCATCTTCTGACAAGTGGAAGGCAAGGTGGCTCAGTAGTTAGTACTGCTGCCTCACAGCACCAGGGACTCAAGTTCAATTCCAACCTTGGGTGAAGGGCTGTGTGGAGTTTGCATATTCTCTCAGTATCTGCATGGGTTTCTGCTAGGTGTTCCAGTTTCCTCCCAAGGTGCGAAGGTGTGCAGGTTAAGTGGATTAGCCATGGTAAATGCGGGATTAAAGGGATAGGTTGCGGCAGGCTCTGGATGGGATGCTCTTTGCAGGGTCAGTAGACTTGATGGATCAAATGGCTTTTTTTCCCCACCGTAGGGATTCTATGACTAAAATTAAGCTGAAGCTTTCTAGGTAGTGCGTAAGAATCAAAAACGCTGAAGTAATTAACATAGTTTTAGCTCAAGAATTTGACATTTTTCGCTGTATAATTAGCTTTCTACCGCGAATATACATTGTTGCATCACAGCAAGTTTGAGGATGTGGTCGAGTAATAGTGTCACCTGGTGGCTACAGTTCAGTCACTGTATTACCAGCAACAATGTAAATTTGAATGGTGCCTTTTCATGTAGAAATATTACAAGGTGCTTCACCAGTACTGTTTTCAAATACAATTGGATACTGAGCCACATAGGGTATTTAGAAAATTTGGTCAATGTTAAGCTTTTAAGAAGTGAGAGGTTTATGAAGGAAATTCCAGAGCACGAGGTCCATGAAGCTGAAGGTACTGCCAACAATGAATGGTAAGCTAATACCTGTTTATAAAGTAACTTCTCATTATAACTAATTACCTTGCATTTTCTGATTCTGTACTTAAAAGGATTACTCAAGATTATGACCAGAGAAAGTGAGGTTTGTGGAGTGAGAAGAGATTACTCTCTTAATCTACGATTATTTAATAATTTTGCTCCCTAGTTAAACAAGATCTAGTGAAATTTTGATGATCAGCAAGATCCCATTGAGGCATGCTGATCAATTACTGTGGACACCTTTTCTTAACAAAAAGGATTTTGCAACTATCTTGTTAGCAGAAGCAATGTTGGCAAACAGCTGGGTTCACTAAACTGAAAGATAAATTGGGTAAAACAGTTCCAAATCATCAAGACAGGGCTGGTTATATTGCATTGATGCTTCACTGCAATTTTCGGGAAGGAGACCATGGACAAATTATACTCTCAGGTTACAGGATTAAGGGACATAAGACATGAAATTCAGAAATTAGAATAGTTAAATGTTTGCACGGTTACTGGGCTGGGTGGTATACAACTTAGAACCCTCAAGGAATTAAAGGGAGAAGTTAGTGGTACTTCTAGTAAATAGTTTTCAGGGCTGCTGATGTACTAATAAATCCTAACTAAGGAAAGTGATAAATGCAGAATCAGAATTCAAAAAATAGCCATGGCACTAAGCCTGCTGACTATAGGCTGATTTGGCTAACGAGGGCACAGTAGGCCAGGGAGGGAATGGGGGTTCTTGGGGACGCTGTCCTATTTTTGGGGTTGCTCTTAAGTTGATGGGAGGCTGCTGTCTTAAACTGTTGCACTCTATTTGGCATACTGATAGCACTGTTTAGGAAGGGAGTTTTAGGATTTTCATCCAGAAACAGTAAAGGGTCAGCAATATGGTTCCAAGTCAGGATGATTTCATAGTTTGGAGAGGAACTTGGAGATGGAGGTGTTGCCATTCACTGGCTGCCCATGTTCGTCTAGGCAATAGAGGTCACAAGATTGTAAAGTTTGCCAATGGAGGCTTGATGAGTTCTTGCGGTGGATCTTGTTGCTTGTACATTCTGCTGCCACTGTGTTTCGGTGGTGAAGAGAGTGAATGTTTAAAGTGATAGGCTAATCAAATGGGCTGCTTTGTCCTGGATGGTGTGCTTGAGAATTCTTTGAGATCCATTTGTTCAAGCAATGGGAGCTTATTCTATCATGCGTCATCATGTGGATAACCGACAATCTTTGGGGAGTTGAGAATATATAGAGTCTTTGGGTAAATTACTTAATACTGAATTCCCAGCCTGTGACCTGCTCTTTAGCCATAGTATTCTTGTGGCATGTTCACTTTCTGACTGATTGATTGTAAACCCCCAGGATGTTAATGTTTCATGTTTGTTGAAGGCTATGAATATAATTTAAAGAATGTAGGTAATCATGGAGGATAGTCAGCATGATTTTAAAAGTTTCAGGTCATGCTTTGCAATTTTCTTTTGAAATACTTTCTAATGAACAAGAGGAATCAAGCAGCATTAGTCTTGGACTCTGCCCCTTTTTGATTTGTCAGCTCATGAAATTAATGCTCCAAAAGCCCAAAGGGGAGTCAGAAAGGAATGTACTGGCTTTTGCTTGTATGTGGACTGTGTAGGGCACCTTGTGGTTTTGAGCAAGTTTAGCATGTTAACTCAATCCCAAGGCAGTCGGTGAATTATGAAACTAGACATACTTATTTCTCTTGGTAATAGGTTTATTGACAGAAAGAGGTATTACATATGCCTGTTCTTTGCTCAGCACCTCATGTTTTAGCAGTGTCTCTTTTATGCTATGTTGGGTAAATCAATTAAACCAAATTAACAGCTTTGGTACTATTAATGAAAGACAAAATGTCAAAGCTAACTTACATACTTAAATAGCCTGCAGTCAAGGAAGGCAACAAGTATTTCAGTGGACACCACATACTGCCTCTCTTGGTCTACCTGGCAGTGTCTTTTCACAAATGTACATGAAGCAAGTTAAGCCAAATTAAACCAGATTACTCCCTTAAGGGAGTACCAAAATTTTAAACTTAAGGTTGGTTGATATTGACACTACAATGAAGACACTTAATCTCCCTTTTATAAGTACTCCATGTATCTTTTAATCAACCTGTTCAGATATGTTATCCTCTGGACCATGTGGGACTTTTGGCCCAGAGGTAGGAACACTGCCACTGTACTGCAAGACTCCATAAGGGAGATATTTTCTAAATACCCTGTTCAGAAATGTTATTGTATATCTCGAGCAGGAAGAACTTGAATCTGGGCCTCCTGGTTCAGAGTTAAGGACCTGAGACCCCACAAGGCACTTAAATAAACAATACCTTTCACATGTGCATCCTAACAAAGTAATTAATACACCAGTTGCATTGCAGAGACTTTCTTGATTTGAAGAAGCCTTACTTGCATTGACTTTCATAAGGCCTTCAATGTTGGAAACTATATTGGTAAAGGTAAAAACTGGGTGTGTACACCACCAAGATTCTGTGTCAGAAGATAGAAATCTCACTATTTTATTTCTATTGACTCAGGAGGCAAAGCACATTCACTGCCACCATTTTGTTTCACGTCGTCTTCATCCTTTTCCAAGTGCTTCTGAAAAATTGTAGAGACTCTTTCCAGATATTGTGAAATTAGATTTACTTGGAAACTTAAAACTTAATGCATACTTTCATATTAAAACAGATGATCATACTGGATAATCCCCACAAATGGAGCTCTGTGAGATATTGATTGGATGAAACAGATATTTTCAGCTGTTGATTAATTTCAGGTTTGGTAGGCAGAGGCATTCTTCTGGTGGATTCAACGTCAGAATGTATGCCATACAGGTCAGTGGGTAGTTCAAACTAATCTACCTTTTTCTGCAGAAAGGCAGAGGAAGGAAAATATATTCTTTTGAGGAAACAAATAAGTCAACTATCGCCCATCCACCCATTTCTTGGCACTGGATATAGTGTCTCAGATTTTAACAGTAACAGATTATCTGTCTCATTACTTTAAATGCAGGTATTAATCCACAAAAGAAGTGACCCACAGAATGACTTCCCTTCCCATGATTCTTGCTTGGGGTAACCACTTCCCTCCCTATTCACCTTTAGGCCAGAGAGTTTGATAGGTGTCATTAGAGTCAGAGATGTACAGCATGGAAACAGACCCTTCGTCCAACCCATCCATGCTGACCAGATATCCCAACCCAATCTAGTCCCACCTACCAGCACCCGGCCCATATCCCTCCAAACCCTTCCTATTCATATACCCATCCAAATGTCTTTTAAATGTTGCAATTGTACCAGCCTCCACCACTTCCTCTGAGTTAATAGTCAGTATCTGCTAATAAAGCAACTGACCAAAATTAGTAGATGTGTGCACCACGATTTAGGTTATGATTTGGAGATGTCGGTGTTGGACTGGGGTGTACAAAGTTAAAATTCACACAACACCAGGTTATAATCCAACAGGTTTAATTGGAAGCACACTAGCTTTTGGAGCATTGCTCCTTCATCAGGTGATTGATGATTTAGGTTGGATTACAAACTCTCAGAATATTCTTCTAGTTGAAATAATGTTACAGATTATTCCTGTCCCACCGTGGAAATTGTTAGGGATAAGGAACTTGTTCTGGGTCGCTCAATAGTTTGGATCATGTCCTATATCAATAAATACTGAGTGAAGTGATTGAATAGGAATTTATTTGGTTAATTTATGTTAGAATTAGGAAGAGAATTTTGAGTCTTTTTCAGTGGTGGGGAGAGGGTGTCCTTGAATAAGTAGATTATGCCCAGATGGAAAGAGTGCAGGTTTGATTGGCAAAATAGCCATTTCTTACCCATAGGTTTCTTAATTATGGGGGAAATTGATATCTCAGGCATAGATGGACAAGAAGAAACTAGAGTAAATCAAAGTACAAGCAGCAGCATGAGCATAGAATTGGCTGTTGCATCAGATTTAGTACAATATCACACTCCATATAAAGAGATGGTCTCCCTTCCTGGGCAACCCATTTCATGCAGTTGCCGCCATCTATATAAGGCAGCTAAATTGAATCTAATCAGGTGAATCAATACTAATGCTTTGTATAAATTTGTCATGTGCTCTCCTGTTCTGCGTAATTCACTTTGTTGTCTGCAACGAGGTCATTTCCAGTAATTCATTCAATGATGCTGTGTCCTGTATCCTTACAACCCTTTCGATTATCCTTTTCCTTCCCAAGTCACGTTCTTCATGTTTTTCAATATTATGCCATCTTGCCAATCTACCTTGATTACTTGAATTGTTTGGACATCAGTCCACCCCTTCATTTCCCGTCAGTTTGGGTCACCTACAAGTTTAAACAGCTTGTTTCTGTTCAAGCTCTAACTGCTTTATATATAGTAAACAGCAATGGTCCCCAGCTCTAATTCATATGGTGTCCTATTGGGAATTCCTTACCATGCCAATTTGGCCACGTACATAACCTACTATTGCTGCCTGGTTTAATGGTTTTGATTCTATCTCAGAAGCTTGTCTCCTATTTCGTGTATCCTGACCTTGACCAATTATTCATGTGGCACTGGGTCAATCACCTCACTAAAATCCTGCAATGCCAATAACATCTATCATTTTCTCCAACTCCAGGAAATTGAGTTGGCAAGCATTCCCTCTCCTAAAAACCAGCTGAAACCCTCCCATACCTATCTAGGTATTACATTATCTGCCTCTGAACACTTTACAACTGCCAGGCTCACTGGCCTGTCCCACATCCCCTTTTTAAAAGTAGTTCTTTTGTTGGCTGCTCCCCGGCAAACTTCATTTTTTTGTCACAACTGAAGATAAGCAAATGGTGATTTACGAAGTTCACTCAGCTCAAGGTTGATATGCAACAACAAAGCAATCACATTTTTATGAAGCTTCCAGCTTGTAACAATCAACGGAGGAGAAGAACCTTCTATTGTATAATCACAGTGAATTGAAAAGCTACAGAGCTATTTGAGTTGATGCACTAACTCCTTAACTACTGAGCCGTGAGTTAACTCATTGGAAAAGCTGCTGGTCAGTTAATTCTTAATCCTTAGTCTGGGATCTGTCACCTTTGGCATTTGCCAAAATTATTTAAAACTGCTAAGATGCCTTTTGAACTTAAAATAGTCTTCGGACTTTTCTTAAAACCAACCCACTGAAATGACAGTTCCTAATGTGTTGACCAAATAGTGCGGGATAGCAAACAGCAAATTCCCCGTGCATCAGAGATAAGGGCATGAGTGTAAGTAGTATTTAATTATCTTGTTGGTAGAAAGGACAGTCTATCATCTCACTACATATTGCAGTCTGATATAACTCCACAGTTGGGAGCATTGGAAATTGAAGGCAGTCACAGTGCTATTTCCACACTTCACTGATCACCCAGGGGTGATCTAACCAATGGTCACAGACAAGAACGCCATATCATACGATAAGAGAAGAACTTTTATCGTAAATGTGTATTTTCTTTCTAGTGTTTCGAAAAGCAAATAATTGCTCTGGCAAACAGGCATTTACCGAATTTGGTCTCAGTTACTGGGTATGACTGATGTTGACTGACTAATATTTGTACACAGGAGTTCCTCCCTTAAAAACAGCAGGAACCCAGTTTCTTAACAGTCGCAGGACAGTAACACTGTATTTGGTCACTCACACCTCCCACATTAACACCATATAGGGTTACTCTTGTTACCCACAGTGACACCCTACATGCATGGTCACCTCCCCCAGTAACATCCCATAAGGGATTTAACACATGGTATTTGAATGCATAAGACATTAAATTTCACTTGCTCAGAAATTTGTGTAAAATTGTTTTTGTTCCACCAGTCTCTGTGTTTTAAACTCCAATCCCTCACAAAATAAAGCCTCAACTTGAAATTAACAATGAGCAAATAATTTACCATGCAGTGAGCAAATTGTTATCTCTCTCTCTTTAAAATATTCATCTTTAAATTCACTCCAGAACAC
Organism: Hemiscyllium ocellatum; assembly: GCF_020745735.1. Lineage (NCBI taxonomy): Eukaryota > Metazoa > Chordata > Chondrichthyes > Orectolobiformes > Hemiscylliidae > Hemiscyllium > Hemiscyllium ocellatum. The sequence goes on along the minus strand of NC_083403.1, from coordinate 102,603,336 downwards.
ATTTTAATCCTATCAATATTTATCCATACTGTAATTAATCTCCACTCAGTACCATACTGCTTACATTTGCACTCCTGATTCTAAACACCAATCCACCCCCCACCCCCAATCCACTGAACATAAAGTACATGGAGAAAAATAATACCAGCACAAAAACATTCCTTAAGGCCAATTGGTCTATGCTGGTATTTAAGTTCCACATGAACCTTTTCATTAAATTTTTCATCCCCTATCTGTAAGCCTTTCTTTTCTTTGTGCCCAGCTTCTCTTCAGTTGTGAGTAGACACAGATGACCAAGCTTTCCTCAGTTAATGGGCTCTCCCTTTCTTATACCACCAAATCTTAACCTGTAACTCCTCTTTTTAGTCCAAATATAACAGTATATGAAGATCTCCTGTAGGGAATGCATTTGTCATACTGCATTGTCCATCTTGTAATATTCATTTATCACATACAGCTGTTTGTATTACAAGAGCATTAGATGATCAGAAGTAGGCCAATCAGCCCATCAGGATTGCACCATTATGTGATATGTTTCTCAACCCCATTCTCCTGCCTTCCACCTGTAACCCCTGATCTCTTCCTATCATTAAGACACTGTGCTAATGTCACTTGATGGCTTGGCCTCCAGGCTTTCTATGGCTGTGTTCCACAGATACACCAGCTTCTGGCGAAAGAAATTCCTCCTCATCTCAATTCTAAAGGGTCATCCCTTCTCTGAACTGTGCCTTTATCTCCGCTAGTAGGAGAGACTAGGGCCCATCTTCTCCATGTCCACTCTATTCAGGCCTCCCAGTATTCTGAAATTTCAGTGACAATTCCTTCCATCCTTCTAAACTCCATTGATTGAGGACTCTGCGAGTGTACTCACTCCTCATATGACAAGGCCTTCATTCCCAGATTCATTCTTCTGGACCTCCTCCAATGCCAGCACATCTTTCCTTAGACTCTTCAGCAGTACATCCCTCTTTTTTTTCTAGCCCCCTCGAAATGAAAGCTAACATTGTATTTGCCTTCCTAACTGACAACTGAACTTGTGTGTTAACTTTAAGAGAATCTGGAACTAGAACTCTGAAGTCCCTTTGTGTTTCAGATTTCTGAAGCATTTCCCTATTTAGAAAATATGCTATTTCTATTTTTTTTCTGCCAAAGAATATAAACTCTCACTTGTCCACATTGCATTCCATCTGCCATGTCTTTGCCTATTCTCCTAGCTTGTCCATGTTCTTTTTGCAGCTTCCTCAGCAAGACCTGAACATCCACATATCTTTGTATCATCTGGAAACTTAGCAACAATGCCTTCAGTTTTGTTGTTCAGTTTGTTGATGTATAACGTGGGTAGTTGTAGTTCCAACACTGGAACTCCACCAGTCACCACCTAACATCCTGAGAAAAATCTCTTTATCCCGGCTCTCTTGCCTTCTGCCACTTCATCAACCTTTCCATACCAATGTCTTGTCCCTAACACCATGGGCTGTTGCCTAAAGTAGCAACCTCCTGTCCAGCTCCTTATGAAAGGCCTTCTGGAAATCCAAATAGATCACATCCATTAGCTGTCCTTTGCCTAATTTGCTCATTACCTCCTCAAAGAATTCCAACAGATTTGTCAGACATGATTGCCCATTAATGAAGCCATACTGACTCAGCCCTATTTTACCATGCACTACCAAGTTTTCACAATCTCATCCTACAGTGATCACAATTCTCTAAGTTTTATGAATAAGGATAAGAGTAGTCCTCAGATGAAAGTACTACAGTGAGGAAAGGCTAATTACAGTATTAGGCTGAACTGGGGTATGTAAATTGGGGGTGGCTGTTTGACTGTAAATCTATAGCTAGCATGTGGGATTCTTCTAAAGGTCAGTTGATGAGAGTTCAGGACCAGCACAATGCTATGAAAATGAAAGAGAAGGATGGTGAGGTTCAAGAACCTTGGATGACGAGAAAATTGAGTCCAGTCAAAAAGAAAAAGGCATATGTAAAGTTTAGGAAGCTGAAGACAGCCTTCGAAGATAGCAGGAAAGAACGCAAGCAGGGAATTAGAATGGCTAAAAGAGACCATGGAATGTCTTTGGCAAACAGGATTAAGGAAATCCCAAACTGTTTAATACATAAGGAGCAACAGGGTAGCTAGGCAAAGTGTAGGTTCACTCGAGGGACAAAGGAGGGAAATTTAAGTATGGATCCAGGGAAGTGGGTTAGGTCCTTAATGTAAATTTGTATTGATATTAATAAAGGAGAAGGACATGGTGGAAGGTGAGTCTCGAGAGAAGTATGTTGATATTCTAGCATATGTCAATATCTTAAAAAAAGGGGTTGTTGGGTGTTTTGAAAATCATTTAAGCAAGACAAGTCCCTAGGTCCTGATGAGATCTAACCCAGAATGCTGAGGGAGGCAGGTAAGGAAAATGCTGGGCCCTTGTATATTGTTTAGTCACAGACCAGGTCTTTAAGGACTACAATAGCCAATGTTGTTCTTTTGCTTTAGGAAAAGCAACAGGGATAATCTAGGAAATTACAGGCTAGTGAACCTTGTGTCATTGGTGGGAAAATTATTTTTATGGATGGGATTTGCTCACATTTGGAAAATTATGGACTTTTCAGTGATAGGCAGCATGGTTTTGTGTGGGGAAGGTAGTGTCTCATAAACTTGATTGAGTTTTTGAGACAAATGTCTACATGGACTTTAGCAAGACCTTTTGACAAGGTCCCTCATGACAGACTGATATAAAAGGTGAAGTTACAGAGGATTTGCGGTGAGCTGGTAAGATGGATACAGAACTTCCTTAGTCACCAGAGACAGAGTAGCAGTCGAAGGGTGCTTATCTGACTGGACATCTGTGACTAGTAATGTTCCGCAGGGATCAGTGCTGGGACCTCTGTTGTTTGTAATATATAAATGATTTGGAGGAGAATGTTGGTGGACTGAGTAGTAAGTTTGCAGACAGCACAAAGATTGGGGGAGCTGTGGGTAGTGGTGGTGGCACAGTGGCTCACACTGTTGCCTCTCAGTGCAAAGGACCTCAGTTCAACTCCAGCCTTAGATGACTGTCTGTCTGTGTTGCGTTTGTATGTTCTCTGTGTCTGTGTGGGTTTCCAACGGGTGCACCGTTTCCTGCCACAGTCCAAAGATGTGCATGTTGGGTGGATGAGCAATGATAAAAATGTGGGGTGTGGAAAGGCTGCTCTTCGGAGGGTCAATACAGACTTGATGTGCCAAATGGCCTCAATCTGTACTGTGAATTATATGATTCTATAGTGAGGTGGATTGCCAGAAGAGAGAGCAGGATACAGATAGGCTGAAAGAGATAGAGAAATGGCAGATGGAGTTTAATCTGGGCAAATGCAGGGTTTTGTTTGGTCTTGCATTTTAGGAGAACTAATGCAGGAGGGTAAATGACAGAATCCTTACTAGTATCAACATGCAGAGGGACCTAAGCTTACAGGTCCATAGTCCCTTTAAAGCAGCCATGCAAGTGGATAAAGTGCTCAAGAAGGCGTATGGCATGCTTTATAGTTTGGGGCAGAGAGTATAAAAATTGGCATGTCACGATGCAGCTGTACAGAGCTTTAGTAGTCTACATTTGGAATATTGTGTACAGTTCTGGTTGCCAACAGGATATGGAGGCTTTGGAGCAGGTACAAAAATAGTTTGCCAAGATGTTGCTTGGCTTGGAGGGTATTAGCTATGAGGAAAGATCAGACCAACTTGATTTGTTTTCACCTCAAAGGTTGAGGGGTGACTGATAGAAGTGGCATGGATACAATATATAGTCAGAATCCTTTTCCCAGGGTAGAAATGTCAGTTACCAGGGGTTTAAGGTTAAAGGTGGTAAGTTTAAAGGAAATGAGAGGCAAGTTGTTTTACACAATGTGGTAGGTACCATGGATATGCTGCCAGAGGAGGTGCTGCAAGTGGGTACAGTAGTAACATTTAAGCAGCATCTTGACAGATATATGAATGGATGGTTATGGACCATGGAGAGGCAAAAGGTTTTTAGTTTAGAAAGGTGTTGAGTGTCAGCATAGTCATGGGCTAAAGGGCCTGTTTCTGAGCTGTACTGTTCTTTGTTCTTAATGAACGACTCTCAAATCCTACCAATGACCAAAATCAGGTGAACTGCCTATAATTTCCTGTCGAATGCCTCCCTTCTTAAACAGGCATCTTATACTAGCCATTTTCCAGTCCTCCAAGATCCTCCGTGACTGTAATGGTCATGATCTTTCAGGAACCCACAATCCCCTCAGCTATCTTCTTCAGAATCCTGAGATGTAGTTCAACCAGTCTGGGTGATTTATTCATCTTCAGACCTTTCATTTTCTCCAGCACCTTCTCCTTCGTGATGGCCACCACACTCACCTCTGTCCCAATTGTGTTGAATTTCTGATATGCCACTGATGTCTTCCACTGTGAAGACCATGCAAAGTATCTGTTCAATTCCTCCCCCATTTCTTTGATCCTCATTGCTACTACTACAGGCTCATTTTCCAGCAGTCCATTGTCCACTCTTGCCTCTTTCTTACCTTTTCTAAATTGAGAAAAATTCTTGCAGTTTTTAAAGTTTTAGTAACTAGTTTGCCCTCTTATTGCTTTTTTAGTTGTCTGCTGGGAAGCCTTTAAAAACCGATATTCTGGCTTCACCAAATTGTATGATTATGATCATGTTTGCAAGTGAATGATTTGAGCATCACAGAACAACGACACTCAATTTTTTTCTGATGTTAGTTTCTTCTAAACTTTGTTAAACTGCCATTCTCATTATTGCAGCTGGTCAGCATGGATGGGTGGACTGAAGGGTCTATTTCAATGCTGTACATCTCTGCCTCTATAAATATATATTAAGGCTACAGCACCAGTTCAGAGGCTGGGTGTTCTGCAGTAAGAATGTCACCACCTCTCTCCCCAAAACCTGCTCACCATCTGTAATGCAGGGATGTGATGTTATATTTTCCATTTGCCTGGTTGAATTCAGCTCCAACACGAAAGCTTAACAATATCCAAGGCATAGCAGCCAACTTGATTGGCACCACCTCAAATGTTCACTCCCTCCACCTTTTAATGCACAGTGGATTCAGTATGCACTGTCTACAAGATGCATTGTGGCAACACTTCATGGCTCCATCGACAGCATCTTCCAAACCTATGACCTCTACCATCAAGAATGTCAAAGCCAATAGATATGTGGCAACACCACTTGCTGCAAGTTATTTTCCAGGTCTCACCATCCTGACGTGGAAATATATGACTGTACCTTCACTGTTGTTGGGACCAAAATTGAGCCCCCCTCCCACAGCACCATGACACCTTCTGTGCACCTGCAACCCCATGGACTTCAGTTTAAGGAAGCACCAGCTCTGCTGCAACAAGGGATGGGCAGCAAGTACTGACCTTATGGGAAAAGCTCTGAAGAACAAACAATTTTTAAAAATCAGTTATCCTCCATTTTAGCCTGGGATTATATCTTTTAGTAAAATTCTTCCAAGAGATTACCTGAGACGCAGCCTTAAAGAATCCATAATGTGAATATGATGTCTGTGTTCCAGCACTCTAATTATCTGAGCTGCACCAGAGCGAATCACGTCACCCTTAATAAAGTATTGTATCTGTTTCTGCAAGTTGCAGAGCACTTAATCTGTGCAAATGTTTTAAATAAAGTATTAAAGCTGAAAAGACTGTAGCTTTTGGTCTGAAAGGAAATCCCCCATCCATTATGTTGTGTTTGAGAAACTAGAATTGATCTCCTTAGAACAGAGAAAGCTAAAGGGAGATTTCATTCAGGAGTCTAGAATGCATGGCCTGAAAATGTAGTGGAGCAGATTCAGTATTACGTTTCAATAGTGGAGTAGGCTTAACTTGAAATGATAACATTTGGTTTGCTTTGGGCAAAAGCAGACAGAATAGGACTAATTGGATTGCTCTTTCAAAGAGCTGCCACCAGCCCAATAGGCTGAGTGGTCTTCTTTTTGTATTATAGCATTAATCAAAATATCCCTGCAAACTGACAATACCTTTGGCACTAAAACAGTGGCTGTATCTACATTTGATGCTTTGTTTTGTTCCTTTCTGCAGTTGAAAATTGCATCACCAAGCAAAGACCTTGCTCAGGATGGGATCAAACTTGCAGCTGCCAACAACAATATGGTGACCTCTCCAAGTGAAAGTAATGAAGACCAAGGAAATGGGTTGGCTTCCGATGTTAAAGTTGTACCATCTCTTTCTGTTAACCAACTTGTGTACCTTGTTTCAGACTTGGATAAAATCCAGGAACAGGTTTGAGTCGATTTCTTTGTTTTTAAGCTTAGATTAATACAGGAGTATGTATTTCAATCTTGGGAACAAATCTGGAAACTGTGTTTTCAATATTGGAATTGATTGTTGTGTGTGTATCTCTTCCTTACAGGTTGTTCATTACAGGTGAAAAGTTAGAATGCTCCGGTCTGCATTATCCCCTCTCATCAAAAGTTGGCTTCCGGACAATCTCCGTTTTCCCAGTTCATGGGAATTGTATTGATTTTGAGCTACTTGCTGAAAATGATACATTCACCTTATCAGAGCAGTTAGGAATGAGCCCTAAACTTGACCCCACCACCTTCTCTTTGTCTTTTTGCCTTTGCGAGCTAAGGAGACTGCATCCCGTATGTAATCAAGGATACTTATGATCTACAATCAAACCTACTCCAGTTATTTCACAGATTAAAAGTACCTAGTTTCCCTAGTGTCATAGGCCTCAGTTTTCCCTCTTGGCCAGCGTTGCTGTGTCTGGTTTTATTGATGAATGTACACTTGCAATGACTGGCATAGTAAAATGACATTCAAATCTTTGCTCTGGAATGGTTGCTGGGAAATTGTAGTGCAGGATTCTATCTCTTCAGCAGTTGCCAAACTGGTTGTTTCCAATAATCTTTAAATCTCCTTCTTTACAGCTTCCAGGTCTTTTGGAGATAATTAAACCAAGGCTGGAGAACATCGGGTTTGCAAATTTCTCCCTCATTTCAGGTAAGATGTGATAAAATGATTGTGATTTTTTTGTGAGAAATATTTGTGGGTTAGAGTTGTTTTATGCAATAGTACATTGATGGTTTTCCAGCAAGGAAAGTTATCTGTGTGGAAATTTCTCGGTCTATCTTGGCTGGGGTTGGGTATGGGCTTGGTGATTTTTGTGCGTAAGGGTCAGCCTCATCTCTTGCTGAATGTTGAGGAATCTGTCATCCTTTTGGGAGGCTTGGTTATAAACAGCAGAAAAATTGCAATGGCAGATTGATGTCCAGCTGTATAAGATTATATATTACTTTTCTGTGTTAATTGAAGATCAAGTATGCTTTTAAATATAAAGTAAAATCAGTTAACGGGCCTTTTGTGGTGCATTGGTATTGTCTATACTTCTGAGCCAGGAGGATCAGGTTCAAATCCCATCTGCTCTGGAGGTGTGTAACAGCATTCATGAACAGGTTGATGAAAAATATCTTTTAAAAAAAGCCAGTTTTAAATTTATTTGTTTGGATTCATGGATATTGCAGAGCCAATGAAGCACTCAGTTGTAGAAAGCGCGGCTTCAGCATGTAAACACGGTAGTCATTTTGTGCACAGCCAGATTTCTTTGAGAACATTGAGATGAATGAGCAATTTAAGAATGTTGGCTATGACCACTTCCTGTTCCAGTTTAAATAGTGCAGTTTAATATTCAGCTGAAACAGTGAATCTGGGAAGATTGGACCAGGAAAAATGGCACCTGTGACAATGCAACATGTTCCCAGTGCTGCACTAAAGTGCCATCCTAGGTGGTGTGTCAATTCTGGAGTCATCCTGAACAGAAGAGGACAATCCTATTCCCACTTTTGTATAACTAGCCACTTCCTTAATCCTTTACCACTCCTCCCACTTTGAATACCAATACAAGGAAACTCAGCCTGACTGGTTAATACACAGTTTGAAAGGGTATCGCATCAAGTTTCAATGCATTGTGAACCAATGATATTATTTAGAGGAAAATGAGGATCAGATTAATTAGTTAACAGGTCATGGCTAATCATTGTACTTTTAATATGCACTTTGTTTACTTTTTCTGTTTTCCCCCAACAGAAGCACTTGCAGATTCTCAGACTTCAGTGGTAAGCAAGCTGCCTGCATTAAGTGATAGAATTATTGAGGAACTCAGTGAAGCCTGTTTCAATTATCTTAAAAATGCTTCTGAAGTGCCCAGGCTGTATCGAAGGACGAACAAGGTAGGTATAGTAATTATTTCATCATCATCCCTCCTCTGCTTCTGTTACCTGCCATACAAAAGTATACAGCAAAAACTGAATATAATTTATGCATGGAATAATTCCAGCAGAGAGTCAATGGGATGGATGACTTGTGTGCTGTGCGATTCTTTGATTTTCCAGCAGCTAATTATTAACACAAAATATACCAAAATGCTGCCAGCTAATTCACTGCAAGAAATTGCTCTTACAGCATGGTATTTTTAGCATTTTATTGAGGTAGGATTGCAGAAGAACCAATGTGATGCTAACATAGTTTTCTAAAAAAAGAAAGTAATGGGAATAAAATGCCAGAGAACCTGAATAGTTTGAACACGATAAGCATCAAGGAAGAAGGAGGGAGTATTGAAATGCATAGAGAAATGTAAAAATCATATCAAGGCAGACACATTGTCTTGTGAGTAGACAAAAGGTTTTGTGGAATTGGTTATCAGTGGTTTCTGATCGTGTTGCAAAGGAGATTGGGCCATAAGGCTAGGAGTACAGAATAGGAATGAAAATGAATTTGATTCAATCACAGAAGTTAAGAGTAGTGAGACATGGATCTGTATCAGAATGTGTGACAGTGGACAGGCTACCTATAGGTAGTATCTGGAGCTTGTGTTCTACTGTTTAGGTGTCAGCTGTTGCCCCTGAGTCAGAAGGTTTTAAATTCACATCCTCCAGAAATTTGAGCACACAATCTAAGCTGGCAATGCAGTAGCACTGTGCTGCATTGTTGCTGGCACTATCTTTCAGAAGGCACGATAAATTGAGTTCCCATCTGTGATCTTGGAGGGGATGTAAGGTGAAGAAGAGTAAGCGGAGTTCATCCAGTGTCCTGGTCAATATTTGCCCATCAAGCAGATCAGTAAGGGACAGATTATCTGATTATTGCCTTGCTGCTAATGAGAGCTTGCTGTGCACATTTTATCTGAACTTGTCTGACTTCCTTATTTGGTAGGACTGATGAGGGATAAAATCATGTCTGTTCTACTATGGATTTGTCGCAACCAATAATGCCGATTTTTTTTTAAAGCTTTCTTTTATTTTGTTTACTTCAGGAGGTCCCTATCAAGGCTTCCTTATATGTTGAAAATGCTTTGAAACCCCTGCACCAGCTTCAAACTGAATATAAAAGTGTTGTGAATGAAAACAGGATAGAGGAGTGGCTGTCAGGTGCTCTCAGAATTTGCAGTGAAAGGTAATTATTTCCTGATATAAAGCAATCATGAGGAATCTTATGTAGTTCATAATAATTATTCTCTCACATATTGTTATTTATATTGCATTTAACTGATGTTGCAAGGTGCAGTGTTGAGAGAGTGTGCTGCATTTTTGCAAGTATAGTCTTTTTCATGAGATGTTTTGTGTTAATCCAGTGTGGTGATTTACCCACAACAAGTTACCTTTTAATTTGGTTACTTAAAAAGAAATCTCACAAATAAGCAAGTACTGAAACAATAATTTAAAATATATTGCAAGTTGCAACCAAAAGAAGACCCCTCCAGTGAGCAAGTTAAGCTTCACAACTCAACTCGATTAGTGTTGCAGAATTCCACAAACCGTGTCCGTCTGTGGAAATGTCCAGGGCTCGATCCTTATGCAGTGTTGTTCTTGGAAATTCTGCTATTGAATTGTTCTGGTGTCCATATATTTTTTTCTCTTTGTAGTATGGACTAGTTTGTAGTATGATATTATTAATTATTCAATAGATTCTTTCATTCCAAACATTGATTACGTTTTTGGAAACTTCAAGTTTGTAACTTGCCTTCTTGTCAAAAGTAGCTCTCCTGTTCCTTGTTACATTTGAAGTTAGCGATCTATTTAAAATATAGCTTTTGCTGCAATTAACCATTTTACTTCAGAGCCTAACTTTTGCAGGAGTTCTTAAATGCCCAGTTGCCATAGGCAGCAGCTTATCAAGCATTTGTTATCTCTCTCTCCCAGGGAATAGATTATACTGTTTCTTGGTTAATTCACATGTTGTTTTTAATTTCTTTATAACGGTTCCTCCTTGCCACTTTAATTTCAAGGAACAGTTGAATTATCACTGCTGTTTTCTGTGTGGAAAAGCTTATCTTTGTTGATTCTTTCATTCCATGAACTACTAACATAGTTCTGAAGCTGATACTGTCATACAACTTTGGTGACTTTATTGGATATTGGAAAATCCCACACCATTACTTGACAAAGAACATAAATTTTGTGGATGCTGCAGCCAATATTGTTTCCTCAAGCAATAGTACCTCACTTATGTGTTCTTTCTTTTCATTGCTGTTTGTAAACATTTACTATGTAAAATGGCTACATTTCCTATATTGACAACTACCAATGGTTGTTGATTTGTGAGAAATATCTCAGAAATGTAATTAGATGCTGCATAAGGGTCAATGTTAATCTATCAGCAACAATCATTATCATTTTATTTGTATCATAACTAACACAAAGCCAAATTCACCCAACATCCCTGAGCCAGCTGACATCTCTTTGTCCAGAACAACAATGCCTCAATTTTCAATTGTAATCATTTTCATAATTTAGTCTCTTTCTATTTCTGTCTAGTGTTTTGCCCTTTGAGACCTGTGTGCAAATTCTTGAATCCCTGATTTTCATCACTCCACCACACCAAGCAGTGCTTAAAGTCTGGAATTTAACTCTGGGTATCTGGTTTCCAAAATCATGATCGTTCAATGTAATTTCACAGTACAGCATTTTGTGGGCACAGAGTCTGGTAGTGCTGAAAATGTGTTGCTGGAAAAGCGCAGCAGGTCAGGCAAAATCCAAGGAGCAGGAGAATCGATGTTTTGGGCATGAGCCCTTCTTCAGGAAGGGCTCATGCCCGAAACGTCAATTCTCCTGCTCCTTGAATGCTGCCTGACCTGCTGTGCTTTTCCAGCAACACATTTTCAGCTCTGATCTCCAGCATCTGCAGTCCTCACTTTCTCAGAGAGTCTAGTAGTGCAAATATCTAGTTCATATGCCATGTGTTGTAGAATACAACTTCCAGGAGTTAAAATGTTAACAGTGTAAAATGGGATAAACAGAATTAAAGTAAACTTAGAGTCTATTACACTTAAAAGGTTAAGGCTGTATTGTGATAGAATCTGTGATTTCAAAATTAACATTTTTTGAGGCAGCCTATAACTGAAAAAGCCCTAATAGAAAATAAAATTGACCTTCACTAGTTTCAAGAAAACAAAAACTGAATCTGGAATTTGAAATTTCAGTGCTGATTGAAACTGGTTAGCAAGGGAATAGGAATGGAAGCTGTGGTTCTGAGGATGGTGTAACTGGTGAACAGACAGAGTGTCTGTGAGGAAGGATGGACAGTTGGTAGGGCAAAGTTGCAGTCTGTGTGATCGATCGAAGTATGTCTATTTTAATGCAAGAAATGTCAGGAATAAGGTTGATGACCTTAGAATGTGGATCAATTCATGGTACTACGATGTTGTGGCCATTACGGAGACTTGGATATCACAGGGATGGGTGTTGGATAGTCTGTGTTCAGATGTTTCAAAAGGAATAGGGAAGGAGATAAGAGGTGGGTAAGTGGCATTGCTAATCAGGTGTTGTATTTCAGCTGCAGAAAGGGAGGTCATTGAGAAGGGTTTCTCCACAGAGTCATTATGGGTGGAAGTCAGAAACTGGAAAGGAGCTGTCACTTCACTGGGAATTTTCTATAGAGCCCCCAATAGCAACAGAGACACAGAGGAGAAGATTATGAGGCAAATTTTGAAAATGTGCAGAAGTAACAGGGTTGTTGTCATAGGTGACTTCAACTTTTCTAATATTGTTTAGAACCTCCTTAGTGCAAACAAGTTTAGATGAAATAGATTTTGTCAGGTATGTCCAGGAGGGATTCCTGACTCAATATGTAGTTGGGCCGACTACAGGGGAGGCAATATTGAATTTGGTGCTTGGAAACGAACCAAGTCAGGTACCAGATCTCTTGGTGGGAGAGCATTTCGGTGATAGTGATCACAAGTCTCTGACCTTTACTGTAGTCATGGAGAGGAATAAAAGCAGATGGTATGCGAAAGTATTTAATTGGAGGAGAGTGACTTATAATGTTATTAGCGGTAACTATGAAGCGTAAAATAGGAGCAGATATTCTTTGGGAAATGCACAACAGAAATGTGGAAGTTGTTTAGGGAACACTTGCTGCAAATGCTCAATAGATTTGATCCACTGAGGGTAGGGTGGAGTGAAGGAAAGTTGGATGACAAGAGATGTGGAACATGTAGTCAAGAGGAAGAAGGAATCTTACTTAAGGTTGAGGAAGCAAGGATCAGACAGCGCTTTAGAGAGTTACAAGGTAGCCGGGTAGGAACTAAAGAATGGACATAGAGTTAGAAAGGGGCATGAAAAAGCCTTGGTGGGTAGGATTAAAGAAGACCCCAAGGCTGTCTACACTAATGTGAGGAACAAGAGGATAGCCAGAGTGAGGGTAGGTGCGATCTGGGATAGTAGAGGGAATTTGTGTCTGGAGTTGGAGGAGGTAGAGGAGGTCCTTAATGAAAACTTTGCTTCAGTATTCACTAGTAAGAGGGACCTCGTTGTTTGTGAGGACAGCATGAAACAAGCTGATTCACTCGAAAAGGTTGATGTTAAGATGTGGTGGAAATGCTGAAAAACATGAGGCTAGATAAGTCCCCTGGGCCAGATGGGATATACCCAAAGTTACTACAGGAAGTGATGATCTTTGCATCCTCATTGTCCACTGGAGTAGTTTCAGATGATTGGAGGTGGCAAATGGTATTCCTTTGTTCAAGAAAGGGAATAGTGATAACCCTGGGAATTCTAGACAAGTCAATCTTACATCATGGTGGACAAGTTATTGGAGAGGATTCTAAGAGACAGAATTTATGATTATTTGGAAAAGCATTGCTTGATTAGAGATAGTCAGCATGGCTTTCTGAGGGGTAGGTCATGCCTCACAAGCCTTATTGAATTCTTTGAGGATATGATAAACACATTAGTGAAGGTACAGGAATGGATGTGATGTATATGGATTTTAGCAAGGTGTTTAATAAGGTTCCCCATGGTAGGCTCATTCAGAAAGTAAGGAGGCATGGGATAGAGGAAAATCTGGCTGTCTGGATACAGAATTGGCTGGCCGATAGAAAACAGAGTGGTAGTAAATGAGAAGTATTCAGCCTGGAGCTCGGTGATCAGTGGTGTTCCACAGGGATCTGTTCTGAAACCTCTGCTCTTCGTGATTTTTATAAATGACTTGGATGAGGAAGTGGAAGGGTGACTTAGTAAGTTTGTCGATGACACAATGTTTGGTGGAGTTGTGGATAGTGTGGTGGGCTGTCGTAGGTTGCAATGAGATATTGACCAGATGCAGAGCTGGGCTGATAAGTGGCAGATCAACCTGGAAAAGTATGAAGTGATTCACCTTTGGAAGGTGGAATTTAAATGCAGATTACAAGGTTAAAAGCAGGATTCCATAGATCCCTCAGGGTTGCTGTCCAAGTGATGTGTTGGCTTTCATTAGCAGGGGGATTGAGTTTGAGTTGCGAGGTTATGCTATAGCTCTATAAAGCCCTGGTTAGACCACCAGGGAATATTGTGTATAATGGTCACCTCATTATAGGAAGGATGTGGTGCTTTAGAAAGGGTGCGGAGGAAATTTACCAGGATGCTGCCTGGACTGGGGAGGGCATGTCTTATGAAGAAAGGTTGAGGGAGCTCGGGCTTTTCTCATTGGAGCGAAGAAGGATGAGAGGTGACTTGATGAAGGTGTACAAGCTGTTGAGGGGCATAGATACAGTGGATAGCCAGAGACTTTTTCTCCAGGGAGGAAATGGCTGTCATGAGGGAGCATAATTTTAAGGTGATTGGAGTATGGTTTAGTGGGAGTGTCAGAAGTAGGTTCTTTACACCGAGATTGGTGGGTGTGTGGAATACATTGTCAGCAGTGGTAGTAGAGTCAGATACGTTAGGGACATTTAAGTGACTCTTGGATAAGCATGTGGATGACACTAAAATGAAGGGTATGTAGGTTAGTTTGATCTCAGGATAGGATAAAAGATTGGCACAACATCATGGGCTGAAGGGCCTGTACAGTGCTGTACTGTGTTATGTTATCTAAATGTATGCAGACCCATCCAAGCTCAAAATTACAGTTTAAAAGTGCTGATAGCTAAGTTAGCCAAAGTAAATTATTAGCTAGGTCTGTACTGCAAACAGGATCAAAGAAAATGAACTCCTTTATCCACTGAGTGGATTGCAAATGAGGTTTATCTCTATTTGAATTTTGAGTGGGAAGAGAAGCTGGAAGATTGCCTAGTTTGAAACCAGTGGAAGAATTTGTATTCATTATCATGGAGTCTTGTGACAGGCAAAGCAACCAGCAGATTACCTTGTAAGCATTGGAAAAGTAATTAGAATAAGGTACAGAGGAGGCATCCATGACTCTAATTGGTAAATTAAAACTTAATCCCTATGAATAGCTGGAACTGAAAAGAATTAATGATAATATCTGGTGAATGTGGCATGTCATGGTGTTCCCTAAAGAAGTAAATATCTTTTAGATATTGCAAGATTATAGTATAATTCTTGAGGAACGAAGGACCCAATCTATCTAGGTATAAGCAATAGTGTTAATTTAATCATGTTGGTTTTGATTACTTTGTCCTGTAAACAGTAAAGTTTGTGTTTTATATAAAATAGTGAAATATAATGGCGTAGTTCTGTTGGTTAAGACAGGATGTTTGGATTTTCTTTAGATGTTAATATCCTCAAATGGATGGTGTCACTACAATAAACCTGGACATGGCTTTCCTCTTTCCAGGTATTACGAAACAGTTTCTGATGTTCTTAGCTCTGTTAAAAAGATGGAGGAGAGTCTCAAGCGACTGAAACAAGCACGGAAATCTGCAGCTGCAAGCAGCATGGGAACAAATAGTGGCATTAGTGATGATAACAAAATCAGGCTGCAGCTCGCTTTGGATGTTGAATACCTGTGGGATCAAGTAAGTTAATGATTATGTTGACATGTTAAAGTAGGCATCGATGTTCATTAGGACTATTGTTTGCAATTTATAATCATTTACTGTAATATTGGTGATTTGGAATTTCTAAGTATGCTGACAACACAGGTGGAATCAATGCAAAAAAATACTGTTACACGCCAGGAAGATATAAATAAATATTTAATTGGTAAATGTATTTCAAAATGGATAAGTGTAAGCTGGTGCATTTGGTTAGAAGAATAAAGAGGTCATATGCTGCTCAGGTCATAAAGACTAAAATGGGTAGAAGAATAAAGAGGTCATATGCTGCTCAGGTCATAAAGACTAAAATGGGTAGAGGAGAAAAGTACTCCAGTCACTAAAAATAACAATGTTAGTTCATAAAGCACTTAAATAAAAGTAAATAAATCACAGGGTTAATTTCTAAAGGATTAAACTTCATAAGTCTGAGGTGTTTAATGAGCTGGTTGGAATCATACCTGGAATAAATGGAGATAGTTGTGGTTGTTGGAGGTCAGTCATCTCGGGTCCAGAACATCACTGCAGGCAATCCTCAGGGTAGTGTCCTAGGGCCATTCATCTTCATCAATTACTTTCCCTGTATCACGAGATCAGAGATGGAGATGTTCACTGATGATTGCACATTATTTGACACCATTCATGGCTCCTCCGACACTGAAGCAGTCCATGTCCAAATGCAGCAAGTCCTGGACAATATGCATGCTTGGACTGATAAGTGGCAAGTAAAATTTGTGTCACCCAAGTGATGGGCAATGATGTTCTCCAACAAGAGAGAATCTAATCAATACCCATTGAGATTAAATGACATTACCATCACTGAATCCCCATAATCAACATCTAGAAGTTTTCATACGCCAGAGGTTGAACTGGATTGGTCATAGAATACAGATGCTAGGGTTGCTGTAGTGAGTACCTCACTTTCTGACTTCTCAAAGCCTATCCACCATGGTAATGTAGGACAAAAAAGATGGGGAGAAAATGATAGAAGTAATAAACCTAACTTGGGTAGTAGATATCGAGATAATGATACATAGGATTTAATTTTCCAAAATTCCCTAGATTCTGAAAAGGTCACTTGAGGTTAGAAAATAGTGAATGTAATTTTTCTATTCAAGAAAGGAAGACGGCAGGGTCCTGAGTCTTTGGAACACTATTTCTGGACTGGTAGTAAGAGTAGAATCTTTGAATCTATTAAAGTCAGCGATAGATAAGGAAGGGAGTGAGACGTTTTTCTTGATAGGAGCGAATGTAGAGTAATCAAATCACCCATGATCTTATTGAATGGCATTGGGGGCTCAAGGGGCTGAATAGCCTACCCCTCTAAATTCACATGACCATATCTGCAGAAAGCTAAACTACAGGTCACTTTGTTTAATATCTCAGTAAAAATGCTGGACTTCATTAAGGAGATTATAGTAGTGTAATGAGAAAATATCAATGCCATCAAACTGAATCAACATGGCTTTGTGAAAAGGAAATTGTGGCTGACTAATATTTAGAGTTCTTTGAAGACTATAATACAAAAGAGCAGAAGTGGTCCATTGAGTCTGTTCTGCCATTCAATATGATCATGGATGATCTCATAATCTTCACCTCCACTTCCCTGCCTTTCCTCATAAACCTTGATGCCTTTACTGACTTAAAGCTGGTCTATCTCAACTTTGGATTTACTTAAAGATCCAGCCTCAACAGTCCTCTGCAGTATCAAATTTCACAGATTCACTGCCCTTTATCCTCTCTATCTTAAATGGGCTTAATTCTGCAATTATGCCCTCTAGTCCTAGACTGTACGAGAAGGGGAAACAATCTCTCTGGATCTACACCTAAGAATCTTACATGCTCAATAAGATCTTTTCTCATTTTCCTAAACGCTAATGTCATACCATCTCTCCTCAAGAGAAAATCCCTCCATACTAGAAATTAGCTTCGTAAACCTTCTCTGGACTGCCTTCAATGCCAGTAAGGGGACAAAAACTGTTCACAGTTTGCCAAGTGTGGTCTGACTAGTGCCTTGTTTTGGTTTAGCAAGACTTCCCTATTTTTATACACCATTCCCTTTGAAATAAAAGTCAACAATCCTTCTGCCCTCCTATTACCCGCAGACACTATGTGTCATCCTCACCACTCACCTTGTATTTTGTGTCACCTGCAAATGCATTCGGAATCTAAGAATTCTTGGGAGATTACTACCAGTGTGCCCACTAACTGAGTAGCCACTTCCATTCATATCCTTGGATACAACTCATTTGCTCAAGCGGATTTATCAGCCATTGGTGCCATTAACTTCCTAGTACCTTTTCTCAGGATTAGCCTTTTGCTCTTTGATTATTTAGTATTTTGGAACGCTATTAGGTTACATTACTGTGAAAACTAGTGCAAAGTATTTATTCAATTCCTCTGCCATTTCCTGGTTCCCCTTTGTTATTTCCCCAGCCTCATTCTTTATGCTCATTTTTGCTACTTCCTTCATTTTTATATATTTCAAGAAGCTCTAACTGTCCATTTTTATATTACTTGCTAGTTTATCCTGTTAGTTTATTGTTGTCAATTTTTGTGTTTCCTTTTGGCTTTTTAAACATTTGTAATCATCTAGTTTATCAATAATCATTGCCACAGTGTACAGGTTTCTTTCAATTTCATACTATCCCTAACTTCCTTGATTAACTGTTGTCAGTTTATCCCCTTCCTGGAGTCTTTCTTCCTCACTGAGATATAGGAGAAAGTGAGGACTGCAGATGCTGGAGATCAGAGTCTAAAAACTTGGTGCTGGGCAAGTGGAGCAGGTCCGGCAGCATCCGAGGAGCAGGAAAGTCGACTTTTCAGATGTAAGCCCTTCATCCTGCTCCTCACGTGCTGTCTGACCTGCTGTGCTTTTCCAGCACCTCACTTTTCATCACTGTGATATATTTTTGCTGTGAATTATGAATTATTTTCTTTAGTCTGCCATTGTTCCTCAACTGTCTTTACTGCTAAATTCCTTTCCCAGTCCACTCCAGCCAACTTGGCCCTCATCCCTCTGTAATTATCCTTATTTAGGTTTAGCACAGGTGTTTCTGACCCAAATATCTCACTTAA
The DNA here is from genome assembly GCF_020745735.1 of Hemiscyllium ocellatum. NCBI lineage: Eukaryota > Metazoa > Chordata > Chondrichthyes > Orectolobiformes > Hemiscylliidae > Hemiscyllium > Hemiscyllium ocellatum. The sequence goes on along the minus strand of NC_083403.1, from coordinate 102,585,016 downwards.
ACTTTATATTAAATTCCATCATGTGGAGAGAAAAGCAGAGTTAATGTTTCTGATTCGGAGACCCTTTTTCAGAACTGGAGTTCTTCCAGCAATTTCTGTTTTGTTTCTGATTCCAATATCTGCAATTCTTTGGTGTATTGTTCTAGAAAATTATCCCTAATATATTCTATGAATTTTTTTTTTGTGTGGCTACCTCTGCCAATTTGATTCTCCCAATTTAAATGGATTAGAGGCACTAATGTACTGCCTTTTTTCATATACCCTTGTTGTGGATAAAGAGGAACCTATGGATATAGTGTACTTAAATTTTTGGAGGGCAATTGACAAGGTGTCATAACAAAAGATGTGGTCAGAAATAGAGCTCAAAGTTTAAGGGGGTAAAAAGTTTAGTATAGAATAGAGAATTGGTTGGTTTATAGGAAACGGATGGGCTATTTTCTTGTTGGCAAGATATAATGAGTGGAATGTCACTAGGATCAGAGCTGGAGCCTTATTGATTGATTGATTGTTATGGACCAGGCCAGACCCGCTCAAAACATTTCAAGAAGGTAGCCCAGACCCTAACTTTTCTAGTTGTTTTAAGCAGGTGTAAAGTGGATATTCCAGGAATGATGCAGCCGACCCAACCACTCAGTTTTAAATAAAACAGAATTTAATTGCAGACTACTGAATGAAACCCGAAAAGAGAACCCAATTTTGAATAACTTAATCTATCTGAAAACCTGATCAACTCTATCGCAACTTAACGATGCTATTCCAAATATTTGCAACATTCCCACAAACACCACCTTGCAAAAAAAGGTAAAATCAAATGCAAGCTCTTACACGAGAGAGTTAGCCAGAAAACCTCTGAATCTGGAACTTTCTTCCCAGCTAAAGCTTGACCAACAGCTTCAAACAGATCACTTGCTCAAACCAAACCAAATCCTGGATTGGGAGAACTGGCCACTCCCTTTTCATTGTGCAAGTGTTTTAAAAGAAAGACTTAAAAACTTTCTTAAGTAGATATTTCCAGACATACCTGTCTTTACAACCCTTTTCAAAAAAACCCAAGGGTAACATAACCTTGTTAAAAGAGCAGCATTGTTACACTATTTACAATTTATATCAATGATTTAGATGACGGAGTCAAATTAATTGTGGCTAACTTTGCTGAAGACACAAAGATAGGAGGAAAATACGTTTTGAAATTATAAGGAATCTGCAAAAGAGATACTTAAGTTATGAGTGGACCAAAAAATTGACATGAAGGATAATTTAAGAAAATATGAACTTGTTCTCATTGTCAGAAAAAATAGAAAAGAAGCATACTGTTTAAGTAGTGTAGGATTGCAGACCTCAGTGATACAGAGGGATCTGATATCCTGCTATATAAATATAACATGTTAATACAGGTACAGTAAGGGAATAGAAAAGCACATGGAATGTTATTGTCTGTTGTGAGTACAATAGAATATTTAAATAAGAATATTTTGCTACAGTTGTACCAGGCATTGGTGAGGCCACATCTGGAGTACTATGTACAGATTTGGTCATCTTATTTAAGAAAGAACATAATTGCAATAGAAAATGTTCACTGATTATTCATAGTCATAAAGATGTACAGCACGGAAACAGACCCTTCAGTCCAACTCGTCCATGCCAACCAGATATCCTAACCTAACCTAGTCCCATTTGGGAGTACTTGGCCCATATCCCTTTAACCCTGCCTATTCATATACCTATCCAGATGCCTTTTAAATGCTGCAATTGTACCAGTGTCCACCACTTCCTCTGGCAGTTCATTCCATATGTGCACCACGCTCTGCTTGAAAATATTGCCCCTTAAGTCCTTTTTATATCTTTCCCCTCTCATCCTAAACCTATGCCCTGTAGTTCTGGCTTCACCCACCCCAGGGAAAAGATCTTGTCTATTTATCTTATCTATACCCCTCATGATTTTATTTATCTCTAAAAGGTCACCCCTCAGCCGCCTCCGCTCCAGGGAAAACAACCCCAGCTTATTCTCCCTTTGCTCAAATCCTCCAGCCCTGGCAACATCTTTGTAAATATTTTCTGAACCGTTTCAAGTTTCACAACATCCTTCTGATAGGAAGACCAGAATTGCACACGGTATTCCAAAAGTGGCCTAACCAATGTGCTCCACAGCCACAACATGGAAAGCATACCAAACACTGCCTTCACTATCCTATCTACCTGTGACTCTAATTTCAAGGAGCTATGAATCTGCATTCCATGGTCTCTTTGTTCAGCAACACTCCCCAGGACCTTACCATTAAGTATATAAGTCCTGCTCTGATTTGCTTTTCTGAAATGCAGCACCTCACATATATTAAACTCCACCTGCCAGTCCTCATCCCATCTGATCAAGATCCCGTTGTACTCTGAGGTAACCTTCTTCACTGTCCACTACAAATCTAATTCTGGTGTCATCTGGAAATTTAGTAACTATATCTCCTGTGTTCACATCCAAATCATTTAAATAAATAACAAAAAGCAGTTGAACCAATACCGATTCTTGTGACACACTACTGGTCACAGGCTTCCAGTCTGCAAAGCAGTCCTCTACCACCACCCTCTGTCTTCTACCTTTGAGCCAGTTGTGTTTCCAAATAATTCTCCCTGTATTCCATGAAATCTAATTTTGTTAACCTTGCCGAACTCCTTACTCCATATAGATCACATCCAACGCTCTGCCCTCATCAATCCCCCACTGACACCTCAGACACTTGCCCTGCCTGATTTTCCATGGGTAGGTCATGCTTTGCAGCTTATCTAGTAGGCACATCTACATATTGAATCAGAAAACGTTCTTGTACGCACGTTACAAATTCCTCTCTAAACCCTTAGACTGGGGCGGCCATAGTGTTATGTTTGGAAAGTTAAAATCCCCTCCCATTACCACCCTATTATTTTTACAGATAACTGAAATCTCCTTTTGAATTTGTTTCTCAATTTCTGCTGACAATTAAGGAGTCTATAGTACAATCCCAATAAGGTGATCATCTTTTGTTTTTTATTTCTCCATTCCATCCAAATAACTTCCCTGGATGTATTCTCAGGAATATCCTCCCTAAATACAGCAGTAATACTATCCCTTATCAAAAATGCTACTCCCCTTCCTCTCATGCCCCCTGACTGTTACATAGGAACAGCTGGAGACCATTCAGCTCCCTCCTCCAGCCTGTCATGTGGGAACAGGTGGTGGCTATTCAACCCCCTCATTCTCCTCCATTCTGCCCTATGGGAACAGCTCAAGGCTATTTGGCTCATCCTCACCATATTAAGGGACAGGATTAACGAATCCGGGCAGTCATTCCTATAGCACCACATACATCATCAGCATCATCGCCTCACTACCACCCCACCCACCCACTTCCCCTGCTTGACCCACTCTCCTAGCAAACACGTTTGCACTCAGCACACAGCGTATAATGTCGCTGAGGTGTTGTTGTTGACATAGGGCAGTGCACTGGTGATCAAAATGTTCCCCTCGTTCAGGTTTGGAGAGGGAGGTTGAGAGACAGACATGCACACACAAACAGAGGAAAAGAGAGAGACAGGCAAAGAGGGAGAGACACAGACAGACAGAGAGAAAGGGAGGGAGACAGACAAAGGGTGAGAGAGAGGGACAGACAGAAAAGGGGGGGGAGGGAGAGAGACAAACACAGAAAACAGGGGAGAGAGACACGCACGTGCGCGCACACAGTAAAAGGGAGGGGGAGGGAGAGAGAGACTGGGAAAGGGGAGAGAGTGTTACACAGAGAAAAAGATGGGGGGGAAGAGAGAGACGGACAGAAAAAGGGAACGAGAGAGAGTGACAAAGACAGACAAAAAGGGAGGGAGTGAGTGAGAGAGTGAGACAGAGGAAAAGAGAGACAGACAGAGAAAAATGAAGGTAGAGAGAGAGACACAGAAAAAGGGGGGAGAGAGACAAAGAGTGAGATCAACCACAAATAGTTCACTTAACTGATTCCTGAGATGGGGGGATTATTTTATTTGACGGGTCTACCTGTATCCATTGGAGTTCAGGAAAATGGAAGGTGATCTTCCTGAAAACTGCAAAATCAGACGGAATTTGCGGGAGAGACCTAGAACTTGGAGTGCGAGAAGAGAAACTTTGAAAATAAGTGCTCTCCCTTATAAAGCACAGCAGGTCAGGCAGCATCTGAGGAGCAGGAGAATCAACATTTCAGGTATGAGCTCTTATTCGATTCTCCTGCTTCTCGGATGCTGCCTGACCTGTTCTTTTCCAACACCATATTTTCGACTCTGATCTCCAGCAGTCCTCACTTTCTCCTAACTCTCCTTTATAAAACAAGATGCAAATAATTTTCTTTCCTTTGTGATATTAAGCAGTGTAATTCTGTTCCCCAGAGACCTGTGAAAGCAGGGTCAATGAGTTGAATTCATATTTAACAGACCAGTCAATGTATAGAGAGATTGGTAGGAAAGTGGAGTTAAAACCACAATCTTAATCTTAATGAATAGAAGATCTGGCTTCAAGGCTGATTGACCTACTCTTACTCCTAATTTGTGTATTCATAGGAATTGTAGTGGAGAAGGTAATATTGTTCAATAAAAGGTCAAATCCAATTAGATTATGGGGGTGATTTCCTTAATCTTTATGTATTTTTGACTCTCTCTTTGTCCCTTATTGGCTTTTCATTGCCTTATTTACATTTTCAGAAGCTTAATTAATTTTTGAAAACCTTTTGATTCCCTTTAGCCCTCACTGTTCCAATTTAAAACTCCCAATTTTTCCAGATTTCTTTATAACTGTTACTAATAGTTCTAGCGATTTAATGTACAATTAATAATATGCAATTGTTAATAAATCAGTTATATTTATCATTTGTGCCTCTGTGATATTTGTCTGTGATTGTAGTTGTCTCAGTCATGTTTGTCTTGTCTTTCCCAGGTCCAGGGACTGGGTCTGCAGATGTCATCTTTCAGGCAGTTTACAGCTTTGCTAGAATTAGCTCATTCAGCCAAAGCAATGGCAATGGTGGAGCCAGTCTGAGACATCACTGGAGCCAGGTTTCAATGAGAGCCTACAATCGCCTGCATTATACAACCAACCCAACAGTGACACAGTTAAACACTATCAGGATCATGCAACAGTTAACTCCATCAGAACCTATATCTGCAATTAATCCTACCCTATCTTGCTCAATTTCTAGTTTTCATAAACAGGTGTAAAAATGCAGTTTGTTTATCATTTGAACAGTACTGCAAAATACAGTTCGACGATGATGGATCTGTGTTTGTACATTGAGTTCAGAGCTGGACAATTTGACGTGGATTTCAGTTCCAGCATCGAATAAGTGCAGTTTTATTTTCAAATTCCTTGGAGAAGCTTGGAATCAAAACTACAAACTGAAGGGAACTATAGATTATTTTATTTTGAGCTTGTATAGTAATTTGTTATAATTCCAGCTGTCAATGATTTGTTTATCTATTTAAATAAGTTCAATAAAGAATTCGCATAAAACTTCTTTATTCAGAGTGGTGACAAAGTAAAATATATTATTATAGACAGTAATTGAGACGAATATCATGTGGTAGGTTGAGTCTGTATCCATTGGAGTTTAGAAGAATGAGAGGTGATCTTATTGAAACATGCAAGGACCTGAAGAGGCGTGACAGAATGGCTGCTGAGAGGATGTTGTCCCTTGTAGGAAAGACCAGACCTTGGGGGCATAGTTAGAAATAAGTGATCTTCTATTTAAAGTGAGATGAGAAGAATTTTCTTTCTCAGCCGAATTAAATTGTTGAATTCACTGCAGTTTTAGTAAGTATTTGGAAGGCTGAGTTATATTGACTTGCTTGTCAATCAAGAAAATGTGTACATTTATAGGGATTGCTAGGACCACAATCTGATAAACCATCATTTCAATGAATAGAAGAACAGATTCATAAGGACTGATTGGCCTACTCTTATTTAAAATCTATGTAGCATTGCATTAGAGAAATTAAACCAGAGAATCATATGGAGTTGGATTTTACACTTCCCTGCTGGTTGGTTTAAAGACTGGTGGTGGGGGCAGCTTGTTAAATCCAGTGGGAATCTCCCCACTACTTACCCAGCCACTGCTTTCCTCAACACCTTCGAAGAATAGTGCCAGGTAGCCTTCCACCACTAGGATTTAACCATTGGTGGGACATGCCTGTGCTAAATAACCAGATTGACGTACAGCATATTTCCCAATTTTTTTATCCCTGTCCTGATCTGGACTACGTTTCTCTACTGTGCAGAATTGTCGACCTCTGGCTAGCAGTTCTGAGGTGGGACCTCCTCATACTGAGTGATGAAATCTAGCCTCTAGCCTCCTCACAACCTATAGCTATTGGGCAGCTATGTTCTGGCACCTTGTGTAATCCAACTCGGAGAGAGAAACAGAATGAGACTATGTGGAGCATAAAGCTAGCATTGATACTTTGACCAAATGATCTGAATGTGCCGTTTTGCTTAATTTACATTTAATTTCTGTTGTTCCACGTAAAGCCATTAGCAGCAAGATACCACCACCAGACCTGGTATATCCCAATTTCTTGCTCCATCTCTGCTCCTGAAGATCTTTCTTAAACATACTTAAACCCTGGCTTCTTTGCCTGGTGCCATCTTCTTTCTCCATCTAGCAGTGGGCATTCTGTACATTATGTAATTCTATCAAATAAAGCTTCAATTTCCAAGTCTGATGAAACAAAGATGTTCTGAAATTACATGTGAAACAATGCAGACTTTGCCTGATGCCTCTGAAGTTGGACAGGTGCTGTCCTAGTTACTGTGTACTTTGTGCATGGCCTTAAGTGAGACAGGGTCATATAGTCAAATTAACGTATTATCTTATCCGGCTGGGACAGTATCATGATTCATAGTGTCAACAGCCCATGAATGGCAATAAGCAACCTCTGCAGCACTGCTGATCCCTGTTCACTAAATGGGGTTCCTGATAGGAAGTGCAGGTTTGCCAACAAATTGGGAGACTGGCACTAACCTTACATTTGGTGTCCCTGCCATGTGTTTGTGCTGACATAGTCCAGTTTTGCATTTGAAGAACAACATTTGGGAGAGAAGACTAGGAGGGACCATGTACAATCCATCCCTGAGCACAAAGCCCTGGATTTACCTGGGGTAAAGTCTGTAATTTGATGGGAAAAATTGTGGGTATTTAAGTGTTTGGGGAGCAAGATCTAAAAGGGATGAAATTTATTTAATGCCGGTACAGAGTTCAGGTTTAATTCCAATTGGAGTAATCCTCAATTGAGATTAGAGGCAGGCCATTTACGGGTAATGTCAGGAAGCACATCTTTACGCAAAGGGAAGAGGAAGTCTGGAACTATTTCTTCAGTAAGCTGCTGTGTTTGGGGGTCAATTGCAAATATTAAAACAGATTGGGTCCTTGTGGAGAAGAATTTTAGGTTATGGAACCAAGGTGAGTAGATGTAGTAAAATACAGATTAGCCATGATATAATTGACCAGCAGACCAGGTATGTAATAACATCTCTGAGCAGATTGATTATAAAGTATTGCACAATTCTTTTCCTATTCCAATTCTAAATGATTCACATCTGAATGCAATCCCCAAAAAGTACAGAAATACATTAACTATTCAGATATATGGTCCTTCTGCAAGACCTTCTCCCTCCACAGACTGCAGAGTAACTGTGTGAACTGAATTTCATTTCTCGATTGTACCTTTCACACATTTAGAGTTGTACAGCATGGAAACAAATGCTCTTGATTGAAGATTCTCCTCTTTCCCCAATACCTGATCTTAGAAACATAGGAATCACAATGATTTCAAATTCAATTATGTTTGCATCATAAGCAATATATGCATTTCTCATTAGTTTTAATGCCTATAATGAATGCTGACCACAAATATTCAAGTTTGCATCTCTGAGGCCTTCAAACTGCTACTGAACAACTTGGACATTTTCTGGACTGAAATGATACGATTTCTGAGTAATGAAGGCAAAATTTTTAAGTGTTCTTGCTGTCAGCCATCCTCTTAGGGGAGATATGATGGCTCAGTAGTTAGCACTGCTGCCTCAAAGTGCGAGGGATCCCGTTTCAACTGTATCATTAGGCAATTGGACTTTACACATTCTCCCTGTGCCTGCGTGCGTTTCCTTGGGGTGCTCCAGTTTCCTCCCACAGTCCAAAGATGTGCAGGTCAGGTGGACTGGCAATGCTAAATTGCCCATAGTGTCCAGGGATGTGCAGGCTAGGTGGATTAGCCATGGAAAAAGCAAGGTTACAGGGATAGAGCAGGGGGGATAGGTCTGAGTGGAATGCTCTTTGGAGGTTTCATGGGGCTAAATGGCCTACTTGCACACTGGAGATTCTATGATTTGTTTTTGCTGTAAATCAGGTGACTTTTAAGTTGCTAAGCAAAGCTTGTAACGACCTCCGAGATGGCGTTGTTGCCATAATTACTGATTTTTAAAACAGACTGGTTTTGAGAGGACTGGAGCTAATGCTAATGTTTGCCTTGATACCCTGTCTAGTTTTAGAATTCTATTCTGTAGATTTAGCAGCCAATGTAAAAAAAGACACTCAAAAAGCTGAGATCTTTATCCTGAAATCCTGTTCCTTAGAATGTGTGCCTGGGAATCTGATTAATAGCAGTAATGGTACTTTGAAACTCTCCCTGATAAATCTGAAGTAGTGAAGTTTGAACAATTCTCAATAAAATGAATCCTAGTTGATTGGAATTAGATCTGGACCTATCACCAACCTACAGCTGTCATAATTCAGGATATTCAACGATCTGAAGAAATCGTATTTGGAAAAAATTCTGTAGGATAGGATTTATGACTATTTGGTAAAGCATAGTGTGATTAAAGGTAGTCAGCATGGCTTTGTGAGGGCAGGTCATGCCTCACAAATCTTATTGAGTTCATTGAGGGGGTGTCAAGACAGGTCGGCGACAGTCGAGTAGTGGTCGTGGTGTATATGGACTTCAGCAAGGCATTTGATACGGTTCCCCGTGGTAGGCTCATTCATAAAGTCAGGAAGTATGGGATACAGGGAGATTTGGCAATCTGGATTCAGAATTAGCTGGCTGAGAGAAAGCAGAGAGTGGTTGTAGATGGAAAATATTCTGCCTGGAGGACAGTGTTGAGCGGGGTCCTGCAGGGCTGTGTCCTTGGGCCTCTGCTCTTTGTAGTTTTTATAACTGACTTAGATGAGGAGGTTGAGGGGTGGGTTAGTAAATTGCAGATGACACAAAGATTGGAGGTGTCAATAGTATAGAGGGCTACTGCAGGCTGCAGCGCGACATAGGATGCAGAGCTGGGCTGAGAAATGGCAGATGGAGTTCAAACTGGATAAATGCGAAGTAATGCATTTTGGAAGGTTGAACTCGAATGCTGAATATAGGATTAAAGACAGGATTCTTGGCAGTGTGGAGGAACAGAGGGATCTGGATGTGCGAGTACATAGATTCCTCAAAGTTGCCACCCAAGTGGATAGGGTTGTCAAGAAAGCATATGGCATTTTGGCTTTCATTAACGGGAGTCGAGTTTAAGACAGTGAGATTTTCGCTGCAGCTCTACAAGTCCCTGGTGAGACCACACTTAAAATATTGTGTCCAGTTCTGGTCACCCTACTATAGGAAAAATACAGAGGCTTTGGAAAGGCAGCAAAGAAGGTTTACCAAGATGCTGCCTGGACTGGAGGGCTTGACATATGAAGAAAGGTTGAATAAGCCTGGACTTTTCTCTCTGGAGAGAAGGAGGAAGAGAGGAGACCTGATCAAGGTGTACAAAATAATGAGAGGAATAGATAGAGTCAATAGCCAGAGACTTTACCCCAGGGCAGGATTGACTGGTACGGGAAGTCATAGTTTGAAGGTATTAGGAGGAAGGTATAAAGGAGATATCAGAGGTAGGTTCTTTATGTAGAGAGTTGTGAATGCATGGAATGCATTGCCAGCTGTGGTGGTGGAAGCAGAGTCATTGGGTACTTTTAAGTGGCTGCTGAACATGCACATGGATAGTGGTGAGTTGAGGGGTGCATTAAGTTACTATATTTTACATTAGGACTAAATCTCGGCACAACATCGTGAGCCAAAGGGCCTGTCCCGTGCTGTACTATGTTCTATGTTCTATATTTTATCCTTGGTTTCCAAACACTGGCTCACAGGAGTTGTTTCTTCCCTTTTTGCCATTGTTTTCTTAATAAATCCATCATCTTTACAATGATGTGGTTTGTTTTGGTTGTGTATCTGTGGAATTAAGGGGATATAGTTTTAATTTGGGATCATACATTTGGGGTTAACAGAGTGCACTGCTTGTTCATAACAAAACAATCATGTTAAGTTCAATGGAGAAACCTAGTGGACATTCCTTGTCCATACTAAACAAAAGCAATGGACCATTTTGGTAATTGAATCAACAGATTTACTCCAATAATGTGACTTACAGAATAGTGAGGCTTGATTATCAGCATATTCCTTTGTCCCAATCATAGTATATGTACACTGCCCTTTGTAATTCTACTTTCAGCTTTTTGTGGTGTACACTGAACAATATGAGCAATATTGATTATAACTGTTATTGTTTCCCATCGTGAAATCTCATAACTCATTGAGATTACATTAAAAATCTTCTTAAATTAATGATATGCGTTCATTGCATTCTCAAGGTTTAAATGGAATCTTGTTTTCTCCCCCACCCACCCCCAACCTCCAGTTCCTTCACTAAGGCCAGAAAGCTGAAACTGAGGAATGGAGCAGCTTAAGACAGGATTATTCCAATATCTTTCTGAACTCCTTTCATGCAATTCCAGATCAGCATCTTTAAACAAATAAAGATGTTGAATTAATATATCTCTTTTACATCCACAGTGTCCAACTGCATTTCACAGCCAACTTATGGAGTGTAGTGATTATCTATTTTTAAAGATGTTGGTTGAGGGATAAATACTGTTCAGGAAATTGGAACTGCCCTGCTCCTTCTTGAAGTAGAGCCATGAGATCTTTGTGTTCACCTGTGAAGGTGGCAAAGACCTTGATTTAACATCGCAGCTTCCACCAAACTTCACTGAAAGCCCAACTTTGTGTTTTGTGCTCAAGTATTTGGAGAGGAAGCTTGAACCTCCAACTTTTGACTCGGGGAGAGCTACTGTTCTGTCACAACTGACCCATCGAAGCATCTGAATCTCTGTCACTCATTGATGATAGTCATTAAGAAAGGTGATAAGGAATTCATGAGAAACAATTTCACCGAGTGTGATTTGACCTTGATAGCACAGAAGTACATAAGGCAAGTAGTATGGATTTAGTTAGCCAGGTAAACCAGGTAAGTGTGTAAGAGTGATTCTGTTCTGTCAATCATATGTAATAAAGCTCTGTGAAAAATAAAGTTTATTAATTTTCTTAAATTGATACCAAATGTTAAAGGAAAACACAAAGTCAAGGTGCCAATGATCCAAGGTCATTCTATTTTTTTCAGTCATGGAATATGAACATCCCTGGCATTTATTACTTTGGTCAGTGATGGAGCAAAGATGGTGTGTGACTTGGAAGGAAACTTTAAGGGTTTTTTTTAAGCATTTGTCATTTGTTAAAAAAAATTCTCGTTAAGTGGCCATTCTGCAAATTGGTAACAGCCTTAAAATGAGGGTCAATAGCCTTCCCTGACCTGTTAACATAGCTTACAGTGAGAACGTGGCAATAGAACATAGAACAATACAGTACAGAACAGGCCCTTCGGCCCACGATGTTGTGCCGAACATCTATCCAAGATTAAGCACCCATCCATGTACCTATCCAATTGCCGCTTAAAGGTCGCCAATGATTCTGACTCTACCACTCCCACGGGCAGCGCATTCCATGCCACCACCACTCTCTGGGTAAAGAACCCACCCCTGACATCTCCCCTATACCTTCCACCCTTCACCTTAAATTTATGTCCCCTTGTAACACTCTGTTGTACCCGGGGAAAAAGTTTCTGACTGTCTACTCTATATATTCCTCTGATCATCTTATAAACCTCTATCAAGTCACCCCTCATCCTTCGCCGTTCCAACAAGAAAAGGCCGAGAACTCTCAACCTATCCTTGTACGACCTATTCTCCATTCCAGGCAACATCCTGGTAAATCTTCTCTGCACCCTCTCCAAAGCTTCCACATCTTTCCTAAAGTGAGGCGACCAGAACTGCACACAGTACTCCAAATGTGGCCTAACCGAAGTCCTGTACAGCTGCAACATCACTTCACGACTCCTGAATTCAACCCCTCTGCTAATGAACGCTAATACACCATAGGCCTTCTTACAAGCTCTATCCACCTGAGTGACAACTTTCAAAGATCTATGTACATAGACCCCAAGATCCCTCTGTTCCTCCACCTGACTAAGAACCCTACCGTTAACCCTGTATTCCGCATTCTTATTTGTTCTTCCAAAATGGACAACCTCATACTTGGCAGGGTTGAACTCCATCTGCCACTCCTCAGCCCAGCTCTGCATCATATCTAAGTCCCTTTGCAGCCGACAACAGCCCTCCACACTGTCCACAACTCCACCAATCTTCATATCATCTGCAAATTTACTGACCCACCCTTCGACTCCCTCATCCAAGTCATTAATAAAAATTACAAACAGCAGAGGACCCAGAACTGATCCCTGCGGAACTCCACTCGTAACTGGGCTCCAGGCTGAATATTTACCATCTACCACCACTCTCTGACTTCGACCGGTTAGCCAGTTTTCTATCCAATTGGCCAAATTTCCCTCTATCCCATGCCTCCTGACTTTCCGCATAAGCCTACCATGGGGAACCTTATCAAAGCCTTACTAAAATCCATGTACACTACATCCACTGCTCTACCCTCATCCACATGCTTGGTCAATGTGCCAGGTATCCAGAGTGGTCCTTTAGGCCTCCCAGTATGAATTTGGGGCTGTGCTACCCAGGATGCTGATGCCCAAGACACAAATCATAATCTTAAAACAGACAGCCCTGGCTGTTGATCTGAAAACTGTACTCCGATGCAACTTGAGCTCCCTACAGCTAATGAGCTGAATATATGAATGTCTGGGGTCTTTAAATCAGTGAGATCTTGTCACTGCCTGAAGAACAGGCTATCAAGCCATCCAAAGGACTGTCTCCTTGGATAGTCCCCAAAATCTATTCCCTTACCTAATTTTGAATGCACCTTTAAAATATCAAACTGATAAATATTCATTGTAGGGAAACTGCCAAAATTCCACTTTCTCTGTCATGTAGAATGGTGATGACCTGACTTTTCTTAAGTTTGACAAAGCAGCACAGTGCATATGGGGCGGCATGGTGGCTCAGTGGTTAGTACTGCTGCCTCACAGTGTCAAGGGCCCAGTTTCAATTCCTGCTTCAGGTGACGCTCTGTGTGGCTTTCCTCCCACAGTCCAAGGGTTAGGCGGATTGACTGTGCCCAATTGCCCATAGGAGTCCAGGGATGTACAGGCTTGGTTGATTGATGATGAGAAATGTAGGGTTACAGGGATAGGATAAGGAGGCGGGTCTAGGTGGGATGCTGTTTGGAGGGTCAGTGTGGACTGGATGGGCTGAATAGCCTGCTCTACACCTCAGGGATTCTATGATTCAAAACTGCCATTATTTTGGTGCTTTCCTCTGGGCCCACATTTTGATTTTTGATTGTTGTAGGGTACTTTTCTATGCCGTTGTTTCCAGTTTAGATGTGCTGAGGAAAGTCTGGAGTTCTTGCTAATAGGAGGGATCAAAATAGCTTTCAGGTTATGCCATATTAGGAAATTCTTGTGTAACTCATTACTGGAAGATTTGGTGTAGCTTTCTGTTTATGCTATTTTAGGAAATTCCGAGCTATAAGATAGCAAGACAAAAGAAATAACATTGACCCATATATTCACTTTATTGTATTGGAACATTTACTTGTTGACAAAAACCTATTTATTTCCATCTGTCCGACACAGTGATATCACATTTTAGCAAACGTTACTCCTGCGTTCCTTTTTCTTCTGATGTTCTAAATTTATAAGCATGACCACTTGTGCATAAACTCTGTCCATGGAGGAAAATTTAGAATTCAATTTGTTCAAATCATAAAATACTTTAAAGTAAAGACGAACAGAATTGATGCTCTTGAGCTAGATTACCTTTGGCCTTTGAATTAACATGCCCAACAGATTGTTTGTACACTGAAGAAACCATTGTTGACTCTGAATGCTTCTGTTTGGATTGCAATGAGTTCGGGTGAAAGCCCTTGCAATCAACTGGAGTTTATCTACATATTCTAAGTTGATCTGAGATGATATTGCTAATCATAAAAGGGTAAACCTGAATATTCTTTTAATGAACATGAAATATAGAATGTTGTGAAGTCCAAAAATTCTAAGAGATCAATATACTGATTTTTGTAGGTCACACAAATCTATCAAAAGCTTGTGGAACTGACACACACAAGCCATGCAGACACTCCAGGCATTGCTGAGGGAATGGTGCATTGTCAGTGGTCTGTCTTCCAAACGAGGTGTTAATCGTAGATTCCATTTGCTGCCTTAAGATATAAAGTAATGTTTAAAAACAGACATTGGTACAGATTGTCAATGAAACCCAACTTCTTCTCGGGAAGGAAACCCACAATTTTTACCCTGTCTGGGTCTATATGTAACTTCAGTTCCACACCACTATGGTTAATCTTTAACTCGCCTCTGAAATAGCCACATAAGCCACAAGTTGCATCAAACTACTCGCTGTTGTGGCAACAAAATGGCATTTGAGATGCTAGGCTCTGGTAAATTCAGATTAGTAACACCACTTTCACAGGACATCATTCTTCACTGTCACTGAGCCAAACCTGTGGAACTCTATCCTGAAAAGCATAAGGACTGCAGCAATTCAAGGTGGCTTAATCCTGCCTCAATAATTAGCAATGGTCGATGAAACTGGCCTTATTAACAACACTTGCATCCCAAGAACTAAGTAAAAAATCATTTGGGGCAGCTTATGAGTGCTTTTTTTTGGAATGCCCTTATCCCACAAAACATTAACAAACGTATCTGTGAACACTCACTGCAAAGTATAGTTGAATTAAAGAGCTGAATCAATTGGTAAGGATTACATTTAGAAAGCAGAATGACTCAGCATGTCAATTGATTTGAAGATGCAACGTTTATTTTTCAGCAAATTCGTTTTGAGAAAATTATGTGACAGGCAACACAACGTTTAGTCCAGAATATACCTGGACAGACTTGGTATTATTTGCTCCTGGATATGTTCTTAATCTGTTTTTTCAAATGGTCTAACATTATTGGGGTGGGGTGGGGTGGGGGGTGGAACGATGTGGACTAGCACCAATTCTGCCAACACTGAATGTATAGAGGGATTACATACTGTTCATCCGAGAGAAGCTAGCGTTCCGAGAAAGTGCTGATCCTACCTGTGAGATGGACCGCAAGAATTAGCAGTTAACATTAACTTTACTTCATCCATGGCACTTCTGTCACAAGTACAGGTGACTCATGAGAGTGCAAAGTGAAGCATGTTACATTGATTCAGACCATGCTGAGTTAGCATGATACATGGTATACTGTTGCAGACTTAGTATACTGCATGGTATGCTGACTCAGACACTGTGCTGGATTAGTACTCTTCATTGTATACTGATTCAGACCGCTGGCTGCAGTATTCTCTGGACATATCTAATCCAATCAATTAATGCCCTAGCTGTCTACTCTTGATCATAAGCAAGAAGATGAAAAGTGCTATCATCAGCACTTTCGAGCGACAATTGCTCAGTAATAACCTGCTCACTGATTCTCAGTTGGGTTTCAGCAAGGACACGCAGAGCCTGCCTTCGTTACTGCCTTGGTCCAAAAATGGATTAAAATGCTGAACTCTAGAGATAAAGTGAGGGCGACTGTCTTTGACATCAAAGCAGCTTTTGATCAGCATCAAAGAACGGTAGCAAAACTGAAGTCAATGGGAATTGGGGCAAAACTCTCTACTGATTGGAGGCATACCTGCCACGTAGGAAGATGGTTGTTGTTGGAGGTTAGTTATCTCAACTCCAGGACATCTCTGCAGCAGTTCCTCAGGGTAATGTCCTAGGTCCGGCTATCTTTAGCTGCTTGATCTATGATCCTTTCTCTGCTAGAGTAGGGAATGTTTACTGACAATTGCACAATGTTCACCATGATTTGCAACTCTTCAAATACTGAAGCAGTTTGTGTTCATACTCAGGAAAACCTAGACAATACGCAGGCTTGGGGTGATAAGTGGCAAGCAACATTTTTGCCACTCAAATGCCAGGCAATGATCATTTCCAACAAAAGAGAATTTGACCAGTGACCTTTGACATTCAATAACACCTGCATCACTGAATTCCCCACTATTGACATTCTTGGACTACCATCGACCAGAAACTGAACTGCAATAGCTATATAAATATTGCGTATATAAGTGCACGTCAAAGGCCTGACCCCACAAAGTCTAGCTATCATTTACTAGGGGTAAAAAAATGAGGTCTGCAGATGCTGGAGATCACAGTTGAAAATGTGTTGCTGGTTAAAGCACAGCAGGTTAGGCAGCATCCAAGGAATAGGAAATTCGACGTTTCGGGCATAAGCCCAATGAAGGGCTTATGCCCGAAACGTCGAATTTCCTATTCCTTGGATGCTGCCTAACCTGCTGTGCTTTAACCAGCAACACATTTTCAACTATCATTTACTAGGCCCTAGTTAGGAGTGTGATGGGATACTTTCCATTTGACAGATCTGGTGTAGCCCTAACAACAGTCAAGAAGCTTAGAAATTTATAAAATAATGAGGGGGATAGATAGTTAATTGTAGCTGTCTTTGCCCTAGGATGGGGGTAGTCAAGACCAGGAGATACATTTTTAAAGTGAGAAGAGGGAGATTTAAAAAAGACGAGGGGCCAAGTTTTTTATACAGAGGGTGGTTCGTGTGTGGAATGAGCTTCCTGAGGAAGTGGTGAATGTGGGTACAAATATAATATTCAAAGTACAGTTGGGTAAGTATATGAAGAGGAGAGGAAAGATTTGGAGGGGTATGAACCAGGACCAGACAGGTGGGACTACTTTAGTTTAGGATTTTGTTTGGCATGGACTGGTTGGACCAAAGGGTCCGTTTCCCTGCTGCATGTCTCCACAACCATCCAAAACAAAGCAGCCCATTTGATTGGCACCTCATCCACCACCTTCAACATTCACTCTCTTCATCACTAATGCACAGTGGCAATGATCTGTACTATCTATAAACTACACTGCAGTACACCAGCAAAGCTCTTTTGACAACACATTCCAAACCCAGGACTTCTACACCTAGAAGGAGAAGGGTGTCAGATGCATGAGAACACCACAAGTTCCTTTCACACCATTCCTTCCTTATCACAAGGTCAAAATCCTGGAACTCCCTCCTCCATATCCAACAGACTGCAGTAGTTCAAGAAGGCACACAGCAGCACCTTCTCATCAATAAAGGCTGCTCCAGCCAGCAGTACCCATATCCCATGGACAAATTTAAAAAATAAGATCACAGCAGACTATATTCAGCTGCTTGAGCACATTCCAAGACTAATTTAGATTGACATTGATCTGTGTTTTAACGCCACATCCTCACCTTGACTCTCTATCACGTGTAACAAAAATCTATCACACGTGTTTTATAAAAATTTCCATTATTAACACCACCTCCCAATTTCAACAATTTTCACCATCTTTGTGTGAAGAACTGCTCCTTGACATCACCTCCTGAAGGGCTGAGCTCTAGGTTGGTGGTAATAAACCTTCCCTATTGTTCTGGATTAGTTTGGGTTACATCAGCTTCACTTTCCACTTTGTCCCCATCAAAAGATATGACCTGGGTTACAATCCCTCAAGTGGATAGAGAAAGAAGATCAATTCAATTTATAACTCTTCACGACCAGGGCTACTTTCTGCATTAGAAATAGTGTTTTCCCACTGGATCTAGGATGAGGTTGGGGTCCTTGAGGCTCTCTTAGATCACCCAGCTGGAGGGAGGGTGCAATTGCACCTGACCAGTTCTCATCGAAACTTTTTTTATGCATGAGAACAATTCCAGTTAGAATAGTAAAGGTTCCAAGGAAGTCATGCTGATAAAATTTTTAAGACATTATCAATGTATACAATTTTGAGAATACCTTTGTGACATGATTATTTTCTAAATGGAGGAAGTGAGGACTGCAGATGCTGGAGATCAGAGCTGAAAATGTGTTGCTGGAAAAGCACAGCAGGTCAGGCAGCATCCAAGGAGCAGGAGAATTGACGTTTCGGGCATGAGCCCTTCTTCAGGAAGGGCTCCTGAAGAAGGGCTCATGTCCGAAACGTCAATTCTCCTGCTCCTTGGATGCTGCCTGACCTGCTGTGCTTTTCCAGCAACACTTTCAGCTATTTTCTAAATGGAGTAATTATTTATAGATTGCTATGTTGTATTCTGATTCAAAATTACAATAGTGAAAAATACTCCTAAAAGGAGGCCACTTAGCTCCTCAATTTTGCATTGTTGTTGCTTCTATCCCTTCTACAGGAATGTCTACTCTATTCCCATTTACTCCTAGTCCTGCCCTTCCTAGAAAATTTAATTAAAACTGGTAAGTCACCCTGTGAGCATACATAAAAATATTTTAAATTCTGGATTTCAGTGAAGTTTTTTTACTCTGCCAAGAAACAGCAGATTATTCAATGTTCTACTATAGACCTGGAAAAAGAAAGGTTTATCTATCCGAATCTCCATTGTGATGGTTGTATTACTGAATGGAATATGTCCTGGAGGGGTTGGCTTCTCTCCATCTTCCATCACTTCAAAAATAACATGTTGTATTATCTAAAACAATATAAAAGTAAGAATTTTAGTGAGGAAGCTCAAAGATACAACTTTTTAAAAATTGTCTTTCTATAACTTAGTCAAAATATTAAAAGTTGTTTCACAGTAACATTAGAAAACATTCAACACTCAGCCACAGATAGCCAAAAGTTTGTTTTTAAAAGGTAGTTTCGAAAGATTTTTTTCATTTGTTTGTGCCATCTGAGTCTCAGTAGCAAGGTCAATATTTTATGCCCATCTCCAATTGAAAAGGTGATAATGAACCATCTTTTTGAACCAGGAAATAAATTGATTTTTTTGGAGATGGGGGAATATTTTTAATGGACTCACCCAAGGGTCAATGCTGGAACCATTGCTCTCTGACATGTATATTTTTGACCTAGCCTTTGGTTCTGTGGACAGTACAAAACTTGTGAACTTTGAGGAAGACAGTGCACAACTTCAAAGTTACATTGACAAGTTGGTGGAGTAGACAGACAATAGCAGATGAAGCTCAATGCAGGGAACATGAAGTGATTTATTTTGGAAGGAAATGTGTGATGGACAATTTACAAGCTGTAAAGGGTGTGCAGGAGCAGAGAGACCTACATGTATATGTACATAAGCCTTTAAAGGTGTTAGGACAAATTGAGAAGGCAGTTAATAAAGTATGCAAAATTTTAAGCTTTAACAATAGAGGTATAGAATAGAAGTTCAAGCAGGTTATGTTGACTTGTGTCAGACACTAGTTTGGCCTGAACTAGAGTATTGTGCATCACACTTTAGGAAAAACAATAGAGTTTGGAGACAGAGCAAAAAAAATTCATGAAAATGATTCCAGAGGTGAGGATCTTCATTTACATAGACAGTTTGAGAAGTTCACTATCTCAGAATGCGGTAATACCGGAACACTGAATAAATTTGAGGAGACTGACAGGTTCTTAATTAGTAATGGGTTAAAGGATTATGGCAAGCAGGCAGGAAAGTTTAGTTGAAGCCAAGATGAAATCTGCAATGATGTATTGAATGGTGGAGCAGGCACGAAGGGCTGAATGGCCTACTTCTGCTCCTAGTTCTCATATTAAGTTAGAACTGTTTTCCTCAAAGAAAATAAGGTTGAGAAGAGATTTGATTGAGGTATTCAAACTTTTAAAATAATTGGTAAAAGAAAAACAGGCAACATGAGAAAATGTTTTTTCGTGTTGTGAGAGGTTACGGTCTGGAATGTACTGCTTGAACTGCGATGAAAGCAGTTTCAGTTAAAACTTTTGAAATTAAGAATGAGGCTCCTTTTTGAAAGTGAAGAAGGGGCAGGATGACAAGGGGAAGACAGAAGAAATGGACCAACTGGTCAGGATTTGGAAAGCTGGTGGGCCAAGAATCCTCCTCCTGTCCTGTAACAGTTCTGTGATTCTACCCTGCTGGATGGGTAGGGAGCCAATATAGGTCAACAAGTACTCATACATTATTTTAAAAGGAACATCAGTTATTTAATTGTCAGCATGTGGCCTGTTTTTAACCCTGTGTATGACCAATTGCTGTATGGCCAAGCACTTCTACAGCTTAGAGTGAACATTGGTCTAAAGGTAACAAAGGCGTGGACGAGTGTTTTGGCAACTAATAAGTTCAGACAGGCAAAGTTATAGAAATGGAAATAGGCTGCTTTGATAATGGAAATTACATGGGGTCAGAAGCTTATCTTAGGGTCAGGTTGAACCCAGATGATGAGAACAGACTAGTTTAGCCTGAGTTTAGTGGCTGGGGAGGAGGTTTAGCTTACCAGGTTGTAGCCCAGAATTAGATTGTCATGTCAGAGGTGACTTTATGTTTGGTTCATTAACATGAACACTAACAAATGTACCATTTGGTCACCTATTAATCAAACTGTTTCCTTACCTGGTCTGGTGTTAGGTTTTGGACATTATTTAATCTGGAGAAATTAGCTTGACCGCTCAACATATTTGGCAGTTGCATCCTGTGGTAAAGTTCCTTTACATCATATGTACTGTTCCATTTGAACCGTGGCAAGACAAGCCTTACAATCCTGTGGGGTGATAGCAAGAAGAAAAAAATACATTGCCCCCATTGTCAAAAATACAAATGACAGCATGTTCAGAGAAACTTTCTGGAGGTGAAATAGGATATGGTTCAGGATGTAAGAAAGACAGTAAGGCTTATGCACGTATACATGCAGGTCTCTCTGCTCCTGCACACCCTTTACAGCTTGTAATTTGTCAATCACACATTTCCTTCCAAAATAAATCACTTCATGTTCCCTGCATTGAACTTCATTTGCTATTGTCTGTCTACTCCACCAACTTGTCAATGTAACTTTGAAGTTCTACACTGTCTTCCTCAAAGTTCAGTATGAAAAACAAGACACTGTCTATCATACTGCTGGATACTGAATTCCACCAACTTTATCAGAACTGATGATCAGGCCTTTTCTAAACATAGGCTGTAAACGAGATTCCCACTTTATTCTACCCCTCCCCGCCATGTCCAATTTCCTCTCCACTTTGTAATAGGAATTGTCTTTATGTAACTACTTTTAAATAAACGTTAAAAGTATTTTGGCAGAAAGATAAGAAACCACATACTCTTTGGAAAATAACAATGAAAAAAGAGTAGAGATCCAAATTTGATCTTGGGGTACACATACACAAAGCATGAGTAGTAGCAATACAGTTAATTAGGGCAATGTGTAAATCGAATAATGGGATTCACTTCTGGAAAATCAGAATTGAAAAGCAAAAACTGTATTAAAATTCTACCCTGACAGGATGTTACTTCGGGTAGTATAAATTGTCTGTCTTTAAATTAAAAGGCTATTTATGCAAATTAGATGTAAAAAGAAAATTATCATATTCATAGAAACTAGAAAGTTGTAGCGATCAGGGTAAATTGAACAGACTGGGACTCTGTACAGGAAGAGTGGAACAGGAATTGGCCACTCAGTCCCTTGCGCCTGTTTCAGATTCAATTATATTGTAGCTGACCTGTGACCAAACTTCATGAATCTACCTTTTCTCCAATCCCTTAGTACCACTAGCTAACAAAGAAATCCATAAACCTCAATCTTAAAATTAACAATTAATATTGCATCAAACTCTAAAACCAAGGCAAATTGATTTCAATGTAAGCAAATGTTAAGTCACCCACTTGACACCTAAAAAGAAAAGAATAGGACACTCTCTAAATAATGAAAATCTAGAAAGAGCAGAGGTCGAAAGAAACCCAGGGGTCCAGGTACACGTCAATGAAATGCCAAGAACAGGTACAGAACATAATCAAAAAAGCTATTGGAATGCTTGCCTTTATAACTGGGTCAGGGAAGGATGCCCTGACCTTGAGTTGCAGTATACATTTACAATGTTTGTGGAATAGAATTCCAAATTTCTACAGCAGAAGTGTTTTCTAACATCACTTCTGAAAATTTTGACTCTAATCCCAACCTAATTAGCTGTTCCCCTTTAACGTCTTGACAAAATCATTCTAATTTGGGTTTTTATAGCATACAATTCTAGGATTGCAGGTATAAATCTTGTAAATGTATACTGCAACTCAAGGTCAGGGCATCCTTCCTAAGGTATGTTGCCCAGAACTGATTGCAGAACTGGAGTGGTCTAACCAGAGCTCTATGTAGCCAAAGCATGATTCCTACTCTCTTATACGCTTGTCCTCCAGATGTAAAGGCAAACATTCCAATAGCTTTTTTGCTCATTTTCTGTACCTGTTCTTGACATTTCATTGACATGTATCTGGACCCTGGGTTTCTTTGGACCTCTGCTCTTCCTAAATTTTCATTATTTAGAGAGTGCCCTATTCTTTTCGTTTTAGGTGCCAAGTGGGTGACTTAACATTCGCTTACATCGAAATCAATTCACCTTAGTTTTAGAGATGCAACTCAGGAGCATCTAGGAGCTTCATTTATTGTTGGATGATCACTCTCACTCTTATTTTTTCTGTCCTGATGGATCCACATTTCTGGCATGGATCTTGGATGCAAGTCTCTTCAGAAATATAGAATATCTCTGAAATTGAGTCTTTCATCATAGCGCTGGATCTTCAAAGGAAGAAAGACAGACCCACTGTTTTTGAATGTATTCTGGTAATTCATTCACAAACATGCCAAATAACTTAGGAACTTTTCAGTGTGTTCATGAATATGTGTGAATGAGGTAAGAGGGCAATGGGGTGAGGCAAATGGGTAAAGATTAGTGTGGATGATTTTATTGGTAGGCGATGGACTAAATGGGTAAAGGTGTCTGGTTCGTCAGTAAAGTGAGCAAAGGTGCATGGTGGGTGAGGCTTCATAAGGGAGTAGGATAGATTGGCAGAGTCATAAATGGGAAGAGTGGAAGGTGAATAAGTGGGTAAGTGGATAAGTGGTTCAGGGAATAGGCTTGATGGATCAGACAAGGTTGTCATGTTGGGGGGTTAATCAGGCCAGCTTGGATACTGGTCAGGTGGTGTAGCTGAAGTCGGATAGGTCAGGGGTAGTCCAGGTTTGGCAGGGTAGTCAGGGGGTGTTTGGTTTCAGGCTTTATGGACTGGAGTTGGTTATATAGTTACCAAGGAGTCGAACATGGTCTTAATGTGTCAAACATTTCCTCAGTAATAATCCAGATAAGGAAGTTAGAAATATTTGAATTTTGTTTGAAAGGTCCCAAAGAGGAACGACAGAATTTCAAACTTTCCAGGGAGTTCCTATGGAGTCAGTGAGTGAGAACCTCTGTGGGGTCTTAATGTAACACTGTGGTCATACACCATGTCTCCAACAAAAGACCTGACTCATACAGTCATTCAAGACAGAGAAAGAGCTCATTCAGCTTGACAAATTCATAATCAGATCTCTGTGGACCAATCTCTTTATCCCATTCCCATGAACTAGCAACCCTATATCCTTCACTGCCCATCCAATTTCCTTTTGAATTCATCGAATGTGTCTGTTTCCACTACCCTCATGGGCAGTGAGCACCACATTATCTATTCATTTAATTTATTAACATCTCTTTGTAATTATGCTTTCACTGACACTACTCACAATTACTGCCTTTCTTTGTCCTTTACTAAGTTTGTAATTGTGGCTTTTTATCACATTATCTAAGTTGTAAATGATTACAGTGAATAGTTGATTTCCAACATAGATTCCCATGGGACTTCTTTAGTCCCATTCTGCCAATTGTAGTACCTGTCCATTATCCCTACTCCGTCTCCTGCCTCTCAGCTAATTTCCTGACTAATTTGGTTGCGATCCCATGAGCTTTAGCTAACAGACTCTCACGAGAAACTTTATCAAAAGCCTTCTGAATGTACACATAACCAATATACTTAGACACTTTCTGAGAAATGTAAGTTCCAGAGATAAATATGAAGCTAGAAAAGCACAAATGGGAGAAAAGAACAGGAGGATGTGCTGAAGGAATGAGGTGAAGAAGGGTGTGAAGCACAAACACCAGCATAGATCATTTGGGTGAATAGGCCCATCTCCATTCTGTAGATTCAATGCCTCAAAATAATTAAATAACTACTTTTATAATTACCCAGACTGAAGTGCAATCCTGTTAACTTCGAGGGAGGATTCAATACTCTCCAACGTGTCTGGTTGGACTGGCTGGACAAGCATGATGTCTGCTGTTCCAGTCACTGGGAGCTTAATCATCGTGTATGTAGGATCAATCTTATACTCCAACTTGCCACACCAAGTTGTCATAGAGACTTGGACCTTATCCTCTCCATCATCGAAGAAATCTTGAAATTCTGATCCATGACATTGCGATCTAGTCTTCCACTTTCCTGAGAAGTAAAGGTAATATTTGCACAAGTCGTGACAGAAATAATGTATCAACAATCTCTCAGCTAATTTCCTGACTAATTTGGTTGCAGTCCCATGAGTTTCAGCTAACAGACTCTCATGAGAAACTTTATCAAAAGCCTTCTGAATGTACACACAACCAACATGCTTAGACATTGATTGCATCTCTCAAGGTGTAGTTTCTGCCCTCACTTAGGGCTCATCACAAATTCAAAGCTAACCTCCCAGTCTGGAAATAATCTAAATAATTTGAAAGAAGGACACAGCTGCACTTTAAATCATCTTCCAAATCTTGAGTGGTAAATGTTGAGCAGTAACTGGGAAACTCACCTGCTCTTCTCTTCCAGTGAAGAACTTTTATACCCACCTGAGTAAGGATGAGTGACCTTGGAGTGATGTCACAGCCAGAAGATGTAAGATTATAGATTCACAGCCCTGCACAATTAATCAACATAAGATTCCAATGTTTATCTATTGAATAATTGTACACTAATTGGGGCTAAATCAGTATTTTCAGTATTATTGTTATGGGATGTGGGTGTCACTGGCAAGATTACCAACATTTGTTGACATTCCCCAACTGCCTTTGAATTGAATAGATTGCTCAGCCATTTCAAGGGAAGTTAAAAGCCAGCAGCTGTGAATCTACAACAACATATGGACAGACCAGGTAAGGATGGCAGATAGTCTTCCCTAAAGAATGTTAATGAACCCAATGGTTTTTACAACAATTGCTGTTAGTTCAGTGGTCACTTTGATTTATTAATTGATTGTATTTTATCTCCACTAGCTGGTAAGGTGGGACTTGAACCAATTTCCCATTAGCATTTATTTTATTTGTTCATGGAATATGGATGCCACTGGCTTGGCCTGGATTACTATTCCAGTGACATTACAACTATGCCACTTGTTATGGACCAGACCAGACCCCCTCAAAATGTAATATGGAGGTAGCCTAGATTTTAACTTTTTTATATTTTAAAAAGAAATATAATGTGCTGTGTTCAGATGCAATGCCACTGTCAAACGACTCAACATTAAGCAAAACACAATTTATTTAAATACTATCGTTAAAATACATCCAAAGAAAGAGGAATTTATAATAACAAATCAGAAAACTTAAACAGAATTACAGAACAGTAACTATAATTAATTAACTGTACCAATGTAGTAACATCCCATAAACACACCCTCTGGCTAAAACTTAAATTCAGAAAGATAGATTTATCTCACAGGTAACCTAGTATCAGAGAGAAACCCCAGCTTTTAGATTAGATTAGATTAGATTTACAGTATGGAAACAGGCCCTTCGGCCCAAGTCCATACCGACCCGCCGAAGCGCAACCCACCCGTACCCCTACATTTACCCCTACCGAACACTACGGGCAATTTAGCATGGCCAATTCACCTGACCTGCACATCTTTGGACTGTGGGAGGAAACTGGAGCACCTGGAGGAAACCCACGCAGACACGGGGAGAACGTGCAAACTCCACACAGTCAGTCGCCTGAGTCGGGACTCAGGCGACTTTTAGCTGTAACCAAGAGAGGGAAAAGATAGAGTCAGAGATGTACAGCATGGAAACATACCCTTTGGTCCAACCCGTCCATGCCGACAAGATATCCCAACCCAATCTAGTCCCACTTGCCACCACCTGGCTCATATCCCTTTAATCCCTTTCTATTCATATACTCATCCAAATGCTTCTCAAATGTTGCAATTGTACCAGTGTCCACCACTTCCTCTGGCAGCTCATTCCATACACGTACCACCCTCTGTGTGAAAAAGTTGCCCCGTAAGTCTCTTTTATATCTTTCCCCTCTCACCCTAAACCTATGCCCTCTAGTTCTGGACTTCCCGACCCCAGGGAAAAGACTTTGCCTATTTATCCTATCCATGTCCCTCATAATTTTGTAAACCTCTATAAGGTCACCCCTCAGCCTCCGACACTCCAGGGCAAACAGCTCCAGCCTGTTCAGCCTCTCCCTATAGTTCAAATCCTCCAACCCAGGCAACATCCTTGTAAATCTTTTCTGAACCCTTTCAAGTTTCAAAACATCTTTCTGATAGGAAAGCTTCTACTTCTTCAAAATTCCAACAATTTCTGCCCACTTGAGACTTCAACAGTAACTGCTTAAAGCTAAAAAACTAAAAACTACAAATCCTGTTTATGAGGGCTGGCCACACCAATCCAGGCTGCTTCTATTCTTCCAAATGTTTTAAATACCCAAGGCCTCCCAAGCAGTTTACTTTATGGGTCTTCATTAGCCACTTGGTACCTCTGTCTTAAAACCTCCCTTTAAAAAAACACAGGACAAAATAACCTCTTAAAGCCACATTGCCTTCCTGTAACTACTCAACATTTGTATTCTCTGCCTTTACTTATACTAACCAGGATCCCTTATATATTATTAACTGCTTTGTAAACACCTTAAAAGATTTTGAACAAACATCCCATTCCCAAGTATCTCTATTCATGTGCCCCTATAAAATAGTATCATTTAGCTTGCATTGTAACTCTTCATTCCTCAATGTTTCTGATATTCCAAGTATTATGTCATCTGCAAATTTCAACTTTGTGCTCTATACCTCAAAATCCAGTCATTAAGGATTATCAAATAGAGCAGTGCTTCTAGGACTGAACCTTGAAAAGCTTCCATCCTAGTACAGCTGTTCACCACAATTTTGGCGCGTGAGGAGGTGGGGGGGGAAGGGGAGGGATCACAGGGGAAAGGAGGAGTATATTCCTTAACATATTTTGTACAAATTTTACCACTTTCCCCTTTTTCCCCATGCATTAGAGTGTAGAAAATAGCAACAGGTGTCGGCCATTTGGCTTCTTATCCCTGTTCCACCATTCAGTCTGATAATGACTGAGGATGTGGCTTCAACTCCATTTTCCTGCCTTTCCATATAACCTTTGACTGCCTTGCAGTTCAGAAATCTGCCAAGCTCAGCCTTGAATATGGTCAGTGATCCAGCCTCCATGCCTGTCTTGGGTGGCAAGTTCCAAAGCTTCACGACTGTTTGAAAGAAGAAATTCCTCTTCACTGCCATCTTAAAATGGGGTGCGGGGACTCTTGTTTTGGAACTGTAATTATGAATCTTCCCAACATCTATCCTGCCAAGGCTCATCAGAATCTTATACATTTCAATAACATTACTTTTCACTCTAAATTCTGATGAGGGTAGGCCTAGTTTGCTTCAACCTTTCCTCATATTAAAAAATAACTTCAGAGCTTTGCATTAACCTCAGTTTCTACATAAGACTATATAAGATAGGAGCAGGAATAGGTTGGAAGTGGTGGTGGTGTAGCAGCACTGTCACTGGGCTAGTAATACAAAGGGCATGGGCTCATGGGAAGTGAACATAGTTGCCCAGAGAAGCAATTAAGAAATAATCACATTGCTTTGAGTCTGGAATCACATGTAAGCCAGACCGGGTAAGGATAGCAGTTTCCTTCCCTAACAATTATTACATATATTTTTTGAACAATGGCTACATGTCAACAGTGGACCAACTCTGTGTTTCAGATATTTTTAAATTAATTTCAAACATCACCATCTACCATGGTGGGATTTGAATCCATGTCCCCAAAGCACTGGCTGGCTTTGGATTGCTAGTCTAGTAACATTACCACTACACCACCACTTCCCCAAAAGAAAATTCCAGGATTTTTACCAGGTGATAAGGAAGAAACGACAATATAGTTCCAAATCTGGAGTAGAACCTAGAGGTGATGGTCTTCCCAGGCACTGACGGACCTTATCCCTCTATATTGGAAAGTTCATGGTTTGGAAGATGTTGTTACAGGAGTCCTTTTCAGTTGCTGCAGTGCATCTTATTTATGGTACACATTGCTGCCTCTATAGGTCGGTGGTGAAAGGGGGATAAATGTTGAAGGTGTTTGATGGAATGCCAATCAAGCATACTACTTGTCTGGATGTTTTTGAACTTCTAGACTGTTCTTTGAAACTGAGTGATTCTCCATAGTGCAATGTGGTGGCTGCACGTGAGTTGACATGGCCAGTGAAATCTCCTGGCTGCGACAAGGCAGGTCTGTAGAAGCATCTGCACATGTACTAATGATATCAACACATTCCGTATGCTATGGCCCCATAATCAACACGTGCTTTGCTTGTGTGTGGGCCAGGAAGGGGTGGCAGAACCTACGGCTCCAACAGGAGTGGCTTAAAGGCCAGTAGTGGGAGGAGAAGGGTGAGGGCAGCCTGTAGCAGGGGCAAGGGAGGCCTGCACTGGGTGTCAGCCTCCTTTTTGCTACAGAATGACACAAAGGCTACAGGGAGGATTGGGCGGCCGCAGGAGAAGCTGGAGAGAGAAGGAAGCTGCTAGGAGAGAATAAAATGTACTCTTTTTATTTGATTGTGTAGCTGCAACATTTTACACACAGGTTGGTACTTCTTGTCACATTTCTTTCTGCTGTTTGTGTCATCGAGTGGTGATGTTTATGATGTTTTCCCCCATCTGCCCTTATGATGGAGGGATGGCCATTGATGAAATGTCTGAAGATAGCTGGGTCAAAATGAGCATTGCTAATGCAACCGATGATCGCAAATGGATTGATCGTGCACTAATTGGCAGGGTTGGCCGTGTTCTACTTTTTATGGACAGACATAACTGGGCAATGTTCCACATTGTCAGGTAGATGCCAATATTGAAGCTGTACTGGAATAACTTACTAGTGGTGTGGGAAGTTCTAGAACAGGTCTTCAGTACAATTACTAGTGTCAGGGTCCATCACCTTTGACATATTCAATGCTTTAATTTGCTTTTCATATCACAAGGAGGAAATGATTCTGGATAGTTTTAAATATCATTTTCAGTCATTTTATATTAGGTTCTTCCTGGTGTTTGTATTGTGATAAGCATATTTTCAGCTTTCTTAATAGAATTGCACTAGCTTTCACAGAGTTCCAGGCCCTTCCTGACAACTAACCAGGTGCCAATGTCCAGCAAGCCTCTGGCCGAGATAAGATGTCGTGTTTGAGCAGCATGCCTTGCCAATGAACGAACCAGGAGTCAGATCACCGGTGCATCCACAGTCCATGAGTCCCAGGTGATCATGAAAGTTCTGAGCAGTGTACCTCCAGCCCCCAGAGATAGAGCAGCCAGGCTCCTCTACATTACCCCCAACCCTTTCAACACACAAATAGAATTAAGGAACCATTTTGAATATAAAATTTTAAATAAAGTGCATTCTACGGCATTGCCTGACTGTACTGTTCTGTGGCAGATTTTGCATTTGGTAAACAGAAAATAAGTTTGAACATAAACTTGGCACAAAAAGGCACTTCTCAAAACTGGCGCAATTCATGCCTGCACCCAAATTCTGGACCTCAGCTAGGTCACCCATTAGGATCCTAAGTCCAAAGGAACATAACCCTAGTCCATGCTACCTGTCTGTATATTGGTGAGCCTCACAAAACCAACCAGGATCAATCCACCGAACCCAACACTGGGAAGGTAGAAATTCCTTAAGGTTTCCTCCTAAGATTGGTGTTTGTTGGGGATATGGGGATGATGTCTGATAAGCCATTTCAATCCTTTGACTTTTTCTGCTCATTAATATGGCTCTTACCTTTAAAGTGAATGTAACTGGCCAACACCAGATTTGTGCTTGGACTCAGGCCATTCACCAGGCTGCTGACCCTTCCAGCAGTTGCGTTGCGGATGAGGCTGTTGATCATCTCCTCAGCCATGTAGGGCTGGCTAGTGTTGGCTGTTTTCAGTTGCACGCTGGGGTGGAACCACTGGAGTTCCCACAGGAAGGCTTGGCGGAGGTGTAGGCCCTTCCTGACAACTAACCAGGTGCCAGTGTCCAGCAAGCCTCCTTGTTGAGATAAGATTTCCTGTTCGAGCAGCCTGCCTTGCCAACGCATGACCCAGGAATGCCGATCACCAATGCATCCGTGGTCCACAAGTCCCAGGTGGTCACGGAAGTTTTCAGCAGTGATCCCCCCAGTCCCCAAAGACAGAGCGGCCAGGCTCCCGTACAGATGGAAGGGGGCCATCAACACTACCCCTGACCCTTCCAGTGGGCTCAGCCTGGGGAACCAGAGGTTGCCCAGATCTTTCTGGATAGTGATTAAGGAGAGAATCTTGCTGCGGCTGACATTCCATTGTACCTTATCCTCCCACCTCTGTTCAGACCCATTCACAGGACTCGTGACATCGACCCCACTCAGGTCAAGAAGGAAGCTGTTGTTTTGGTCCATTTCCTCCTGGACAACAGTTTGATTGCAGGTAAATAGATGGAAAGGATGAATGTAGGGCCGGTTTGTTGTCCCCCATTGCAGGAGTGTTCCCATCCAGAGCAGGGAGAAGATCTGCTTCATGCTCAACACTTTTCAACCCAACGCTGGAATCAGACAGGGAGAACAACCATCAGTTAACAGACTAACCTGCTATCTTGTGATAACTTGCATTTAAATGTAGTAAGGCTTCCAAAAGTTTTTAATAGGAGCATTAAGAAATAAAACTCAACCCAGAGCCATGTACGGAGATATTAGGACAGTGATCAAAGGCTGGGTCAAGGAGGTAGGTTTCATAGAGCATTTTACATGAGAGACAGTCTTATTGAAAGATATAAATTCTGAGGGGCTTGACAGGTTGGATACTGAGAGGATGTCTCTCCTCGTGTCAAAGTTTTCAAATAAAGAGTCTTCCATTTAAGATAGAGTTGAGGCTGAATTTCTTCTGTCAGAGGGTTGGTTTTTAGTCTAGGGAATTCTTTTCTACAGAGAAGAATGGAGGTTGCATGGCTCAGTGACTATGTTCTCTCTCATTTGTGCTGCCACTGTATGGATCTCCGAGGTCTGTGTGCAGCAGTGACTTACAGAACTGAAGGTTGATGCATCCAAATACCATTCACTGTATGTGGACCTTGTGAGTGGCAGAGCTGCTTAGAAGAAACATTGGTCACTGACTATATTCAGGGCTAGTGTAGACATACTTTCAATGGTCTGACAAGGGGATCCAGAGGTTCTGATGGACAGGCAGGAAAGTGTAGATGAGGCCACAATCAGATCAGCTGTGGTGCTATTGACTGGTATAACAGTCTCAAAGTATCATATGGCCTTCTTCTGCTCCTTCCTTTTTTTGTTCTTATGGCAGAAGTGAGGTGGAGAGGTTTTGTGGAGAACTGCAGAGCAGACAGAGGCAGCGAAGGCCTGACCACAAATGGCAAAGGCATGGAAATTGGGATAGGCAATTTGCAGCCAGTAACTCCTTACATCACAACCCCTCCACTGCTACTAACTTTGAAAGCTTTAAAAGACTAATCTGTGATGGATATTTTCAAATGATCCAACACAAAAAAAGACCATTAGCCCATAGTTTCTGTACTAAACCTTTCGTAAAGCTGTTCCATTTGTTCTAAATACTTGGGTGTGAAGAATCTAAATTCTTCACACCCATGAAAATGTTTTTCCTTTGAGTATTTCCCTTTCAGAAGTTATGACCAAAACTGTTACCATC
Source organism: Hemiscyllium ocellatum (assembly GCF_020745735.1). Taxonomy (NCBI): domain Eukaryota; kingdom Metazoa; phylum Chordata; class Chondrichthyes; order Orectolobiformes; family Hemiscylliidae; genus Hemiscyllium; species Hemiscyllium ocellatum. The sequence continues at coordinate 102,552,883 of NC_083403.1, read as the reverse complement.
ACCTTTTCCCAACAACTCACTTTATAAAAGAATGCTTCCGTGTGTCACCTCTGGTTCATTTGCCAAATCACCTTCAATTTGTGGCACCTGACTCTCGGGCCTTCTATTGTTTCTACTGGAAAGTGTTTATCCTTATCTACCATTGGATGTTAATTAACAAAGCACCCTCATTGACAGAGAAAACACTTTACACACAGGTTTGAAATCATACAGTCCCTACTGGAACATAACTCCATTGCCTGATGACAGTGGTATCTCATGATGGCATATCTCATGGTTGAACATCATCAATCTCAAATCTAATTAATTACATGAATGGCAAAACTCCAGATTCTAACCTTCCGGGGAAAACCTGGACAACCCTTAACTGTTTGAGGGTGGTCAGGGAACATATGGCCACAGGAACATGAGAAAAACCTCAAATTGGAATTGTGGTGATCCGGGTAGATAATTGCCCACAATCTGAAGCTCTGCAAGAGACCTAGATGTGGCAGTGTCACAATCATTCACATTGCATTAGCTGAAGTTGATTGTTAACCTTGATATCAAATTGTAATGGTTTCCACCAGGCATAATTAAAATATGCGAACTATTAAAACTACTCACACTTCTGAAATATAATTTTCACACCAGAAAGTTGTTACTATATCATCACACTTTTTGTTGGAGAAGTTTCACAGGCTGTTTAACAGTCTGAGAATCCACAGTATCTGTGGATGTCTCCACCCAAAGCCCAGTTGATGAGGGTCAGAGAATCAGTCATCTAGACAGGGAAGGCTTTTCCCAGGCTCCAAAATCATACAGTGAGAGACAGGATCATCCACACGGACAAGTATTCCAGTGGGTGTCAACTAAAATCCAAGGATGATTTTCAGTTAGATTGAGGTTAGAACATGCTACCTTCTGACTCAGAGGTGGGGATACTAGCACTGAGCTGAAGACCAACCAGATAGACTGTAATTTGTCACAGTTAAGATTAACTAGCATCTGGATTTGTCTCCACGACAGGTTGAACATATCCATATCACCAATGAATGATCAAAAATCAACCAAAACAAAAGTCTTGTTTCATAAAATAAATATATCTATTTTAAGGATCTATAATACAATGAGCCTTACTTTGAACAACTACACCCGTAAATTTATTACCTTTCATTTGCAGATTTACTTACCTCTTCTGAAATAGTGCACTTTGATTTGATTAGTCCAGGTCCATTGCTTATAAAATGCTGTTCTGTTTTCTCTTCCCAGTTAAATATTAACTAGGTAGCTGTCCAGGATAAACAAAACCATTTGATAAAACTCCCAATTGGTTCCAAGATTCCAGGGTAGATTTTTTGAGAATCATCCTGTTAACCATATCGACTCCTGAAATAACAGAATTATTTCTTTCTTGTTATGAGAGAAAATAAACTTTCATTTGAGTTGCATCTTACCCAACCTCAGGTTGTTCAAAAGTACTCTGAGACAGACAGAATTTTCATCAGTAGGGGGAATCAAGAGTTATGGGGAAAGGCAGGAAAATGAAGTTGAGGATTATCAGATCAGCCATGATCTCAATGAATGACAGAGCATATTCGATAGGCCGAATGGCCTATTTCTGCTCCTATGTTTTATGATCTTATGAACTTTACAGCGAAAGAAGTATTTGGAGAGTCAGAAGCCTACAGCACAGAAACATACTCTTTGGTCCAATTAGTCCATGCTGACCATAATCTCAAACTATCTAGTCTCACCTGTCTGCACCTGACCCATATCCCTTCAAACATTTCTTAACAATGTACTTACCCAAATGTCTTTTAAAAGTTGTAACTATAACCACATTCACCTTTTTTTTTGAAAGTTAATTCCACAAAAGAACCAATCTCCGTGTTAAAAAAAACCTTTCCTGTCTTTTTAAAATCTTTCTCCTTTCACCTTTAAAACATGATCTCCATTTATGAAATCCCCCAACCTAGGGAAAAGACACCTACCATTCACTTTATATATAACCCTCAAGAGTTCGAGCTGCCAGAGGAAGTGGTGGAGGCTGGTGCAATTACAACATTTAAAAGGTATCTGGATGGGTACATGAATAAACAGGTTTAGAACGATATGGGCTAAACACTGGCAAATGGAACTAAATTAATTTTGGATATCTGGTTGGCATGAACAATTTAGATTGAAAGATCTGTTTCCATGCAGTACGGTTCTATGACTCTATAAGTTCACCCCTCAATGTCCTACACTCCTGTGAAAAAAAGCCCCAGCCTATCCAGCCTCCTCTTATAACTCAAACCCTCCATTCTCGCCAACATCCTAGTCAATCTCTTCTGAACCCTCTCCAGCTTAATAATATCCTTCCTACAACAGGGTGAGCAGAACTGCACACAATACTCCAGAAGAGGCCTCACCAACATCTTGTACAATGTCAACATAACGTCCCAACTCTTATATTCAAAGGTCTGAACAAGGAAGGCAAGCATACTAAATGCCTTCTTAACCACCCTATTGATATGTGATATAAACTTCAAAGAATTATATACCTGAACCCCTCGGTCTCTTGTTCTACAACACTACCCAAAGCCCAACTTTTAATTGTATAAGTCCTGCCCTTGTTTGTTTTACCAAAACTTTTCAGCCCATTGAACCAATTGATCAAGATCTCTTTGTAATCTTAGATAACCTTCTTCACTGTTCATTATATCTCCAATTTTGGTGTCACCTACAAACTTACTAACCATGCCTCCTATATTCTATATTCCTCAAAATCTGGTCACTGTTTAGGAGCTGAAGCATTCAATATACACAGAAAGCTCCCAAAACCAATGTGATCGGACCGTCTATATTTTTGTGATGTTGGTTGAGGGATGAATATTGGCCAAGGAATTGGAGAGAACTTCCATTCTGTTCTTCAGAATAATGCTAATGGCATAATGAGAAGGCACAAGAGTATCAGTTGTGTCTCATTGGAAAACCTGTACATAAGGCACAGATTCTGACTAGAACTCCATTAGGGAAAATTAATTTTAAAAAGGAGTTTGAGATAAAGGTATGCTGTAAGTTTTTCATATATTTCTGACATTAATAAGTTCAACATCATTGACACGTTCCATTCTAATTTTGAAGTGGCAGATAGCTCCTTCTGCTAGTCATCAGAAGTAAGAAAGATGTGTGACAGAAAGAGAGGTTGGATCCACAGAACAGAGATACGATGTTGAAATCTGTGAAACCACCACTGCGCACAGCCTGACTCCTATTGGGCCTCACTTTGGGGATACGAAGTTTAGCTGGTGATATCTTTTCCAAGTCAGGATAGTGAGTGACCTAGAGGAAACCTGCAGGTCATGGTGCTCCCACCCATCTGCTATCCTTGTCTTCCTAAGTTGTAGCAGTTATGGGTTTGGAAGGTTCTGCCTAAGGACCTTGCGCAAATTTCTGTTTATTTTGCAGATGGTACACATTGATGCCACTGAGCTTTGTAGGTGGAGGGAGTAGATGTTTGAGAATGCTGTGCTGATCAAGTGGGCTGCTTTGTCCTGGATGATCTTAAGCTTTTTGAGTGTTGATGGAAGCATATTCATCCAGACAAGTGGGAAGTATTTCATCACACTCTTGTGCCTTATAGATGATGGACTTCAAAGAGTCACGAGATGAATTACTTGCTTCAAGATGCCTAGGGTCTGACCTGCTCTTGTAGCTATTATATTTTTATGGTGAGTCTGGTTCACTTTCTGGTCAATGGTAACCCTCAGGTCATTGGTAGTGGGGAATTCAGCAATAGTAATACAATTGAATGTTAAGGCATGTCATATATTCTGTCTTATTGGAGATGGTCATTGCCTGACACTTGTGTGACAAGGAATGTGAACTACTACTTGTCAGCCCAAACCTGGACATTTTCCAGGTCTTGCTGCAATTGGACATGGACTGCTACAGTATCTGAGAACTGGAAAAGGTTGAAAAAAATGGGCTGCTGAGTGAACTATCAAGACAGTTGAATAAAGTGGATAATAAGGTGGGAGGTTATAGTGGAACTGTATAAACATTGCTTAGGTCACGCCTAGAGTATTGTTATGGAATCCACATTATAGGAGGATTGTAATAGCCTTGAAGAGGGTGCAAAAAACATTTACACAGATGTTGCCTGGGTTGGAGAGCTTCAGTTATGAAGAGAGATTGGATAGACTGCTGATGTTTTCCTTAAAGCAGAAGAGATTAAGAGGGGTCATGATTGAGTTGTATAAAATTATGAGGAGCATAGATGGGTAGACTGGAAGATACATTTTCCCTTGATGGGACATGAATCAATGAATACTTATGATGTGGAGGTGCTGGTGTTGGACTGGGGTCGACAAAGTTAAAAATCACACAACACCAGGTTACAGTCCAACAGGTTTATTTCAAAGTACAAGATTTCAGAGCTTTGCTCCTTTTTCAGGTAGCTAGTCAGGACTAGCTACCTGATGAAGTAGCAGAACTCCAACAGCTTGTACTTTGAAATAAATCTGGTGGACTATAACCTGGTGTTGTGTGATTTTTAACTTAATGAATAGTGACACAGATTTAAGGTAAGGGGCAGAAGGTTCAGAGGACATGTGAGGAAAAACATTTTCACCTAGACAGTGATGGGAATCTGGAATGCACTGTCTCCAAGGGTGGTACAGGCAGAAACCTGCATTACATTTAAATAGTACTCATATATGCACCTGGGATGCCCAGGCATACAGGCTATGGGCAAGTGCTAGAAAATGGCATCAGAATAGTTAGGTGGTTGTTTTTGACCAGTATGAATGTGATGGGCCTAAGCACCTTTTTCTAGGCTGTAAGTTTCTTTGGCTCTCATAAAATCAACACTGGAGTAGATATTAGAGACTTTAGCAATAATGAAGTGATACTTTTGACTTCCCAAAGTTTTTGCTACCGACTCACTGCAAAATGTAACTTCCTCATGCACTTACTGCGAAACAAAACCTCAGCTCATTGACTAGATATACTGTGGAAGAAAGTTAGCTTCTTCCCTCTTGTGTCATTGGGTGTTCACTAGAAATCTTGAGAGAAAGGAATGAAATGAATAAATAGTTTTGAGGTGTTCAGGACAAAATAGTTTCACAGAAACAGTGGTAATTCTTTCAAGTGTCTTGCATTACTAGGCACTCCCAAATCTGAGGGGCCACAGCAAGTTGTTCTACATGGCCCGGTTGAACTCGTTTTTATTTCCTAATGGCACAACATGTAAGGTATAATCAAAGGCCCTCCCTATTATAACCTGTCTGTGAATCATTCCTGGATGTGCAGTATTCCTATGCAGCAGTGTTGCGAGATAATAGCATGTGCAGGCAATGCATTCACAACAAATTTTCATGTGTCCAGTTCTGGTAACTAGTAGACTTATTTAAATCAGACTTACATCTCTGCTGAAAGCATGTGGATAAAAAGTTTCACCTGAACACTAAAGACCATGCTGCTGTCCTACTACAGAATGTGCAGACCAGTTATATACACATAGTTAGGATATAGGTCTAAAATAAAATAAAGAACTGCAGACACTGGAAATCTGAAACAAAAACATAATTTGCTGGAGAAACATAGTGGGTCTGGCAGCATCTGTGGAGAGTAAGCAGCTTTAATGTTTCAGGTCCAATGACCGTTCTTCAGAACCGTTCTGACTTGGAACATTAAGTCTGATTTCACTCCACAGATTCTGCCAGACCTACTATGTTGCTCTGGAAATTTATGATTTTTGCTTAAGATAGTGTTGCAGTGATAGTGTTTCTGCCTCTGAGTTCAAGTCCTGGTTTAGGATTTAGCAGCCGGAGAAGCTGAGTCATACATGGCTGAACAAGTTGTACATTAACCTGTGAATCTTTCCTCCATATGACAATGGCAGGTATTAAGACCATCCTGGTCAGCCAAGCGATGGTACCCCCTACCATGACCATCCACAATCTGAAACATGCATGTAAAAGTCTCGAGTCAGAATTGGTAGCACACTGTTATCCCAGAGGCTAGACTGCTGGAGGAGATTGCAGAGGGGTGGACTAGGTCACGGAAGGGAGGAATTTGAAGAAAAGGATGAGAAGTTTAGTTTTGAGGTATTGTCAGACTGGGAGCCAGTGAAGATCAAGGGATAATGATGGGTGAACAGGAGTTGGTGTGAGTTAGGATATAGGCTGTAGGGAATAAAAGACAAGAGGCTAGCCAGGAGAATGCTGAAATATTTGAGTCCGGGTGTAAGAAAGGCTTGAACAACCAAGGTTGGCTGAGCTGCAGTAAAGTTCCAGGGGAAGCAGACTGGTCTAAATAGGAGTTACTGAGATGTTTGATGAGGGTGTGTCAGTTTTGGGACTGGCAATGACAATAGAAGTGAGAGGAAAGTTCTCTGAGGAGAGGTGGAGTTAATGTGCAGTGAGGTGGAGTTCTACAGGAGATTCCACAACAGGTGAAACTGCACAGACAGGTAAACCAACACCTTACCCAGGGACTCTCTTCAGTTCCTGCAGTTGTTGTCTCGGCTTCACTTGTTACCTGCCAAACATGCCTTATGTGTTCAGCTCGGTGAGTGGGGGATCCCAAAAAAAGAAGGCAGTGAAAGACCGAGGGACCATCGGGGTGAAGGCGAGAAAGGCCACCTACCAGGAGCTGAAAAATCTGTGCTTAACTCAGGGGGTTTTATACGAGGATCCAGAATTCCCAGCGGATGAATCTTCCCTGTTTTACAGCGAGAAGCCGGCGGTTAGTTTTGAGTGGAAACGGCCGAAAGTAAGTGCTGGCTCTATGTGTACACGTGATTGGCGTTGAGTATACAAAGACTGAGAGCTGCGTACACTTCGGGGCTGAGGTTATTGCAGCGGCTGACAGCTGTACACACTGGAACTGGGGTTATGACGGGCTGAGAGCTGTGTACACGCTGGAACTGGGGTTATGACGGGGGCTGAGAGCTGTGTACACGCTGGAACTGGGGTTATTGCAGGGGCTGAGAGCTGTGTACACGCTGGAACTGGGGTTATTACAGGGGCTGAGAGCTGTGTACACACTGGAACTGGGGTTATTGCAGGGGATGAGAGCTGTGTACACACTGGAACTGGGGTTATGACAGGGGCTGATGGCTGTGTACAGGCTGGAACTGGAGTTATGACAGACTGAGAGCTGTGTACACGCTGGAACTGGGGTTATGACAGGGGCTGACAGCTGTGTACAAGCTGGAACTGGGGTAATTTACAGGGGATGACGTTTGTGTACAAGCTGGAACTGGGGTTATGAGCTGATGGCTGTGTACACACTGGAATTGGGGTTATGATAGGGGCTGAGAGCTGTGTACATGCTGGAACTGGGGTTATTACAGTGACTGAGAGTTGTGCACACACTGGGACTGAGGTTATACAGGGGCTGAGAGCTGTGTACACGCTGGAACTGGGGTTATGATGGGCTGACAGCTGTGTACACACTGGGACTGAGGTTAATACAGGGACTGAGAGCTGTGTACACGCTGGGACTGAGGTTATTACAGGGACTGAGAGTTGTGTACACGCTGGGACTGAGGTTATTACAGGGACTGAGAGCTGTGTACACGCTGGGACTGAGGTTATTACAGGGACTGAGAGTTGTGTACACGCTGGGACTGAGGTTATTACAGGGACTGAGAGCTGTGTACACGCTGGAACTGAGGTTATACAAGACTGAGCTGTGTACATGCTGGAACTGGGGTTATTACAGGGGCTGAGAGCTGTGTACCCACTGGAACTGGGGTTATGACAGGGGCTGAGAGCTGTGTACACGCTGGAACTGGGGTTATTACAGGGGCTGAGAGCTGTGTACACAGCTGGACCTGGGGTTACGACAGGGGCTGATGGCTGTGTACAGGCTGGAACTGGAGTTATGACGGATTGAGAGCTGTGTACACGCTGGAACTGGGGTTATGACAGGGGCTGACAGCTGTGTACATGCTGGAACTGGGGTAATTACAGGGGATGACGGCTGTGTACAAGCTGGAACTGGGGTTATGAGCTGATGGCTGTGTACACACTGGAATTGGGGTTATGATAGGGGCTGAGAGCTGTGTACACGCTGGAACTGGGGTTATGACAGGGGCTGAGAGCTGTGTACATGCTGGAACTGGGGTTATTACAGTGACTGAGAGTTGTGCACACACTGGGACTGAGGTTATACAGGGGCTGAGAGCTGTGTACACGCTGGAACTGGGGTTATGATGGGCTGACAGCTGTGTACACGCTGGGACTGAGGTTAATACAGGGACTGAGAGCTGTGTACACGCTGGGACTGAGGTTATTACAGGGACTGAGAGTTGTGTACACGCTGGGACTGAGGTTATTACAGGGACTGAGAGCTGTGTACACGCTGGGACTGAGGTTATTACAGGGACTGAGAGTTGTGTACACGCTGGGACTGAGGTTATTACAGGGACTGAGAGCTGTGTACACGCTGGAACTGAGGTTATACAAGACTGAGCTGTGTACACACTGGAACTCAGGTTATTACAGGGACTGAGAGTTGTGTACACGCTGGGACTGAGGTTATTACAGGGACTGAGAGTTGTGTACACGCTGGGACTGAGGTTATTACAGGGACTGAGAGCTGTGTACACGCTGGAACTGAGGTTATACAAGACTGAGCTGTGTACACGCTGGAACTCAGGTTATTACAGGGACTGAGAGCTGTGTACGTACTGGAACTGAGGTTATACAGGGACTGAGAGCTGTGTTTTGAGGTATGTCAGGCTGGGAGCCAGTGAAGGTCAAGGGATAATGATGGGTAAGAACGGCTTGGACAACCAAGGATGGCTGAGCTGCAGTAAGTTCCAGGGGAAGCAGACTGTCTAAACAGGAGATATTTGATGAGGGTGTGTCAGTTTTGGGATTGGCAATGAGACCACTACCTTCAAGCCACTCACCATCCTGACTGTTAGCTCTGTATGTGACGTTTTATCATTAACAGATGGCTGGCTGTACAGGGGCTGAGGATTCTGTAAATGGCAACTGAGATATTGTCTTAAAGCTGCATACCATGACTGAGGACTGCACACAAGAGACTTAGGGATGTGTACACAGGGACGTAGGGTTATATACACTGGGACTCAGGGTTTCATACATAGGAAGTGAAGGTTATATACACAGGGACTGGGTTGCGTAAATGGTGATTAAATGCTACTTACACATGGACAGCTGTGTACATGGGGATTGAGGGTTGCATACAGAGTGATTGAAGACCTTGTACATGAAAATTGAATTCTGCATTCTCAGTAATTGAGGGCTGTGCATTTAGTAACTGATGGCTGTGCACATGGAGGCTGAAGGCTGCATACATAATCCCACACCCTGCATCCTGTAGGTTACCATTGACCAGACATTCCACTGGACTAGCCATATACAGTGGCTGCCACAGAAGATCAGAGGCTAGGAATCATGCAGCAAGAAACTCATTTTCTGTCTCCTAGAGCACCTCCAGAAGCCACATGTCAAGAGTATGTTGGAATACCCCCACTCGCCTTGATATGTGCAGCTCCAACAACACTCAAAAGGCTTGACACCATCCAGGCCAAACAGCCCACTTGATAGGTATCTTATCCACTACCATCCCAACATTCACTCCATCCAGCACGATGCACTGGTAGCAGAGTTGTTTTCTATAAGATGCATGACAGTAACTTATCAAGGGCTGTTGAATAGCATCTTCCAAATCCAAGGCCTGGAAAGACAAGGGCAGCTGATCCATTGGAACACCACCACCTGCAAGTTCCCCTTCAAGCCACTCACCATCCTGACTTGGAAATATACCACCATTCCTTCACTGAGTGAGTCAGCTCGGTGGCTAGGTGGCTAAATTTTGTTGCTGGATGATGTCAACATCAATGGATTTAATGCCATATTGCTGTGGTAGATCATTGATGGCTCCTTCTTTGTCTTACCCCAGTTCTGATTGTAGTGTTTCTCAAGCTATAAAACTACTTTTTTCTGTCTAACAGAAAGGGATGCCTATGGCCCCTCTGGGAGGTCTTTCAACACATTGACTACAGCAGTTCAAGAAGGCAGCTCACCATCATCTTCTCAAGGATGGCTAAAATGCCTTATCAATTTAGTGACTTGCTAGGCAGCAAAGACTTAAGCTCATTGCTGTAACACTGGCAACACATCCCATGTAAATCACCAAAAGAAATTGGGAGCTGCAAACACGGGAATCGAGGTTACTGACTGACAAGGGAATGAAGTCTCCATTGTGATTTGAATGTTAAAACCTATTTGTGCAGTGTGATCCCAATTATATGGTCACCATGTGTATACATAAAGAAATGTGTGAAGAGGCAGTAGGGGGAATTGAGTATCCTGTATATAGAGTTTGCTGGATTGATTTCCAGAGTATGTGCATGCTTCAAGAATCAATCCACTGGCACATATACCTGATTTCTATAAGTGCTGGAATTCTTTATTTTAAAAGTGTTAAGAGGAGGAAAGGCAAACTTTTTATTTTGCAGAAGAGCAAATGTTTGGTCTACAGAAGTAATATCTATTGTGACTTCAATAGTCACAACCTTCAAAAGGCATTGGACAAGTCCATGATTTTGTGAACACACAGCATCTGATACTGCACACACACACAGAAAAGGTAGCATGTCATTATAGTCCCTGGACACATACTGTCACACAGCAAGGACTAATCATCTGGTATGACATGAGTTCAAATATCAACGTGGCAGTTGGTGAATTCAAATTTTAGTTAATTGATTAAGTCAAATATAGTGATTATGAAATTGCTAGATTGCCATTAAAGAGCCATTTGGTTCACTAATTTCCTTTAAGGGAGGAAATCTATCATTCTTACTCAATCTTATTGAATGTAATTCCAGATTATGTTTAATTTTTCACCGCCGAATAAATCACCAATTATATCAAACTGCTAAAGAAAATTAAAATGAGAATAAATTGGATGGAACACTCAACGTCAACTGTGGCACCATACTTGGACATGACAAAGGCCCACCCAGCTCTGTCAAACCCAAAAGTTCCTCCTCACATATGAATGGGCAGTAAATAATGAGCTTGCCAGTGATGGCCTAAGAATTTAAAAAAGATCACTATGTTGCATGTCACTTAAAGCAAAGAGACATTAATTACATTTCAAAACAGAATGAGGGGAATAAGGAACATCTTCTTTTAAAAGAACCCCTTAAAAATATTGTCACCTTGATGAATATCATGAACACTCACAGATAAATGTGAAGCTTGGTTGAATAGAGGGATATTCTCTGCTGTCCATGACTGATCGAGGCCAACAAGTTGATGTTTAGGAAGAGGCTAGTGGATAATCTAATTTTGGAAAGCTATCGATAGTGCATATAACTCTACATTTTAGCAAAAAAAAGTGAATAATGTGATGATGGAAATCTGAAACAAAACCAGAAATTGATGCAGAAACTCAACAGGTCTGGCAGCATCTGTGGAGAAAAAGCAGAGTTAACGTTTGGGTCCAGTGACACTTATTCAGAACTATTTCTATTCATAAGAGGGGGCAACGGATGTTGGCCATGCTGGCAGTACCAACAATCTAAGGAAGTGTTTTTTTAAAAATAATGACCCCACTGTGTTCTACTTAAGTTCGTGGCTCTTTTAATTCGACTTGATTTGGACTCATCATGCAAACAACAGATTGCTTACAATGCTAATAACTAAAGGGAGGTTTTGATGCCATTCCAGATCCATTCTCTCCTGTTGTGATCATTTATTCTCCACACCCATTGCTTAGCTTCTCTCCCTGGACTTTGCAATGTGTGATGGTCTGAAAACCAGACCAGGTTATGTTACGAAGGAGCTTGTACAATGATCTCAGCATTCCTGTGCTCTGTCAGGTAAAGTAAGCCAGAGTTCCTATTCTAATCATTGTTACTGAAGATACAGATTTTATCATCCGCAGAATACACACATACTTTGCATTCATCAACAGTGACAAAAATGCAGAGGTGCACTGCCCAGCCCATTGAAGGGTGTGACCATGCTCTGATAAGGGAGGCTTTATTTTAGCTTCAATGATTTAAGTGATGTTGATTCGCCTTGTTGGGGAAAAAAAGAATTTCCTCAGAACCTGTCATTTGGAAGACATCTATTTGGCTAGTCTGACTGAAAATGTTGACCAGGTGGATTATGTGGATTTACATGGAATTAACAGTTCAGAACCAGGCCATTTAGCTCAACTGGTCAGTGTTGGTATTTTATCCTTCACATACATGTACCTCTTCCCACCAACCTCCATCTCACTGCATCAAAATTGCTTTTCCCTTTTGCACCTATCTAGTTTTCCTTTAAATGCACTGATTACTTGTTTCAATTACTCCAAGTTCCACATTCCCACCACTCTCTGGGTAAAAACGTATCCCCTGAAGTCAGTGTTTGCATTTATTAGTGATTTACCTATATTTATCGCTCTAAGTTTTAGACAGTAAAAACATTTTTCTACATCAAATACTTTCACCCCTCTGCTTCCCCCAAACCTGTTCTTTGACCATGAAGGAAGCCTCCCTGCCTGTTCAGTCTATCCAGATTGATGTAACTTCTCAGCTTTGATACTGTTCTTGTAAATTATGAAGTAAATGAACAGCTCCAAATGCTGCCCTGCCCACAGTAATTAATGACATTTCTGTTGTGCAAACCAGAAAAAGATGAGTCAGAAAGATTTGGTTTCTTTGACATTACAGGTTCCAACAACTTTCAAGAAGCAGCTCAAAGTTCACCTTTGTGTTTTTTTTAAAGCAGGTTTGTACTTACAAACAAGGAATAGGACTGGACCATTCAGTCCTTCAAACTTGCTTCACCTCTTGATAAGTAGCCAGGCAGGAGGCTGGAAGAACACAACAAGCCAGGCAGCATCAAGCAGTGGAGAAGTCGGCGTTTCAGACTTCTTCAGAACCTTTTGATAAGACGATGGTTAAGCTGAGTACAATCATAAATCCAGGTTACCCTGATAACCGTTCACACTCTTTGCCTTCAAAAATCCATCATCTCTGCCTTGAAAATATCGAGACTCTACTTCCATGGCCTTTGCAGGGAGAGCGTTCCAAACGTTCATAATGTTTTAAAAGGATGCTCAAACTGCATAGTTAATTTATTCAATTAGATTATATGGAACATACAGCACAGAAACATGCTGTTCATTACAATTAGACCATGTTTCATGTATACTTCACCGAAGTCCCTCAATCTAATTCTATTACCAGAACTTCCTATTACAACCTCCCACCCCCCCCACCCCCACTGAACTCTTTCATATACATCTATTGTTATTAATGTTATGTACTTCCATTTCCCTTAACTACACCATGAGTTTGGGAGTTCCACATTCTCATTACTCTCTTGATGAAGAGAATCCCTATGGGATTTTTTGGTGACCATCTTATCTTGATGGCTTCCAGTTAGGTACTGTACTGTAGGGTATCTAATCTAATAATGTCTCTACACTTTCAAAATCTTTCATAACTTTAAATACTTGTTGGATCACTCTGTAACCTCGCGCTGTAGAAGATCGCTAATAGAAAATCACCATACCTGTTTAGTAGAAAGTTTGTGTTATCCAAACAACATCCACAATTCATCAATCGCGTTACAGTCAATTTGTGCTGACGAAACATGCATTATAGCAGAACGTCCAATATGGCTTCCACCTCAACTATTCCTTGTTTAAAATGGCCGGTATGGTGATGTACCAGAGGGCATGGCTCACACCCATTGCTGACTCATCCTCAACCAGTCATCAGCTGTCAACCTTTCTGTAGAATCCCCTTCACTTGGTGTTAATATTCAATGATTTTAGAGCCAGGCATGTTGTCAGAAATGAGGAACTTCAGCAACGAGAAAGACTGGACCAGCTGGGGCTGTTTTGGATGGAACAAAGGAAGCACAGGGGATTTTAATTAGGGTGCATAAGATTATAAATAGCCTATACAGAGTGATAGGAAGGACCTTATTTTTAAAATAAAAACTTTCATGGTGAAATAACACTTCAGAGACCAGCATCCCATCATCAATAATGCTTTATTTACAAATGCGTAGCCTTACACAATAGCACTGCCTCTCATTGAGTCAGGCATTCAGCATCTCAATATCCCTGAGATTCATTCTTTTACATCAGCAAGGTCTCCCTGATTGGACCAGATTAACAGCCTAAATCAGGGAATGCATATTTTATGATGTTCAACTGGCTGACCTTCCTTTGTTACTGTCACTACACATGGGACATCGGTGTTGCTGGTAGAGTCAGCATTTATTGCCTATCCCTAATTGTCCCTGAAACAAGTGGCTCCGTAGGCTATTTCAGAAGCAGTTAAAATTCATTCACATTGCTGTGGGTTTGGAGTAACATGTAAGCCAAGGAAGATATTGAAAAAGAAGGAAAGTTGCCCATTCAGGTTGAAGCGTTTGATCACTTAATGATAATAAATTAATACAGAGCTTGAGGGGATCTGAAACTACACGATAAAATCATTGTGAAAGATTAATGAGCAAATGCATATTGGTTCCATTTAATCTGAAGGCTGCATTTTGTGTCTTTTAGAATATTGTAAATAGGTATTACTGTAAAATGTGCGTTATTCGGTGCACACACTAAGAATGGGTGGTGCTAGTAAATAAAAATGCCGGTTATTAGGGAGTTGCCTAATAGTAACAATGGAGATGTTGATAAAATACGCATTGCCTTGCATAGTTATACTTTTGAATGCCTCAGATAGGAAGAACTAGACAATAAAGACAACCTTTATAAAGCTTTGTAAAGAAGGCAGTAATTAAATCACTATGAATAGCAGGGAAAGGGATGGATGACATGAAACACTTAACGCTTTTTGTGCTGATTTGGTCCAATGCACCACTTCCTAGCTATTACTGAGATGCATTGCTGCATTTTGTGAACACACCCTCTCTCTAAAGAAGGGGGAAGCACCATAATTCAGGAAACTTTGAATAAATAGTTTTAAATCTCGAATATCACCCTCGAAGGAAAATGAAAAAGTTTAACATATACATGGTTCATGGCCATTGTGGGGTGGGGATGATTACCAGAGATTTTGGTTGGTAGAGCATTCCGGTTGCCATGTCCCAGCTAATGTGAATTTTACTGTAGTACGCATGGAATGTGTACATCAAATGTTGGAATTGTTATAAGTGTTTGAACAAACTAATGTTTGCTGTAGTTGGTCTGGCATGGTGAAACATAGTACCTGAGTTCAGCATTGAATTGTGAACTCACTAATAAGAGTTTGTGCGAATGGGATTGTGTTGAGTGATTTAATCGGTATTGAATGTTGAATTGCATAATATGAACTTATTAAAGAAAATTATATTATTCTGTTGAATCTGATGTCTTTGAATAACAAAAGGAAACGGAACAAGAAAGCAGTCTGATTACATTAGTGTCCTGTTTGGAATCAAACTGTACAAATTGCTTCCCAGCTTGGTGTAGTCAAGTGACCTTTTCTATGAGGCACTCACTGCAAATATCCAAGTTGGAATCAGTGCAATAAAGACACGGTACAAGTGAGACTGTTGTCCTGCAAACTGTAAAATACTGTTGGACTGGAACTAAGACTGATTTTTGAAGAGATATAGAAAAGTAAAAGTTGTTAAATTATTTAATTAAAACTAGAATGTGCAGGACTGCTGAAAGCTGCTACATGCTGCAGAAAATGAATTTTTAGAAAGTAGAGTGCTGTGGAAAGCACTGGTTAAAACAGAGCGGCAGCATTTCTTTCTCTCCCAACATCAGTTGAAATTAGAGGTGACTGAAACGGAACTCTCAATTTTTCCACTTACAGTAACAAATCTACAAGATTGTGACAGATTTATTTAACAATTTAGAGCAGCTATGAGTAGCTATAATTTGCATCACTGTTGGGGAGAGACTGTTTCAAAATGTATTCCCCTAAATCTCTACAAAGATTGGGAAAAACAGACTGCAGAAATTTAGAAAGCTTTGAATGTGTTATTTTAATCCCAAGTGAGGACAACTTATGAATGCTATGTGTTAGGATCATAGGTGAAAAAGAGTTCGTTCATCAATATGTGAGTATATTAACAGCTCTCAGAATCCTGTGAATCTGCACAACTAGAATATGGTCTAATTGAAAATAACATTGTATTAGGTATAAGAAACTCTGCAGTGAGAGCATGTTCACAGAGAAGTGAAAAGTACTGTCAGCAAAATGATCAACATGTGCGGAAGCACTAAGGTTATCAATTAGCAACTGGAACATACTCATGGAAGAATATACCAAGTCTTGTATTATGCTGACAGACATTTCAGGTCAAAAGGACAGAAACATCATTGATAAACAGCAGGATGCAAATACTGAGGAGGATATCACATTAAGGAAAAGAAGTCATGTTCAGTGTGGGGAAAGCAGTGTTCTCACTGTAAGAAGTGGAATCATTTTGAGTATAATTCTTTGGCCAGAAAAAAATCATGAGCACGTAAGTACAGATGGCGACTGGAGAGAGAACAGCTGAAGATTCACTCTTTACCATATAATATGTTTGTTCAATCAGGGTGATAGGTGATAAATGGTTTGTGACTGTGGAATGAGGACTGCAGAAAGAGAACACCAAGGTTATGTGAAATGTCAGATAGACACTGTTATCTCTTTACAACATCATGTCCTTTACAGACCTATGCAAAGTGGCTGAACACGATGATCCAAAAATGAAGATCTCAAAAGTAAGGTTGAGGTTATGTGATAGCAGTACTTGTATATTTGTGCCAAAAGGACAGATTACTCAACCCTGGCCTAACCCTGTATTTCCATGGCTAATCCACCTAGCCTAAACATCTTTGGACTGTGGGAGAAAACCCATGCAGACACAGGGAGGATGTGCAAATTCCACATAGTCGCCTGAGGCTGGGATCGAACCCAGGTCCCTGGCCCCGTGAGGTAGCAATGCTAACCATTGAGCCGCCATGCTATCCATTCTGCCATTCTGGACATGGGTTTGTGAAATACTGATGTTTGTGCATGGTGTTTAGCATTTCCATGGCTCCAGGGTATGAATGCAGGCAACATGATATAATCAGTGGTCTTCCAAAAATAGAAAGCATGGTAGATATTATGCTAGTTTATGGATACGGAATCACAATGGAAGAAGCTACTGCCCACCACAATCAAAATCTAATGCGACTTCTAGACATACCTTGCCAGATGAACCTGAACAAGAAAAAATTGCAATTAAAGATACCCAAGTTGAGTGTATGGATCATGTACTGACAGCAAAAGGTCTTTGCCTAGATCTTGAAGAGGGGAGAGCTGAGTGATGTGGTGATCAACAGGTGTAAAGTTAGTGCAATGAGTAATTGGATTTGTCAACTACGGTTAACAAATTTCTTGCCTATTTTGTCTGAGGAGTGTGACCTATACATTAACTCACAGTCAAGGACAACAAGAACAAGAGTAAGTAAAATCAATAACCTTGAGAGGTCAACACCAGTGTGGAACCATTTTGATGACTGTGTGGAATTTGCACGTTCTCGTCGTATCTGCGTAGGTTTCCTCCGGATGCTCCGGTTTCCTCCCACAGTCCAAAAATGTGCAGGTAGGGTGAATTGGCCCTGTTAAATTGCCCGTGGTGTTAGCAGCATTAGTCAGAGGGAAATGGGTCTGGGTGGATTACTCTTTGGAGGGACGGTGTGGACTGGTTGGGCCGAAGGGCCTGTTTCCACACTGTAGAAAATCTAATCTAATCTTATCCAATCTAAATGATGAAGTCATCCTGCAGTGAGACAGGATTTGGAGAAACCCCAATTAGCAAGGACAAACATCTAGGCATTTATGTCAGAGAATAATGCTACACTCAGATCAAGGAAGACCACCAGGGCATTGTCTTTGCTTGTGATCAGTATCTACTGATAGTGATAGTTGCGTTTGATGACAAGCCACTTAAAAACATTCTCCTCAAGTCATCTGTTCCAAAAAACCTGCAAAGAATGTTACTCCAGTTCCATAAATATTGTCTGGATGTGACACATAAACAACTGAAACAGATGTACATTGCTTATATGATATTGTTAGCAGCACTCCTGATAAAGAACTGAGAGCATGCTATGATGGATTGTGAAATATTCACAAGCCAATGTGGAGCAGCAGCTCAACATGCTTGAAGAATAATCAATTTAACAAAGAAATTGCACTGAATCTTATCATATTGTGGCAAAATGTTCTTTTCTGTCAAGTTTCATGGAGGACTTCTCTCCATATGGCCTGTTGAGATTTTTGTTCAACGTTAATTTCTACTATGACCCAATGTAGGAATAAGGTCAATGAGTTTCACCATTTTTGTCTCTGATATTTTTTTTAGATTAGACTTACAGTGTGGAAACAGGCCCTTCGGCCCAACAAGTCCACACCGACCCGCTGAAGCGCAACCCACCCATACCCCTACATTTATCCCTTACCTAACACTACGGGCAATTTAGCTTGGCCAATTCACCTGACCCGCACATCTTTGGACTGTGGGAGGAAACCGGAGCACCCGGAGGAAACCCACGCAGACACGGGGAGAACGTGCAAACTCCACACAGTCAGTCGCCTGAGTCGGGAATTGAACCCGGGTCTACAGGCGCTGTGAGGCAGCAGTGCTAACCACTGTGCCACCGTGCCGCCCATATCTCGTAATCAATCTGTTTCTGCTACTGCACAACCTTCCACCAAGCCTCATGCTGTGTCATTCTCTCACTATTGCCTGCAACGTCTTCCCCATTTGCTCTTACTCACCCAGTTCCCCACATCACTAACGCTATGTGCCTTGCCCAATCACTTACTCAGGACACCTTATCATCTTTCCCTCGCCTGCACCAGTACAAACAGCTGTGCAACCCGCTTTCATCTCCCATAATCCATCCCTTTCTCTCATTTTAGGAGAAAATGTCCCACAGTAGGGCAGAAAGAGACAAAATAGGTAGTAGGGTTCCTGGCATGTGGTTTCTTACCCTTTACAAAGACAGGATCTTGACCTTGACCATCTCAAGCAGCTGAATGACAGCGCTGGACTGATACCGGGTATAACCCTTGACTTACTGTGTAAGGCCCCTGACTGAAAAGTGCCTCCATCGACTGAGAACAACTCCCCTTAGATTTTGAGACATGGCCATTCGGTTGAAGCACGTGCAATGTGGTTTGCCACATATGCTGCTGACACCTGGTGGCAGATGTGAGATTAACAATACGTGATACAGTGACACGTCCATGCCTCTTGACTGAGGATGGCTGATAAACTGCCTGATTTTGTGTCTGGGCTAATAGGCAAGTAAAGACAAAAGGTATTATGAACCTGTTAGCTCTGGCAGAGGGGATAATGCGCTAAAAAGGCAAGGCAAAGCAAACTGGGATGCTTTGAACACCCAGTCAGGCACAAAGTGAGTGAGCGCTAGGAGAGTAAGCAAGCAGCCCAGAAATGCAGCCTGGTCAAATCCATGAGCTGGGAACCTATCTGTGTACACAAATTGTCCTTGCATCTGTTTGACAACAATAGTTGCAGCATTAGAGGACAGAAGCATATTTTAAATGGATTGAAATGGTGCTGGGGTTCAAGGTACGCCAGGAGATAGAAAAGATATGTAGGAAAGGCAAAGTTACAGTGATCATGGGGAATTTCAATATCTAGGACCCAAAAGCATAGCCTCAGAGTAAAGGGAAGACCTTTTAGAATGGACATAAGGAGAAATGTCTTCAGCCAGAGAGTGGTGAATCTATGGATTTTATTGCCACAGAAGGCTGTGGAGGCCAGATCACTGAGTATATTTAAGTCTGAAATAGATAGGTTCTTGAGTATCAAGGATTATGTGGAAAAAGTGGGAGAATGGAGTTGAGAAACTTATCAGCCATGATTGAATGGCAAAACAGATTTGTTGGGCTGACTGGCCTAATTTCTGCTCCAATTCTTATGGTCTTAACACTGATTAAGGAGTTTAGAAGCAGATGGGGATGCGTGAGTTAGTCTGCCTGGGCGGCATGGTGGCACAGTGGTTAGCATTGCTGCCACACAGCGCCTGAGACCTGGGTTCAATTCCTGCCTCAGGCAACTGTCTGTGTGGAGTTTGCACATTCTCCTCGCGTCTGTGTGGGTCCACCTCCAGGTGCTCCGGTTTCTTCCCACGTCCAAATATGTGCAGGTCAGGTGAATTGGCCATGCTAAATTGCCCATAGTGTTGGGTGAAGGGGTACATGTTAGGGAATGGGTCTGGGTGGGTTGCTCTCGGAGGGTCGGTGTGGACTTATTGGGCTGAAGGGCCTGTTTCCACACTATAAGTAATCTAAAGGATCTTCAGTGGATACTGTTTGCCATTGTGAGACCCCCAGACCCCAACAGACACTCACCAGTCCCGGATTGTAGTAGGCACTACTGCTTCCAGTGCTGCTGGGACTTTAGAGCTGCTGCTAATGTAATTGGTCAAGATTTCCACATGGCTGAAAGGTTGCTATGATTGGTGGAGATGAGTTCACTCTGACTTTGCAGGGAAACCCAGTCATCTGTAAAATCATGGCCAATTGATTGGACCATTTTTGACCAACAGAACCATTTACCGATCCCCCTGCATTCCAAATCTTGTTAGCAGAAATGTTGGAAGAAAATGAAAATAAACAACTTGTTTCAATGTTCCAATGAATTTTCTTATGGGTTATCTTGTGGCAAAGGAGCAAGAGATTAATCATTGATTCTTAGAGAGTGCAGCGCAATCTTGGAGAGTTGAGAATTATACCCCTCATTTCAGTAGGGATCCTATTATCCTCAATCAGATCCACAGTTAGCCTATCACAGATTGCAATAAAAAACATTGATTCTCAGAGTTGCTGTATACAGCTAGCTTAAGTCCACAAAACAGAATGAGTAGTGGGTGTGTGTCAGCTGTCACTGGAATGTACACTGATCCAGAATTACTGCATTCTATAGCTGAGGTTTGTGGGTGGAGTGAGGGTGGGAACTGGACACAGTCAGCATTTTTGTCGAGCCTTCATTCTACATCATTGAATCAGCTAATTAAAGAGTGTATTTTTTTTTATCAGATGTAACTTCCAACCTGTGCACTACAAATCTCTGGGTTCAAAACCCCCTCCAGAGACCTCAGGATCCTCTCTCGGCAGATAATCCAGCTCAGTACTACAGACCATTGAAGCTGTCATTTGAGTTCCTGAACTGAGGCCGGAGCTAAGTATGAAAGACCCTATGGTGCTATTTTTAAAAGAGCAGTTCGTTCTGATGTTTTGGCCAAGATCTATCCCTGAACCAGCATCACTAAAACACGGCAAATACATGGGACCACCACCACCTGTAATATTCCCTCCAAGTCACTCACCATCCTGACTTGGAACTATATCACTGTCTCTTCATTGTCTCTGAGTCAAAATCCTAGAATTCCCTCCTGAATCCATCAACCTACAGCAGGTGGAATGCAGCGATTCAAGAAGGCAGCTCATCACCATCTCCTTAAGGACAACTAGGGACAGGGAATAAATGCTGGCCAGCCAGTAACACCCATATTCTACAAACAAATTTTAAAGATGATCTGACCATTAGCTTCTGAATGCTGCATAAATATTGCAGCATTGCAGCAGTAATTAAACTTAAAAAAAACACTTTCTGTAAAGTATTTTGGGAAATCTTGAGATTATGAGAGGTGTTATATAAATGCAAATATTTCCTCAGTTATTGGGGTGTAACCACTGGAAGTGTTTTTCAACCATTGCATCAGAATATAGCGCCAACCTGCTGGATTAGCTTTGTCTTATACTCATGTTCCATTTTGCACTGAATTTACAGCTTTTCTCAATGAATAAACTGCCTTTGTCCTCTCTCTTTTGTCTGAAATTGGATCCTCCTATTGGAGCACAGTCGTGTAAATATACAGGTCTCTGCGTGTGTGCTCTGCTTAAACAGCAGTAAAAGACTTACATTTATAGAATTATTTAACAACCATTGTATGTTTCAAAGTGCTTTAGAGCCAGTGAGCTATTTTTTAAAGTGTTGTAATGTGACAGCCAATCTGGGCACAGCCAACTCTCATAACCAAAGTGGTAATGATCAGATAGAGCCTTCGAATAATTACAGTATATACAGCCATTTGACCCATTGTGTCTTCACACACACTGAAATACAATGCACTCAAAATCCTAATCACTTGCTGTTTAAAAAATAGTTTACTCATTGACATTGCTTCTTTTGCCAATTATTTCTTCAGGGAATCTTTGAGAAATTCTAATGCATTTCTCCAGTTCTCCTATGAGTCTCCTGTTTCTCTCATAATGTTGGTTGACATAAATATTGGCAAGGATATGAAGGAGAACTCCATTGGCATCCGTCATATAGTGTGATGGAATCTTTTACATTCACACTAACAAGCTAATAGAATCTCGGTTTAACATCTTATCCAAAAGATGGAGCATCTGACAGGGCAGCACCTCCTTATCACTACACTGGCATGTCAGTCTTGCTTGAGCATTAGTCATTGGGAACTCCATAGTTAGGAGATAGGAGGTTCTGTGGGAACGAATGAGATTCATGGTAGGTGTTTTGCCTTCCAGGTGCAGGGTTTGTGATGTCTTGGATCATATTTTTGGGATCCTTGAGGGGGAGGGGGAGCAGCCGTAAGTCATGGTCCATATAAGCACTAACAACATAAGTAGGAAAAAGGATGGGGGCTTAAGGCAGTAATTCAGGGAGCTAGTGCGAGAACAAACAGAGTTGTTATTTCTGGTTTGTTGCCCATGCCACGTGCTAATGAGGCAAGAAATAGGGGGAGAGAGGAGTTGAACATATGGCTACAGGGATGGTGAGGGCGGGAGTGTTTTGGATACCTGGATAATTGGGGCTTATTCTGAGGGAGGTGGGACCTCTACAAACAGGACAATCTTCACCTGAACCAAAGGGGTACCAATATCCTGGGGAGAAATTTGCTAATGCTCTTCAGGAGGGTTTAAACTAATTCAGCAGGGGCGTGGGAACCTAAATTGTAGTTCCAGTGTCCAGGAGGTTGACAACAATGAGATCAGAAATGAGGTACCAAGGTTGTAAGAGTTCACCAACAAGCAGAAAGGTGACTTGAAGTGAATCTATTTCAACGCTAGGTACATCCGGAATAAGGTGGATAAGGGCGGCACAGTGGCACAGTGGTTAGCACTGCTGCCTCACAGCGCCAGGGACCTGGGTTCAATTCCCGCCTCAGGCGACTGACTGTGTGGAGTTTGCACGTTCTCCCTGTGTCTGCGTGGGTTTCCTCCGGGTGCTCCGGTTTCCTCCCACAGTCCAAAGATGTGCAGGTCAGGTGGATTGGCCATGCTAAATTGCCTGTAGTGTTAGGTAAGGGGTATATGTAGGGGTATGGGTGGGTTGCGCTTCGGCGGGTCGGTGTGGACTTGTTGGGCCTGTTTCCACACTGTAAGTAATCTAATCTAATCTAAAACTTGCAGCATGGGTTGGTACCTGGGACTTCAATGTTGTGGCCATTTTGGAGACATGGATAGAGCAGGGACAGGAATGGTTGTTGCAGGTTCCTGTGTTTAGATGTTTCAGTAAGAACAGAGAAGATTATTGGGGTTGTATTATAGACCCTTAATAGTCAGCGGGAAATTGAGAAACAAACTTGTAAGGAGATCTCAGTTATCTGTAAGAATAATAGGATGGTTATGGGAGGGGATTTTAATTTTCCAAACATAGACTGGGACTGCCATAGTGTTGGATGGAGAGAAATTTGTTCACTGTGTACAAGAACATTTTCTGATTAAGTTTGTGGATGTACCTACTAGAGAAGGTTCAAAACTTGACCTACTCTTAGGAAATAAGGCAGAGCAGGTGACTGAAGTGTCAGTGGAGGAGCACTTTGGGGCCAGCGACCATAAATCTAATAGTTTTAAAATAGTGATGGAAAAGGATAGACCAGATCTAAAAGTTGAAATTCTAAATTGGAGGAAGGCTAATTTTGACGATATTAGACAAGAACTTTCAAAAGCTGATTGGGGACAGACGTCCGTAGGTAAAGGGACGGCTGGAAAATGGGAAGCCTTCAGAAAGGAGATAACAAGAGTCTAGAGACAGTGGACTCATCCTGTTAGGGTGAAAGGAAAGGCTAGTAGTGTAGGGAATGCTGATGACTAAAGAAATTGAGGTTTTGGTTTAGAAAAAGAAGGAAGCATATGTCAAGTATAGACAGGATAGAGTATAAAGGCAGTAGGAGTATACTTAAGAGGGAAATCAGAAGGGGTAAAATGGGACTTGAGATAGTTTTGGCAAGTAGAGTTAAGGAGAATCCTAAGGGTTTTTACAAGTACATTTTTTACAAGTACAAAAAGTAACTAGAGAGACAATGGGACCCCTCAAAGATCAGCAAGGCGGCCTTTGTGTGGAGTCACAGGAGATGGGGGAGATACTAAATTAGTTTTTTGCATCAGTGTTTAATGTGGAAAAGGACATGCAAGATATAGAATGTAGAGAAATAAATGGTGACATCTTGAAAAATGTCCATATTACAGAGGAGGAAGTTTTAGATATCTTGAAATGCATAAAAGTGGATAAATTCCCAGGACCTGATCAGGTGTATCCTAGAACTCTATGGGAAGCTAGGGAAGCGATTGCTGGGCCTCTTACTGAGATATTTGTATCATTGATAGTCACAGGTGAGGTGCTGGAAGACTTGAGGTTGGCTCACCTGGTGCCATTACTTAAGAAAGACAATCCAGAGAAATATAGAATGGTGAGCCTGACATTAGTGGTGGGCAAGTTTTAGATTAGATTACTTTAGATTAGATTACTTACAGTGTGGAAACAGGCCCTTCGGCCCAACAAGTCCACACCGACCCGCCGAAGCGCAACCCACCCATACCCCTACATTTACCCCTTACCTAACAATACGGGCAATTTAGCATGACCAATTCACCTGACCCGCACATCTTTGGACTGTGGGAGGAAACCGGAGCACCCGGAGGAAACCCACGCAGACACGGGGAGAATGTGCAAACTCCACACAGTCAATCGCCTGAGTCGGGAAATGAACCCGAGTCTCAGGCGCTGTGAGGCAGCAGTGCTAACCACTGTGCCACCGTGCCGCCCACGAAGTTGCTGGAGGGAATTCTGAGGGACAAGATGTACATATATTTGGAAAGGCAAGGACTGATTAGGGATAGTCAACATGGCTTTGTGCATGGGAAATCATGTCTCACAAACTTGATTGAGTTTTTTGAAGAAGTAACAAAGAGGATTGATGTGGGCAGAGTGGTAGACGTGATCTATATGGACTTCAGTAAAGCATTTGACAAGGTTCCCCATGGGAGACTCGTTAGCAAGGTTAGATCTCATGGAATACAGGGAGAACTAGCCATTTGGATACAGAACTGGCTCAAAGGTAGAAGAGAGAGGGTGGTGGTGGAGGGTTGTTTTTCAGACTGGAGGCCTGTGACCAGTGGAGTGGCACAAGGATCGGTACTGGGTCCACTACTTTTCATCATCTATATAAATGATTTGGATGTGAGTGTAAGAGGTATAGTTAGTAAGTTTGCAGATGACACCAAAATTGGAGGTGCAGTGGACAATGAAGAAGGTTACCTCAGATTACAACAGGATCTTGATCAGATGAGCCAATGGGCTGAGGAGTGGCAGCTGCAGTTTAATTTAGATAAATGCGAGGTGCTGCATTTTGGGATAGCAAACCTTAGCAAGACTTATACACTTAGAATGAAGGCTGCTAGTGCCATCTTTATGAATAAAGAGACATTGGAGTGCAATTTCATAGCTCCTTGAAAGTGGAGTCGCAGGTAGATAGGTTAGTGAAGGCAGAGTTTGGTATGTTTTCCTTTATTGGTCAGAGTATTGAAGCTGAAAATGTGTTGCTGGAAAGGCGCAGCAGGTCAGGCAGCATCCAAGGAGCAGGAGAATCGTTTCGGGCATGAGCCCTTCTTCAGGAATCTTCTTCAGAGTATTGAATACAGGAGTTGGGAGATCATATTGCGGTTGCACAGGACATTGGTTAGGCCACTTTTGGAATATTGCATGCAATTGTGGTCTCCAGATGTTGTGAAACTGGAAAGGGTTCAGAAAAGATTTACAAGGATGTTGCCAGGCTTGGAGGATTTGAGCTATAGGGATAGGTTGAATAGGCTAGGGCTGATTTCCCTGGACCATCAGAGACTGAGGGGTGACCTTATAGAGGTTTATAAAATCATGAGGGGCATGGATAGGATAAATTGACAAAGTCTTTTCTCTGGGTTGGGGTAGTCCTGAACTAGATTAGATTAGACTTACAGTGTGGAAACAGGCCCTTCGGCCCAACAAGTCCACACCGACCCGCCGAAGCGCAACCCACCCATACCCCTACATTTACCCCTTACCTAACACTACGGGCAATTTAGCTTGGCCAATTCACCTGACCCGCACCTCTTTGGACTGTGGGAGGAAACCAGAGCACCCGGAGGAAACCCACGCAGACACGGGGAGAACGTGCAAACTCCACACAGTCAGTCGCCTGAGTCGGGAATTGAACCCGGGTCTACAGGCGCTGTGAGGCAGCAGTGCTAACCACTGTGCCACCGTGCCGCCCACTAGTGGGCATAGATTTAGAGTAAGAAGCAAAAAATATAAAAGAGACCTAAGGGAGAACTTTTTCACGCAGAGAGTGGTACGTATATGGAATTAGCTGCCAGAGAAAGTGGTGGAGGCTAGTACAATTGCAAAATTTAAAAGGCATCTGGATAGGTATATGAATAGGAAGGGTTTGGACCGGGTGCTGGCAGGTGGGACTAGATTGGGTTAGGATATCTGGCTGGCATGGATAAGTTGGATCAAAGGGTCTGTTTCCATACTGTACATCTCCATGACTCTAAGATGTTAAAAGAGGGGGAGGCGTGGCATTGTTAGTCAAGGATAGTATTACGGTGGCAGAAACAATGTTTGAGGACTTGTCTACTGAGGTAATATGAGCTGAGGTTAGAAATAGGGAAGGAGAGGTCACCCTGTTGGGAGTTTTTTATTGGCCTCCAAATAGTTCCAGAGATGTAGAGGAAAGGATAGAAAAGATAATTCTGGATAGAAGTGAGAGTAACAGGGTGGTTGTTATGGGGGCTTTAACTTTCCAAATATTGACTGGAAGTACTATAGTTCAAGTACTTTAGATGGTTCTGTTTTTGTGCAAAATGTACAGGATGTAGACAAGCCAACAAGAGGCCACAGTGGATTTGGTACTAGGTAATGAACCTGGCCAGGTATGAGATTTGGAGGTCGGTGAGCACTTTGGTGGTAGTGACCACAATTCAGTTATGTTTACTTTAGTGACGGAGAGGGATAGGTATATATCGCAGTGCAAGAGTTATTGCCAGGGGAAAGGCAATTATGATGTAATTAAACAAGATTTAGGATGTATAGGATGGGGAAGGAAACTACAGGGGATGGGCACAATTGAAATGTGGAGCTTATTCAAGGAACAGGTACTGCGTGTCCTTGATGAGTACGTACCTGTCAGGCAGGGAAGAAATGGTCAAGCAAGGGAGCCATGGTTTACTAAAGGAGTTGAATCCTTTAATAAGGCTTATATTAGGTGAAATGTGAAGGCTCAGTTAGGGCACTTGAGAGTTACAAGTTGGCCAGGAAAGACCCAAAGAGAGACCTAAGATAGTTGGTAGATAGGATCAAGGAAAACCCTAAAGCTTTCTATAGGTATATCATGAATAAAAGAATGACTAGAGAAAGAATCGGGCCAATCAAGTATAGTAGTGGAGTCTGAGGAGATAGGGGAAGTGCCAAATGAATATTTTCTGTCAGTATTCACACTGGAAAAAGACAATGATGTCAAGGACAGTACCGAGATATAGGCTACAAGACTAGATGGGATTGAGGTTCACAAGGAGGAGGTGTTAACAATTCTGGAAAGTGTAACAATAGATATATCCCTTGGGCTGGATGGGATTTATCCTCGGATTCTCTGGGAAGTCAGGGAAGAAATTGCAGAGCCTTTGGCTTTGATCTTTACATCGTCATTGTGTACAGGAATACTGCTGGAGATTGGAGGATAACAAATGTTGTCCCCTTGTTCAAGAAGAGGAGTAGAGACAATGCTGGCAATTATCGACCAGTGAGCTTTACTTTGGTTGTGGCTAAAGCTTTGGAAAAGTTTATAAGAGATAGGATTTATAATCATCTAGAGAGGAATCATTTGATTAGGTATAGTCAACACAGTTTTGTGAAGGATAGGTTGTGCCTCACAAACCTTATTGAGTTCTTTGAGATGGTGACCAAACAGGTGGATGAGGGTAAAGCGGTTGATATGGTGTACATGGATTTCAGTAAGGTGTTTGATAAGGATCCCTATGGTCGGCCATTGCAGAAAGTACGGAGGCATGGGATTTAGGGTGATTTAGCAGTTTGGATCAGAAATTAGCTAGCTTAAAGGAGACAGAGGATGGTAATTGATAGGAAATGTTCACCTTGGAGTTCACTTACGATTGTGTACCGCAAGGATCTGTTTTGGGACCATTGCTGTTTGTCATTTTTATAAATGACCCAGATGAGGACGTAGAGGATGGGTTAGTAAATTTGCAGATGACTGTAAGGTCAGTGGAGTTGTGGATAGTGCTGAAGAATGCTGCAGGTTACAGAGGGACACAGATATGCCGCAGAGCTAGGCTGAGAGGTGGCAAATGGAATTTAATGCAGAAAAGTGTGAGTTAATTCACTTTGGAAGGAGTAACAGGAATAAAGAGGACTGAGCTAATGGTAAGGTTCATGGTAATGTAGATGAGCAGAGAGATCTCGGTGTCCATGTACATAGATCCCTGAAAGTTGCCACCCAGGTTGATCGGATTGTTAAGAAGATATACAGAGTGTGAGTTTTTATTCATGATTTGGAGATGCCGGTGTTGGACTGGGGTGTACAAAGTTAAAAATCACACAACACCAGGTTATAGTCCAACAGGTTTAATTGGAAGCACACTAGCTTTCGGAGCATTGCTCCTTCATCAGGTGGTAGTGGAGGGCTCAATCCTAACACACAGAATTTATAGCAAAAATTTACATTGTGATGTAACTGAAATTATACATTGAAAAATTGATTGTCTGTTCAGGCTTTCATTTGTTAGAATACCGTGAAAGTTTCACTCCTTTCATGTTTAAATCACAAAACCTTTTTTTTAAAAGTTGCATTCTTGGGTTAGCTGTTAACATTGGTGATAGCTAGACAATATGTTGAAGGTGTTAGCCCCCTGTGTTCTCTGTCAATGCCATGATGTTTAGATTGATTCTAATCAAAAAAGTGGGATAATGGAGTTTTACATGAATTCATGCAGTTTTTGAGCTCAGAATTCTACATGAATGTATGCAGTTTTTGAGCAAAGTACAATGTAACCCTGCAAGTACAAATTCACCCCATAAAATATATGTGTGCATGTGGGTCTTTGTCTGTCTGGGTGTGTGTGTCTGTCTGGGTTGGGGGTTGTGAGTGTGAGAAAGTGTATGTGTGTGTGTAGTCAGTGCAGAGTGTCTTAAGTCTGTGAGGGGGTGCATATGTAAGTGTGTGTGTCTGTAAGGGTGTTTGTGGGTGTCTGTGTGCGCGTCTGTGTATATGTGTGTCCGTGTGAATGTGCGTATAGGAGTGCCTGTGTGTGTGTGTGTGAGAGAGAGAGTGTGTGTGTGTGTGTATAGTGCAATGGTGGTCACCTGTAATGTGACATGAACCCAAGGTCCCAGTTGAGGCCCTCCCTATGGGTATGGAACTTAGCTATCAGCCTCTGCTCGGCCACTTTTCACTGCTGCCTGTCCCGAAGTCCACCTTGGAGGATGGTCACCCGAAGGTCCGAAGTCGAGTGCCCTGGACCACTGAAGTGTTCCCCAACTGGGATGGAACCCTCCTGTCTGTTGATTGTTGTGCGGGTGCACATTCATCCGTTGTCATAGCCTTTGCTTGGTTTCCCCAATGTACATGCCTCAGGGCATCCTTGCCTGCAACGTATAAGATAGACAACGTTGGCTGAGTCACATAAGTACCTGCCACGTACATAGTGGGAGGTGTCCCCACGTGTAATGGTGGTATCTATGTCCACACTCTACCGAGCAGAGGCTGATAGCTAAGTTCTGTACCCATAGGAAGGGCCTCAACTGGGACCTTGGGTTCATGTCACATTACAGGTGGCCACCATTGCACTATACACACACACAGATACTCCAACACACACTCTCACACACACATAGACACTCCTATACACACATATACACATATATACACAGGTGCGCACACAGACACCCACACACATCCTTACAAACACACACACTCCCACACTCGCACATGCACTCCCTCACAGACTTAAGGCACTCTGCACTCACTACACACACACATACACTTTCTCACACTCACAACGCCGATCCCAGACAGACACACACACACAGACAGACAAAGACCCACATGCACACATATACTTTATGGGGTGAATTTGTACTTGTAGGGTTACATTGTACTTTGCTCAAAAACTGCATGCATTCATGTAAAACTCCATTATCTGACTTTTTAGATTAGAATCAATCATGGCATAGACAGAGAACACAGGGGGCTAACACCTTCAAAATATTGTTTAGCTATCACCATTGTTAACAGCTAACCCGAGAATGCAACTTTTTTTAAAAAAAGGTTTTGCGATTTACACATGAAAGAAGTGAAACTTGCACAGTATTCTAACAGATGAAAGGCTTAACAGACAATCAATTTTTCAATGTATAATTTCAGTTACATCACACTGTAAATTTTTGCTATAAATCCTGTGTGTTAGGATTGAGCCCTCCACTACCACCTGATGAAGGAGCGATGCTCCGAAAGCTAGTGTGCTTCCAATTAAACCTGTTGGACTATAACCTGGTGTTGTGTGATTTTTAACTTAGTTTTTATTGGTAGAGGTATTGAGGTTCAGAGCCATGTGGTCATGTTGCAGCTGTACAAAACTCTGGTGCGGCCACACTGGGGGTATTGCATCAAGTTTTGGTCACTGCATTATAGGAAGGATGTGGATGCTTTGGAAAGGGTTCAGAGGAGATTTACCAAGATGTTGCCTGGTATGGAGGGAAGGTCTTATGAGGAAAGGCTGAGGGTCTCGGGGCTGTTTTCATTAGAGAGAAGAAGGTTGAGAGTGACTTAATTGAGACATATAAGATAACCAAAGAGTTAGAGTGGTCAGTGAGAGCCTTTTTGCTCAGATGGTGATGGCTTTAAATTGAGGGGTGATAGTTGTAGGACAGATGTCAGAGGTAGTTTATTTACTCCGTAGTAGAGGCGTGGAACACCCTGCCTGCAACTATAGTAGATTCACCAGCTTTAAGGGTATTTAAGTGGTCATTGGATAAACATATGGATGAAAATAGAATAGAGTAGGATAGATAGACTTCAGATTGGTTCCATGTTCTAAGTTCTATTGTTGCCCTCATGACTTAGAATCCAGAGTCGTGTGATTCAGAGGTAAGTGCTACCAAAAGAGCTACAATGCAAACACAAGGTGCCATGTAGGCACTCACCAGAGGTAACACTGGAAAGAAGTGATCAAAGCCAGTAGGAACTTCATCTTCCCTAATACTCACAATCTTATGGCACAAAAGGAAACCATTTGGCATTTTGCAATGGTGCCAGCTCTTCCGAAAGAGATGCAATTAATCAACAGCAGCAATTTGCATTTATGCAATACCTTAAAACACAGTGAAAACATTCCAGGGTACTTTGCAAGGATGCATTCTGATGAAAATTTGATACTGAGCCACATAAGGGGATATTTGGACACTGATCAAAAGCTTGGCTGAAAGAGCCTTTAAGCAGCATCTAAAAGAAGGCTAGAGAGAGGTTGCGAGTTTAGGGAAAGCTTTGAGCTTAGTCAGCAATAGTAGAGCAAATAAAATTAAGGTTAACAAAAGATGCTAGTGTTGAAATTTAAACAGAGTGCAATCCTTTTATTAATTTATACTTTTTAGTTTTATTATGATAGTTATAGACAATCTCATGAATTACTGGTTTGAATTTGTCTCATCATCATGATTAAGAGCTGCAGCAAGGATTATTTTTCCATTATCCAACAATCTCTCTCCACACTCTCCCTTTCTTTAAAATGCTTCTTATAATCTACCCCTTAGACTAAGCATTCACTTCTCTTCATTAATATCTCTTTCATGTCTTGGTGTGAAATTCTACTTCATAACCATCCTATGCAGAACCTTGAGATGTTTTTGCTAAATTGAAATAGCTACATAAATGCAGGTTGTTGTTGGTTAGGTGGATGTACTGTCCCAGACCTTGTGTTTATGTATCCAAACATATTTCAGTTTGATTCATTAATACCGTGATGCATAATCAAAAAACACAGGCTCTATTTTTATCCAATATAGGCATATTTGCTTATGCATCAGACTTTGGTCTGATTGATATTCATTGTAAGTTTAAAGTGAGTCCAAAATATTTAAAGTATTTGCAGCAGAGTTAGCATTGGGAGATCACAAAATCTTACAGCACAGAGGTAATCGTTTGGCCCATTATACCTGTGCCAGGTCTTGTAAAGAGTTATCCAATTAGTCCCACTCCCCTGCTCATTCCCCGTTCCCTGCAAATGTTTCAAGTACTTATCTAATTAACTTTTGAAAGTTAATATTGAATCTACATCCCTTTCAATCAGTGCACATTCCAGACCAGAACATTTTGCTGCTTAAAAAACTCTCCTGATCCACTCTCTTATTCTTCTGCTCAGGATTTTAAATATGCGTCCTCATATTACAACCCTCCTGGCACTGGGGAGGATGATTTCTTCTTATTTATTGTATCAGAGCCATTTATAATTTGGCAGATCTCTATTAAATTGATCTCTAACCACTTCCCTCTGCTCATATATTTGAGGCTCCACAGTCCTGATGTAATTTTGCCTGGCAGATTCATAGAAGATGATAGTGTCCAGTCGATGCAACATAAGGATGTTACTGTTACATCAACACCCCTATTTATCCCCATTCTACAACAGTTGTACCCTGTCCAATCTTCTTGTAATACTTCCCATCACTGTCTGCAGTTACACCTCCATTCTCCCTGGCATTGTCTTGGTTACAATCACTCCATTCCCATAATCTCCACCACATCCATCATCTCTGGTCACACTATTGTATGTTCAGGTAATGGTTTAGAATTGTAAACTTCCAGTTGTAAAGGCCACAGGGGATAACATGAGATGGCACTGAATATATGACGTTTCCTTACAGTACTATTGAAAATAACTGCTTCAGAGGTATTGGATTATTTTGTTCTTATGGTTATCTATTCATAGTTGAAGTGTTACTGTAGTTTAACTGGTCTGGCTCTTTTCTTAGAGGTAGACGTGTGAGGTTAGGTCCAATCCAGGTCAGGAATCTTGTGTTCTCCCCAGGTTGGTTTGATGATGGGGCTGGGGGGATAAATTTAATTATACAAGGGATGCAGACCATGGCATTATTCCATCTCTGTCCCATTTAAATCTGTACCAGGAAGATCCTTGGGCTACCTTCCCACCTTACCATCAATTGAGGCTCTTAAGTGAGAAATTAATGTTCTTGTTAAGCTAAAGATGAACAGGAGGTGCGAAAGGGGATACATAGCAATAAAACTGCAAGTTTCACTGGGGGTGCATCTCATTCAAAGGCATTCAGAAGCTGATTGGGAGACCTGGCATTCTAAGAGGGTGGGGTGGGTTTGAAAGCCAGCCCCTTGCCCTTGCTGCTGACCCCTCTTCACCCTTCACTTGCCACCTCATCTTTTACAAACAGTGACTAAATTTTTAAAATACTTCTTTGGCTGTGGTTCAGAAATGCAAGTTCTTTCCTTATCTGTCATATTTGATCAGGTATGTGAACAATGGGCATTTGTTTTGTGCTGGTGACAAACTAATAAAGCCAATTGTGTTCTATACATGTCCCATTGAGGCCCCTCATTATACAACTCACCTTTTTTTTTTGGGTGTAATGTATCAGCGAAATGACCTGTGATGAGGGTGTGGTGGGATTTGGGGGGATGTATGTGGGAGAGGATGAAAGATACAGAAATAGCCCTACCTGAGTTTAACTTTCTAGGTGGGGTGATGACTAATCTGCCATTCTTTCTCAGCCAGTCATTACTTGTTTGAGAACCGGTTTAGCTGCAATTTTGTCCTCAGGTTTGAGGTATTATTCAAATCCATGCTGTCAATTCTGGTTTTCATTCTCAAATGTTAGCCATTTTGTGAAGCACCTGGATGAAAGTTGAAAGGGGATGCAACATGAAGAACAACATATCATAATTATATAGCCTACTGTAAAATAGTATAAATATCACAAGGTGCTTCATAGGGACAGCAAGTAAAATTTCTACAAAGCTCACATAAATAGATATTAAGACAGAGAAATACAGACTGTACATCAGAGAGCTCAGAAGTGATAGAGAATATGGCTTCATGCAATGTAGAATATTTGGATGTTATAATGTGGAAGCCCATCCAAAAGTGCATTGGAAACAGTCAAATTTGGAACTAATAGAGGCATAGAAGAGGCCTCCATGAGCAGATGTGTTGAGATAATAATGACCAAGTTCGTTGTAGTTATAATGGTGGAAATTGACAATCCTAGTGATAGTGTGAATATGAGATCAAAAGCTGAAGTCAAAAGTCTCACCAAAGTTGTGAACAGTCTGGTTTATCCCCACTCTGTTTCAAGGAAAAGCTATGGTGATTGTAACTGGGGAGCAGAGTTTGTGATGCAGACCAAAGACAATGGTTCAGCTTTCCAAGTATTTAGTTGGAGGAATGTTTTGCCCCTCCTGTACTGGATGAACACTTTGCCAATTCAGAGACAGATAGAGATAGATGGAGATTGTGGTGGGGTTGGGTGGCATGAGTACAAGTGCAAACTAATACTCTGTTCTCAGATGGTGTCCCTGAGCAAGTAAAAGAGAAATGGAAGGGATTCAAGGCTGAATTTTTGGTGATCATCAGTAGTAACAGCTAGAAGAGAATCCATTGTCTTTGATTCGCTGGTTATGATAAGACAGATAAGAACAGAACTAGGTGAGAACAGTCCCACTTGCAGGATGATAATGGAGACATGTGTGGTGTGGTCAATCATATCAAAGACTGGAGATGAATAAACAGAGGCGGTTACCTTTACCTTGGTCCAATAGGATGTCATTCATGACTGTGAGAAGAGTCATTTCAGTTCTGTGGCAGGGGCAGAAATCTGAATGGAGGGATCCTAACGTGGACTTCTGGGAAAGCTTGGCACAGATTTGGGAATGAACAATGTGTTCAATACTTTTGGAGAGGAAAGGAAGATTGAAGATAAGGTTGTAATCCATGGGGTCAGAGAAGTCAAGGGAGCTTTAAGTGGAAGGCCATCAGAATTGTGCTAATAGAGAAAAGACTTAACAGCAAACTAGGTTTGTTCAATATATTGTATCAATTGCATGCATGACACTGTGATCTTTTGCTATGAATTCCGCGTCTTATGATTCTGCTCCACAGTTACCTGATGAAGGAGCAATGCGCCGAAAGCTATTACTTCCAAATAAACCTGTTGGACTAAAACCTGGAGTTGTGTGGTTTTTATGATGGTAATACTAGACAAGTTAGGTACCAGAAAGAAACCTGGCTTGATAGATCATATGATTAATTTTTGAAATTGGTCATTGTGTTAGTCATTTAAATGTATTCACACAAGGCAACAAATCTTATTATGCAAAAAAAAAGCAAGCAAAGCTATGCCTATATAATAAATGAATGAATGAATGAATGAGTGAATTAGCTTTATACTTAGCAAGACAGTTAGAAATATCTTAACACAGACATCAAAACAAAATTTCAGCATGTTTTCCAATACCATCCATTACAGTCTCAATTCCACAGAAATATTACTTATATCTTAGTTTTTACTCACATGGCTTGCCCCAGTTTCCTTTTTTTGAGCTGTGGTGATCATTTTACAATTCCTTTGATAAGAACCTTTCACAATTTTTATGACCTAAATTTTATGAGTTTCAATAAGTTGAAGATTTCTATCCAGACTCTCCTGACCTAGAAGCTCCATGGACTAGCAATCTTTTCTGCTGAGGTCACTGGTTTTCCTGAACTGACTTGGTTCTCTGGCTAGGCAAAGCAACTCATCTGAATTAAAACTTTAGGTTTTCAACTAAAACTCTGAATTTTCTGTTCTGAAGTCAAAACTAGTCATAGGAGTCATAGAGATGTACAGATCAGAAATAGACCCTTGGGTCCAAACTGTCCATGCCGACCAGATATCCCAACCCAATCTAGTCCCACCTGCCATCCACCCGCCCCTTATCCCTCCAAACCCTTCCTATTCATATACCCATCCAGATGCCTTTTAAATGTTACAATCATACTAGTCTCCACTTTGCCTGTCAAAAACACAAATCGCATAAACATTTATTTTAAAAAGGTTTTCCCAGGAATCTATCTGTCTCACATGCATCCTTAGAACTGATGCATTTTCATATGACCTTCTGACATTTAAAAAAATTTCATAGAGCTGATCCCTGTCCATCTGTTTGCATTTTGAAATCCAAAGCCTAAAATATAATATATATATATTATACATCTCTCATAACATTATGGTAAACATGTACAAATTCCAATTTAGCCTGCACTGTGAACA
Organism: Hemiscyllium ocellatum; assembly: GCF_020745735.1. Lineage (NCBI taxonomy): Eukaryota > Metazoa > Chordata > Chondrichthyes > Orectolobiformes > Hemiscylliidae > Hemiscyllium > Hemiscyllium ocellatum. Next base: position 102,516,263 of record NC_083403.1, on the reverse strand, counting down.
GCTCTGGTCTTCAGCAAACTAACAGGAACTAATATTTTGCGTAAGCTAATTTCATTTGAACTCATAATTTTCAGGAACATAGCAAAAAGTTTAACCAATGATTGCCTGTTGACGCACATGGGGAGATCCAAAAGAGATTTACAAATTATGATACTAAAACTGAGATGTTGTAATGATCCAGCTTAATGGAATGGGCTGAGGCTTTTATCAGAAAAAATGACTGAGACACGATTCAATAAAGAAAATGAAAGGTTATGAAAGCACTTGATAGAGTTTGTGGACAGAAAATGTTTCCACTAAGAATATAAAACTAGGGTTCATAAGTATAAAGTATTAACTACTTAATCTGATAAGAAATCGAGGAGAAATATCTTTACTCAGAGTAGTGAGAATGTGGAACTTGCTACCACAAAGATAGATTGAAGTGAATAGCACTGATGCGTGGTAAATAAAGGAGGAACGAATATAAAGTTTTGCTGATGGATGGGAAGGAGAGAAGTTGCAGCATGAATGGCCTGAGATGTAAATTCCACGTGATTTTATATAACTAGAGGGGTAATGAAGCAAATTTGTTTTTGCCTCATGAGTTTCTCTAATCTAGAAGTTATGGTCTGAAATGATTATGGAAGCAGATTCAATCATAACTTTCAAAAGGAAGTTTGATAAATTTGTGAAATCAGGAAATATGACAGAGCTCTGTGGAAAATCAGTCATGGATTGCCCATTTGTAAAATGTTCTAACTTATCAATTTGCTTGCAGGAGATTTCGAGGAACCCAGAGTTTGTTATTGATGGAGCATCAAGGACTGATATCTGCCAAGGAGATCTGGGTAAGGAGTTTTAATGAGTAATTACAAGGGGGGGCTTACAAAAAATGTTTTTGAAGTAGCAAATGTGGATGGTGAGGTTGTCAGCTACAGGCAAGAATTGGCCCCAATTCTCCTCCAGTTGTGAACTGAATATTTGATCCAGCGGTATGGGGAGGTGTTAGGGGTGTTGAGTGGATTACCATCTATTTGGCATTCACATGATTTTTAAATGTTGTAACTGTAACTATCATGTCCTGTAGCAGTTCATTCCATATATGCACCATCTTCTGTGTGAAAATGTTGCCACGCAGGTCCCTTTTAAATCTTTCCCCTCTCACCTTAAATCTCTGCCCTTTAGGTTTGAACTTGCCTATTCTAGGGAAAAGACCTTTGCCATTCACCTTATCCATGCTCTTCATGACTTTTTAAACCTCTAAAAAGTCACCCCTCAACTTCCTACGCTCCACGGAAAAAAAGTACTTTTGGAATGTAGTCACTATTGTAAAGTATGGTAAATGCAGCAGCTAATAAGTACGCATCAAGGACAGGTACGTTAACAGGGAAAGGTTTACAGGGTTATGGGCCAAACATAGGCAAATGGGACTAATTTGGAAACCTGGTTGGCATGGATGTGTTGGACAGAAGAGTTTGTTTCCATGCTGTATGACTCTATGATCTCTTATTATTTTGTGCCTGTAGCAGCCTATTTCAAAGCTGCTGGTCAAGGTGGTCTTTTTGGCAATAATACCATTCCAATCATTGTGACCCAAGCATCTCTGGAGACAAAGTGCATCATTGACATTTAGTTTTGGTGGAGCACAAACAAAGGGTTAACACCGGAGAGGCCAGTTTCCTTGACTGTATTCAGTTTAGGTAGTGACCAATATAGAGAACATACAATACAGAGAGCAAATAAAAAACAAACTGGAATTGTCAGGCAAGAAATCATCTGATCAATCAAACGTAATGCAGGCAATGATATCTGGAGCAGTTGGGGTAATATGTCAGCAGCACCCAGAAGACTACACTTTAGTACAATGACATACCTGATAACCCAGGCCATTGAGAAGGACACCAGGGATAACAGCTTTGAATAATATTGTGGGATCTTTCTGTCCACCTGAGAGAGCAGACAGGGTTTTCTCAATGTAGTATCTCTGACAGATGCAGCACTTCCTAAGTATTGTGTTGGAGATATGGATCAAACTCCTGGAACTCTCTGTACCTACACCAAATGAACTGCAGCGTTTCACGAAGGCAACTCACCATTTTCTTTTTTAAGGACAATAGGGCTGAACAATGAATACTGGTCCAGCCAGCAGCTCCCACAAGGAAGAAATGAAAAAAAAACAGCTTGGATTATGCAGGTCAAAACTTTGGAGAGGGGACTTGAATCCATGACATCGAACTGCTGCTAACACATGAAATTGTGGGAACTAAAAACAAAAAATGCTGGAGATAACAGCAGATCAGGCAGCATCCATGGAGAGAAAGCAAGCTAATGTTTTGAGTCTAGATGACTCTTCAACAGAGTTATAGACTCAAAACATTAGCTTGCTTTCTCTCCATGGATACTGCCCGACCTGCTGTGATCTCCAGAATTTTGTGTTTTCAGTTCAGATTTCAGCATCTTCAGTAATTTGTTCCTACATTGTGGGAACTGCCTTACTTTTGGAATTAATGCCTTTTATCAAACCACCAGGTTCCTTCATAGCCAAGAGTATTTCTGATGCTGACCTATAGTTGAGTTTGTTAACACCTGATTTGCTTTCTTTTACTAGGAGATTGCTGGTTTCTTGCTGCTGTTGCTTCACTGACTCTTAATCAGAAAATAATGTGCCAAGTTGTTCCTCTGGATCAGTCCTTTGACCGCAATTATGCTGGAATCTTTCACTTTCGGGTATGACCCTTGACATCCTGAAGAACAGAACCATGGTCAATATTGATAAATGCTCTCCTTCACAAGTTATGCAAATAACGATTCAAGTAGGAGATAAATCAGTCAGGGAGGAGTAAGGACAAGGGAATGAGTGGAGGAGAAGGAAGAGAAAATGATGAAACACAGACCAACATAAAGTAAAGTTAAAAATCACACAACACCAGGTTATAGTCCACAACACCAGGTTATAGTCCAACAGGTTTAATTGGAAGTTCTGGCTTTTGGCGCATTGCTCTTTCAGCAGGCGATTGTGGCCTCCAAATCATAACATAAAGCAAAAAATGGAAGAAGTTAGAGGATCCGGGAGAACCAAATTTGAAGAAGACAGTACAAGGGATAGGATGAAGGAAAGCAGAGAGCTGAAAATGAAAGAAAAGTGAAAGGATTAAAAAAAAATTGCATTATTAATGCATTTCAAGATTGTGTCAAACCACTTTGTGGCTAATGAATTATTTTGAATTATTGCCACCACTGGAATGCAATAAATGTAGCAGTTAATTTGTACATAAATCTGCAAATAGCAATGAGCTATGTACCAAATAATTTACGTTCAATTTTAACAAGGGAGAGAGCAAAATGATACCACAAATTAGCAATGCTACAGTTTCAAGAGCTGAAATGGAACAGAAACAAGGGGATTGAGAAAAATAAGTTAGCACAGACAGAGCATAAAAAAGGATGAGGGAGGGATAAAGAAGGGAAGAAGGAAGATTGGAAGGTAGGAGGGAGGCATGAGAGTATGGGGGATGAAGGATAGAAAGGGGGTTAAGAGTTGAAGGAGGGGAAGGAGAGATCAAGGAGGGAAAGAAGGATGAAGGAAGGGGGAAGGGTTAACGAGGTTTAAAGGAGAGTGAAAGATTTAAAAAAACACAATTGTTTGCATCCATTATCTAAAGGTATGAACTCTGATTCCTGAATTTTCTGGCATTGGAAATAGTTTCCCTTTATTTCCTCTACTGAAACCCCTGTTTATTTTCAACAACTCTTTTAAAGCTTTGCTTACTTGTGTCTGCTCTAAGGAGAATAAAATGAGCTTTCCAAGTCCTCAGTTACTGAAGAAGTCAAAGTCCAAACGCAGCAAGACCTGGACAATATCCAGGCTTCACTGATAAGTAGTAAGTAACATTCATGCCATACTAGTGCCAGACAATGACCATCTCCAACAAGACAGAATCCAACCATCTTCCCATGATGACCAATAGCATCTCCCCAGCTGAATATCTGCCACCATCAATATTCTGGGAGTTACCATTGACCGGAAACTCAACTGTCTAGCCAAATCAATATTGTAGTTACAAAGGCAGTTCAGCAGCTGGAACTTTTATGGTGAGTAACATACCTCCTGACTTCCTAAAGGCTGCCTACCATCTAAAAGGCACAAATCAAAAGTCTGATAAGATATTCTCAAATTGTTTGGACAATTGAGGATCTAATAACATTCAAGAGCCCAATACCATGCAAGAAATTGCAGTCCACTTGATCAGTATGACATCCACCAACCTGAACATTTACTCCCTGCTAACTGATGCATGGTGGCAGCATTATGTATCAAATGCAAGATGCACTATAGCAAAAGAACAAGGCTCATTCGACAGCATCTTCCAAATGTGTAACTACTACCACCCAAAAAGACACAGTAGACAGATGGAAGTACCACTACCTGCAAGTTTCCTTCCAAATCACACACCATCCTGATTTAGAAATGTATCACTGTTCCTTCAGTGTTGCAGGGTCAAAATGCTAGAACCCCCTTCCTAACAGCACCTAAAACACATCGACTTCAGGAAGATGGCTTACTGATGCCCGTAATCTGTGAAAGAATAAAAGAACATCTCCACCATATTGAAATCCCCTGTATCATGTTGACTTGAAGCTATGACCTGAATTTTAGTTTCTGGGTTTAAAACACAACCTTGTAAAGTGAATAACATTTTTCTATTTTCCCCTAGTTTTGGCAATATAACGAGTGGGTGGATGTAATAATTGATGACCGTTTGCCAACCTTTAGAAACCGTCTGGTGTTTTTACACTCTGCCAGTAATGATGAGTTCTGGAGTGCCTTGCTGGAAAAGGCCTATGCTAAGTGAGTGCAAACATTATCATTGTCTATAATCTCTTAATGCAGACTCTAATGTATGTGTATTCTTTTTACCTTTGGCAATCTGCCTCTGAGATTTCAAAGTCTTGCAAAGATAATTCTGATTATTTATTCTTGTGATGTGGGCATATTTATTCTGAAGATGTGGTGGTAGACCCTTACGTTGGTGGATAAGAGTCAAACAAAACTAAGCCTTTGCCAACTCTGGCCACATTCCTGGAGAATTCTTGACCAGACATCTCACTTCTAACCCAGTCAAATAGCCTCTTATTCCCCTCCTCAAATATCTCAAAGTAAATAAATTAAAATATTAAGGAGCAATTTAGTCCCTCAATGGGTATCTCTATGGCAACAGTATTCTGGACATTAATCTCTAATTCCTGATTGGCAACATTGAACCACATTAATAGTGGAACTGGAGTCACACATGAGCAGGTTTCCATCCTCAGGAGGTATCAGACTTGCAGTTTGTTTTTTTTAAGACAGCTTGACAGCTCCACAGTCCCTTTTATTGATACCAGCTTTTTATGTTTGGATATTTTTAAACTGAGTGAAAATTTTGCAAAGTGCTACGGTGAAATACTGAACTCGTATTCTCTGACCTGCCAGTTCAATAACGAAAACAAAACCAACCAGAGATTTCCTCTTGTTTCGTTGTGTTTTCCCTTGTAGCTTCTTGTCAAGTTACCATTTTCTTTGGAATGATCCAAGTGTTTGCTGTCAGCCAACTGAATGTTCTCTGGAATGAGTGGACTAACTTCCTCAATGGAAACTGTCAGAGACGTTGTTCTCAGTGTCAAATATGTCTTAGTGGGGTTGCATGTTTCACCTCTGAGTCATCATTTAACATCCCACTCTCGAGCCTCAAGCATACAATTCAAGTTTACTGTGCAGTATTGAAGGGAGTGTTGCATTGTCTAAGGCAGTGCTTTCCAACTGTGACCCCAATTTATGGCTTGAAAATGGTCACAACCCCTGAGTGAGAACTGTAAGACCAGAGAGTGAGGGGGAGCTGTGCAAATAGGAGGCCAGGCAACACGCAATTTTAAAAACCCACCTGTTCATTACTTGGAACAGGAAATGGATATCAAACATCATGCCCATCATGAAAAAAGAGAGGAATTAAGAGGATCACACAACTGTTAACACGAGGTCCAAGTTCCACAGCAGCGATGGCTGCCTTAGATGTCACGATCACAGAATCTTGTTTCGTGACCCGCAATTTGGGAAGTTCTGGCCTAAGGTGCTGTTTTTCAGTTGAGACTTTAAACTGAAGCCCTGTCTTCTCCCTCAGAAATGTAAAAGATCCCATGATATTTCCTGATGAAAGAAAAGCAACAGAGCTCTCCCCAGTGTCTTTGTCAATATTGATCTATCAGTCAATGCAACAAAAATTACTTTTGCTGATCATTAGCACATACCTGTCTGTGGCAGACTGTGCAAATTAGCTGCCATGTTCCCTATATCACAACAGTGAATATATTTCAAAAGTATTTCAGTAGCTTTTAGGTACTTTGGGACATCTTGAAGTTGTACAGGGCACTGGAAGCTTTCCTGACTATGAAAGATAATGTAAGCTGCTAAATTGCAGTGACTGGAATGTAATTTCCATCAGGCAGAAGAGCAAGAGCTCTTTTATTTCACCAGCGTCTGTTCAACTGGGCGTTATGGTGGCACAGTGGTTAGCACTGTTGCCTCACAGCGCCAGAAACCCGGGTTCAATTCCCGCCTCAAACGACTGACTGTGTGGAGTTTGCACGTTCTCCCCGCATCTGCGTGGGTTTCCTCCGGGTGCTCTGGTTTCCTCCTACAATCCAAAAATGTGCAGGTTAGGTGAATTGGCTGTGCTAAATTGCCCATAATGTTAGGGGTAAATGTAGGAGAGTGGATCTGGGTGGGTTGCGCTTCGGCAGGTCGGTGTGGACTTGTTGGGCCAAAGAGCCTGTTTCCACACTGTAAGTAATCTAATCTAATCTAAACTGATTGGATGAAGGATAGAAGCCCTGACATTAGTATTCCTGAGATCAGCATAAAAGCTGAACAGACTATATAACATTCTTAGCAACAGAATGAGCAAAGTGGATGTTAATTTTGATGTTAATCTATCATTATGTCTTAACAGGCTATATGGCAGCTATGAATCACTGAAAGGGGGAAGCACATTAGAGGCCATGGAAGACTTTACAGGTGGCATGGGAGAGACATTCAATTTGAAAGAGGCACCCCCAAATCTGTATTCCCTCCTTCAAAAGGCACTGAAACGAGGCAGCATGTTGGGATGTTCCATTGATGTAAGTATTCAAAATCATACATAAGGATTTCCATTCCAAGGGATTTTATAATGCAGTCCATTTGGAACATAGAACATGACATTGCAGTACAGGCCCTTCAGCCCTCGATGTTACACCAACCTGTGAAATCAATCTGAAGCCCATCGAACCTATACTATAGAATATAAACTTGCACATTTCAAATGGGTCCAGTAGTGTGACTGCTAATTACAAAGGTGTTAATCACCTAGTAGGTTTGCTGTGCAGATTTATTTCAGCAGAGATGGGTGTTCAGTCAAACTGTTTGAAAGATGCAGTGGTGAATTTTTGAAGATATTGGAATTTTCTTATGTTTGATAATTTCAGGGAAGGGTAAACATTGTTTTTGTCCACAAATGAATATGTAGAAAAGAAAACTACACATAAACAATCAATTATACTACTGTCAAAGGGCTCACTATATATGGTGGGACCTATAAACTGTTAAAAATTATAACAGACAGTGTGTACCTTTTCATTTTGCAGATTACAAGTGCAGCTGAAACTGAAGCTCGCACCACCACAGGACTTGTCAAAGGACATGCATATTCTGTTACTGGTTTGGAGGAGGTGAGCTCTCTGCTTTGTACTTCCTGTTTGTTGTCTTGATAGATTCTAATCACTACCTTTCCTTTTTGTACTGTGTGTATTTCCTTTTGGAATACATTATTTCCTCCTCAGGCGTGTGGGTTTCAGACATTTCGTCTTTGTGTTGATTCTTCAAGTTCAGTTTTGGCTTTGAGTATTAGTGAGCTCATTTCAACCTAAGTGCATGGTTAACTCATGTATGTGTCTGGCTGGTACCTTTGCACTCATCTATTTCCAACAAGGGTAGCTGGGGAGGGAGGGAGGGAGAAAGGCTGATTTGGTACTGAGGCCAAATACAACATTCATGCCCCTCGATCAGGTAAAATCCGAGCTGACTGAACAGAGACCCCGGGATGAAATTGAACACCTTCCTGGATAGTGTAGCTCAGCTTTCGTGATGAAACATGGAGATTTAAATGTAAGTTCAGAACGCTTTATCTGAGAGGTGAGAAAACATTTCAGCCTGAACACCACATCTGGCAATGGAGATTGTATGGAGAATCATTAAACTCCCAGACACATTTTAAAAGAGGAGCTACCAAGACCACCTGACTCGTAAGTCAGTCAGAGAACACCTTCCCATTTTTCAATTTTTCTCAAAATACCAAGCCCTCAAACTCCAAGTTCTTCGAAAAATCTAAACTTTAGTTGAATTTCTGGTGGAAATAGAAGATGTTTTTTCAACTTTAATGATCAAAAATGTATCTACAACTAATCATTGAGACAGCCAACTTAAAATGTTAAAAAAAATGATTTTGTCCATTACATCATTTCAATACATGTCAGTGAAAAAAAGTATTTGATATTCTGATCTAATCAACTATCTGAACTTATATATATGTAGAAGTTATTTGCCAAGATAGGTATGTAATTACTTGTAGTGACTCAAATGTAATTTTGCAGTTTTGGAGAATAGTGGCAGACACCTAAACTGCAGTATTTTTATACAGATCTCCAATGATATTATTTTAGAGCCTAGTACTTCATGCTAATTGGCTTTTAAAAATATTTCACATTGCAAATTTCAAACAAATTTGCATTACCTTTCCAAAAGGCCAATTTATACATCATTATCAAGCTGAACCGCCTTTGATTGTTAGGGCTAGAAATAGGATATTTGTGTATCCTTTCCCTCCCAAGTCATTCCTGATTTGATCAGATTAAATTATTTTATAATGTAGACCATTACATCCAGTGCAACTGTCAATCACGTCCATGTCAACAATATGACTTTTCCTTGAGCAACTATTCTCTACAAATTGCAACAAGGTAGAGAGTTTACTTATACACTGTGTTGCTCTCAATCTTCCTCCACATGTGCCCCGTCAAACCTTAATATGGCAGCTCCACTCCTCAAGAAATATCTGTTTCTATAATGAATTACTCATAAAACTCTCTGAAAGGTCAGGTTGGATCCACTACAGTATAGCTTGGAAACCATGTAAGAGGTATGAAACTACCAAACTAATCATTAGGGAGTCTAACAGAACCTCACAAGGCATTGAATGAGCATGTATTCCTCCTTCCTTTCTGTATGCCAATTGAAATTCCTCCCTCTGTAAGGCTAGAGAGGAATAGATATTATACTATAATTATTGACATTAATGACTTTAACAGTACTGTCTACTCTGCATCTCTCCTATCTTTCACCTGTGCCAGTCCGCATTATATATTGAAGTCCAAACAATTGATTTGCATCCCTCAGCACGATTGCTGTTCACCAACCACGTTTGACCAGACTGAGAGTATCTATATTGTGCAACTCTCAGTTTTTCTCCACATACACTGATGCTCTCTCACATGGTGGTGGCATTCCTCAAGAAGCTCCACTCCCTTGGCTACAATTGTTGGAAAACTTAACTGAAACTACTTTCTGTGGTTACTGAATGACCCGACCTGATCAAAAGCTCCCATGAGCTTGATGGGCCCTGGAGCCATAATTTCCCATCCCTGATTTATCTAATGATGCAAGAAATAACATTTTGTGCATGGAGTTATAACTGTTTCAACCCCATGAGCCCAGTCTCATACCTAGAGTTCCAGGAACTCAAATAGAATCAAAGAGACTGATGTTTATGAACCTGTTTTTAAGCTGAACTCCCATCCAGTTGTGTTAGATTAATCTTTTCGGGTGCTATTGTGGCAGACTATGAATATTGATTGGCTGTCTTTTCTCACAATGTGTTTTCTTTTGAAGGTGAACTCCAGAGGTCGACGAGTGCAACTCATTCGTGTCAGAAATCCCTGGGGTCAAGTGGAATGGAACGGCCCCTGGAGTGACAAGTAGGTGATGGAAAAGCTGGAGAGTAGAACAAGAAAAATCAAATCATCACAGCACAATCCAATACCTTATAGATTTATTGGGGTTTTAATCCTGAAGAGTTAAGATTATGTAGGGTTCAAAACTCATCAACAGGATATTTGGTTCATAACTCGTGTGTTACATATTATATAAATATAATGCTTCATATTCCTAAATTGGGTTGAAAAGCCCATAAGGAGTATTTGCTTCATACATCTGAGCAACGTCATAGCTCAGGGAAAATCCATATCTAGCTTGGTGAATTTGGCTAAGGGCAAAAACTGCCTATGAATGCAAACTGGAGTGCAGTTTTCAGAATCTAAGGGGACAATACCAGAACAGGAGCAGTTGTTGAGGCAGTCCAGAATGGTGGGGTTCTTGAGAGGGAATTTGAGGGATAAATCGGTGAAGGTGAAGAATTGTATTCCCTTGTGAGGCTGAATGAGATTTGATGACCCACTGAATCATTAATGTATAGCAGAAAGTTACTGAGAAATGTGAGATCTGTGCTGATCACATTTGCTATTTGATGTGTGCTTTGGGGTATTTATGCCCAAAAGATCGATTCTCCTGCTCCTCGGATGCTGCCTGGCTTGCTGTGTTTTTCCAGCACCACACTTTTCAACTCTGGTCTCCAGCATCTGCAGTCCTCACTTTCTCCCGGTATTTGATGACAGTCTTTTTACCCATGTGTACTGCAAGTTAATTCTGGGAATTAGAAATAAGTTGTACATGTATTGTAGATTGTATTACTATTCTAATTTGTATTATAAAGTTTTGGTGTTTGTTCAAATCCATAAAATCCTGTAGTTTTATTCACTTGGTGAGTTCCCTGGATCTCACCTTTTGTCTACTTCAAACTAAAAAGTTACCTGTCCCTAACAAGATCATAACATAAAGTTGGTAATCTGACCTGTGATTACAATAGCACCCCACAATACAGCCTTGGGATGCTTAGAAATAAGGTGAGATTATAGCTAACTTCCCTTTTCTGTTTTACAGCTCTCCTGAATGGAAGACAGTGGATGCAAGTGATTATCGGAGGCTGAACAATATTGCCAAAGATGATGGCGAGTTTTGGTAATGTACTGCTAACGTATAAGAAGCAGTTCAACTTTCTTTTATCATTTTGAATATTGGAAATTGTTTGATGTGTTTCAGTCACATCTGGTGGCATGTTTTGTCAATACCATTATTGGAATTCATTGACACACATCCATTCCAAATAGACCTCATAATTTCAGGTCATTTGATTTCCCCTCAACTTCTTTAGTTTCAAGAAAATAATTCTAACCTGTCCAGTCTTGCTTCACAACTACAATTTTTCAGTAACATCCTTCACTGGACGTACCCAGTGCAATCACATCTTTAGCACACTTGCCTTTTTTGCTCAGACATTTGAGTAGAAGAATTGGGACATAATGCTGTACAGAACATTGGTGAAGCCTCTTCTGGACTACTGTGTCATGTTCAGGTCGCCCTATTGTCAGAAAGATATTATTAAACTGGAGAGGGTTCAGAAAAGATTTACCTGGAATTTGCCAGGAATGGAGAATTTGAATCATAAGGAGAGGCTGGATGGGCTGGGACTTTTCCACAGGAGTGTAGAAGCTTGAGAGGTGACCTTATAGAGGTTTATTAAATTATGAGGGGTATAATGGTAAGTGTCTTTTTCCTAGGGTCGGGGATTTCAAGACTAGCGGGCATATTTTTAAGGTGAGAGGAAAAATATTTTAAAAAGATATGAGGGGCAACTTCATTACACAGGCAGACGTTTGTGTATGGAATGAACTTCCAGATGAAGTGGTGAATGCGAGTACAGTTACAACAATTAAAAGACATTTAGTTAAGTACATGCATAAAAAATGGTAGGAGGGATATGGTCCAAGTGCAGGCAGGTGGGACTAGTTTAGTTTGGGATTATGTCAGCATGGACTGGAGTCTGCAATGGCGAGGAGTCTGTGTCTATGCAGTATTACTCTCTATGACCATAACTGCAAGGAGTACTGTAGCTCTAGGACTAAACATGAAAATCACTGGACTTTTGAGATGGATCTAGTGCTAGAGAACAGAAGTATGTTAGAGGTGTGTGCTCTAGGTGCCTACTCACCCATATCCTGTACTTTGCCCCCATCATACATTTCCTAGTCTGTGCCAGAAGATGATGATGCATCTATATTTGGGTGCAGGCAATTGTGGATGAATGTCTTCTAAAGTATTTGTTGTGATTTATGTATTTAAAATGTTGAGTATAGAAAGCCAAGCCTATATCCTGAATAAAAATGGAAGCTGTAAATCAGAAACAAAAAATGGAAGTTTGATGTTGGGAAAAACTCAGCAAGTCTTGTAGCATCTGTGAAGACAAATCAGCGTTAATGTTTCGGGTCCAGTGAGTTCTGAGGAAGGTCACTGGGCCAGAAAAATATGAGATTATCTATCTTAGTATGAAAAACAAAAATATGGAGAATTTCTAAACGCTTAGAGTTTGGACATGTTGAATTTCAAAGGGACTTGGATGTCCTTGTTCATGGTTCATTTGGAGTTAACATTCAGATACATCAAGCAATTAAGGAGGCAAATGGTATGTTGGACTTTATTAAAGAGAATTTGAATATATTAGTAAATAAGTAAATGGGTAAATATTTGAGTATATTAGTAAAGACATCTTACTTTAATCATATGGTCAGACCACACTTTTGCAATTTTGGTCTCCTTACCTACAGAAATATTATTCATAGAGTTAGTACGAGGGTTTACTAATCTAATTCCTGGGATGGAGGGATTGTTCTATGAGGAAAGATAAAGTAAACTGATATTTAATTCTTTGTAACTTAGAAGAATGAAAAGTGACCTCATTCAAACGTATAAACATTCTTATAAGGATTGACAAAGTCAATGAAGGAAGGGTAGTTCCCTTGTCTGGAGGGTGGGGTGGGGTAGGGTGGGAAATGTCTAGAACCAGGGAACACACTTTCAGAATAAAGGGCAAGTCAGTTAGGACTGAGGTCAGAGGGGATTTCTGGCAGAAGCTGGTGAATCTTTTGAACTCTATGTCCCAGAGAGCTATGAAGGTTCAGTTGTTGAGTATGTTCATGGCAGAAATCGATAAAATTTCTTGATGTTGAAACCGTCAAAAGACACAGAGATAATGTAGGGAAATAGTATTGAAGTAGAAGATCAGTCATGAGCTCATTGAATGGTGGATCAGGCTTGAAGGGCTGTAGTGTCCACTCTTATTCATATTTTTTCAAGGAAACTTATGTTGAATTCATACAAGACATCCATGTAATTCTATTGAACTTCTGGTCACCTCATTATAGGAAGCTTATGGGAGCCATGGAAAGGGGGATTTCAGAAAGCAGAACTTCATTAGGCCAATAACAGGAAAATGAATGGAACAAAGAAGGTTAAGGGAAGATCAGTACAGATTTTCATAATTCTGAAATTTTCCAAAGATAAATAGTGATGTGATACCTGCATTGATTGGTGCATTGGCAACAAGAGAACACAAGTTGAGGACGAATGATGAAATAAATATTTTCACCAAGCAGACCAATAGAACAACAGCCCACGTTTACATAGCACAACTAACTGAGTAAACCTCCCAGAGTACTTCATAGGGGCGTCATCATTTGTCACTGGGTCACAGGAAGAGATATCAGAACACATGATCAAAATTGTGCTCAGGGAGACAAGTGGGTAGTGAGGCAGAGAAGTCTAGACTGAAAGTTTCAGAGCTTAGGGCTGAGACAGCTGAAGGCACAGCTGCTGGTGGAGTGTTGGAGATCATGGATGCACAACAAGATGAGAATTGGGAGAGTGAAAAGTTAAGAACAACCTACAACCTGTTGAGTCAGAGTCTAATACTAGGGAATTTGATATGGCCTTTGAAAAGAAAGACTAGAAAAGGGAATTCACGATGGAGTAGGCCTTTGGAAAATGAGAAGGCTTGCTGAATATTCTCAGGAACGGTTCCAAAACACTAGCTAAACCACACTGTCTCTTTTACCCTGACCGCCCCCAAGTTCCACATCCTTTGAGCTAAGTTCTTAGGGTGAAATATTGGATTAGAGTAGAAAGCCCCAGACAGAGGCAAATAGGCTAAATAAGCTTCTATTGTGTTGTGATTTCCACAGAGCGTGTTTTTTAGACCTCCTATTTATTTGTGATAGAAAAATTATTGCATCAATCTCAAAGTCTCCTATATCTTAATGAGTATTTTTACATTATCCAGATAATCTTGTAATTTCTATTGCAAGAGTTACACCAATGTTGATAGCTTACAGTTGCATTAATATACCTATTTTCTAGAGTAGCAATGATTTCCCAGCCCTTTGAAAGTCTAATGTCTAATTAATTCCACTCCTTCCAATCTTTCCCCAAAGCCTTAAATTTTACTTTTAATATTTATCGATTCTTTTTGAATATTTTACCGAATCTGCTTTCAGTGCTCTTCCAGGCAATGCATTCCAAGCAATATTGAATCACTTATACATGCATTTTCTCCCTTTTTTTATAGGATGTCATTTGATGATTTTAAGAGGCATTATGATAAAGTAGAAGTCTGTAATCTTACCCCAGACTCCCTGGATGACGATTCTTTTCACAAATGGGAAGTGACTGTTTTTGAAGGGACTTGGATCAAAGGTTGTACAGCTGGAGGCTGCAGAAATTTCCAAGGTACTTGAAGCTTACAAAAAGCTGCAGTAGGTGAAGATGACTTTACATCAACACTCGACCCACCCCTCTTCAACTCTCCCTATCAGCTTATCTTCCTCTTTCCTTTTCCCTCTTCTGTTTATCTTGCTTCCTCTTAAATATATCCATGCTATGTGCCTCAGTACGCCCTGTGATATTGTTTTTTACATTCGGTACAATAAAAGTTCCTCATCTTCATTTGAAAAAGTTTGGCAATTTTTGCGTTTCTATGTGATTTAAATGAATGTATGGTGGAAGGATAAACAAACATTTCATTTGTACAATTGTACCTCAGCTTTACTTCAGGGAAGTGGTGTCGTGGTAATGCTACTTGATTGGTAATTCCAAAATGCTAGGCTAATGTTCTGGGGACATGAGTTTGAAATCCATGATAGCAGATGGTAAAATTTGGAATCAATGCAATCTGGAATTTAAATCTAGTTACATTGTCATGAAACCTATCTGGTTCACTAATGCTCTTTCAGGAAGGAAATCAGCCATTCTCATTTCATTTGGTCGACATGTGACTTAGACCTACAGCAGAGTGACTGTTCTTAACTGCCCTTAGAAATGGTGAGAGAGATAATCTGTTTAATGGCAATTAGGGATAGACAAAAAATGGCAGGCTTGGTTTGTGATAACAACAGCGCATGCAAGAATTATATTAAAAAAATATCCTTTTGACCACAGATCTGTGAAAGGTGAAGATAATAATAAATCTGGCAATATTGTTCATTTATTGTTCAAAACATTCAAAGTAAAATCATATGTAGAAACTGAAATGCATTCCTACATCCAGAAATGTATATGTAAAAGGAATCGTGAGTGATTATATATCGAGTGGACAGCGGAGAAGGTTACCCCAGAGTACAATGGGATCGTGATCAGAAGGGCCAATGAGCTGAGGACTGGCAGATAGAGTTTAATTTAAATAAATGTGACGTGCTGCATTTTGAAAAGGCAAATCAGAGCAGGACTTAATGGAAAGGACTTGGGGAGTTGCTGAACAAAGAGACCTTGGAGTGCACGTTCATAGTTCATTGAAAGTGAAATCATAGGTAGATAGGATAGTCAAGATAATGTTTGGTATACTTTCCTTTGTTGGTCAGAGCATTGAGTATAGGAGTTGGGAGGTCATATTGCAGCTGTACAGTAGATTGGTTAAGCCACTTTTGGAATATTGTGTGCAATTCTGGTCTTTCTTGTATAGAAAAGATGCTGTGAAACTGAAAAGGGGTCAGAAAAGATTTACAAGGATCTTGCCAGGATTGGAAGTTTGAGCTATAGGGAGAGGCAGAATAAGCTGGGGCTGTTTTCCCTGGAGCATTAGAGACTGAGGGATTACCTTAGAGGTTTATAAAATCATGAGGAAGATGGATAGGGTAAATAAGGTTTTCTCCCTGGGGCAGAGTAGTCCAGAATTAGAGGGCATAGGTTTAGAGTGAGAGAAAAAAAATTTAAAAGGGACCTAAGAGTCAACTTTTTCACGTAGAGGTTGGTGTGTGTTTGGAATGAGCTTCCAGAGGAGGTGGTGGAGCCTGGTACAATTACAACATTTAAAAGGCATCTGGATGAGTATATGAATAGGAAGGGTTTAGAGGGATATAGGCCAAGTGATGGCAAATCGGACTAGATTAGGTTAGGATATCTGGTCAACATGGACAAATTGGTCTGAAGGCTCTGATTCCATGTGATACATCTCTATGACTGAAATGCCATTTCCGGTGCATCAACACAAAGGGAGCTGAAGATTCTAACTCAGTGTGCTATGTTCCCCTTTGATTAATTTGATTATTTTTCACAAACAAGCAAAACAAGGACAGTGCTGTTCTGAAGAAGGGTCACTGAACTCCATAGATGCTGCTGGACCTGTTTTTTTCCACAATTTCTATTTTTGTTAAAACTAGGACACCATCTATTTCTTACTATTTAACTTTCTTCCATAATTTATAATTCTGAAGTATCAAACAGATTACTGGATGCATACATGTCTGTGCCAACATCCTGTTTTATTATTCTCCTATGTTATCTCAGTGTCTTTGTCCATAAGAATATAACAAATAGGAACAGGAGTACGTTGTTTGGCCTTTTGAGCCTCTACGATTCAATAGGACCATGGATGATCCCATTTTCATCATGTCTACTTTCCTGCACTTTCCCCAAAACCCTTGATTCCCTTACTGATTGAAAAACTATCCATCTCAATTTTAAATATGTACAAGGACGTTGCCCTCACAGTCTCCAAGGCATGGAGTTCCAAAGATCCTCAACTCACTGAAGAAATTCCTCTTCATCTTAGACTTAAATTATGAGACTATGGAATCTGGTCCTAAACTCCCATAACGGGAAACATCCTCTCAGCTTTTACCCTGTTAGGCCCCCTTAAGAATCCTGTACGTTCCAATGAGATCTCCTCTTATTCTTTTAAACTCCAGTAAATAGAGGCCCAAGGTGTTTAATCTTAGCTCATAAGACAGTTCCTCCAAATGAGGGATTATCCGAGTGAATCGTCTCTGAATTGCCTCCAATGAAATGATGTATTTCGTTGAACAAGGCAATCAGAACTGCTTAAGTACTCCATTTTTTTTTGACCAGCACTTTTAGCAGTTACTTCCCTCATCTCCAACTCCCTTGAAATAAGGACTAACATTCCATTAGCCTTCCTGGTTACCTGCTGCATCTGTGTGCTAGCTTTCTTTATTTTATGCACAAGTTCCTTTGTGTTGTAGCTTTCTGCAGTTTTTCCCCATTTAAATAATATTCTGTTCCTTTGTTCTCCCTTCCAAAATGAACAACTTCACATTTTCCCTCATTATATTCCAATTTCCAACTTTTTGTCCACTTCCTTAACCTATCAATATCTTTCTCTTAACTGTTTTTCTCCTTTTCACAACCTGCCTTTTCACCTATTTTTGTGTTGTCTGCAAATTTGGCTACATTTTGTTCACTTTCTTCTTGCAAGTCATTAATATACATTGTAAACAGTTGTGGTCCCAGCATTGATCCCTGGAGCTTCACTAGCCACAGGTTGCCAACTTGAATAAAAGCCCCCTTTCCCCATTCATTGTTTCCTCCTTATTAGCCAATTTTCTATCTGTGCTAATATACTATCTCCAACATTATGGACTATGACAACTTTTGTGAGGTACATTGTTGAATGCCTTCTGATAGTCCAAATAAAACACATTAACTGGTTCCCCTCTATCCACTCTGGTTGAAGCTTCCTCGAAAAACTAATGAATTTCAAGAAGCCATGCTGGCTCTATTTGATTAGGTTATGATTTTCCAAATATTCTGCTATTACTTCCTTAATGATTCACTCCAATACTTTTCCAACAATTGATGTTAGGCTCATCGGTCTACAGTTACTTGTTTTATGCCTCCCTTTCTTTTTGCATAGGATGTCACATTGACAGTTTTCTAATCCTCTGGTACATCTACAGAATCCAGTAATTTATGGAAAATTACAACTAATGCATCCACTATCTCTGCAGCTACTTTTACATCCTGGGGCCTTGGGACTTATCTGCTTTCAGCTTCATTAGTTTATCTAATGATCACTATTTCTCTGGTGATCGTGATGGTACTTAATTCCTTCCCTTTGTTCTTTAGAATTTATGGGATGTTTGAAGTATCTTCCATTGTAAAGACTGATGCAAAATATCAGTTTAACTACTCCAACATGTCCTTGTTCCCAAAATCTGTCGCTCCAGATTCATTTTGAAAGGGGCCAGTGTTCAATTTGACATCTCTCTTCCTTTTTATATATTTAAAGATGTTGTTATTGTCACCTTTTATATTCTTTGATAGTTTGTCCTTGTAGTTTACTTTCTCTATCTTTATTATCTTTTTAGTCCTCATTTGCGGGATTCTGAATGTATCCCAGTCTATCACGGAATTTGCCTCCTTATATGCTTCTTCTTTCAAGTTAATAACTGCTTAATTTCCTTCACTAGCCATGGTTAGTTTAATCCTCTTATAGGATCTTTCCTCCTTAATATATTTTGCTGAGTCTTGAATTACCTCCTTAAATGTCTGTCAATGCTTGTTTACTGTCATTCCTGCTATCTACCCAGTGCACTTTAGCTAACACTATCCTCATCCCATTGTAGTTCTCCTTGTTAAAGTTAAACCACAGTTGTTTCTGACCCAAGTTTCTCACTCTAGAACTGAATATTAAATTCTATCATGTTATAATCACTATTTTGTGAATTCCTGATGAAGGATTTTTGCCCGAAATGTCGATTTTCGTGCTTCTTGGATGCTGCCTGACCCGCTGTGCTTTTCCAGCACCACAGTCTCGACTCTAATCTCCAGCATCTGCAGTCCTCACTTTTGCCTAGTTGATTTTAACCTCACTGTGAATTCTCTTCCAAGGAATCCTACCTTGAAGAAGTTCTCCTCCTCTCTCTATATTTGTTTATTATAGCCTTACCATAGAGTGGCTATTGTATTTTTTTGGGGCGGGGGGGGGGGGGGGGCGGGAGTGGGGTCTCTACACCATTGTCTTCTTTCTCGTGCTGTTTTTTTTTACTTCTGCTCAAAAGGACTGTACATTATCTGAGCCCAGATCACATCTCACAACTGTCCTTGTTTCATCTCTTATTAATAATACTACCCTACCACCTTTTCCATCCTTCCTGTCTCTCTGAAAGGTCAAATTTCCCTGAATGTTAAGTTCCCAATTTTGATCACTTTGTAACAATGTTTCCATAATGGCCATGAGATCATACTCATTTACGTGTCAGTTCAACTACCTATGGGGTGGTACAGCAGCCCAGGGTTCCAGGTTCAATTCCAGCCTCAGGTGACTATCTGTGTGGAGTTTGCACATTCTCCCCGTGTCTGCATGGGTTTACTCTGGGTGCTCTGGTTTACTCCCACAGTCCAAAGATGTGCAGGTTAGATGGATTGGCCATGCTAAATTGCCCATAGTGCCAGGTGCATTAGTCAGAGGGAAATGGAAAATGGGTCAGAGTGGCTTACTCTTCGGGGGATCAGTGTGGACTGGTTGGGCTGAAGGGCCTGTTTCCGCACTGTAGGGAATCTAATCTAATCTTATTCGAAATGATTCGTGCTTTAAGTAACAAAGCTTTTCAATCTGCTCTACTATCAAACTTCCCTACACTTATATGATTGCTTGGTACAATATAGTATTCATACAATCTATCCCTGCCTTTAATTTTCTGGTAATAATCAGCTCTGTCACTAACTTGCAATCCTATCTTCTCCTTTATCTTTGATCTTTGAATTTTCCACACATCTAAACCTAGCCTCCATTATCTAGTTTAAAATGTTTCATTGGTAATCTGGAGGGGTAATGATACTTCACATAGGTTATCTTTTCGCTGTGTCCCCTGATTGATGCAGAACAGTGCTTTCTCTCGCGCTCTCTCTTTCTTTCTCTCTGTCTAGCCAGGAGCAATGCCTATGGTTTCTTCTATACCATGGCTACTTGCCTGACACTCCGAGATACATATGCCTAACTGTCTTTGCAATGCACATATCAATTTATTTACTTTTAAGACCTCAGATTGCTTCCTGTAGGAAAGTCCCTCTCAAATGCACGTGTGCATTTGCAAAGTGCCTCTTGACATTGCTCTTTTTTTCTGTAAATTTAAGAGACAGGCTTGTCTTTCATACAATCAAACTAAAAATCATTCTCCCACTCTTCATGGATACGGTGTCTTCTGTTTTTCCTTGGATGAACCTGCCTCTACATTCATGATTTTAACAAGGGTAGATTAATTTGGATAGCTATGAGACAAGCTTACAATGTTATAGCAATGGTACACTTATGATAGAGCTGGCAAACTAGTTGAGCGTTTCTTAGGTCAATTAATACCTTTCACTCAGTTTTCTGCCCACATTGCTTTGCAATCCGGGGCCCTCAGGCACTTGCCTCTTGGGGCTTCCTGTCTGCCAGTTGCTTCAGCACCTGCCATGGCTCCTCGGCTGCTTTCCAGGCCACATTTCTGATGAAGGGCTTTTGCCTGAAATGTCGATTTTCCTGCTCCTCGGATGCTGCCTGACCTGCTGTGCTTTTCCAGCACCACTCTAATCTTGACTCTGATCTCCAGCATCTGCAGTCCTCACTTTTGCCTTCCAGGCCACATGGACCCATTCTGGGACTGTCTACACTCTGGGTTCTCTAGGCAATCTTCCTCAGATTTCTGTTTCTGGCAGTGTTTCTGCCCACATGACATCTTCTTCCCGCCCAGGCTCCTCTTTTTGCTACCACTGCTGTTGGTGGTGATGGCCATTTTCTAGGTGATAGTGATCAAAGATTCAGAAGGTACCGCTTAAAGAGCATTTACATGTTTCTGCAGTGTCTCTTGTGGATGATATATGTTGCTGCCCTGTGCTGCCAGCTTTAGGATATTGGGGTTGGGGTTGGCAGCAATCAGTTCTGGAATTTTAGTTAGCTAGTTTGTGGCAGGAGATTAACTCTGTGACTTGAATTCTGTCATCTGTTGGTTATTTTCAAATCTTAATGTGTACTACACATTGGCAGTTAGCGAGTTATCCGTTGATATGTTGGTAATTCCTGCCTTAAACACTACCTAATCTAAACTAATCTAAAATTTAAACAAACCTACTATAAAGAAACATAACTGACTGTGCAGTGCCTTGAAATATTCTGAGGTTGTGAAAAACACTATGTAAATACAACGTTTTTCTTCTTTCATAATCAAGAGGAGGCACTAAGACTAAATGATTCTGTTCTTGTATTAGTTAAAATATGCAATAATTTGGAAAGTTAATTGATTATCATAGGAAAAAAATTGGAACTCAGTGTTTCAAACTTTAATATACTATGACTGTTTGTGTGCAGACACTTTCTGGGTCAATCCACAATATAAAGTAAAGCTACTAGAAGCTGATGAAGAGCAAGATGATGGAAAAGATGAATGCACAATGATGGTTGCTCTCATGCAAAAAAATAGACGCAAACTACGGAAAGAAGGAGCTGATTTGCTGACCATTGGATTCGCCATTTATGAGGTGCATTTCATGTTTTAATTCTGATTTGTAAATACAAAGTCACAGAAATCAAAAAATTTAAAGAAGAAGTTTAACTATTTTTCTGTTAGTCCATAAGATAACCCATTAGAGGGTTATCGTGCAAAGGTGAATATAGCAGAATTTGTTGGTGAGAGTCTCCAGATTCAGAATTGAATGCATAGTGTTCTGATACTGAGCCAAGGGTGCTACCTGAACATTGGCTGTCTCCTATACAGCACTCAATCAAAATGCTTGGGGAATCAGAAAATGGGCTTCAATGGGGAAGTTGTGTGCTAGACTGCTGTGCTTCATTTGGAGAATTAGGGAATTAGTAGGATGAACTTCAAGGTGGTGGATAGGGCAATGAAGTGATGGATTTCAATCAGACATTTGAGGTAGTATAAAGTTGTTCTGCAATGGCATGCTTACAGTATTACAAGAGGGGTTCAATGGAACATTTGAGGTAATAGAGGATTGAGCTTTAATGTAGTTTTAGGAGGATAAGCCTCAAATAATTATATGTTACTTTCTCTGTGATATTTGTCATGGCTCTGCAGTGAGTACTGTGCTGCTATGATGAGGCTGAAGGATGAAATTTGTTTTCCAGGCTGAAGGTGGCATTGACCATCTGCCGAAAGAGTTCTTCCGATTTCATGCTTCAAAAGCAAAGAGTAAGACGTACATTAACATACGGGAGAACTCTGAAAGGTTTAAACTTCCACCAGGAGACTATGTTATTGTACCTACCACTTTTCAACCAGAAGAAGAGGCCGATTTTCTCATTCGACTTTTTACAGAGAAGAAAACAAAGAGCCTGTAAGATGAAAAACAAGTTGCTGTTGATTTGAATCATACAGGAGAAAGTCATTTGGTCAAATGTGTCTGTGCTAGCTCTTGCTCCACTCCTTTTCCTGTGGTGCTGCATTTTATTTTCAAGTATTTATCCAATTTTCTTTTACTTGCTGTTGTTGCATTTGTTTGCACTTCCTGCTTAGGTCAACGTAAGAAAAGTTCTCCACTTCGTTCATAACGTGCAAGCCAAATATCATTTCCCCTCTAATCAATCATCACCATCCACCCCTTAAACTTTCACAAACCTCATAACTAACCACTTCCACTATCACTAACTATCCCACGAACTATTGCAAATCTTGTAAGTAATTGCTCCCATTATCATTAACCACCCCTCAAACACCAGCATCATCACCAACTGTTCTCTATTTATCATATATCCAACTGTAGGCCAGTTTACACTATCATATTCCTTACAGTGCAACATTTAATGCAAAGTGATTATGTTCTTAGTAATATTTATCTTTCATTTGCAGCGAATTGGGGGATAAAATTGGTGCCGATCTACCAGAGGTGAGTGCTTTTTATTTCACTTTGGAGTAAAATGTTCAGTGTCACTCTAGGCGTATTATTGTCAGTGGTGTTAGTTTGCACTCTGCACTGAAAGCCCAGTCTGTAGTGGACACATTGCTGCTCCCCTGACTGTGATTTTGCTCCTTGGAAGGAATTGAGAAATGCAGATATAAGGATCTCTGAACGGACCTCGTGGCCTAAAATACTGATTTGTGAACTAAGTGAATAGTTGACAGTCCCATGAATTGGCTGATATTTACGCTGGCTACTCGCAGTCAAGCATTGCTTCCTAGTGGGTAGCTCAGATTTAGGAGGTATGCCCTCCTCTTCTGCCTTTGAATTCAGATTTTCTCCTTCAACAGCAACAAAGTTAAAAAAGGAAATGATAACTGACATTGGAGGATTTTTGTAAGGCAATGTATTAAAGATAAGAGAACCAAAGTGGATAGAATTGGGTGACAACTCAACTGAAGTGAATAGTAATTTTGGGATGGGGGCCTTGCTATCAAGGCCTTTGAAAAGGCTGTGTTCTGTCATCAATTGAACTACTGCAGTCCACATGGTATAGGTAAACCCTTAATGCCGTTATGAGGATTTGACTTAGTCCTCCTGAAGGATCAGTGATATATTTCCAAGTCAGGATAGCTAGTGCTGGGAGGAGAATTTGCAGATGACGGTGTTTCCATGTATCTGCTGCCCTTGTTCTTCCAGATAATAGAGGACTTGGGGTTGGAAGGTGCTGTTGAAGAATGCTTTATAAGCTGTGCAGTGTCTTGTGTTGCTGGTGCATATTGCTGCCACCACTGTGCATCGGTGATGGAGAGAATGATGTTTAAAGTGATTATCAAGTGCCAAATACGTGGGCTACTTTCGCGTAGATGATGATGAGCATCTTGTGTTTGTTAGATCTGCACTCATCCACCTAAGTAAAGGGTAGTTCAATGCACTTCTAACTTGGACCCTGTAATGATGGGTCAGCTTTGGGGTGTCACCTGATTCCCAGTGATTCCAGTTTTACTAAGGTTTCTTGATGCCACATTCAGTCGATTGTTACCTTGGTGTCAAGAGCAATCATTCACCTCTGGAATTCAGCTTTTTTAAAATCCATATTTAAACCGAGGCAGCAATAAGATCAGAAGACAAGTGGCCCTGACGGAACTCAAACTAAGTGTAAATGAGCAGGTTATTCCTTTATTCGTGTTGCTTTGTAGCAATGCCAACAAGTTAGGGGTCAACTTTTAGGAGAAGTTTTTTTTCTCTGAGAGAGTGATGTGACTTTAGAACTCTATATTTTAGAAGATAGTGCGGGCAGTATTATTATAAGCAGAGGTAGATAGCTTCTGGTTAGGCAAAAGAATCAAACATTATCGAGATTGGTGGCAATGTAGAATTTCTCAACCATATCAGTCATAACATTTTTGAATGGTAGAACAGGCTTGTGAGGCCAAAGACCACTTAGAATCACACAGAACAGAAACAGACCTTTTAGTCCAACTTGTCCATGCCAAACAGGGTTCCTAAACTGAACTAGTCCCATTTGTCTGCATTTGGCTCATATTCCTTTAAACCTTTCCTATTCACGAATCTGCCCAAATGTCTTTTAAGTGTTGTAATTGTTCCTTCTCCTACCACTTCCTTCAGTAGTTTGTTCCATATTCGCACCGCATTCTGTGTGAAAAAGTTGCCTCTTGGATTCCTCTTAAATCTTGCCCCTCTCACTTTAAACCTATGCCGTCTAATTCTGGACTCTCCTACTCTGGGGAAAATTTTGTATGTATGTGCCTGTATCTTCAAGCTGCCAACAGAGCTGAAGCTTCTGAACAACTGAAGGTTCCATCTCTGGTCTGCTCCCACAGTTCAACAATCAAAATTATTCATCCAAACTCCAACTCAACAACTGGTGAGTTTGTCTTCACCCCAACCCAGCTCCTTCCCTCAGCAGCTCTCAAACACCCAATCTTTCATGTTAGAACCACATGAAACAAAAGGTGTTAATGAGAATTACCAGGAAGGTATAGGGAAGCATTCCCAGAGACTTTGCCGTGTCCAGTGCTTTCAGTCGTTTCTTGATTTCATATTGAGAAAATTCACTGAAGATCTGAGATGCAGGGAATCTCAGGAGGTGGGGATATTTGAGGAGCCAACACTTCCTAGCTGTCGTTTGATTGTTCAACCAAAAAATGTGTCTGGATTTGAACTCCTATTATTGAAGTTGTGTCAAATGTGTCTACATTTGCTTTAGAGAGAACTACTCATATGAGGACTGTGTGTGGTCCATGCCTTCCTGCAAACTTACATGACCCTTTCAGTCATTCTTGGATTGTGAATGTCTTGTAAGCTGTGTTTATTCATAGCTCCAATTTATCTTAAACCCATCCCAGCATTTACCTTATCCAGTGGTCAAATTGTTCACGACCATGAATTAACCTTCTAATCCCTCTTTACCTAGTCATAAAATCTAGAATCTCTGTAGGAAAGAAAGAACTTGCATTTATGTAGTACCCTTCACTGTCTCAGGTTGTCTCAAAGTGCTTTAAAGCCCGAACTATGTGCTTTTTGAAGTGTAGTCATTGTTGTCATGCAGGAAATGCAGTAGCTAATTTACATACAGCAAGCTCCAACAACCAGCAAGTCTTAATCGCCAATGCTTGATAAATAAATGACACTAGAGAAAACTCAGCTTTTCTTTAAATAGACTAATGGTGATTTTACATAGAGGACAGCTTCAGTTTAATGTTTCATTTGGTAGATAGCATCTCCCACAGTGACATTCCCACTGTATTGCACTGGAGTGCCTTTTTGGATTTTTGTGCTCAAGCCTCTAGAGCAAGTCTTGAATCTAAACTTCTGACTTAGAGAGAAGTGTGTAGTCCTCTGAGCTATAGCTGATATCTAAAAATATGCAGTGATCCCAATCTGGGTCACTCTCCATTGGTTGGCTTGCACAATTATTGATCCTGAGGAAAATTACATTAAAACTTGTAAAGTTATAAAAATTGTTTTTTTTTACATTGAAATCTGAAAAGAAACTTGTTTCTACAGCCTCCCAAACCAACAGTTAACCCCCAGGAAGAAAATCAAGAGGAAAAGCAGTTCCGCTCAATGTTTGAACAGATCTCAGGGAAGGTGAGTGGTACCTTTCATCAAATAATCTCTAAGCACATGGAAAATTCATAGTAACTTAGGAAGAAGTGAGAACACGTGAGCTTTCGGAGTAAGAAAATAGTGATTCAGGAATGAGAATGCTGCAGGTTCAGGAGTGAAAAATGAGAGGTTCATGAATGAGAACACGTGAGGTTCAGGAGTAAGAACACGTGAGGTTCAGATGTGAGATCACAAGAGTTCCAAGAGTGGGGCATGGGAGATTCAGGAGTGAGAATATGAGGAGGTTCCAGAGTGAGAACATGGGAAGGTTTCATTGTGAGAATGCAGTTAGGTTCCAGAGTAAGGATACGGCAAGTTACAAAGTGAGAATGAGGAGGTTCCAGAATGAGAATGTGGGTAGGTTGTTCCCAGGCAAATCCTAACCTGCATATAGATTTCAAAGGTCCTGCTCAGAGTCAATCAGGTGTTGGAAAAATACTCAATGGTTTAGGCCATTCCCTTTCATGTTACTTCTTGATGTTCATAGAAGAAGGTGGTTGTGTGCTTTTTGGTTTTCCAGTATCGTTAAATCAGAAAGGATGGGAGTAAGCAAGTGTAGATTATAAATGTTAGCACAAAGCAGTTGGGCTGAATGGCCTGGACATGTGTTGTAGTTCCACATAATAAAATGAACCATTGATCATTTTGAAAATGTACAGTTGTGATATGATGTTCAATGATTAAATCTTATTTTTTACTCTCTTCATTTTCAGGATCTGGTGATCAATGCTTATGAACTACAGGACATTTTAAATACTATCTTTGCTAAAAGTGAGTTCATTGCCTACGGTGTTGAGTATTGCTAAAAATATAGACAAGCTGAAAAAGCTTCCTATATTTCATGCGGCTCCTTCTTTTACTTCGGTTGTGTTGGCATCACAGATTGATATCTGTATTTTGACAACATTTACGAATATGGTTAACAATGTAATAAAGATTTGATTTGAGACATCCATAATAGGAACTAGACCACTTGGCCACTCAAGTCTGTTTTGCCATTCGGTAGGATTGTGGCTCATCTATGTTTCAAATTTCACATTCCCTTTAATTCTCCTGCCTAACAAGATTCCATATAACTCTGCCTAAAAAAAATTAATAATCCAAACTCCAGCATCTTCTGAGCACAGAGTTCCAAATTTGTACAGTCCTCTGACAGAAAAAAAATCCTCCTCATCTCAGCTCTAAAAGGACGATCCCTAATTTTAAAGCAATACCCCTAAAGTTCTGGAGTGACCTGTAAGAGGAAACATCCTTTCCACATCCACTTTGTCAAGACTATTCAGGATCTTACACACTTCAACCAAGTGATCTCTCACTCTTCTAAACTCCAGTGGAAACAAGCACAGCCTGTCTCACACATTGTCATAAGACATGATAAGATATCAATTTAGTAAACCTTTTCTGAAACACCACATCTTCTTTAAATAAGGAGACCAAAATTGTACACAATATTCAAGAATTGGTCTCACCAATGGCTTGAATAACTGAGATATAACTTCTTTATTTTTATATCCAATTCTTCTTTTAAAATATAGGATAGCATCCCATTAGCTGCCTTAATTATCTGCTATACCTGTACACAAACATTTTTGTAATTCATGCACTAGAACATGCTTATTCCTCAGCACCTCTGAAATCCTCAGTTGTTTTTTTGTTTAAATAATACTCTGCTTTTTGTTCTTCCTGCCAGAGAGAACAAGTTAACATTTTCTTACATTATATTCCATCATTTTTGCTCACTCAAACTATCTATTTATCTTGTCTGCCAACTCCTTAAGTCATCTTCACAAAACATTTTCCTACCTATTTTTTGTGTCAGCTGCATATGTGGCTACCACCTTGACCTCCTTTATCTAAGTCATCGATGTAAATTGTAGGACATTGAGACCCGGTTGTCCTGCCAATCAAAAAAGACCCATTCTTGCATACTCTGTTTTCAACCAGCCAGCCAGCCAATCTCCTATCTGTGCTGAAATGTTATCCCCTACACTACAAACTCTTACTTTTCGTAATAACTTTTGATGTGGCACCTTATTAAATGCCTTCTGGAAATCCAAATATATTACACATACAGTCTCCCCTTTACCACAGCACGTATTACTCACTCAAAGAACTTTAATAAATTAAACATGATTTTCCTTTCACAAAACCATGTAATCTTCTTGATTACATTGAATTTTTCTGTGTGCATAGTTATGATCTTTTTAATGATCAAATGTAACATCCTCTCCATTACAGATATCAAACTAACTGGCCTATTGTTTCCTGTTTTCTGCCTCCCTCTCTTCCTGAATAGAGGATTTATAAATGTCCAGTCATTTCTTGATATAGACATTTTGGAAAATTAACAGAAATCTATTATTTCATTAGCTACTTTTGATTTTAAAAAAGCCTCGGATGAAGTCCACATGAATTGGGAAATTTATCAGTTCACAGTTTCATCAATTATTTGGCACTGCATCTTCATACTTGTAATTTCATAAAGTTTTTCATTTCATTCTATCTTCTATGCTATTTGACTTGTAATATTAACTAAGGAGTAGATATTCATCAGGACACCAGAAATAACTCACTTGCTCTTCTTCAAAATAGTGTCCTGGGATCTTCTACACTTAGCTGGACTAAAATATAGCCTTGGTTTAACATCTTATGCAAATGAGAGCACATCTGACAACTCAATGTTCACTCAGCACTGCAGTGGAATATCAGCCTTGGTTTTAAATGTGCTCAAGCCCTGGAGTGGGTCTGTGAAACTGAGACCGTGTGGTTCAGAAAGTGCTCCCAATTGAATCATGGCTGATACCATCAGGACAGATGCAAGAACACCAACTTATAAAGGGAAAACCTGACCCTTCTGTTCTCATCAGTACTTAAATACCACGTGCACTTTTTGGTTTTATTGGGAGTTCTTCCTGTGTTGAATTTTAATGCTGTATATTTGGAGTTCACTGGGCAGACACCCATTTCCAGTTGTTAATTGCCCAGTTTCTTTCCCTTACCTATGACTGAGGACTTAACTGCAGATAAATTGACAGGTAAGCTGCAAGAACTCAGGGAGTCCTGGATGCAGATTCTAAAATGCGGCCAGTGTGGTCAGCATTTAGTAGCTTGTGGGGTGAAAGAATTTGCAATTGTATAGGCTATGTATGTTAAGATCTAAGGAAGATCCAAATTATTTGAGTGGGCCTTGGGTGGGTAGCTCCTGTTCCTTTGGATGAAATATATAAAAATACTTCCAAGTCTGATGGAACCCTTTGTTTCCTGCGTAGTGCAAGATCTGAGCAACTCTGGCCTAAAACAACAAAACCAGGCCATAATAGAAGGGATATGTAACTAATGGATTCTCTGTTTAAGCGTAATGACTCTTCATAAACTGACTGTCATTCTTCTGCTCAGGGAGTGGGTATTTAATTTATTATTTACCTGTCTTTGTTTTACAGGAAAGGAAGTAGCGATGGAAAGTTTTGACATTGAGACTTGTCGCAGTATTGTGTCTCTCTATAATGTATCCTGTGATTTATTTCCTCCTTCAAACTCAGTCAACATTTACTGATCTGCAAAAGTATGAGTTGCCATGAGCATCAAATTAATATCTATTAAATTAGGGGTCACTTAGTTTAAGTATCCTGACCCTTAGGGGTCACTGTGACGATAAAAAATACCGATGTTGTCACTCTGAAGTGATTGTGAAAGAATTGGCTACACATTGAAGAATTTTCTCCTTAGTATTAAAATGAAAAAACTCAGAGTTAGGAGGCCATAAGCTTCTGCAAATTGCATTATACATTAAGGCATGTTTTTGTTCAATTTCTATAAACTGCAAATCTGAAAATTCTGTGTCTTTGAATTTGGATATGTTCTACACATGCATAGAATACCGTACATGAATGCTTATAAAACTAGAAGATAAAAAAAAACCTCTACATATAATGTAGCAAACAGCAATACTACTTTCACTGGGTACAACATGAATACAAGCTTTAATTTGGTGCTCAAATCTTTAGTGCGAGGCTGGAGATTAAAGTAGTACCCACTGAGCCACATAGCAGTCCTCCGGACGGCCAAATCAAATCATCTTAAATTTTGAGGAAACATTGCTCCCTATCAAATATATAACTTTCATCCAAATATCTGAGTATTCATCCACAAGCACAAGGCAACCAGTGTATCAAGCATATAGACACATAGGAAATAAGAGAAATGGGACCTACAGCCCTTCGAGCCTGTTCCACCGTTCAATGTGATCATGGCTGATCATCCAACTTAATACCCAGTTTCCATTTTCTCCCCATATCATTTGATTCCTTTAGCCCTCAAAACTTTAGGAAAGAGAATTCCACAGACATATCACTTTCTCTGTGAAGAAACGTCTCCTCATCTCAGTTCAAACTGCAACAAGATATTTTTGCCTTTTGCAACCAACAGAGATGTGCTAGCAGAAAATAATATAAAGGATTACAAAATTGAGAATTAATCCTTGACTACACCTTCAACACAGAAAGACAATGCTGAAGGACTTGGGTTTGATGAATTCAAGATCTTCTGGAGCCGAATGAAGCTGTGGACGGTAAAGGAATCAATAATTGTTGTGTAAGACTTCAGGACTCTTCAGCAACTGTGCAATGATGTCACAGAGCTGCTCATCACTGGGCATAAATAGTAATGTGGGTGAAGTTGAAGGGGAGGAGTAGAAGCCTGAAGTCCAGTCGTGTGAATATGAGAAATACCTGTAGAGAAACATGTGAAGTAGACCAACTAGTATTAGGTGGTAGAATTTATGCAATTGTCATTCTATAATGTAACAGTAAGATTACAGCCAGATATATCTCACATTACTATGGAGACAGCATTTGGTCATAAACAGTGTTGTAACGAAGCCTAAGCCTGAGGATAGTTCTTGACCTTCTTCTCGATCACACAATAAAAGAGTAATAATAAAAGGCTGCAGTCACTCCCTGTTATTTATCCATCTGGTCTTAATTTTGCTGCCCAACTTCCTTCTTTTGCAGCGTGCTTTCCTGAGCTGTGACCATGACAAATCAGGGACCATATCAGCTCACGAACTCCGGACTGCTGTAAAGAACATAGGTAAGGAACTGGGTCAAGCACTAGTGTCAAAAATCAAAATAAGACTGAAAGAACTGGCATTCATATCATAGTTTTCACAATTCAGTATGTGCCAAATTGTTTTACATCTAACAAGGTATTGTACAGTATTTCAAAGGATTGCAGCAACCAATTTATGCATGGAAAGTTCCTGTAAAAAAAAACCCAAATTATCTGTTTTAATAATGTTGATTGAGGGATAAATATTGGCCAAGACACCAGGAACACCGGAGGTGTGGGACGTGGATGAGATGTGTTGGAGGGTATCTTTAACCGCATGGAAGGGAAAATTTTGGTCTTTAAAGAAGGAGGCCATCTGGTGTGTTCTGTGGTGTTACTCTTATAAAATACAATGTGCTGATAAAATAATTACAGAGAACTCAGGGCTTGAAAGTAAAACATGAGCTTTGGAAGTATGATCTCTGTGAGTTTGGCACCTGTGGAATCTGGATGGAGAAATTTTTCCATCAATTTGAGGAGCTGGGGAAATGATCCCATTACCTTTATGATCTGGAATAGTAGTTCTAGCACAGGTGGAATCTGGAGTACAAATCCAAGCGTTTCGGGATGTGATTTCAGCATTACTGTAATCTGGAGTACTACACCCACCAACAGTGAAGGGATTCCAGCATGGGATGTAATGAAGGAATTTCAGTGTTACAGGGATCCAGCAAAGAGATTCCAACATTACAGATCTGGCAAATAGATTTCAGCATTACAGAGATTTGGCAAAGGGGTTCCAGCATTACAGATCTGATTAAGGGATTCCTTTAAACACAGGTAGAAGTCCTAGAATCTGATACTATGTGGACATAATTACCTGGACATTCTAATCAGGGCTTCACAAATCTTTTCTCGGTTTGATCCTGTTTTATTGTCCCAAAGTGGAAGAGGAGGGGAGGGCAGGGTCACTGTTTTCTTTTCAAAAAACGTCTACCTTTTCATCAGTTTATTTTTGCAGCAGCAATCATGCCTCAAATTTCTGTCCATTAGGCCACAACCACCATTAGATAGAAACGTCAGCCTCCAAAAGGGCATCACAACTGTTAATATTCAAACTGTGCTCCATTGTAGCCATTGCTGACTTGAGCATGTGATCCCAACATCTTGTCTCAGAAATCACGATTTGGGAAGCCTTGCTGTAAATTCAGTGTTCATGATAAGAGACATTTAGGGGTGGAACCTAAGAAAAAAATAGCTTGGTCACATCCACAGAAGATGTTATTGAGGACTTTGCTTTAGAATGCTAAGCGATTACGTTAGATGGAAATCTTGGGGTGACAACACATTGGCAAAAAATGGGCACAAGATCCCTGCTTCTTGTTTTTTTTTTGTCCAATTCCCTTCTTTGCCTAATGCACTGGACTGAAATTGCAGTTGTAAGATTCTGAATGGTTTTTGGGTTTGCAATTAAATTTGATTAGTAATTAAACTGCACCCTTTGATCCCCAGGGTTTCAGGTCAACAATCAGTTACTGCAGCTTATGGTCATCCGATACTCAGATGCGTACCTTCAAATTGATTTTGATAACTTCCTCCGTTGCATGGTTCGATTGGAGACTGCATTCAGTGAGTAATTATTAACTATCAAACTAGACAACACTACCTGGCACAAACCAGCTTAGCCTCCTGATAGATCAACAGAAAGACTTGCATTTGTAAGTCACAGTTATTGGGTTCTGGGCATCCCAAGGTGCTTTTGAGCAAATGAATTACTTTTTGCAGCATAGTTACTTGTAGTGGCGACAACATGGCAGCTAATTTAAGCACAGTTAGAGACAAAAAAACTGCAGATGCTGGAATCCGAAGTAGACAAACAGGAGGCTGGAAGAACACAGCAAGCCAGACAGCATCTGGAGATGGAAAAATCAATGTTTCGAGTGTAACCCTTCTTCAGGACTAGATATGGGGTAAGGGGAGCTCCAGATAAAGGGGGGTGGGGGTGGAGTTGGGAGTAGTGGAGGGTAAGATACTGATACGTTAACTGATAAATAGTGGGTATGATTTCCACCAACCACTCCACCACCCCTCCCGCAACATATCTTCTCCTGAAACCAGAAAAGATGCAACCCCTGCTCATATGCCACTTCCCTCACTTCCATCCAGGGCCCCAAACAGTTCTTCCAGGCAAGATAGAAGTTTGCCTTCATCTTCACCAATCTAGTCTACTCCATCCGGTGCTTCCGATGTGGTCTTCTCTACATTAATGAGACCCAATGTAGACTAAGTATCCATTTCACCGAACATCTTCGTTGGTCCTGAAACAGCCAGCTTGACCTCCCCATCACCGCCCATTTCAATTCCTCCTCCCACTCCCTCTCTGACATGTCCATCCTCAGCTTCCTCCAGTGCCTCAGTGAATCAGACTGCAAATTTGAAGAATAATACCTCATCTTCCACCTGGGCAGCCTACATCCGTGAAGGCTTAACATTTGAGCTCAAATTTCAAATAATCTTCCCACCTACGCTCTGGCGCACTTTCCACCTTCGCCTCCTCTCTTCCATTCCAAAGACTGACCCTTCCTTCCAGCTACCAACTGGATTCATCCCTCCCTATGATCAACCAGTTGTACCCATTACCTGCGCTCACCTATCACTACCTTACCCTTCTGCTACTCTCCCCGCCCAACCTTCCCCCCTTTATCTGTAGCTCCCCCTACTCTCAAGTATAGTACTGATGAAAGGTCATACCAGAAACGTTGACTTCACCTCCTGTTGCTGCCTGGATGGCTGTGATTCTTCCAGCTTCTTGTTTGTTTAATTTGAGCACAGTAAACTTCCGGTAAGACAATAACCACAGTGCTGTTAAAGAAGTTCTGATTTTGACCCAGTGACTATATTCAATGTTCTGTTAACTAGTCTCCCATCAGCCATCCTTCATAGATTTCAGGTCTTCCAAAACTCTGTTGTCCGTATCTTAACTTATACAAAGTACCATTCATTCAACACACTCTGTCCTTGCTGGTTCCCAGTTTGCAATATGCTGATTTTATGATCCTCATCCTTGTTTCCATGCCCTCACCCTTCTGTATTTTTATAGCTCTATAATCCTCCAAGATCTCTACATTTCTCCAATTCTGGCCTCTCAACCTCCTATTTCCATCATTCCATTATTAGCAGTAATGCCTATAGATGCTTGGGCCCTAAGCTCAGGAATTTCTTCTCCAAATTGCTCCATATCTTCATCCTCCTTTAAATCATTACTGAAAATATATCTCATTACTGCTGCAAATGTGTTGCTGGTCAAAGCACAGCAGGTTAGGCAGCATCTCAGGAATAGAGAATTCGACGTTTCGAGCATAAGCCCTTCATCAGGAATCTATTCCTGAGATGCTGCCTAACCTGCTGTGCTTTGACCAGCAACACATTTGCAGCTGTGATCTCCAGCATCTGCAGACCTCATTTTTTACTCGAATATATCTCATTAACCAAGTCTTTTGATCACCAGGCCTAATATTTCCTGCTGTGGTTTGGTGTCAAAGTTTGGCTGATGAAATTGGGATGTGCCCTGGGATGTTGAGAATCTGTTTAGTTGCTGAAAGTATCCAGGTTCTCAAGAAGTGTAAATGTGCTGCCACCTTGTGGGGATCTTGTTGCTGCAAAGTCCTGCTTACCCAATCTGCAAAGCATTATCACTGTCAAGGTATTTTCAGTCTTATTGTAGAGCTTCTCTCCTGAACCCAATCCACTTTACATGAGAATTACTTCATCTCTCTGCACTTTATTCACTATAGATACATTAAACCTCAGAGAAAGATACTACCAGAATGGTACCAGGCAGAAAGAACTTCAGTTATATGTAGCATGAGTTTTGGTGGTCAGAGGATACATACATATGAACATACAAAATAGGAACAGATGCAGCCCGTTCCGCTCCTTAAACCTGCTCTGCCATTCAATAAGATCATGGCTGATCTGTTTGTGTTTTGAATTCCACATTCCCTTCTACCTTTGATTCCCTTCTTCAGGGCTTATGCCCGAAATGTCGATTCTCCTGCTCCTTGGATGCTGCCTGACCTGCTGCGCTTTTCCAGCAACACATTTTTCAGCTCTGATCTCCAGCATCTGCAGTCCTCACTTTCTCCAAGAATCTATCTATCTCCGTCTTAAAAATATTTGATGACCCAATCTACACTGCCTTCCGAGGTGGAGAGTCCGAAGTTTTACAAGCTTTTGAAAGAAAATAATCCTCCTCAACTCTGTCCTGTAAGGGTAACCTTTGCCAAAGTGAACAATTTCACGTTTCCTCACATTGTACTCCACCTGCCAGATTTCTACCAATAACTTCAACTGCTTATATTCACTGGAACTTCCTTATGTCTTCCTTCTTATGCCTTCTTCTCATTCCATCATCCGTTTAGCCCTAAGAACTGTAGCTAACCCTTCTTGAAAACATTAATTTTTTTGCCTCAACCATGCCCAAGAGTCTACAGGTTCAACACTTTCTGGATAAAAACATTTCTCCTCGCCTCAGTTCTAAATGGTGGACCCTGAATCCTCAGACTAACCCCTGGTTCTGGCCTCACCAGTCATTGCGAACCTGTTCTCTGAGGTGATCTTAATTAAATAATTAGAATGATATGCTCTGTAGTATTTACTGTAGATTTTGTTTTAAAAACAGGGTCATTCAAAGCATGTGACACCCGACAGACTGGTGAGGTGACACTGAATTTAATGCAGGTAAGAACTTGACTAGATAAGAAAATTTCAGCTAACCAACGTTTAATGCAGATCTATATGCCCAATCACGCCCACCAGGGGCAGTATCCTCAGACCCTGGAACACTGTCAGGGTCATTTGCATATGGGAACAGAAATGACAAACACACTATGTGTCCAGATATCAATGTGTTTAACAATACAAGGTGAACCTTGGGATAGTCTTGACTCATGTGAGGGAAATCTGCAAACAACAGATTCTAACAGACCCTGTTTCCCAACAGCTGTTTAATTTCATTCAGGTACATATCAGAAGCACTTCTTGATTGATTTTGTATCTTTAAGTAATCAATATTTGTTTAACAACTTATCCAAAATACAGGACTCCCAACAGTGCAGCATGCCCTCAGTGCTTCACTGAAATGTCAGCCTAGAATTTGAACTCAAGTTTCTCTTATGGAACTTGAATCTGCTGATTCTGAGGTACTTTCTACTGAACCACAATGCTGGCATCTGGCATGGATCTCACTGAGATGCACAGTGACACTATTTCAAATTTATAGCTAAAAAAGATTTAACAGGGCTATTTGTTAGGTTGTTATTTTCTTAACATAATTCTTTTTTCAAAATGATCTACCAGTGATCATTCTGCAGCTGCGAAAAGAGACAACCAATCTCACTGGATGTCTGAAGACCCTAATCGAGTTTAATTCCTTGACCACTTCAATTCCTCCCTCCTGAAGGAGTTGCTTATGGTGGGGGCTCCTTTTACAATCCACCCCCCTCTCTCAACCTCTTCAAACAAGAGAGTGATCCCAGTGTTTGAAGAACTGTGCAAAGCGACATACATTTTTATCTCTCTGATGTGCAGGATCTCAATGTAAATGGCACTTTTTAAATTTCACTGTATTAGCGCATCCAGTCAGGTCCCTGCTTCTCATGCCCAGTGAGTAGATTGTCTCAGTGCCCACTGTCCTTCTCTTCTGCCACTGCAATATCTTCTCATCTTAGATTGCTTCTAACTTTATTAATTTTAGCTGCTGATAGTTTACTTGTTTGATGCAAAAATCAGGATCTACTTAATTTAGAACTCTGTTTAACTAATGGTATTGTGCTTTTCAAACAGTGGCTCTACATGACAATGAATATTTGAAGATGGAACTTGAGATCATCAGACTTCAGTGCTTTTCACCAAATGATCTTAATTTCAGCATTTACGGGGATACAATATGTAACAGAATGAGGTCTTATTTCTTTGAACTGTTCAGTTTGTTTTACTGTACTTTGGTATATCTGCTTGTCCTTGTGGAGGTGTTTTGAAGACTATTCCTGGTTACTGACAATTTTGCTTTAGGGATATTATCTGCTTTGTTATTCCTCTGTTCTGAGACCACTGTTTGTAAATATTTCACATATTATATGTTCTGAGAGTACAACAGTCCTTAGCACAACAGTGTCCCATTCCCCAAGGGAAGAGGAAAAAAAACATCATATCCAATCCCTTGATACCTAAACTCTCATTTTTTACATCAAATCTTCTCTTGAAGCCCATCTGTCTAGTATGTTAATTGTTTTATCTTGATCTTTTTTGTATTTTCATCAAAACCCATCCCTCATGATAATTAATCTCCCATCAAACTTCAAGCCTCTGGTGTATGAACTCTCCTCCAGAACCCTAATCCTCTGTTTGAAGTCAGCTCTTTTGAGGTTGAGGCCACTTCCAGGGCTAGTGGTTTAGGTAGAATCTGCCATATTGTATTGGTTAGTAACAGAGGAAAAGTGAATGAAAGGAAATGAGCACCGTTCAATAAATAAGATAGGACAGCTTGTCTGGACAGTAAATGCTGATGCAGACTATTCTGGACCAAATGATGGGTTTCTGTATGGTAACTTCTGTAATTCTAGATAAAGAGTATCCCATTCAGGGTACAACCCTTTTGTGCTCTATTCTCCCACTGAAATCTATCCATATTGCACCTTAACTCACCAACTGAAGACTGCTCTACAAGCATTTTAACTCACACATTAAAGTTCATCCCTCAAGTACATTAATTCATGGACCATGATATCTGATTACAAGTTTGATGAATCCAACCTTTTGCCTTACTTAGTATTTTCATTTTGGTTAACAGCATAGATCATTCTATCATTAATTGTTTACCCATGAATAACCAAGATTATGTGGTTGAAAGGTTAAGGAAAGAAACCATGCAATATTGTTTTTCAAGGGAAGCTAGATAAATATGTGCAGAAGTAAGGAATATCCGTGTTGGGTATCAAGACACCTGAACCTGAGTAATTTTATATAACTGTGTAATTTCTGGGGGATTTTTAATTCAAAGAATTTATCATCAGTGGCAAATATGGTTTTCTGTGCTGAGAATCAGTTTAGGAACATGTTTCCAGATACATCAGATAGTATTGATATTGTACAATGTCTTATAACATACACCAGTCGTACTTTTTGGTTTCTGTTCAATTGACCTGGGATTTTGTGAAGGTACAATGTAGGTCTCTCCAAGTCCTGCAACATTTCCTGAATTCAATGGTGCATAATCTACTGATTTACTGCCAGTTTATACTGTTACAGAAACTCTCAGAATGAAATGAACAGGACTTCAAGAATGACAGTATTGTTTTTAAAATGATGAAAATTGATTCCCTCTCCCCTCCATTTTATGCTGCTGGAGAGGAATTTTCCATTAGAAGAACCAAGATTTGCCTTTAAGCCATTTCATACAAAACGGCAATCAACAACACAGAAACAGCAAGATCCAGACTCAAAGAGAAATAATGAAAATACTCTTCATATTAGAAACAATAGTGAGGAGATTTGAAGAATAGGAACATAAAAAGAAAATGTAGCAATGTTACAGCATAGTTAAGAGGCATTTTGATTTTATATGTTAATTCGTAATCCAAATATAGCAATTTCTTTCTGCTCCCCTCCCACCTCACTCAATATATTCCAAATTTAATGCAATCTAATTTAATCACTGGGTGTTGCTTCTTTATCACAGACAGAGTAGGATCTGCCAAGAATGTACCAGTGTGTGCTAATACTGATCTGGACTATCTCAGAATGTGCCAAACCTGTACCAGTTTATGCCAGTATTAACTTAGACAGTGCCAGTACAGTTTCAGTACTGTTTCGGAAGTTGCTAATACTTGAGACAGTAAGGACTGCAGATATGGAAGCCAGAGTCAATAAATATGAAGCTGGAAAAGCACAGTAGGTCAGACAACATCTGAGGGACAGGAAAGTCAATGTTTTGGGCCAAAACCTTTGCTCCAGTGTATGCCAATACTGATCCAGACGGAACAGTGCTAACCATTTGCTTTGCCAGTGATGTCTCAGTCTGTACAGAGGGAATGGTCGCTCTGAAACACAGATAGGAGTGGGGAGGAAATATATGCCTGGTGATGGGGTCTGTTTGCAGGTGGCGGAAATGGTGGAGGATGATGTTATGTATCTGGAGGTTATGATTTGAAGATGCCGGTGTTGGACTGAGGTGTACAAAGTTAAAAATCAGGTGGTTAACCACCTGATGAAGGAGCAGCTCTCCAAAAGCTAGTGCTTCCAAATAAATCTGTTGGACTATAGCCTGATGTTGTGTGTGACTTTTAAATTTATCCAGAGCTTGGGGAGGTCGCAGGTGTGTCAGTCCTGTTCCAGTCTCTGCCAATCCACAGACTGTAAGTGTTGGCCAAATGTCAGCAGGGTCCCACACCGTGCAAGCGCTGTCCTAGTTGTGTATCACTGCTATCCTGTACTGTTCCAGTGTGCACCAGTGCTGAGTCAATACTGCACAATACTTTGAGACTCGTGGTGTGCCAGCAACAATTTGAGAACAAAATTAATGGTTTTTATTTTAAAAATTTACAACAGCGTACAACCTAATCTAACCTCATTGTCTGAATTCTGCAGAAGAGTTCCCTTTCCTCATTTATTTTCTATATAGTGTTTGTTTCATTCTTTTGCTACAAGCTGTTGCTGAATCTACAGTCAAATCCATCAAAACCTTAACAACCATTCAAAGATGTGAAAGTAATTCAATGTCATTTTTATCCTCTGGTTTGGACTCTGGCCTGCATTTTATATTGTTTAAAGCAAATTTCTACTGAAGGGTTGAGATCATGGAAATAAAGTCGCTATCTAGTCAGTATTGTGTCAGTTTCTTGTACTACATTGTCTGCAGTTATTTCCCTGTCAAGGACTCCTACACCATTTTCTCAATTTCTAGAAGAAATACAAAATGAGGGGCTGTAAATATGATAGTTATAATAAAATGTAGAATTCAGGGAAAAAGCTTTACTTAGGTTGCTGAGAATATGGAATATAAAAAGAAAATGCAGTAAATATTAAGTGAGTTTGGCAGGACTTGTGGAAAATAAAAACTGTTTACATAAATGTAATAGGTTTTAAGAATTGCAAATCAATAGGTGAATTTGGAGTTGGGATAAAGAAATGGAATCCAAACAGAGTAACTATGCATGTTTGTCAACACGCAGAGCATAGTAAACATAACTGAGGAATTACAGGGGCAAATTACTTTGTGGAAATATGATGCTGCGGTGGTAAGAGAGACTCAAACATCGACTGGGACTGCCATAGTGTTAAAGGTTTAGATGGAGAGGAATTTCTTAAGTATGTGCAAGACAATTTTCTGATTCAGTATGTAGATGTATCTACTAGAGAAGGTGCAAAACTTGACCTACTCTTGGGAAATAAGGCAGGGCAGGTGACTGAGGTGTCAGTGGGGGAGCATTTTGTGGCCAGTGACCATAATTCTATTCGTTTTAAAATAGTGATGGAAAAGGATAGACCAGATCTAAAAGTTGAAGTTTTAAATTGGAGAAAGGCCAATTTTGACAGTATTAGGCAAGAACTTTTGAAAGCTGATTGGAGGCAGATGTTCGCAGGTAAAGGGACGGCTGGAAAATGGGAAGCCTTCAGAAATGAGATAACAAGAATCCAAAAAAAAGTATATTCCTGTCAGGCTGGTAGGTATAGGGAATGCTGGATGACTAAAGAAATTGAGGGTTTGGTTAAGAAAAAGAAGGAAGCATATGTCAGGTATAGAGAGGATAGATCGAGTGAATCCTTAGAGTATAAAGGAAGTAGGAGTATACTTAAGAGGGAAATCAGGAGGGCAAAACGGAGACATGAGTTGGCTTTGGCAATTGAATTAAGGAGAATCCAAAGGGTTTTCACAAATATATTAAGGACAAAAGGGTAACTAGGGAGAGAATAGGGCCCCTCAAAGATCAGCAAGGTGGCCTTTGTGTGGAGCCACAGAAAATGGGGGCGATACTACATGAATATTTTGCATCAATATTTACTGTGGAAAAGGATATGGAAGATATAGACTGTAGGGAAATAGATTGTGACATCTTGCAAAATGTCCAGATTACAGAGAAGGAAGCGCTGGATGTCTTGAAACGGTTAAAGGTGGATAAATTCCCAAGACCTGATCAGGTGCACCTGAGAACTCTGTGGGAAGCTAGAGAAGTGACTGCTGGGCCCCTTGCTGAGATATTTGTATCATCGGTAGTCACAGGTAAGGTGCTGGAAGACTGGAGATTGGCAAACGTGGTGCCACTGTTTAAGAAGGGCGATAAAGACAAGCCAGGGAACGATAGACTGGTGAGCCTGACTTCAATGGTGGGCAAGTTGTTGGAGGGAATCCTGAGGGACAGGATGTACATGTATTTGGAAAGGCAAGGATTGATTCGGATAGTCGGCATGGCTTTGTGCGTGGGAAATCATGTCTCACGAACTTGATTGAGTTTTTTGAAGAAGTAACAATGAAGATTGATGAGGGCAGAGCAGTAGATGTGATCTATATGGACTTCAGTAAGGCGTTCGACAAGGTTCCCCGTGGGAGACTGATTAGCAAGGTTAGATCTCACGGAATACAGGGAGAACTAGCCATTTGGATAGAGAACTGGCTCAAAGGTAGAAGACACTGGGTGGTGGTGGAGGGTTGTTTTTCAGACTGGAGGCCTGTGACCAGTGGAGTGCCACAAGGATCGGTTTTTGTCATTTACATAAATGATTTGGATGCGAGCATAAGAGGTACAGTTAGTAAGTTTGCAGATGACACCAAAATTGGAGGTGTAGTGGACAGCGAAGAAGGTTACCTCAGATTACAACAGGATCTGGACCAGATGGGCCAATGGGCTGAGAAGTGGCAGATGGAGTTTAATTCAGATAAATGCAAGGTGCTGCATTTTGGGAAAGCAAATCTTAGCAGGACTTATACACTTAATGGTAAGGTCCTAGGGAGTGTTGCTGAACAAAGAGACCTTGGCGTGCAGGTTCACAGATCCTTAAAATGGAGTCACAGATAGATAGGATAGTGAAGAAGGCGTTTGGTATGCTTTCCTTTATTGGTCAGAGTATTGAATACAGGAGTTGGGAGGTCATGTTGCGGCCGAATAGGACATTGGTTAGGCCACTGTTGGAATATTGCGTGCAATTCTGGTCTCCTTCCTATTGGGAAGATGTTGTGAAACTTGAAAGGGTCAGAAAAATTTTCAAGGATGTTGCCAGGGTTGGAGGATCTGAGCTACAGAGAGATGCTAAATAGGCTAGGGCTGTTTTCCCTGGAGCGTTGGAGGCTGAGGGGTGACCTTATAGAGGTTTACAAAATTATGAGGGGCATGGATAGGATAAATAGACAAAGTCTTTTCCCTGGGGTTGGAGAGTCCAGAACTAGAGGGCATAGGTTTAGGGTGAGAGGGGAAAGATATAAAAGAGACCTATGAGGCAACGTTTTCACGCAGAGGGTGGTACGTGTATGGAATGAACTGCCAGACGATGTGGTGGAGGCTGGTACAATTGCAACATTTAAGAGGCAATTGGATGGGTATATGAATAGGAAGGGTTTGGAGGGATATGGACCAGGTGCTAGCAGGTGGGACTAGTTTGGGTTGGGATATTTGGTCGGCATGGACGGGTTGGACCGAAGGGTCTGTATCTATGCTGTACATCTCTATAACTCTATGACCTGGCTCAAGGAAGGACAAGGCTGGGTGTTAAATATTCCTGGCTATAAGTCTTTCAGGAAAGATAGAAAATGGAGGAAAGAAGGAGTAGTAATATTGGTAAAGGACGGCA
This sequence comes from Hemiscyllium ocellatum, assembly GCF_020745735.1. NCBI lineage: Eukaryota > Metazoa > Chordata > Chondrichthyes > Orectolobiformes > Hemiscylliidae > Hemiscyllium > Hemiscyllium ocellatum. The sequence goes on along the minus strand of NC_083403.1, from coordinate 102,473,119 downwards.
TTGCAGTGCTGGAGAAAGAGAATGTCTTTTTAAGAACAGAGTCAATTTGGCTAGAGCTATGAAATAAAAAGGGTCCAATTGCATGGCTTAGCATAGTCAATGACCATTAACTAGTGGAAAAGGGATTAAGAAACAAATCTGCAGGGAAATTACAGGGAAATGCCAATTTTATATGTAGTTAATATATTGGAATTAAATTTTACAACTATGTATTAAGATGTTTCTAGTGCCAGGAGCAGCGAGAGATTAATGTTCCTAGAATGTGTTCAAGAAACTTTCTACAACAATATGTCAGTGGAGGATCATTAGGACATAGTAGTCATTGTATCATAAGGTGGTGGTGGAGAATGAAATGCAACAATCCAGAGTAAGGAAAATCAATTGGTGGACAGCTGACTTCATTGAGCAAGAACAGAAATGGGCAGAATTAACTAGAACTGAAGGTTGGCAGGAATACAGTAAGTGAACAATGAGCCAATTTCAAAGAAGAGACAGTTCCATACAGTCAAAATATATTCCCTCTAATGAAAAAGGTAGGACAAATAAATCCAGAGTTCCCTGCATGACAAAAGAAGTAGAAATTAATGTTACAAAGTGCTTGTGACAGGTATAAGGCAGAAAATACAAGACAACCAAGGTTTAGAGGAAAGGTGAAAAAGCAAAAAAAAAGAAGCAAAGAAGAATTATGCAGTGAACTTAGAGGGGATTCCCTGTCTTCTATACGAATATAAACAGTTGGAGACTAGGACTGATTAGAGGCAAAAAAAGGGGATTTACATAGAAACAGGGACATTGCTGAGACACTAAGTGAATATTTTGCATTTGTCTTTACAAAAGAAACAGATGCTGCCCAAGCCATGGTGATAGAAGAGGAAACATTGCTACTAAAGGGTTCAAAATCAATAAGAGATCAGCCTTGTATAAGATTGTTGGTAAGGCATCAAGATGTGAGAGTACGAAATTGCTGAGACACTGGTTATAATCTTTCAGTTCTCCCTGGAAGACTGGAGAATAGCAAACATGACAGCCTTGTTCAAGAAAGGTCATAAGGATAATTCCAGCAACTACAGACTGGTCAGTTTAACTTCTGCAGTGGAGAAGCTGTTAGAAGCCATTATTTGGGATAGACTAGCAGTCACATGGAAAAGGTGGATTGCTCAGGAAGAATGGGCATGGATTTCTAAATGGAAAATTGCATTTAACTAATTTGCTGGAGGTCTTTGAAGATAAAGCAGAAAGGGTCAATAAGGGTGATACTATTGATTTGGTAATATATGGATTTCAGGAAAGTGTGTGCCACACAACAAACTTATGAGCAATGTTAAATGTCATGGTATAAAAGGTCAGTGGGTCCGTGAATATAAAATTGGCTGAGTGAGAGGAAACAGAGCATAATGGTGACTGGATATGTTTCAGGCCGGAGGAAGGTTTGTAGTGGAGTTTCCTATGGGTCGGTACTGGAACCGTTGCTTTTCCTAATGTATATTAAATGATTTGGACCTTGCTTGCAAGGGATAATTTTAAAGTTTGCAGATGACACAAAACTTGTTGCAGCTGGACAAGACAAATGTAAGGCTACATTTGGAGTACTGCATGCAGTTCTGGTCACCCTACTATAGAAAGGATACAATTAAATGAGAAACAACGCCTTGAGGCAGTGATGGTAATCTGTCTTCTTGAACTGCTGCAGTGTGTTGGGATAGTGACAGTCATAAAGCCGATAGTGTTGGGATGCCAAGAGATTGGAATCTGGGATCTGACTTTCCTGGCATTACCATCAGCTGGGGTCATAATAGTGGCTGTTGTTTGGGACTTGCTTGTTTGGAATGTCATTTGCCATTTACCAGTCAAAGTCTGGATATTGCCTTTGATAGATGGATAATGCCATTAAAACTAGATCCAACATATGATGCGCTTCAAGAGACAAGTATTTCAGAAAAGTTTAAAAATTCACTTCCTCAAGTAATGAGAACTCATGTGGAAGAGCAGAGAGATAAAACAACAGCTGAAATGGCTGAAGATTATGGTTCATAAATCAAAGTTTGGCTTCCAATATCAATTTCAATCTGTGAGGGATATAAACCTGAGAAATCCTCAGGTGATATGGGAAAAGTAGATCTCAGTGAAGATAATAAAGATAGCTTGCCACAAGGAAAAAGGAAACCTATGAAGGGGATCTGGAACCAGTGTTCTAGCGAAAAGGATAAATATGGTGGTCACTAGGACTTTAAACTAGTGAGTCGGGGGGCCTGTGAAGGGGAAAACGACAGGAAGTATGGTGGGAAATAAAAAGGGAAACAACAGGTTAGCATGCATGCAGAAGAGTTTAACTAAGAGGCAGACAATGAAAAAAATAAAAAGGAAGAATAACTCAGGAGATATAATTGGAGAATCTGTTTGGGAAAGATCAGAGCACAGAAACAGATAAATTATAATCTTAAGTGTAGCCTTGCTGTAAATCTACAGTAGTGAGTAGAGTGGGTTCTTTCTTGATTATATGTTTTTATTGAGATCTATCTCTTGCTCAAGTCAGCCTGAAGCAGTGTTTTGCAGAGCAATAAGATGGTGCTATTTTCTGGGTCTGTAGATTGAAAGGAGCAAAAATGGTCTTTAGTAGAGTGATATGCTCTTCTTGTCGGATGTGGGAGTTTCATGCGAAACTGAGGATTATATCTGCAATAAATGTTGTTGGTTGCGAATCCCATCATATTGAATGGACTGGTTGGAATGACAGTTAGAACCAATGAATAATTTCCAAGAGCAAGGGGGTATGATCGATGGCAGTTATAGGAAAGGAGAAAAGCAACAGATACAGTCACATAGATGGGCTAACTCCAGGAAAGGTAGGAGAGGTAGGCAGGTAGTGCAGGAGTCTTCTGTGGCTATCCCCATTTCAAACAAGTATGCTGTTTTGGAAAATGTAGGGAGTGATAGATTCTCTGGGAAATGTAGCACGAACAGCCATGTTTTTGGCGTCAAGACCGGCTCTAATGAAATGAGGGGTACATCGGGTTCCAAGCGATCGATTGTGTTAGGGGACTCTCTAGTTAGAGACACAGACAGACGTTTCTATGGCCAGCAGTGAATAAAAAATTGGCTGAGTGATAGGAAACAGAGCATAATGGTCAATGGATATGTTTCAGGCCGGAGGAAGGTTTGTAGTGGAGTATCCCATGGGTCGGTATTGGGACCGTTGCTTTTCCCAATGTATATTAAATGATTTGGACCTTGCTTGCAAGGGACAATTTTAAAGTTTGCAGATGACACAAAACTTGTTGCAGCTGGACAAGACAAATGTAAGGCTACATTTGGAGTACTGCATGCAGTTCTGGTCACCCTACTATAGAAAGGATACAATTAAATGAGAAACAACACCTTAAGGCAGTGATGGCAATCTGTCTTCTTGAATTGCTGTAGTGTGTTGGGATAGTGACATCCATAAAGCTGATAGTGTTGGGATGCCAAGAGATTGGAATCTGGGACCTGACTTTTCTGGCATTACCATCAACTGGGGTCATAATAGTGGCTGTTGTTTGGGACTCGCTTGTTTGGAATGTCATTTGCCATTTACCAGCCAAAGTCTGTTACCCCCTGGTGCCAGGATCAAGGATGTCTCAGAATGGGTGAAGAATGTTCTCAAAGGGGAGAGGGGCCATCATTGTACACAGTGGAACCAATGACACAGGAAAGGGAAAGGATGAGATTCTGAAGGGAGACTATAGAACATTAGGCAGGAATTTAAAAAGATCCTCGAGGATAATAAGATCTGGATTACTCCCAGTGCTACAAGCTAGTGAGGGTAGAAATAGGAAGATAGAGCAGATGAATGCGTGGCTGCGGAGCTGGTCTATGAGAGACAGGTTCACATTTTTGGATCATTGGACTCTCTTCTGAAGTAGAAGTGGCCTGTCCAAGAAGGATGGATTGCACCTGAATTGGAAGGGGACTAATATACTGGCAGGGAGGCTTGCAAGAACTGCTCGGGAGGATTAAAACTACTAAGGTTTGGGGGGTAGGGGTGGGCACGACCCAGGGAGATAGTGAGGAATGAGATCAATCTAAGACTGGTACAGTTGAGAAATGAAGCGAATCAAACAGACAGGGTAGGTAGTGATAAAGCAGAGATCAAAGTAGGACTGATAACTAAACTGAATTATTTCGATGCAAGAGGCCTAACAGGAAGGCAGATGAACTCAGGGCATGGTTAGGAACATGGGACTGGGATATCATAGCAATTACAGAAATGTGGTTCAAGGATGGACAGGTCTGGCAGCTTAGATTAGATTACTTACAGTGTGGAAACAGGCCCTTCGGCCCTACAAGTCCACACTGACCCGTCGAATGTTCCAATATACAAATGCTATGGGAAGGACAGAAAGGGAGTCAACAGAGGAGGGGGATTGGCATTTTTGATATAGGATAGCATTACAGCTGCACTTACCGAGGATATTCCCAGAAATACATCCAGGGAAGTTATTTGAGTGGAACTGAGAAATAAGAAAAGGATGATCACCTTATTACAATTGTATTACAGGCCCCCTAATAGTCAGTGGGAAATACAGAAACAAATTTGGAAGGAGATTTCAGTTATCTGTAAGAATAATTGGGTGATTATGGTAGGGAAATTTAAGTTTCCAAACACAGACTGGGACTGCCATACTATTAAGGGTTTCTGATTCAGTTTGTGGATGTACTACTAGAGAAGGTGCAAAACTTGACCTACTCTTGGGAAATAAGGCAGGGCAGCTGACTGAGGCATCAGTGGAGGAGCACTTTGAGGCCAGCGACCATAATTCTGTTAGTTTTAAAATAGTGATGGAAAGGAGTAGACCAGATCTAAAAGTTGAAGTTCTAAATTGGAGGAAGGCTACTTTTGACAGTATTAGGCAAGATCCTTCAAAAGCTGATTGGGGCAGATGTTAGCAGATAAAGGGATTTCTGGAAAATGGGAAGCCTTCAGAAATGAGATGAGTCCAGAGACAGTATATTCCTGTTAGGGTGAAAGGAAAGGCTGGTAGGTATAGGGAATGCTGGATGAGGAGAGAAATTGAGGGTTTGGTTGAAAAATAAGGAAACATATGTCAGGTATAGATAGGATAGATCGAGTGAAACGTTAGAAGAGTATAACAGAGTAGGAGTGTACTTAAGAGGGAAATCAGGAGAGCAAAAAGGGGACATGAGTTAGCTTTGGCAAGTCGGGTTAAGGAGAATCCAGAGTTTTGATGAACACATTAAGGACAAAAGGGTAACTAGGGACAGAATGAGGCCCTTCAAAGATCAGCAAGGTTAACTTTGTGTGGAGCCACAGAAGATGGGGGAACATACCAAACGAGCATTCTGCATCAGTGATTAATGTGGAGAAAGACATGGAAGATATAGAATGGAGGGAAATAGCTGGTGAGATCTTGAAAAATGTCCATATTACAGAGGATAAATCCCCAGGACCTGATCAGGTGTCCCGTAGAGCTCTGTGGGAAGCTAGGGGAGTGATTGCTGGGTCCCTTGCTGAGATATTTGTATCATCAATAGTCACAGGTGTCGTGCCAGAAGACTGGAGGTTGGCTAACGCAGTACCACTATTTAAGAAAGGTGATGAGGATAAGCCAGGGAACTATGGACCAGTGAGCCTGATGTTGGTGGTGGGCAAGTTGTTAGAGGGAATCCTGAGGGACAGGATGTACATGTATTTGAAAAGGCAAGGACTGATTCGGGATACTCAACATGGCTTTCCTCATCAACGTGGGAAATCATATCTCACGAATTTGAGAGAGTTTTTTGAAGAAGTAACAATGAGGATTGATGAGTGGTGGACATGATATATATGGACTTCAGTAAGGCATTCGACAAGGTTCCCCATGGTAGACTGATTAGCAAAATTAGATCTCATGGAATATGGGGAGAACTAGCCATTTGGATACAGAACTGGCTTTAAGGTATAAATCAGAGGGTGGTGGTAGAGGGTTGTTTTTCAGACTGGAGGCCTGTGACCAGTGGAGTGCTACAAGGATCGGTGCTGGGTCCACTACTTTTTATCATTTATATAAATGATTTGGATGTGAGCGTAAGAAGTATAGTTAGTAAATTTGCAGGTGACATCAAAATTGGAGGTGTAGTGAACAGTGAAGGTGATCTCAGATTACAATGAGATCTTGATCAGATGGGTCAATGGGCTGAGGAGTGGCAGATGGAGTTTAATAAATGCAAGGTGCTGCATTTTGGGAAAGCAAATCTTACCAGGACATATACACTTAATGGTAAGGTCCTAGGAAGTGTTGCTAAACAAAGACCTTGGAGTGCAGGTTCATAGCTTCTTGAAAGTAGAGTCACAGGTAGATAGAATAGTGACGATGATGTTTGGTATGTTTTCCTTTATTGGTCAGAGTATTGAGCATATGAATTGGGAGGTTATGTTGAGGCTGTGCAGGATGTTGGTTAGGCCACATTTGGAATATTGTGTGCAATTCTGGTCTCCTTCCTATCGGAAGGATGATGTGAAACTTGAAAGGGTTCAGAAAGTATTTACAAGGATGTTGCCAGAGTTGGAAGATTTGGGCTATAAGGAGAGGTTGAATAGGCTGGGGCTGTTTTCCCTGAAGCATTGGAGGATGAGGGCTGACCTTATAGAGGTTTATAAAATCATGTGTGGCATGAATAGGATAAATAGACAAAGTCTTTTCCCTGGGTGGGGGAGTCCAGAATTAGAGGACATAAATTGAGGTGAAAGGGGAAAGATATAAAAGACATCTTAGGGGCAACTTTTTCATGTAGAGGATGATGCGTGTATGGAATGAGCTGCCATCAGAAGTGGAGGAGGCTGGTACAATTACAACATTTAAAAGGCATCTAGATGGGTGTATGAGTAGGAAGGGTTTAGAGGGATATGGGCCAAGTGCTGGCAAATAGGACTAGATTAAGTTGGGATATCTGATTGACGTGGGGGAATTGGACCTAAGGGTCGGTTTCTGTGCTGTACATCTCTATGACTCTATGTTGGAATTCATAAAGAGGGTACAAAAATTAGCACAAGGGCACTTTACCGGAATGCTCATAGCATTCATAACAAGGTAGATAAGTTAACAGCACAAATCATCATAAAAGAATATGATTTAGTAGCCATTGCAAGATGGTCACGACTGAGAGTTAAATATCCAGGGCATCAGACTATTCGGAAGGACAGACGGGGGTAAGGGAGGTGGTGTAGCTCTAATATTTAAGGATGACATCAGGGCGGTGGTGAGAGATGATATAGGTTCTATGGAGAATAAGTTGGAATCCATTTAGATTGAAAATAGAAATTCTAAGAAGTTATCACTGATAGGTGCAGTCAATAGGCCACCAAATAATATCACATTGGAGCAGGCAATAAACAAAGATATCACTAATGCCTGTAAAAATGGTATGGCAATTATCATGAGGGATTTTAACCTACATGTTGATTGGGTGAACCAGGTCAATGAGGGCAGCTTTTAGGAGGAGATCATTGAATGTATCAGGGATAGTTTTCTTCAACAGTATGTAATGGAACTGACCAGGTACACGCGTCAGGGATCTCTCAGACTGGCTGCAGAACATTCTAAAGGGGAGGGTGAACAGCCAGCTGTCGTGGTGCATGTAGGCAACAATGATATAGGTAATAAATGGGATGAGGTTCTACAAGCAGAATTTAGGGATTTAGGAGCCAAGTTAAAAAGTAGAATCTCAGAGGTAGTAATCTCAGGAGTGCTACTGAGTAAGTCTACAGCCTTAAAACTTGTCTTTAAACATTAAGACTAAAATGTAATGCTGAAATATAGAACACATTTACTGCACTAGAAAATAGACAGGCAGGAAGGCTCAGCAAAAGGGGGGAATTCAAGGAATGCAGAAGATAGGGACAGCTGGGCTCACCAAGTGATAACAAGATGCTGTAAGGCAATTAAGAAAATTTGCCTTAGCATCGGTGAATCTGTGTGAACAGGACACCAAATGATAATTAGACGAATAACGGTGAAAGATAATAATTAAGAACATGCGATGTTTTTGTAAACTTTATATAAAGGAAGCCACTTTGTATCAGTACATCGGAGTAGCCTGCTGGGGTACTCTCCTGGGTTGTTAGAACCTAGTTAGTTTAGCTTATAGATATCAGTTTATGTTGGAACAGTGATGGCATTAGTGAATAAAGGGAATGACTAAAATTAAACTAAACTGTAAGAGGATTTTTATTGCCGACTTCCAAAGCGTATGATCTCCGGGATGAACCTGGAGAGAGCCTTTACAGGTCAGTGTCCACAAGGGATTCCCTGGGCTGTCTCAAATCTTTACTTTAACACTACCCAGTGCCACATGCTAGTCAAAGTAGAAATGAAAGAATAGGCAGGAGGGAGGGGTTCAGATTTTTGGGATATTGGGATTGGTTCTGGGGATGGTGGGACTATTACAAATTGGACAGTCTACACCTGGGCAGGACTGGAACCAATGTCGTAGGGGGTACTTTTGCTAACACTGCTGGGGAGGATTTAAACTAATGTGGCAGGGGAATGGGAACCAAATGAGGTTAGTGGGCAGTAAGATGGTAGCATCTAAAGCCTGTAAGGAACTAGATAATGAAGTCAACATGACTAAGGAGAAGAGTAGACAGGAAGCAGATGATGAACGCAAAGGGACAGGTGGTCTGAGGTGCATTTGTTTTAATGTGAGAAGTGTGGTAAAGCAGATGAACTCAGGGCTTGGATTAGTACCTGGAAGTATGATGTTATTGTATTACTGAGACTTGATTGAGGGAAGGGCAAGATAGGCAACTAAATACTTCTAGGTTACGGATGCTTCAGGCGGGATAGAGAGGGAGGTATAAGGGGTGGAAGAGTTGCATTACTGGTCAGAGAGGATATCATATCTGTGCTGAAGGAGGGTATGGAGGACTTGAGCAGTGAGGCAATATGGGTGGAGCTCAGAAATAGGAAGAGTGCGGTAACAATATTGGGGCTGTAGTACAGGTCTCCCAATAGAGAGTGTAAGATAGAGGTACAAATATGTAAATAGATTATAGAAATGTATAGGAGCAACACAGTGGTGGTGATGGAGATTTTAATTTTCCTAACATTGACAGGGATTCACTTAGAGGTTTAGATGGAACAGAATTTGCAGGAGCATCCTGGAGGTTTTTATATATAATGTATAACCCAACTCGGGAATGAGCCCAGCCAGCTGGTTGAAGTTTCAGTAGGGGTTTATTTTGGGAATAGTGATCGCAATTCTGTAAGTTTTAGAATATTCATGGACAAAGATGAGAGTGGTCCTAAAGGAAGAGTGCTAAACTGGGGGAAGGCCAACTATAGCAAAATTCAGCAGGAGCTGGGGAATGTGGACTGGGAGCAGCTGTTTGAAGGTAAATCCACATTTGATATATGGGAGGCTTTTAAAGACAGGTTGGAGTTCAGGACAGACATGTCCCTGTGAAAATGAGGAATAGAAATGGCAAGACTAGGGAACTATGGATGACAGGTTAAATTGAGAGACCAGCTAAGATGAAAATGGAAGCATACTGAAATCAGACAAAGCTTTGGAAGAATATTGAAAAGTAGGACCAATCTGAAATGAGGAAGTAAGAAGACTAAAAGGGGTCATGAAATATCTTTAGCAAACAGGGTTAAGGAAAATCCCAAAGCTTTTTATTCGCATAAGGGGAAAGAGGGTAACTAGAGAAAGGGTTGGCCCACTCACAGACAAAAGAGGAAAGTTCTGCGTGGAGTCAGAGAAATTGGTTGAGATTCTTAATGAGTACTTTACATCAGTATTCACTGAGGAGAAGGATATGAAGAATGTTGAGGTTAGGGATAGAAGTTTGATTACTCTAGGTCAAGTCGGCATAAGTGTTGGGTATTCTAAAAGGCATTAAGGTGGACAAGTCCCCAAGGCTGGATGGGATCTATCCCAGGTTACTGCAGGAAGTGAGAGAGAAAATAGCTGGGGCCTTAACAGATGTTTTTGCATCATCCTTGAACGCAGGTGAGGTCCCAGAGGACTGGAGAATTGCTAATGCCCCCTTGTTCAAGAAGGGTGGTAAAGATGAACCAGGTAATTATGGACTGATTAGCCTGACATCAGTGGTAGGGAAGCTGCTGGAGAAGGTACTGAGGGATAGGATCTATTCACTTCTGGAAGAAAATGGGCTTATCAGTGATAGGTAGCATGGTTTTGTGCAGGGAAGGTCATGACTTACCAACTTAATACAATTATTTGAGGAAATGACAAAAAAGTTGATTAATGATGGAAGGGCTCTAGACGTCATATACATGGTCTTCAGTAAGGTGTTTGATAAGGTAGGCTAATGGAGAAAGTGAAGTTGTATGGGTTCAGAGTGTACTAGCTAGATGGATAGAGAACTGGCTGGGCAACAGGCGATAGGGAGTAGCAATGCAAGGGAATTTCTCAAAATGGAGAACTGTGATCAATGGTGGTCCACAGGGATCCATGATGGGATCACTTATTTGTGATATATATATAAATGATCTGGAGGAAGATATACATGGTCTAATTGGCAAGTTTGCAGATGACATAGTGAAGGGGACTGTCAGAGAATGCATCAGAATATAGAGAGGTTGGAGAGTTGGGTGAAGAAATGGCAGATGGAGTTCAATCCAGTCAAATGTGAGGAAGATCCAATTATAGAGCGAACTATATGGTAAATCGAAAAGCCCTGGGGAAAATTGTTGAGAGATCTGGATCTGGAGAGGTCCATTGTATCCTGAAGGTGGCAATGCAGGTCAATAGAGTGGTCAAGACGACATAAGACATGCTTCCCTTCATCAGATGGAATACTGAGTATAAGAGTTGTCATGTCACATTACAATCATATAGGACTTAGGTTTGGCCATAATTGGAATGCTGCATACAGTTCTGGTTGCTACATTACTAGAAGGATGTGCATGCTTTAGAGAGGGTGCAGAGGAGGTTCAGCAAAATGTTGTCTTGTATGGAGGGTGCTAGCTACGAAGAGGTGAGTAAATTAGGATTATTTTCATTAGAAAGACAGAGGTTAAGAGGGCACCTGATTGAGGTCTACAAAATCATGAGAGATATAGACAGGGCGGATAGCAAGAAGTGATTTCTCCAGAGTGGGGATTCAATTACTAGGAGTCACGAGTTCAAAGTGAGAGGGGAAAAGTTTAAGGAAAATATGTGTAGAAAGCTCTTTACGCAGAGGGTGGTGAATGTCTGGAACGCATTGCCAGTGGAGTTGGTAGAGACGGGCACGATAGCGTCATTTAAGATGTATCTAGACAGATACATGAATGGGCAAGGAGAAGAGGGATACAGATCCTTGGAAAATAGGCGACAGGTTTAGATAGAGGATCTGGATTGGCACAGGCTTGGATGGTCGAAGTGCCTGTTCCGGTGCAATGAGAGGAATAATTAATGGGATCACAATATGGTTGAATTTAGAATACAGCTACAAAGTGCAAAGATAAAATTGAATATCAGGGTCCTGTGCTTAAACAAGGGAGATGACAATGGGATAGGGAGGAGCTGGCTAAAGTAGACTGGAAGCAAAATCTTTATGGCGGGATAGTTGACGATAAGTGGAGAATTTTCAAAGCGCTCAGCAAAAGTATATATCAGTTACAAGGACGGACCGAGGAAAAGAGGTAATCTGCCATGGGTGTCTAAGGAAATAAGGGAGGCTAACAAATTGAAAGAGAAGACAAATTAAGTGGCCAAGATCAGCAGGAAACTAGAAGTTTGGAAAAGCTTTAAAGGTCAACAGAAAGCCACAAAAAGAGCTATAAAGAAAAGAAAGATAGATCATGAGAAAATACTAGCTCAGAATATAAAGACAGATAGCAAAAGTTTCTATAAATACATAAAACAAAAAGAGTGGCTAAAGTAAACATTGGTCCTTTACAGGATGAGAAGGGGGATTTAGTAATGGGGTATGAGGAAATGGCCCAGGCATTAAATAGGTATTTTGTGTCGGTCTTCATTGTGGAGGACTCAATAACATGTCAGCAATTGACAGAGACAAAGGTAGGTGAGGACTTGGAAACAATCATTATCACAAAAGAGATAGTGTTGGGCAAGTTAATGGAGCTAAGGGTAGACAAGTCTCCTAGACCTGATGGAATGCATCCGGGGGTGCTAAAAGAGATGGTGGGAGGAATAGCAAATGCACTTGTGATAATTTTCCAAAATTCACTGGACTCTCCGTCAGTTCCAGCTGATTGGAAAACAGCAAATGTGATGCCACTGTTTAGCAAGGGAAGTAGACAAAAGATGAGGAATTATAGACAAGTAATCTTAACTTCTGTAGTGGGAAGTTGCTTGAGTCTATTATCAAGGAAGAAATAGCAAGTCATCACGATACAAATTGTCCAATTGGGCAGATGCAGCATGGGTACATGAAGGGCAGGTCATGCTTAACTAATCTTTGTAATGTTTTAATAGAATTCCAAAACAAGGTGGACAATGGGGACCCAGTAGATGGTGTATCTATAATGTGCTGCACAAAAGGCTGCAGCATAAGATAAAGATGCAAGGCATTATGGGCAATGTATTAGCATCGATAGAGAATTGGGTAAAAACAATGAGGTAAAAACAATGACTGCAGATTCTGGAAACCAAATTCTGGATTAGAGTGGTGCTGCCTGAACTGCTGTGCTTTTCTAGCACCACTCTAATCCAGAATCTGGATAGAGAATTGGTTGAACGAGAGGAAGCAAAGAGTGGGAATAAATGAGTGCTATTCTGTTTAGCAATCAGTGACTAGTGGTGAGCCTCAGGGATCAGTATTGGGACAATTATTCACAATTTACATAGATAATTTGGAGTTGGGGACCATGCGTAGTGTGTCAAAGTTTGCGGATGACACTAAAGGTAAGTGGTCAAGCAAAGAGTGCAGAGGACTGCAAAACTTTGCAAAGGGACATAGATAGTTTACAGGAGAGGGCAAAGGTCAGGCAGATAGAGTACAATGTTAATAAATGTAAAGTCATCCATTTCAGTAGGATTAAGAGTCAAAAGGACTATTACTTGAATGGTAAGAAATTACAGTATGCTGCTGTGCAAAGGGACTCAAGGGTCCTTGTGCATGAATCACAGAAGGTTGGTCTGCAGATGCAACAAGTAAGGCAACAAATGGAATTTTGCCCTTCACTGCTAAAGGGATTGAGCTTGAAAAGCAGAGAAGTTATGTTGCAGCTGTATCAGGTGCTAGTGAGGCTACACCTGGAGTACTGCGTGTAGTTTTGGTCTCCCTACTTGAGAAAGGATGTACTGGCACCAGAAGGGGTGCAGAGGAGGTTCACTGGGTTGATTCCAGAGTTCAGAGGGTTGGATAATGAGGAGAGTTGAGTCGACTGGGATTATATTAATGGAATTTAGAAAAATGGGAAAGGGTAGTCTTCAAGAAACAAATAAAATTATGAAGGGAATAGATAAAACAGAAGTAGAGAGGAGTTTCCACTGGTAGGTGAAACTAGGACAAGACGGCCTCAAACTTAAGGGGAGCAGGATTGAACTTAAGAATTGAATTGAGAAGTAACTTCTTCACGCAGAAGGTTGTGAATCTATGGAATTCTCTGCCCAGTATAGTTGAGGCTTCCTTAGTTAATACTTTTAAAGCTGTGAAAGACAATTACTTTACTGTTCAAAAATTAACAGTCATGATGAAAGGGTGGCTAAGTGGAGCTGAGACCACAAAAAAGGTCAGCCATGATCTTATTGAATGGTGGAGCATGATCAAAGGGCCAGATATTCTACCTTTGTTCTCTTTCATATTCTTATGAAAGAGAAGTTAAAAAGCTCAGATGTTTTCACTGCAATAAAGTAGGCCACATGAAGTCAGTGTTGGTGGTTTAGAAAAAGCACTAGGAAGACAGATGTAGGAAAACAGGGAAAGCCTGCAAATTTTGTTAAAGTAGTAAGGAAAGCATAGTAGAGGCTAAAAAGCTGCACCAGAATGTACAACCTGGTAGGAGGCTTGTTGAGAAGGAAGTACCAAATCTTCTTAAATCCTTTACTTGTGAAGGTAAGGTTTATGCACATAGGCCAGGAGCAGCAGGTAAAGAAGTTACAGTATTGAGATATTGGATCATGTCAATCTTTGATGTTGAGAGATGAAGAGATGTATAATTCAGAAGGACAACTGCCAGAAAAAAGTGCTAGTATGTGGAATTCACGGTGAGCCAAGAAATGCTTCATTATATCGAGTGATGTTAGAGTAGCCGGTGAAAAGGAAGTGGCGGTAGGAGTTTTGGAGAAACTCATGGCTCTTGGAATACAACTTGTCTTTGGTGGCAACATAGCTGAATCACAGTAGGAATGCTACCTACTGTGGTTGAAAAGCCAGTGAAAGATCAGGCAACTGAGGTATTGCAGCAAGTATATCCTGGGACTTTTCCTGAGTGTGTGATAACAAGGTCACAAATTGAAACCGATTGAAAGAGGAGGAGAAGAAATTAAAGAATACAGATAAGAACATTGAAGTACAATTATCAGACACGTTTGGTCAAATGGTTGAGAAATAACAAGAACAGGTGGAGGACAAAGTGGATATTTATAGTTCAGAGAAATTAACTGAGAGTTACAACAGAAAGATTAAAAACTGAAGCAATTGTATCAAAAAGCGTACACAAAAGAATCTGAGTGTATTCTCGAATGTTATGAGAAATGGAGATCATCATATATTCAGGCAGGAGAGAAATGGGCAAAAGTTCATCAAGATGTATTACCAGTGGGTTATAGGAAGGTGGTACTGTGGGTGGCAAATGAATCACTAGTAGGCGGTCATTTATGGTTAAGAAAAACTCAAACCAAAATACAAAAACATTTTTACTGCATAAGGGTGTAGTTGAATTTTGTCAGACATATCAGATAATTAGTAAACCTCAGGCAGTAATAAAACCTTTAATATCCATTCCTGCATTTGAGGAACATCTTGCAAAGGTCTTAATTGATTGCATAGGACCCCTACCTAAAACAAAGTGGAAATCAATATTTGTTGACAATAATGAATGCGTCCACTATATTTTTATGAGGCCATTCCATTATGCAATATTAAAGCTAAAAGGATTGTAGAGGAGTTACTCAACCTTTTCACTAGATATGGCCTATCCACAGAGATACAATCAGATCAAGGGTGAAATTTTACATCAAAATTATTCAAGGAAGTCAGACAGTTTAGGAATAAAGCAATTCAAATCCACTGCTTACCATCCAGAATTGCAGGCAGCATTAGATTGGTGGCAAACTTTAAAGCCAATTTGAGGGCTTATAGTCAAGAGGATCTAGATGATTGGGATAGAGAAATTTTGTAAATATTTTTTGTACCAAATGAATCAACGAAATTCAGTCCATTTGAATTCGTTTTTGAGTATGAGGTAAGAAGACCACTGAAATTAATTAAGGAGAAATTGGTGAATCAGAATTCAGAGACTACATATTTGAATTGGATGTCAAATTTTAGGGAACAATTAAATAGAATGGGGGGAGTTGGCTGGACAGCACTTAAAAGTATCACAGCACATGATGAAACAAGCAACAGACGAAATCAAAAACTTGTAACTTTGCTAATGGAGATAAAATGTTAGTGTAACTTCCAGTGATAGGTGAACCTTTAAAAGCAAGGTTTAATGGACCTTATCAAAATGAAAGGAGATTCAGTGAGGTGAATTATTTGATAAGGACTACAGATAGAAAGAAATCTGTTGCTGTTGGTTTCTATTTTTGGGGGGAAGAGAGATACCTGATTCCTGAACTGGCTGAATTATATAGCCAGTTTGTTGCCTGCTGTACCTTTTCTAAAGGGGAAAAAAAAGAAATCTGTGTGACATGTGAATAGGGAAGGAAAGCAAAAGTGCTACTGGTTACAACACAGTGAAGAACCAAGTTCAGAGGATTCTGAATCAGACATTCCTCAAAATAGATTGGACAATGAGGAAGTCCTTAAAAATTGGGGTAAATTATTGAGTTACCTTCAAGAAAATCAAAATGACTTGAAAGAGTTATTAATAAGTGGGAATAAGTTGGGAAGTACTGATCCAATTATGCATGATGCATATATAGGAAATGCTTTCCAATTAAGCAACATCCTTATAGACCTAACCCATTAAAGTTGGCACAGGTTCAAAAGAGATTAAAAGCACATGCTCACCCACAATAATGCGGCCAAAACCAGATAGTACCTAATGATTGTGTATAGATGATTGCAAAGTCAATGTAGTTAATTCTGATTCACATTCAATTCCATGTTTGGAAGACTGTACTGAGAAGGTGGGAAAAGCAACTTATATTTCTAAATTGGAATTACTCAGAGGATACCAGCAGGTACCTTTATCCAAAAGAGCAAAGACAACTTCAGCTTCTGTAACACTGAATGGACTATACCAATGTAAAGTCATGCCATTTTGTATGGAATGTGGCTGGTATATTTTTCAAAGACTAACCAATAAAGTCATTTCTGAATTACTCAATTGCATGGTATACACAGACGTCCTGGTGATTTTTAGTTACACATGGAAGGAACATTTGCAGTAATTATTGGAATTATTTGATCAACTTCAGGAAACAGGCCATGTGATAAAGGGCTGATGAAGGGCTTATGCCCGAAATGACGATTCTCCTGCTTCTCGGATGCTGCCTGACCTGCTGTGCTTTTCTAGTACCACACTCTCGACACTGGTCTCCAGCATCTGCAGTTCTTACTTTCTCCTAGGTGATAAACCTGGCTGATTGAATTCGCCAAAGCCCAACTTGTGTTCCTGGGCCATGTTATCAAACATGGACAGATGGCCCCACAGAATGTGAAAACAAAAGTTTTATTGGGGAGATTCCCATTCATTGAGAATAGCAGTACTACGATTCCTGGGATTGAGTGGGTTTTATTGGAAATTCATACCAAATTTTAGCAGTGTGGTTGCTCCACTGACTTATTCAAGTACAGCAGACTGTCAGAAATTGTTCTGATAGCCTGAAAGCTGTGTTGATCACTGCCCCAGAGTTAGCCACACCTAATTATGCAAAACCATTCAAAGTGGCTATCGAGGCAAGTACACTGTATTGGTGGGTATTACAAGACGAGAAGATAGATAGACCTATTGGGTATTTTTCCAGGAAAATGAATTCCCATCAACAGAAGTATCCCATGATTGAGAAGGAAACCTTGAGCTTGGTGTTGATGTTACAACGGTTATATTGCCAGTAATGTGTCTAAAATAATTGCATAGCCTGATCATAACTTCTTAAAGTATTTGGAGAAATTTAAGAAGAAAAGTTCCACACTGTTTAGGTGGAACCTTTAATTGCAGCCGTTCAGTTTGAAAATCATGCAGGTGGCAGGACAAGAAAATGTCATTGCCAACATGTTGCTTTGACTTGAATGAAGAAACACAGGCATTCGGTGCAGGAGTAAACGACTGGAATAACATGCAGCAGTGAATGTTTGCATGGTTAGAGTCAATGTAACGTATATGCACTTTAGCGTACTAATAGAATAAGACTAAGACTTTTAAAACAAAGTCATCTTTGTATGTTAAGAATTTTTTTTTGGGGGGGGGGGGGGGAAGGTATGACAATGCTGTCACTTTAAGTAAGTTATTGTGTCTTGGGTTTTTTTTGAGGAGAGGTTGTAAATGGAAGGCAGGGAGCCGAAGAGTTTACAGAGCTGTTCTTTTTTAAAAACTGTTCAACAATGGAAGGGGTGTGGCCAGTTCACTCACTTCATGTTCTAGCATTCACAAGATGTGAGTGTATCAGAAGGATTGTATGTTTCATTATATGATTCCTGACTGTTTTTCTTTGATATCTCGATGTTGTTCCCTCCTGTTTTAAGAATCTGTGTTTGAATTTACCTTTTTGTCAAAGGTATTTGTGCAATGTCACTATAATGGAACAGTACAGCACAGTACAGGTCTTTCAGATATCGATGTTATGCCGACCTTTTATCCTACTCTAAGATCAAACTAACCCAAATACCCTTCATTTCATTATCATCCATTTGCCTATCAAAGAGTCTCTTCAAAGTTTGGGAGAAGATTTGTAGCTCGGGTGCTCGTTGTTGTGGTTCTGTTCGCCGAGCTGGGAATTTGTGTTGCAGACGTTTCGTCCCGTCTCAGTGACATCCTCAGCGCTTGGGAGCCTCCTGTGAAGCGCTTCTGTGATCTTTCCTTCGGCATTTGTAGTGGTTTGAATCTGCCGCTTCCGGTTGTCAGTTTCAGCTGTCCGCTGCAGTGGTCGGTATATTGGGTCTAGGCCGATGTGCTTATTGATTGAATCTGTGGATGAGTGCCATGCCTCTAGGAATTTCCTGGCTGTTCTCTGTTTGGCTTGTCCTATAATAGTAGTGTTGTCCCAGTCGAATTCATGTTGCTTGTCATCATTTTGAAACGACATGACCAGCTATCCTTAGTGGCCACAAATGCAGGTGACAAGCAACATGAAACTGACAACCGGAAGCGGCAGATTCAAACCACTACAAATGCCGAAGGAAAGATCACAGAAGCGCTCCACAGGAGGCTTCCAAGCACTGAGGATGTCACCGAGACAGGGGACGAAACATCTGCAACACAAATTCCCAGCTCGGCGAACAGAACCACAACAAAGAGTCTCTTAAATGTCCCTAATGTATCTGATTCTACTACTACTGCTGGCAGTGCATTCCATGCACCCACCACTGTGTAAAGAACCTACCTCTGACATCTTCCCTAAAGCTTCCTCTAATCACTTTAAAATTATGCCCCTCATGATAGCCATTTTCACCCTGGGTAAGTAGCACTGACTGTAGTTTGAAAATGCCATTGCACTCAAAAAGGTTTGGTCATTGAGTTTCTTAGTTAAATTGCTGTTTCTGGCTGGTTAAGAGCTTTAATAGTTAAGTTATTCTAAATTCTGCTTTAATTTGTTTGTGTTTCAAATAAAATGTTCAAACAAATTCTGATTTGCTTAAAGCCAAGTAGTTTGACCAGTCGCATCACACCTGGAACATCCACCTTTAAAATTAGAAAAAGTTAGGGTTTAGGTTACTTCCTAAAATATTTTGATAGGGTTTGGCCCGGTCCATAACCAAGAGTAAATCATATTTGATTAATTTGCTACAGTTCTTTGAAGGTGTAACAAGCAATGTGGCTAATGGAGATCCTGCAGCTTTTGTATACCTGGAGTTTCAGAAGACATTTGATAAGGTGTCACATGTTTGGACAATAAAGACATTTACAAATATGAATGGGTTAGGTGAATGGGCCAAAATTTATTCAAATTTAATGGAGATAAGTATGAGATTATCCATTTTGGTTAGAGGAATAGAAAGGCAACTAATTTTCTAAATGGAGAGAAACTTCAGAATGCTTCTATACAGAAGAATCTGTGTGTCTTTGTGCATGACTTGTGCAACATTAGTATGCAGCAGGTAATAAAGGAGGTAAATGGAATTTTGGCATTTATATACACTATTCCTTTCACAATAAGTAGGGAAGTGTTGCTGTGTATCTGGAGTACTGTGTACAATTCTGGCCTCCTCACTTGAATGGGGATGTAGTGGGGCAATTCAGAAGGAGGTTCACTGCATTGACAGATTTGTTTTATGAAGAGAGATTGAGCAGTTTAGGCCTATACTGTCTGGAGTTTAGGAGTGTGAAAGGAGATCTAATTGTATATAAGATGTTTAAGGGGACTGACAAAGTAGACATACATAGATGCCAGTTATAACTGTACTGGAATAACTTATTTTGATTGCGCAATCTGTTTCTTCAATGCATTAGTGGCAACAGAATTATGTATTTCTGGGTACTGGTTGTGACTACATTATTTTCAAGCAGACTTAGGTGCTACAAAATAAAGGAATCATTAAAAAACCTTGAGCAGAGAATTGAAAGCACATCAAAATATTTTAACAGTGTCATTTTATTAAAGTCAGTTACTTACAAGGTAACACGCACTTCCAGAGCTGAAGTACAAATGTTCAATTTTGCATAAATTCTATAAATTACTTGCTCTTTAGAGCATGAGCCAATGTATTTGAATTAGGGGAAATGGAAAGTCTTTTAGACTTTAAATGCTAGAAGTATGAATATCTAACTGGCACAGATGTAATGGTGACTAGAAAATCAACACCAACAAAACACACAGTGCTGGAGAAACTCAGCTAGCCTGGCAGCACCTACTGTAATGGACTGTCAAATACACAGATGGATTTTTTTTGCAGAAAAATAGGAATGGATGATGCCCATTTTTTCAGTTTACTCTAGGTTTATCAGTTTTTCCCATTTTTCCCTTTACAAGCTTGATATAAAGCCAGTTTAGTGTTCTTGAATAATCGCTAATCCCTAGTGCACAATCTGTTTGTGCATGGAAGGACATAATTAAAAAATTATCCTGCATTCAGTTTTTGATCAAAATAAATAACAGCATGAGCAGAAAACAAATAATAATGTACATTAACTTTAGGCTCTGGTTAATCAAACCATTTTGTCCTGGTAAATTAATAACATTTATATAGTTTTTTCTAAACAACTATCTGCCTCATTAACAATGTAGTTATTCTGGACTGTATCTTCATGTTTTCTGTCAGAGAGTGGAGATAATTGGAAAGGCAAATGGACATTCTTCCCATTTCTCCACACAATGACAACAATGCCAAGTAGTACAAATACAAGATTCTCAGCGCATTAACTTTGCCACTTAAGTAGAAGCATGGTATATCTGACAATCATACTTGGTAAAAGTTATATCCAGTAAACCACCCAAAATATTCATCTTGTAGTGATTTACTTACAAGTCTTGTCCAAATTAAATCATATTACCTAAAATCATTTAATTATTTTGTCCAACCTGCACACACTAAAGAGAAGAACTTTGGTTTGGTGAGCCATCTATTACATCAGAATTCCTGCAGAAAAGTTACGATGAAAAAGGACTAAATTGATTTAATTCAATTGATTCAAGTTGCAACTGTGGAAACCCATGGATGAAGTTTTTCCATTTGACAATATATGCATTCAAATAATGGAAGCCAAGAAATCAGACCATTCTGGAACCAGGCTACAATTTCATTGTACTGTATGTTATCACATCTAATGAGGTCAATGGCAACATCATAGCACACTGTACATCAACCCAGGAATAAGGTAGGTGTCAATCTAACTTTTCTTCACACTCAAAATCATTCATATTTAATGTGAAAAAATATTTACTATAATTCAGACACTATTACCTAACATTATAGTTATTCAGATTTATTCAAATTTGACAGTGTACAAAACTATAAAGTCATGGATTGTGTGAATCAATCAGCATTTTAAGTGAATATAAAAATCAATTAATCTGCTATTCTTATGGTCAAATCATTTTCTGCAGGATAGCAGACTTGATAAACTCTAGTGATAATTTTGGAGCAGTGATGCAACAATGTAAAAGCTGCACA
Organism: Hemiscyllium ocellatum; assembly: GCF_020745735.1. NCBI lineage: Eukaryota > Metazoa > Chordata > Chondrichthyes > Orectolobiformes > Hemiscylliidae > Hemiscyllium > Hemiscyllium ocellatum. Next base: position 102,451,728 of record NC_083403.1, on the reverse strand, counting down.
AGCAAATGGTGGGGTGTGTTCTACAGTCAAGTACTTAACTAATTTTAAAACCAGGGTCGAGGATAGAGTCCTTGCTGTGCGGATTTGAATCTTCAATATGAGAAAATGGGTTGAACAGATTGTCAATTTGCACACATGACAGTAAGGATACTGCCAACAGTTCCAACTGCATCACATAAGTGTGCGCGCTATGGCTTTTGTTCTTTACGGAGTAACTTCACATATTAAGAATTGAAGCAACACGGATGAAGGAAGGAAAGGATAAGCAGAAAATATTTAAAAAAAAGGAAAAAAGGACACTTAAAGGAAATAAACAAGATCAGAATTAAGAATGTTAGGAAATTTCATCTTTCCATTTGACTCATTCTATAGCATGCTGCAAGTGACTTCATATACTGAAGGAGTTTATTAGAAATTAATCATTACAAACATGAGATGTCCGCCATCAAAATGCAATTAAAATTATGAATTCAAAGAATTCTGATTAATATTTAGTTGCTTCATTTACTAACTAGAATTAAATACTGAAGACAAAACAAAATTGACTCAACTAAATAAGGTTGATAATTTAGCCCCTTGACCCTTTTGATTAATGGGTATATCTGATGCTGAAGCCCTTGACAGTTGTATCTGCATATTATTAATAGACAGTTATCACTTAAGCTACCTTCAGCATTAAATAAATAGTAACTTATGCTGGCATTTTTTTTCCAGAGGACCTCAAATAAAACCATTCAAAAAATGAATTTCGATAAATAAAGAAAAGCAATTTTGGAATTAAACAGAATTCTTTGAACTGGTTGATTTATTTTTTAAAATCAAGGATTCTGGTGGGGAGATTCTCCAACAGCTTCACTTTGGTTTTTCAATACCCCTGTGTAAATAAAACCAATTCTAAAAAGCAAGTAAACAATAGACTGAAGTATGGATTCTATAGCAAGTGACTTTTGAATAGGGCACTGGAGGTATTCATTTTTGGCCTGTGACTTAAGAAGTCAATCTTCTGTCTTACCTGAGTGACTCCAATAACATTTAGCTGGTAATAACTAAAATATTTTTCATTTGGATTAATATGAGCCAAACTCTGCAATCCATTTCTCATACTTCTCCAGGTCTGCAGCAGAAACAGACTTAGAAACTTTCTTTAGAGCCATTCCAAAATCTTCCATGGTTGTTGGCATCTGCAATTCATCCCTGGAGATATTTCTTATTTCCTCAGGAGTTAGTCCTTGAATGCGACGTCGCATGGCCATCATGGAGGCATCCCTGAAGTTAGAAATGGAATTCAATTAGAGACAGCAAGAGTTATGGCATTCAGTTAGGCACTTCAGCCTTTCAAATCTGCTCTCCCATTTAATACGACTATAAGACCTTAAGATATAGGAGCAGAATGAGGCCATTTAGCCCATCGAAACTGCTCTGCCATTCAAACATGATTGATGTTTCTCAACCCCATTTTCCTGCTTTTTCCCTATAACTTTTGATTCCCTTACTAATCTGATTTAAATACGCTCAGTGGCTTGGCCTCTATAGCCATCTGTGGCAATGAGTTCTATAGATTAACCACCATCCGGCTGAAGATATTACTCCTAACTTCAGTTCTAAAGAATTGTCCTTTTACTGAGGGTCCTAGAATCTCTCTTATCATTGAAAATATCTTCATGCTCATTCGATCCAGGCCTCTTGGTATTCTGTAAGTTTCAATCAGAACCCCCCTACAATTCTCCTAAATTCTATCACATGCAAACACCAACTCCTCAACCAATCCTATATGACAAGACTTCCTTACTTACTTGGAGGTGCTGCTGTTAGACTAGGGTGGCCAAAGTTAAAAATCACAAAACACCAGGCTGTAGTCCAACAAATAATCCTGTTTGACTATACGCTGGTGCTGTGAAAGTTTGAACTTTCTCACTAGGACCTTCTTGCAAGCCTTCTCTGGAATCCCTCCAAGGCCAGCAAACCCTTCCTTAGATATGGGGTCCAAAACTGCTCACAATATTCCAAATGTGGTCTGACCAGAGCCTTATACAGCCTCACCAATATATCCACGCTCTTGAATTCTAGCTCTATCCAAATTAATGCTGACAATGCATTTGCCTACCTGTCAACTGAATCCACACGCTAACCTTAACAGAAACCTGAACTAGGTCTCCCAAGGCCCTGTGCTTCAGATTTCCTAAGCCTTTGCCCATTTAGAAAATAGTCTATGCCTCAACTCTTCTCACTAAAGTGCATAACTTCACCATTTTCACATTGCGTTCCATGTGTTATTTCTTTGTCCGCTCTCCCAGCTTGTCCAAGCCCTTCTGCAGCCTCTCCACCTCAGCACTACCTGTCCCTCCACCTTTAGATCATGTGCAGACTTAGTAACAATGCTATGTTCCTTCATCCAGATCGTTAATGTATAATGAGAACATGGTCCCAAAACCGACCCCTGCAGAACTCCACTCATTGCTTCATATGAAAAAGACCCCCTTATCGTCTCCCTCTGCCTCCTACCAATCAGCAATCCTCTATTCATACCAGAATCTTGCTCTTAACACCACGGGCTCATATCTTATTTAGAAGCCTTCTGTGCAGCATCTTGTCAAAAGTTTTCTGGAAATCCAAATAAATGGCTGACCTCATCTTGGTCTCAACTCCATTTTCCTGCTTGCTCCCCATAACTTTTTACTAATTAAAACCCTATCCCCTTCTAAAATTTATTTGGTGCCCTGGCATCCACTGCACTCTGCAGTGAATTCCAGATTCATGTTTCTTTGAGAGAAGTAATTTCTTACCTGTTTTAAATCTGCCAGCCCTTAGCTTAAATCTCCAATTTCTCATTCTAGATTGCCCCAAAATGGGAAACATCTGCTCTACATCTCCTTTAGCATCTTATGTTCGGCAGTTTCATTTCTTTTCATTCTTCTAAACTCTAGTGAGTATAACCTAAATTGCTCAATGTCTCATCATAAAACAAGACTTTAATCTCCGGAATTAACCAAATGAATCTTTGCTCAAATTCCTTCAAAGCAATTACAGGCTTCGTCAGGATACCCAAACTCTACACAGTATTCAAGATGTATTTTCATCAATGCAACAACACATCCCTGCATTTATACACCTTTCCTTTAGCAATAAATACCAAAATCCCATTTTCTCTCCTGAGTACTTGCTGTACTTCTGCACTGGCTTTTTGTAGTTCATACACAAGGAACAGAGAGATCCTTCTGCATGTATGCATTTTGAAATTTAGATAATAAGTTGCATTTTTTATTCTTTGACCAGAATACATAACCTAACTTAACCACATTAAATTCAGTCTGCCAAATTTTGGCCCATTCATGGTCAGAGACATACAGTCATACAACATGGAAACAGACCCTTTGGTCCAACTAGTCCATGCTGAAGATAATCCGAAAATAAATAGTTTCACCTGCCAGCTCTTGGTCCATGTCACTCCAGACCGTTCCCATTCGTGCACTTATCAATATCTTTTAAACGTTGTAATGGTAACCACATCCTCAGTGTGTTCATTGCATATGCAAACCACCCTCTAAATAAAAACTGCCCATCATGCCTTTTTTCAATCTCTCTCCTCTCACCTTAAAAAGACATCCTGGAAAAGACAATTAGCATTAGCTGTATCTATATGCCTCATTATTTTTTAAGCTTCTGCAAGGTCATCTCTCAACCTCCTATACTACAGTGGAAGAAGTCCCAGCTTATCCAGCCTTTCTTTACAACTCAAACCTTCCGCACCCAGTAACATCTTGATAAATCTCTTCTGAACCCTCTCCAGCTTAATAGTACCCTTCCTATAACTGGGCAACCTGATCTGGACACCATATTCCAAAAGAGGCCTCACCAACTCACCAATATCCTGTAGAACCTCAAGATTACTTCCCACCTCCTAAACTCAAAGGACCTAAACTATCCATATGATTTGTAAATTTCTTATTTCCTATTTGCAACTTACTTTCCTACCTATTTTAATGTCATCTGCAAATCTAGCTTTGGTATATTCTATCCCTGCATTCAATTCATTAATATAGATTGTAAATAGATGGGGCTCCAAAGAATCCTGTGGGAACCTACTAATCACAGCCTGCCAACCAGAAAAAAAGCCATTTATCCTCATTCTCTTCTTTCTGATTAACCAATCCTCTATCTAGCATTATGTACTACCCTTAATCCTCTGTGATCATACTGTGTAGGAATCTTATATGCAGCACCTTGTCAAACATCTTATGGAAATCCATTTACACCTACAAGACCATCATTACCCATTTTACATGTTTCATCTTCAAAAGAACTCTATCAAATTAGTCAAAGGTGTCGATGCGAATTCGCTGGCTTCCAGGTTTCCCCTCTCCCCACCTCATCCTGCATCTGGCTATCCGGCCCGGTGCTGCCCTCTTGAGCTATCCTGCCTAGCCATCTTCCTTCTCACCTGTCCAATCCACCCTCCCTGCCGATCTATCACAGTCGCCCCCCCTCCCCCACCTGCATCTGCCTGCCGCCTATCCAGTTGCCTCCACCCCTGGTGGGGGGTTTGGTGGCCAGGGCATCAACTCTTCTGCTTCTCAGGTGCTGCCTGACCTGCTTTGTTTTTCTAGCGCCAAACATATTGACTCTAACTCTCCAGCATCTGTAGTCCGCAATCTCTCTCATTTAATGTTCCCAACAATAAGGAATGCTGGTTCAACATTCAAGACGGCAAGGTGGATCTGTGGTTAGCTTTGCTGCCTCACAGCATCTGTGTCCTGGGTTCGATTCCAGCCTCAGGTAACTGTGTGTGGATTTTGCACATTCTCCCCATGTCTGCATGGGTTTCCTCTGGGTGCTCCAGTTTCCACCCACAATCCAAAGATGTGCAGGTTAGGTGAATTGGCCATGCGAAACTGCCCTTGAGTGTTCAGCGATGTGTAGGTTAGGTGCATTAGTCAGGGGAAAATATAGAGTAATAGGGTAGGGGAATGGGTCTGGGTGGGTTACTCTTCGGAGGGCTGATGTGGACTTGTTGTGCTGAATAGCCTGTTTCCATATTATAGGGATTCCTGATGAAGGGCTTTTGCCCGAAACGTCAATTTTACTGCTCCTCGGATGCTGCCTGGACTGCTGTGCATTTCCAGCACCACTAATCCAGAATCTGGTTTCCAGCATCTGCAGTCATTGTTTTTACCTCTATCTTATAGGGATTCCAAAGACATTGTTCATCCTTCATAAACTAAGCTGACTCTGATGGATTGTGTTTTGATTTTCCCTTCCTACTTCCTTAATAATAGATCCCAACAATTTCCCCAAAGACAGATGCTAAACTAACCGATTTATAGTTTTGTATTTTCCATCTTCCTTCTTGAATAAGGATGTTATGCTTGCATTTTTCCATTGTGCTGGAACCTTTCCAGAATCCAGGGAATTTCTAACCAATGCATGTGTTATCACTGCTGTCACTTCCTTTAAGACTCTGTATTTCTCCATTTAAAAGCCTGAAACCTTTACAGATACTGCATTTCTTCCTTTTTTTGTTCCCATTTGCTCCTCGAAATTACAAAATCCTTACTTATTCCAATCCTGATTCCACAATCTCTAATCTTTTGGTCCCTCTCCAACTATCTATGCTAATTGCTCCATCATTTTCTTTCTCATGGTGCTTGCTCTTTGCCTCCTTCCTGAACATTTGTATCTAGTCCCCACCTAGTTAACAGTACCATCAGGTTGCATGCCTGTCCCTTCTAAATCATTAGTATTCTGGAAGTATTTGCCTATAACTTATCTTTCCTAAATATCATCTATTTCTAGCTGACCTCTTTTCTTATTAAGGTTATTAGATCCATTGTTGTCTCCTCAATTTGTCTCAAAACCGATATTTACAAAATCTAACTTCTACCTTCATCACAGCACAAAATAGACCTGTCCAAAGTCACAAAAACTTCAATCTGTGACTGCAAGTTACATATTTGACCTTGACCCTATTTAGGTCACTTCACACATTACTTTGTGCTATGGGTACCTCTTCCATTCTATAGCTTTGTGTACAGTTACACTAACTGTTCAATAGAACCAATTAAGCCCTAGCATTACATCCAGTGCTCACCATACTATCCTGGTTCTCTCATCTTCATCTACATCCTTTTCCTTCACCACATTATCCAAAGGATCAGTTTTCATATGAAAATGATACTCAGCTCTAAATCTCTATCACTAATAGACAGCATTTATTTAAGAGAGGTCAGTGAAAATTACAGTGATGAAAATATCGTTATAGCCTTGAGACACTCTTCTCCAGCCAGAAGAATTAAAACGGATTCCTTTAAATAGTAAAAAAGGTTCTGATAGGAGAAAGATGAATATTATTTCTACTAGTTGAAGAGCAATGAATGGGACAATTAATTTGAAATTATCATTAAGTAGGAAGAGGGATTTGATGTCTGTTTCCCTATTTCTGAAATGTTTTAACATTTAGGAATGGGATCAGGATAAATAAATGCATATTTAAGTCTGAATGTTAAGTATATGAGAAATGTGGGTAGATGACCAACAATGTCCAAGGGTGTGAGAGAAACATGAGAGCGCAAGAGAGAGACAGTGAGAGAGAGTGAGACAGAAGAGGAGGAAGAAAAGGAGAAGGACTCAATGCCAAGTAAATATGCAAAGGAATGTTCATATAAAAGACAGACTTTTGTACTTTTACGCTTTTCAAGTGTTGTTCAAAAATACTTTTTTTTTGGTTTGTAGTTGAATGTGTGCCCAATTTGCACAACCCAAAACTCCACAAACAGAAAATGAAGGGTGATCTGTTGTTTCACATTCATTTTAGCACTTACCTCGAGAGAACTGCCTTCTGTTTTTCTCCAATATATACAAGTAAACATTAAGCAGCTGAGAAATGCAAAACCTCACTTTTCCCCCATATAGTTGTCCAGTTAGAAAAATTGAAATGTAAAACAAAGGTATATACAGCCTCAAGAAATAAGATATCAATAAATTGACTGTGCTGAAACAAACCTGCAAACATTGGTTATGTCTGCTCCAGAATATCCTTCCATTTGTTCAGCTATTTTTTTGACATCTACATCATCTGCCACCTCCAATTCTCGGAGGTTTATCCGCAGCAGCTCTTCTCTTCCTGTTGCTGAAATTAAAAAATTGAGTTTGCATTAGATTTATTTTGACATTTGTCTCCAGACTCTTACATAAAAATACTGATATCAATTTGTGTTTTTGCAAGGTTTGTAGCTCAGGTTGAGGTTTAGGGTGTAGGTTTGCTCGCTGAGCTGTAGGTCTGATATCCAGACGTTTCATCACCTGGCTAGGTAACATCAGTGGCGACCTCCAAGTGAAGCAAAGCTGTTGCCTCCTGCTTTCTAATTATATGTTTGTCCTGGATGGGGGCTCCTGGGGTTTGTGGTGATGTCATTTCCTGTTCGTTTTCTAGCTAGCCACAAAAAGACACAACCCTCTCTCCCCCGTATCCCTACACACGAATGAAAAAAACCCACCATTTCGACTGGGACAACACATCTATCCTGGGACAGGCTAAGCAAAGACATGCCAGAGAATTCCTAGAGGCTGGCACTCCAATCATAATGCCATAAACAAACACAGATTTAGATGCCATCTATCAACCCCTCAGAAAACGAACAGGAAATGATATCACCACAAACCCCAGGAACCCCATCCAGGAGAAAGGTATAAATAGAAAGCAGGAGACAAGAGCTTCGTTTCACTTGGAGGTTGCCACTGATGATGTTACCAAGCCAGGTAATGAAACGTCTGAATATCAAACCTACACCTCAGCAAGCAAACCTACACCCTGAATCAATGTGTGTCTTTATTCAATCCTGGAGCCAAGACTGAAAAATCCTCAATTTACACGATGAAAGATTTTCCTACTACAGGCACTTTTCCTATAATGCAGTATTGTGTTTCTGTTAAAGAAACTCGCACAGTATAAATAATGGGGTCTATGGGAAAAACAGGGTTGGGATGAACAACCTTAAATATCAGTAAAAATCAAACAAAAATATTAGTTCCTGAAGAAGGGCTCATGCCCGAAACGTCGATTCTCTTGCTCCTTGGATGCTGCCTGACCTGCTGCGCTTTTCCAGCAACACATTTTCAGCTCTGAGCTCCAGCATCTGCAGTCCTCGCTTTCTCCAAAAATATTTCTCCACAAATGATAGCACAGTCTAAGTAAATCTTTAATTGATGTTTTGATGAAATAATACAGTAAATTTGACAGCTTTTAACACAAACTTCACTGACTACAGCACCTTACCTTTCACAAAGCACTTGATCAGAACTCATGGGACTGAATGACTATGTAATGCCAATGTAGAGGTCCAGTCCTCCTCAAGATTCTTCCTCAGTATGAAAAAATGTTCCTTCTAAATGCAGATTACAATTCCCAGTTTCAAGCTAAGTTTCAAGGCTTGCAGAGCTGATTGAATTCCTATTTTAGCTGAACACACTGAATTTGCATTTTGCAAAGGATCATGAGGCTGTGTTTTACCGTTCAGGTAAGTGCAGGGGATGGAACCGCACAACAGTGAATGGAAGCTCACTTTATAAATAAAAAAGTCAGCAATTCACTAATCTCGTTACAGCCAAATCGTGTTTAATAAATGCGCATTATAGGAAAACTACCTGCATTTCTGCTCATACATGATTTGCTAAACATTGTCAATTACAGGTACTGTAATCAGTATAAATCAGAATTCACTCTGCAATATTAAACAAACAGAGGCAAAATTAATGTTGTAGCATTCACTAACCAAATATTACAAGGAATGAAAACGATTTCCTGTTAAATTGTGATTCTTTCTCTATCAAGTTTTTAATACAATATTCATCAGTAGAATAATAATCTAGATGACTATTACAGAAAAATGCGAAAGGAACAGAAATGATCACAAAGTTGTTAGCACATATTCAATAAAATATTTTGAAAAGTTATTTGTCATGGATGAGTCACAGCTTCTTCTAGTTCAACCTTTGCATTATCTTATCAGTACCTGAAGGTAAAGGAATGTAAATTCGTTTTTCTAGACGCCTTCTTAGGGCTTCATCAATATCCCATGGGAAATTTGTAGCTGCTAGAACCATAACCATCTTTGAAGGGTCGTCATTCTCTGATGCACCTCCAACACCTAATACAGAGGAGCCAACGTATCAGTAAGCAACATACTTTGCATAACGAGAAAATGATATCAAATTTAAACTTTACACTTAATTCTGGGGTTCTCATACAAATCTATTAAAGTTTAAGAGGGAAGTCCAGAACCAGGAGTCACAGCCTAAGGATAATGGGCAGGCAATTTAGGACTGATGAGAAATTTCTTCACCCAGAGTAGTAAACCTGGGGAATTTTCTGCCATAGAAAATGGCCGAGAAGGAACCAGATATAGTTCTTCGGATTAAAAAGCATTCAAGGGTTATGGGGAGAAAGTCTGAACAGGACAGAGTTGCACGATTAGCCGTGATCATATTGCTGAAAGGGCCGAATGCCATACTTTCGCTCCTATTTTCTACATCTAAGAGAAAGAAGCAATGGAAATGAGAATGAAAAGTTACAAAAAAGTCTTTAAAAAGGTAAAGAGAATAGAGAATAAGTAAAGATTTTTTTTGCACTTTCAAGACACCTTTCACAATCCCAGGATATCCCAAGGCACTTTCCAGTTAAAGAAGCATATTTTGTGAAGTGCCAATGCCAGAAGATAAAAACATTTAGACTGACCATAAAAGTTTTGCTTATTTCGGCTATGTTCTTCCTTGTCTGAATAAAGTTCAATTTATATGTTAAAATGTTCTAGTCTCAACCTATCTGCCTCCGCATTTAATGATTGTGCTCTGCATTTTCTCACAACATCCTGCATGAAGCCACACCAAACACATCATACCCTCCCCTTTCAGTAAAAGGCAGGAACTGAGCCCTCTACAATGTCTTAGTCCATTCCTTATTGCTCCAAAGCCCTTTCCTTCAAATGCAAAAGCAAAACGTGTCTTTTTGTCTTCACACCTTCACATTATCCAGGGTTTCAAATGCTTCTTCCAGGTTAACAATGATTTACTTTAACATTTAGTTGAGTCAATAGCACTTACTGCTCATTATGCAGTCTCCTCTACAAACATAGATTAATTACTATTTTGCAAAACATCTCCACTCAATCTAAAAGTGTGATCTTGAGTTTTTGATCACTGTCATTTTAATTCTCCAACCAATGTCCATTATCATGTTTCTATTTTCAGTCTTCTATACTGTTCCATTTCAACTTAAGCTAAAAGGAGTTTCTCAAATTTTGATTAGCCAAGTTAGTCATTTAAAGTTAATACTGAATTCCATTTTTCTCATAACCTCTGTCCCCATATTTTCAGCTGATGGCTATTGATGATGATTTTCTATTTTTACAACTCTGTTGGACCCAGGTTTTACTAGATACTAGATTACTTACAGTGTGGAAACAGGCCCTTCGGCCCAACAAGTCCACACCTAACCTCCGAAGAGCCACCCACCCAGACCCATTCCCCTACGTTTACTTCTTCACCTAACACTACGGGCAATTTAGAATGGCTAATTCATCTAAACTGCACATCTTTGAACTGTGGGAGGAAACCGGAGCACCCGGAGGAAACCCATGCAGACATGGGGAGAATGTGCAAAGTCTACACAGACAGTTGCCTGAGGCGGGAATTGAACCCGGGTCTCTGCCGTCGTGAGGCAGCAGTGCTAACCACTGTGCCACCATGCCGCCCAAGTTTTGTTTCTTTACTTCTCCTGTGACCATGCACACTCAGCCATTGTCATCTAATCACTCCTGCTATTCATCCCATCAGACTTTCCTTGATCTTCATTTCTATTCCCTGCTTCCGTACTAGCAAACGGATTAAATTTCTAACATTCTGCACTTTGACCTGAAACATTAAATAACTTGTCCTCCTGAAAATACTGAGCATTTCTAGCACTTTCTGTTTTATAGCAAATTTATGCCAATTTTCAGTTCTTAGTTAGGGCAGCGGTTCATGTGCTACAAATAACTTCAGCCTTATGCAACAAATAAAAAAATTTGCCAGATTGCTGCTCCCTATTGCTACTCAGTTGGGAAGTTAAAAATCACACAACAGCAGGTGATAGTCCAACAGGTTTAACTGGAAGCACACTAGCTTTCGGAGCATCGCTCCTTCATCAGGTGGTAGTGGAGGTGACGCTCCAAAAGCTAGTGTACTTCCAGTTAAACCTGTTGGACTATAACCTGGTGTTGTGTGATTTTTAACTTTGTACACCCCAGTCCAACACCGCCATCTCCAAATCATGACAGTTGGGAAGTGTTGGTTAGAGGAATGAGAAGCAAACACAAAAGTTGTGCTCCATGGATTCATAGCCAGCTAACATTTAGACAAGGCCTCCCATCAAGCATAGAGGTAAAAAAAAGGCACTCACCATCCATCTGAACAAGTAGCTCAGCTTTTACTCGTCTGCTTGCCTCATGCTCCTCAGCAGTTCCTCTACGACTGCAAATGGAGTCAATTTCATCAATGAAAATGGTTGTTGGGGCATAAAATCTGGCCTCGAAAACAAGAAGCAGGAATGCAATGTCAGGTAACACCTCAGCATCAATTCCAATAATTTCCCTCAATATTTTTTCTGATTACTTCATTCAACAATGAAAAACTTTCATAATTGTTTTAAAACAAAGTTTGAGTAGGGAAAGGGCAATAGATAATTTGTCAGAGATCACACCCATGCAATTTCTTGCCTTGACTCTGAAGTCATATTTCCAGATATATTCAACTGTCCTTAGTCACTTCAACAACTGTTAAGTTGATGCATTTTCCTGCACTACATTCTGCTAACTTTTAGGGTTGTTAGTGTATTGTAAGAATCTTGGCTGTCTTTCAGGAGTCGGTCTGCCGTAAATGTTGAAGCAGCTGTTGAATGGCTGGACAAGAGTTGCAGCAAGTCTCTGCTCACGTTCTGAGAAAAGAGACACGTTTAATTACTGAAGTTTTATCAGATTTTGCTTCACCAGCCATCGTTCGCCTGGGTCAAAATTTATTGATATTCCACCCAAATCTTAGTTTAAAAGAGGACATATTGAATCTAAGTGTGATTTGTTTGGTGTGTTGCATGTCTCTGGGATTCTACTTTAGGAGCAAGCATCTTTTATTTTGATGTTGGAGAAAACTGTTGTTTCACTCCTCTGATCAACATGAGTCAGCTGGGAGTGTAGAATCTTATTTGTCAGCGGTACAAAGGGACAAATATTTACACTATTCTCCAGGATCTCAGTAGCAGTTCCATGCTTACTACGAAGGTATCAGGGGCCAGATCAGGAAGGTGTCATTTATGAAAAGTGAATGAATGAACGAACGAACGAATGAGTAATTGGGTTTCTTGGTTTACACAATTTTTTTTCTGTCTTTGCCTATTAAGGCTGTATTTTACTTTGCCAGCGACTTTCACATTTTGTGCAGGATTTAGAATACAGATTATTTTGTGATTTGGGGTCTGGTTCCTGATCTACTTTTTCAAGCTGCAAACTGAAAACTAATCAACTATGAATCAGGTGTTACCTACAACTGTACAAACACCTACCATTTCAAACAAAAGGCGGACAAGTTTCTCAGACTCTCCTCTATATTTGGAAGTAAGCGTTGATGAAGAAATATTGAAAAACGTTGTTCCACATTCAGTTGCTACAGCTTTAGCCAGCATTGTTTTTCCTGTTCCTGGGGGACCAACCATCAGTACTCCCTGTATAAACAAGCATACATATTCTAAAACTCAGTGGCAGTAGCACCTAATTACTTAGAACTTCTGACCCAACAACATTTACTCTCCCCAACTCTCATCTAAATTGAAACAGCAAAGCTCATCGCAGAGACGCAACACACTGCAGTCTTCTTTGCAGAAATTCTCAACTGCAGCCAGAATTCTGGGAGATAGCAAATTGGGCAACAACAACAAACAGGAATTCTGAGACCGAAAGAGGTGCAAAACCTGAAAGCTGTTCCAACAGATGCAGTGCTTTTGCACTTCTCATATATGCTTGTACAAGATTCAATACAAATCTGGTATTTGATCAACAAACCATTTGAATATCTTCAGACTTTTAAAGCAATATAAGTTCTTCACCAACTCTCTAAATCTTTCTTGTTTTTCCCCACTTAGTTCCAAGTATGTCATTGTATACATTTTTGCTCTTCCTTGGATTGTGAGGATTAAGTCTATATTTATAGAGCTGAAAATGTGTTGCTGGAAAAGCGCAGCAGGTCAGGCAGCATCCAAGGAACAGGACATTCGACGTTTCGGGCATAAGCCCTTCTTCAGGAATGAGGAAAGTGTGTCCAGCAGGCTAAGATAAAAGGTAGGGAGGAGGGACTTGGGGGAGGGGCGATGGAGATGTGATAGATGGAAGGAGGTCAAGGTGAGGGTGATAGGCCGGAGTGGGGTGGGGGTGGAGAGGTCAGGAAGAAGATTGCAGGTTAGGAAGGCGGTGCTGAGTTCGAGGGATTTGACTGAGACAAGGTGAGGGGAGGGGAAATGAGGAAACTGGAGAAATCCGAGTTCATCCCTTGTGGTTGGAGGGTTCCCAGGCGGAAGATGAGGCGCTCTTCCTCCAACCGTCATGTTGTTATGGTCTGGCGATGGAGGAGTCCAAGGACCTGCATGTCCTTGGTGGAGTGGGAGGGGGAGTTAAAGTGTTGAGCCACGGGGTGGTTGGGTTGGTTGGTCCGGGTGTCCCAGAGGTGTTATCTGAAACGTTCCTCAAGTAGGCGTCCTGTCTCCCCAATATAAAGGAGGCCACATCGGGTGCAGCGGATGCAATAGATGATGTGTGTGGAGGTGCAGGTGAATTTGTGGCGGATATGGAAGGTTCCCTTGGGACCTTGGAGAGAAGTAAGGGAGATGGTGTGGGTGCAGGTTTTGCATTTCTTGCAGTTGCAGGGGAAGGTGCCGGGAGTGGAGGTTGGGTTGGTGGGGGGTGTGGACCTGACGAGGGAGTCATGGAGGGAGTGGTCTTTTCGGAACGCTGATAGGGGAGGGGAGGTTCCGAAAAGACCACTCCCTCCATGACTCCCTCGTCAGGTCCACACCCCCCACCAAACCAACCTCCACTCTCGGCACCTTTCCCTGCAACTGCAAGAAATGCAAAACCTGCACCCACACCTCCTCCCTTACTTCTCTCCAAGGCCCTGGATCCTTCCATATCCGCCACAAATTCACCTGCACATCCACACACATCATCTAATGCATCCGCTGCACCCGATGTGGTCTCCTCTATATTGGGGAGACAGGCCACCTACTTGCAGAACATTTCAGAGAACACCTCTGAGACACCCGGACCAACCAACCCAACCACCCCGTGGCTCAACACTAACTCCCCCTCCCACTCCATCAAGGACATGCAGGTCCTTGGACTCCTCCATCGCCAGACCATAACAACATGACGGTTGGAGGAAGAGCGCCTCATCTTCCGCCTGGGAACCCTCCAACCACAAGGGATGAACTCAGATTTCTCCAGTTTCCTCATTTCCCCTCCCCCCATCTTGTCTCAGTCAAATCCCTCGAACTCAGCACCGCCTTCCTAACCTGCAATCTTCTTCCTGACCTCTCCGCCCCCACCCCACTCCGGCCCATCACCCTCACCTTGACCTCCTTCCACCTATTACATCTCCATCGCCCCTCCCCCAAGTCCCTCCTCCCTACCTTTTATCTTAGCCTGCTGGACACACTTTCCTCTTCCTGAAGAAGGGCTTATGCCCAAAACGTCGAATCTCCTGTTCCTTGGATGCTGCCTGACCTGCTGCGCTTTTCCAGTGACACCTTTTCAGCCCTGATCTCCAGCATCTGCAGATCACTTTCTTCTCTATATTTATAGAACCATATAGAGTCAATGCTGTACTTTCAGATCATATTGTGAATACATATTGAGAAAGTGACAATCTTATTGTTTCAGTTTGGACCTCAAATGTCTACCAAGGTGACCAATAGTCTGAACAATTCCAATAGCATGAAAAGCACCATTTGAAGCATAAATGCCAGCCCATGCCAATCTGATCATAGCTCGGAAGTGAAAGTTAGACATACAAACTTTCAGTTGTAAAATTAGCCCATCAACACAATTACTGCAAGTAAATCTGCACTTAAAATCTCCAGTCTCTTGAAAACGTACGCATTTCTTAACACTAAAATTCATTAAACGACAATTTTAATTTCATACTTTACAACTTTCATTCTGCTGCATGGACACCATGTCTAATGTATCAATAATTATGTTCACTTATCAATTAACAAATGTGACTGTGTACCTTAGATCATGCATATCTCAGATAAATAGCATAACAAAACCTTCAATCACAAAGAGAGTCATTTATTAGGTAACAGAACAATTATTAAATAGAATCAAATTGTTTATTTAAATATATATTTCTAATTTTACCTAGAAACTGCAAGGCCATTTAATTTTTACTGGAGCTTTCCACAGTAACCATGTAAAGTAGCTGAGGGGGAGTGTTAGATGAAATTCAATACGAATCATAAACTGAAGTATATTTGCACATGAAACACAAATAGTGGCTTTTTCTTAACTGCAGATGTAGAAAAGGCTAAAAATCAACTTGCAATTAGCAAATATTCACTAGAGTACAAAGTCGATTAGAAGTTATGAAGAATATTATTAGTACTATAATGTATAGAGTAGCTTTGTTGCAAACTAAATTCTTTCATAATAATCCTGTGCAATTCATTTGTAATTTCGTACATGGAATGTGCAATTTCAGTTGTTTAATTTTCATAAGCACATTAAGCCACAAGATGTTATCAAACAAAAAATAGCTGGGATAATTCTGGAACTGAGTGTTTGAAGATTAAAAATCATTAATAGTTAAAAATAGAAATGTCAACACGGACCTCATGGAGAAGTTTTACTTCTTTACTTGCTACGACTATTTGGGTCAATTAGGTAAGCAAGTAAATGGATGATAACCACGTGACGTGTGTGTGCTCGAGGCAGTCTCTCAGAACAAGGATGATATTTAAGGCAAGGACATAGGAACAATATGGTAGTTGTAGAATCCTATATAGTATAGAATGCATCAAACCTGTGGGACAGGCTTGTAACTTTTTACTACTTCAAAATTTAACCTGTGATGTTGTCAATGGGTTACACGCATATCAAAAAAAAAACCAACTGGATAGCTTTTACCAGGACATGTTATCTTACTTTCCAAGGTCGCCTGATTCCCTTAAAGAAATCTGGCATCCACATTGGCAAAACAACTGCTTCTTCCAGTAATTTTTTTGCTGACGCCAAGTCTGCTATATCATCCCTAAATATAACATAGATTAGGTTAGTTTCTGATATTTAACAATGATGTCATGCATACTTCTATTTAGGACTAGAAAACAAAATTGGTCTTTGATATATATGTTCAATAAAAGATAACCTCATAACTTTGATGTTTATATAAAAATTGACAGTTCGTCATTTCAAACTAAAATTGCTGCACACAGACAGTTCCAATAATTTTACAATGTTCCAAAAGAATCAAGGACTAATGATTTTACTCACCATCGAACATTTGGGTTTTGTGATATTATGTCTCGTTCCAAAGCTTCAACTAAATCTCGGTCATTCCCAGAACTATCAAACTTTTTTGGCTCACTTTCAGAGGTATCAACTGCTTTAACCTAGAGTGATTTAGATTAACATACTTAGTCTTCATAACTATTGTCAAATTCTCTTCCTTTTATGACATCCTAGAGTAAATTTAATTTGGTAAAATTCTGGAGGAATATACTTAATGTAAATTACTAAGAATCTATTTTGATGGAAACTTGCATACAAATAAAAGTTTATAATGGAGCAGAGGTGAACCCTAAGGGGAAGTAATAAACTCTTGCTTCTTTAATCTACATCTGAAATGACAAATATTTAGCAATAATATACATGTAAGAACATTTTGCAAATTATCAAGCAAAATACAACAGGATATATGAAACACATCACAAACTGAAAACATCTACAACAAACCAAACACAAATATAAAATTACCAAAAGTGAGAGTTTAACTCACTTGCTGGCAAGAACAGCGAATTAAAAGCATACAAAGGATCCAACATAGAGGATGGGACAAATCTATGGTTGTAAGAACTGCTTTTTTTTTTAAAAAGGTATTTTAGGTGTCTGAGGTGATTTCCACGAATTCCAGGAGCAGCAATTACTGTTTTATATACTGTTGCATAGTTTTGGAACTTTGGGGGACAAAAGGTCAAAACAACTGCATTTTAAAAAAGGATGAAGACAGACAAAGGCAGTGACCACATGACCAGAGAAAGAAAAACCTATACTGCTGTCTGACACAGCAGTGAATCTGTATAGTTACTAACTTTGCTATTTGAGTTCAAGTATCGCTGGACATCAGAGTGAGACTAAAAAAACAAACAGCAAAATTCACAGCTGTCCATGTCTGCGTGGGTTTCCGCCCACAATCCAGAGATGTGCAGGTCAGATGAACTGGCCATACGAAATTGTCCATAGTATTAGTTGCCGTAGTCAGGGGTCAATGTAGGGGAATGAATCTGAGTGGGTTACTCTTAGGAGGGTCGATGTGGACTTGTTGGGTCGAAGGGCCTGTTTCCACACTGTAGGGAATCTAATCTAAAATCCGCTACCCTGTCCACCCACAGCATAGCCACAAAGAGCATAAAGAACCATGTCTGCCTAAGCCACAATAGAAACAACTCAGAGTACCTCAGCCTTGACCAAACAGGCTAATAAGACACAGGGCAGCAAACAGGAGATGATTCAAGCCACTTCCAGACTGGGGAATACACTTCCCAAGACAGCCTGACAATAGACTTCTTAGTTTTCAACGAGGAGAAAGTGAGGTCTGCAGATGCTAGAGATCAGAGCTGAAAATGTGTTGCTGGAAAAGCGCAGCAGGTCAGGCAGCATCCAAGGAACAGGAAATTCGACGTTTCGGGCATAAGCCCTTCTTCAGGAATTCCTTCTTCAGGAATAACACATTTTGTTAAGTGTGTACAAGAAAATTTTCTGATTCAGTATGTGGATGTACTGACTAGAGAAGGTGCAAAACTTGACCTACTCTTGGGAAATTAAGGCAGGGCAGGTGACTGAGATGGCAATGGGGGAGCACTTTGGGGCCAGTGACCATAATTCTATTAGTTTTAAAACAGTGATGGAAAAGGATGGACAGGATCTAAAAGTTGAGGTTCTAAACTGGAGGAAGGCCAATTTTGACCGTATTAGGCAAGAACTTTCAAAGGTTGTTTGGGACAGATATTTGTAGATAAAGGGACATCTGACAAATGGGAAGCCTTCAAAAATGGATAATGAGAGTCCAGAGACAGTATATTTCTGTTAGGGTGAAAGGCAAGGTTGGTAGGTGTAGGGAATGCTGGATGAGTAGAGAAATTGAGGTGTTGGTTAAGAAAAAGAAGGAAACGTGTCAGGTATAGACAGGAGAGATTGAGTGAATCCTTAGAAGAGTATAAAGGCATTAAGAGTACACTTAATAAAAAAGTCAGGAGGGCAAAACGGGAACTGAGATAGCTTTGGCAAATAGGGTTAAGGAGAATCCAAAGGGATTTTATAAATATATTAAGGACAAAAGGGTAACTAGGGAGGGAATGGGCTGTCTTACTGATCTTCAAGGGGCCCTATGTGTGGAACCACAGGAGATGGGTGAGATACTAAACGACTATTTTGCATCAGTGTTTACTGTAGAGAAGGACATAGAAGATATAGAATCTGGGGAAATCAATGATGGCGACTTGAAAAATGACCATATTACACAGATGATGCTGGATGTCTTAAAACACAAGTGGATAAATCCCCAGGTCATTATCAAGTGCATCCTAGAACTCTGTGGGAAGCTAGGCAAGTGATTGCTGGGTCTCTTGCTGAGATATCTGTATCATCGATAGTCACAGGTGAGGTGTTGGAAGACTGGAGATTGGCTAATTTAAGAAAGGTGGTAAGAAAAAGCCAGGGAACTACAGACTGGTGAGAGCCTGACATCAGTGGTGGGAATTGTTGGACAGAATCCTGAGGGACAGGGTTTACAAGCATTCGGAAATGCAAGGACTGATTAGGGATAGTCAACAAGGCTTATTGCATGGGAAATCACGTCTCATGAACTTGATTGAGTTTTTTTGAAGATGTAAAAGAAGTAGATTGATGAGGGCAGAGCAGTGTGTGAGATCTATATGTTCAGTAAGGCAGTCATCAGGTTCCTCATGGTAGACTGGTTAGCAAGGTTAGAGCTCATGGAATATAGGGTGAACTAGCCATTTGGATACAGAACTGATTTGAAGGTAGAAGACAGAGGGTAGATGGTGGTGTAGGGTTGATTTTCAGACTGGAGGCCTGTGACTAGTGATGTGCCACAAGGATCAGTGCTGGTCCACTGCTTTTTGTAATTTATATAAATGATTTGGATGTGAACACAGGAGGTTACAGTTAGCAAGGTTGCAGATGACACCAAAATTGGAGGTGCAGTGGTCAGCAAAGAAGGTTATCTCAGAATTAAACAGGATCTTGATCAGATGGGCCAATGGGCTGAGTGGCAGGTGGAATTTAATTTAGATAAATGTGAGGTGCTGCATTTTGGAAAGGCAAATTAGAGCAGGGCATATACACTTAATGGTAAGGTCCAAGGGAGCGTTGCTGAACAAAGAGACCTTGGAGTGCAGATTCATACTTCCTTGAAACTGGAGTTGCAGATAGATTCGATAATGAAGGTGGCATTTGGTATGCTTTCCTTTATTGGACAGAGCATTAAGTATAGGAGTTGCAGCTGTACAGGACGTTAGTTAGGTCCACTTTTGGAATATTGTAGGCAATTTGGTCTCTCTTGTAGGGAAAGGATGCTGTGAACCTT
This sequence comes from Hemiscyllium ocellatum, assembly GCF_020745735.1. NCBI lineage: Eukaryota > Metazoa > Chordata > Chondrichthyes > Orectolobiformes > Hemiscylliidae > Hemiscyllium > Hemiscyllium ocellatum. The sequence goes on along the minus strand of NC_083403.1, from coordinate 102,431,832 downwards.
GAAAGGGTCAGAAAAAGATTTAAGGATGCTATGGCTGGAAGATTTGAGCTGCTGGGAAAGACTGAATAGACGGGAGCTGCTTTCCCTGAAGCTTCGGAGGCTGAGGGATGACCTTATAGAGGTTTATAAAATCATGACGGGCATGTATAGGGTAAACAGATAAGGTCCTTTCCCTGGGGTGGGGGAGTCCATAATTGGAGGACATAGGTTTAGGGTGAGGGGGGAAAAATTTAAAAGGCACCTAAGGGGCAAATTTTTCATGCAGTGGATGGTGCATGTATGGAATGTGCTGCCGGAGGAAGTGGTGGAGGTGAGTACAATTACAACATTTAAAGGCATCTTCTGGATGGGTATATGAATATGAAGTATTTTGAAGAATATGGACCAAGTACTAGCAAACAGGACTAGATTAGGTTAAAATGTCTGGTCGACATGGACCAGTTGGACTGAAGGGTCTGTTTCTGGGCTGTACATCTCTATGACTCTGATTTGAATATATGATTTAGGAGTTAAATAATTCCATTAAGCAATGTGAATTGGAAGAGAAATTCCTTCTGGTTAGAATTCTCAACACCTTCTCTGCAACCCCTCCTAAAGGAACTCATCATTCAGCTTACAGCTATTTATCTGAAATGATTATGCTGATTACTTCTTAAAAATCACAACTGTGTCTGCACTTCAGGTGAATTCCAGGCTCCAATCTTTGATTTATAACCCTCGTCAGATGCTGCATGTATTGTATAACTAAAAATTGCGTGCCGGCTATTAAAAATAAAGCATGCATAGTAATATAACATGACTTGCCTTAGTAGACAATCTACCTGGTATAATTTGATTATCCGCAAGTCACCAGTTCCCTTGCAATTCTATTAGATAAACAGTCTACAGTAAGCACTGGCAAGGTAAAGAATGTTAAAGAAAATCAGGTTGCAGCACTTGTTACTCTAGCAGAAAAATACTGTGACAAAAATCTTCACTCAAGACATATAAATATTTAAAGGATAAATATTTTCTTGCTCATCCCAATTTATTTCTAGTATTTTCTTAAAACAAGTAATTCTACAGTGTAAAGTGAATTACTTATATATTTTAAGGTAATAAAACATACCTTGTCTTCCTTTCCTTTACTTTGATTTTCTTTCTTGTCCTTTCCTTTGTTTGATCTCACTCTATCACTGTTTCCTATTCGGGGTACAGGACGACTAGAACCTCTAACTGGAGCTCCGAGACGGTCTTTCTGAGGACCTCTAAGGTCATTGCAAGGCGTTGACTGTCGTTTTCTTGGATGGGGTGATGGTCTACTGTCAGGGAAACATAAATTAGTCAGTGTGGACAAACTCAGATAATGTTCTCTATGCAAATCCACTGCACATAATTACCCAGAACTATATACAGTACTACAAATGGTTCAGATTAGTGATGCCCAACCTGTGGGCACATACTGTCCACCAGAGCATTTCATATGGCCTGACACCTGCCATTTACTGACATCATCAATCCTGAATTATGGTACCCAGCCACGATATTTTGTGTTCTACCAAGTCAGGAAAGGGCTGGAGTTGAGCTGCCATCTTCAAAGAGGCCAGGCATAGTAATTCCATGGCTGCTTTCAATTTCTCCAAAAGAAATTTAATTACACATTAAACACAAGTAAAACTGACTTCATATTGATAGACACTAAAAGTTAATGCATTCACAAATATTACAATAACATAAGATTTTCCAAAACTTATCATTTTGGCCAATATAAGGTCAATGTGGTTTGACACCCTTAGTTTAGATCTAATCATCATAACAGAGACTTTGTTATAAGGTAATGTTCAGGAAATAAATATTTCAGGCATACAATATTTTGAAGTGGCAAGTAGAATGAAGAAGGAGTGACAGTCCTGATATTAAGCAATTCATAAGGACAATAGTCAGAAAGGATTTGGCCTCAGCAAATTAGGAAACAGAATAAATACGGGTGGAGATTAGGAACAGCAAGTGTCAGAAAATTGCTGGAGAGAGTGGTTTATAGGCTCCCAAAGGCATACCACTGGATACAGCTTGAAACAAGCAACTATTGAAGTTTATAATAAACATATTAGCTATGAGGGACATTTTTTATTCACAAAGACTGAACAAATAAAGCTGGTAAAATGTTTCTGAAAGGTGGTTTCATATAATGATTTTGTGACCATTCCATGGAGCAATATGTTGTAGACCCAGTTAGGAATAAAACTAAAAAACAAAAAAACAGAAGCTCAGCGAGTCTAGCCTCATCTGTGAAGACAAATCAAATTTAATGTTCAGGTCTGGTGACTCTTTCTCAGAACTGATCGTAGCTAGGAAAAAATATATATATATGCAGAAATGAGAGTGGGGGGTAGGGGCTAAGGAGTAAACAATAGTAGCGATAGAACCCAAAGAGAGAGAGAACAGTTGGACAGACAAAGGAATCGATAGACATGGGGAGAACATGCAAACTCCACACGGTCATGCAAGGCTGAAATCGAACCCAGTCCCCAGCGCTGTGATGCAGCAGTACTAACCACTAAGCCAAGGTGTTGCTGCAATTCTCTGCTGATTTTTGCTTATCATGAACATAATCATTGTACATGCAAGAGTTTTGTGACTGATAGAAGACAGATGAAGACTAAAACTTACACAATATATATTTTGTTCAGCACAGATTTGTAATTATGAACACAAGAATTGTGTCTCTATCTAACTAATGGTTAAAGCTCTGGCAAACAAGAAGAACACAAGATCCAGAATCCCAGGAGATGAGTAAGCATGGGTCGATAAAGTTCTGAGCACATCATTAATTTTATTGGTAAGCTTACATTTATTCCAAAGTCATCGTTTTTATTTGTATGGTATAAACATATTTTTTCTAAATTCAACTCTCTTCATGTTCTATATCATGATGACTAAGGATATCTAGATAGAGATTTGCATTTTTTTCAAAAAATGTGTCGAAGCAAATATACCTGCTATTTCAAACAATACTAATCATTTAAATTGCACGGGTCCTTTAATGCAACACTCTGGAATAATACAGACACAAGACACTACAGTACATACTTGCGCTCTACAGGCACAGGTAATGACCAGACTTCTAAATCATGTCCTTCATGTCGTACTGCTTGCAATGGAGAGCTGTCATGTTTAAAGCCATCCAATGTTGACATAATCTCTTTGACATGCTGACATTCTTCAGTTATCTCTTGCCATACCTGTTGAAATATGCAACAAACAAAAGGTTTGATTCAGTTAAGAGTTTTTACATATATACAAGTCAGGGAGTTCACCTGCTGCCCTGGTTAACAATTAAAAGCTTGTCATTTATCTCATTGGCTGACTGTGGGACACTGTTGCCATGTTCAACATCAACTGTACTTTAAAAAGTAATTATAGTCATAGAGTTGTACAGCACAAAACAGACTCTTTGGTCCAACTCATCCAAGCTGACCAGATATCTTAAACTGATTTAGTCCCATTTGCCAGCATTGGGCCCAAACCTGTAATTTTTTGTAATTGTATCAGCCCCATTAACTTTTCTGTCAGCTCATTTCATACACGCACCACCCTGTGTGTGAAAAGGTTGCCCTTTAGGACCCTTTTAAATCTTTTCCCTTTCATCTTAAACCAATGCCCTGCAGCTTTGGATTCCCTGACCTCAGGGAAACACAATCTTGGCTCTCCTCGATTTATAAACATCTAAAAGATTCCCCCCCCCCAAAGCCTCTGGCGCTCCAGGGAAAATAGCCCCACCCTACTTCGACTCTTACTATAACTGAAACTTTCCAACTCTGGCAACATCCTTCTAAATCTTTCCTGAACCCTTTCAAGTTTCACAACATCTTTCATGGAGCAGGAAGACCAGAATTGAACACAGTATTCGAAAAGTGGGTTATCCAATGTCCTGTACAGCACAACTTGATCTCCCAACTCCCATACTCAATGCATTAACCCAACAATCGACAATGGATTTATGGTCATCATTAGACACTTCATTCCAGATATTTCCATTGAGTTGAAAGTCCACCATCTGCCGTGGTGGGATTCAAACCCAGGTCCCAAGAACATGGATCTCTGGATTAACAGTCCATTGATAATACCACTAGGCCATTCCCTCCTCCCTTTGAGCCAATTTTGTATTCAAATGGCTAGCTTTCCATCCATTCCATGTGATCTAACTTTACTAACCAATATACCATGCAGAACCTTATCCAACACCTTGAAGTCCATACAGACACTGTCCGCTGCTCCACCTTCATCAATCTTTGTCACTTCATCAAAAAACTTTAGTGAAACAATTTCCCTCACACAAAGCCATGTTGACTATCCCTCAGTCTTTGCTTTTCCAAATATAGGCAAATCCTGTCCCTCAGGATCCCCTCCAACAATTTACCCACTACAGATGTCAGGCTCACTGGTCTATTGTTCCTTGGTTTTCCTTACAGTCCTTCTTAAGTAGTGGCACAACATTAGCCAACTTTCAGCACCTCATCTGTGGCCATCGATGAGACAAACATCTCAGCAAGGGGCCTAGAAATTATTTCCCTAGCTTCTCACAAAGTTCTGGGGTACACCTGATCAGGTCCCAGGGATGTATCCACACTTCTGCAATTTAGGAAGTCCTCCTCTGTAATATGGACTTTTCATGCTTTTGCTATTTACTTCAAGTTCTCTAGCTTCCATATCCTTCTCCAAAGCAAACGCTAAAGTAAAATACTCATTTAGCTTCTCACCCATCTCCTGCTGTTCCACACGTAGGCAACTAATTTGACCTCCAAGGAGCACTGTTCTCTCCCTGGTTACTCCATTATGTTTAATGTATTTGTAGAATAACTTCAGGGTTAAGAAGAATCCAAATTGCCAAAGCTAACTCATCTGACCTTTCTGCAACCCCCCCACCCCCTAATTTTCCCTCTTAAGTGTACTCCTACTGTCCTGACACTCCTCTAAGGATTCACTCGATCTCTGTTGTCAAGACCTGACACATGCCTCCTTATTTCTCTTGACCACAGCCTCAGCTTCTCTAGTCACTCCCTACACCTACCAGCCTTGCTCTTCATAGTAACAGAAACATAGTCTCTGATCACTCATCTCATTTTTGAAGGTCTGTCAGGTAGGAATGTTGTGAGAACCATGATAAACCACTGGACAAAGTAAATTCTTTAAAACTTCAAAACAAGCAATGCAGAATTTTAGAGTTTGACATCACTGAAATCCACAACACTAAACAATAGTCATTTTCTTTTTCAGAACATGAACTTATAAAATACAAAGCAAGATTTATAACATTATAAATACATTTAGAAGATAATCCTGATAACACACTATAACAAATATTTAGTTGTCTTTTATGCTTTTGTGACCTTTACTTACAGTTTTGTTCAATTGCACTAACCTCGGTTCAATGCCTAGATTTGGATGGGATTGATGTCCATCTCTCAGCTGTTAATCATTGAAGGGGGTTACTAATGAAACTTTTATGATTGCAGTTCCAAGGATGATGCAAAGTATGTGCAGTGTACAGAATGTAACATGTTTTTCTAATCAACCTGCTCGGAGATATTATTAGACAGCTCTGGGGCAGGTGGGACTTTAACCGAGGTGTAGGGGTAACTACATTGATCAGTGAAACTAAAAGCACTACCATTTTTTGAAGGGCTTCTGGTTTTCAAAGTAGCTTGAAGGTTTACAGAATTAACCTTTTCCTTCAGGTATAGCTTCGGATTTTATCAACAGTTTATTTTATGGTTTGTATGGATAACATGGGTGGTTAGAGGGGGAGAGAGAGGGAGAGAGGGAGGGAGAGGGAGGGAGAGGGAGGGAGAGGGAGGGAGAGGGAGGGAGAGGGAGGGAGAGAGGGAGAGGGAGGGAGAGGGAGGGAGAGAGGGAGAGGGAGGGAGAGGGAGGGAGAGAGGGAGGGAGAGAGAGGGAGGAAGAGAGGGATAGGGAGGGAGAGGGAGGGAGAGAGAGATGGATGAGACTGGGAAGAAAGAGAGGGTAAGCAGAGTATTTGGAAGGAAGAGCTAAGGTGAGGAAGAAAGTGTACGCATCCATTTCCTACAGATTAAATTTTGAAAGCTTATCAATTAAAACCAAAGGTTTTGCTTACTACTATTGCTCACTTCAAGAAATAGAACTGCCCTGCACTTTCCACCCAACCAGCATCAGCATCTAAAGGATCATAAGCTGCCATTTCCACCACCTCCAGTGAGATGCCACCATCAGATACATACTCTCATCCCCTCCATCATCAGCATTCCATAGTAACCATTCTCTTTGGTACACCCTTGAATAGTCCTTCTCCACGTAACTGTAGAAAGTGAACACCTGCCTGGTTATGTCCTCCCTCTTCACTATCCAAGGCTCCAGACGCACCTTCCATGTGAAGAAATAATTTACTTCACTTTACTCAATCTAATTTACGTTGTGAGCAAACACACCACCTCCTTTACATAGAGTCATAGAGATGTATAGCATGGAAACAGTCCCTTTGGTCCAACCTGACCATGCCGACCAGTTATCCTAACCCAACCTCGTCCCACTTGCCAGCACCCAACCTATATCTCTCCAAACCCTTCCTATTCATACACCCATCTAATTGCCTCTTAAATGTTGCAATTGTACCAGCTTCCACCACATCCTCTGGCAGCTCATTCCATACACGTACCACCCTCTGCGTGAAAAAGTTGCCCCTTAGGTCTCTTTTATGTTTTTCCCCTCTCACCATAAACCTATGCCCTCTAGTTTTGGATTCCCTGACCCCAGGGAAAAGAGTTTGCCTATTTATCCTATCCATGCCCCTGATAATTTTGTAAACCTCTATAAGGTCACCCCTCAGCCTCTGACGCTCCAGGGAAAACAGCCCCAGTCTGTTCAGCCTCTCCCTATAGCTCAAATCCTCCAACCCTGGCAACATCCTTGTAATGTAGATCAGGAGATTACTTTGCAGAACACCCACATTCTGTCAGCAAAAATGACCCCTATTTTCCAGTTACCTGCCATTTCAACACACCACCATTTCTATTTCAGACTTGCTATAGTGCTCCAACATGCCCCAGGGCAAGTTGGAAGAACATCATCTTATTTCGCACTTGGGGACCCTGCAAATTACAGTACTCAATATCAACTTCGATAATTTTAGGGCCTGAGCACCTTCTTCCATGTTCTTTACCCATCTACACACCACAGGCTTGGTCATCACATGGCCATAGCGTCCAGGGATGGTATAAGTTAGGTAGATTAGCCATTGGAAATACAGAGTTACAGGGATAGAGTAGGGGTGAGAGTTTTGGTAGGATCTCTTTAGAGTTGGTGTGAACTCGCTGGGCCATATGGCCTGTTTCCACACTGCAGGGTTTCTAAGGATTCAACCCATTTTCACCTATGTAGGGTCCCATTAGCAACTTTTTTCCTCTCTCCTTCACTATTCACTATCTATCCCTTTGCCTTACTCCTTTAACCCTCCCAGGTCTTGTCTTCAGCACATATACCACCTTTACCTAGCTATCACTAGCTCTGATGAAGGGTGACTGGACCAGAAATATTAGCTCTGCTTTCTGTCCACAGATGCTGTCAGACCTGCCAAGTTTATCCAACAAATTGTTTTCATTAAAGAATTTGACATTTTTAAAAAAATATGAACAACAGCATTTACTGAGTCACAAAACTGAGATTTTCTGTCGGTACTACAACTCAATTAGCCAGTTCAGACTCAGCAAAACATGGTCAAAAAAATGACTCAGAATCTGATAGTCAAAAAATAATAGGTAAACTGCCCTTTGAGCAACATGTTGTCTGGAAAGTTACATTTAAAAGTGACTGTGACAAAGGGTCCATTATGTGGAGTTTAATTGTGTGTCATTTGTGACAGAGGTAAGGGATCATAAAGATAGGTATATGTAAGACAGACCATATTCTCATGTATTTAATCTATGGAAAACTCTCTCAGCATTTCACAGCAGTAACCTACTTAATGGACAGTGTCATTTTTCTGCTACTATCTTTCCTGTACTGCAGACATTTAGCTTCAGCAAATTTACAATGGCTCAGGTCTTCCAATCAGAATTGAAAATATTGGAAACCCTATTTCCCGTCCTAATCAGATCAAAAATACGCCTACCTTGGAGCTCTCTGTGCAAATGTTTAGGAGAGGCATCCACTCAAGGCCAGGAATCTACACAGTCAGCAGCGAAGTGGATCAGTGTTGAAACCATGTTCCTCTTTCATGACAATTTCTATTGTCTGAGGATATAAATATTCTGAAGCCACGTACTTGGGTACTGAGAGGAGTTAACTAACTAGGTTAAGTGAGGGTAGGTGAAAGCAATAAGGTGGCACAAGGACAGAGTTGAGGCTCCAGGAAAGTGGGTGTGCCTGTGTGTCTGACAGAGAATTCAGTTTAGCGAGAGTGGAGGAAATACAATCTCAGACAAGGAGGTTCACATGGGCTGTTGTTGGGTTGAATACACTCAGGGTAGAGTCAGTGGTGGCAATGGGGTTCAGCTTTATAATTATGCAGGAATTCAAGCAGATTTTAACAGTTTGACATTTCTTGGATATCTATTAAACTAAATCAGTCAGAACTCTCCAAAGTCTCCAATTCTAACGAAAACATTAAGGCATTTTCAGATGTTGGATAAAGGTACCACGGAAGTTTCAACAACCAGGGCAATTTCCGGGGATTCAGCTGCACCAAACCTCTATATGGTCTCAATACACTGTTGGAGCACCTATATTCTCAGTGGAAGACCTGAACCAAATATAGTTTAACGTATTTTAGTGCACGGTGGTTAGGGATCATGCGCTTAAAAATGAGAACGGAGTGCGTTTGGGGCAGAAAAATCAAATCACAATTATAATGCAAATAACTCTGTGGAGAATGCATGACAAGCAATCATGCAGCAATAGGAACTTGGAGACGATTTTGTACTTGACCAAAGACAGTAGATCTGCTGTAATATTGAAATCATAAGTGATAACAAATGCACAAATTCATTTGAGAAGAACAAGAAATTAAGGATCAGCTTAACTGTTAATGCAAAATTTCCCTGGAGATGGATAAGAATTTTCAACTCAATGGTTATACTTTGTTGATGTCAAATATTAACAGTTTCCAACTAAAATGTGGCAAATGTGAGCACAGAATCAGAAATTATTCCATCCAGCACAAGTTGTGCAACATAAGTATAAATAATAGAGGTTCTAACCTGGTTCCACTTCTGCTTGTACGAAGGATCTCTGACTGAAGACAAGTATTTTTGAATTTGTTCAATTACTCCTTGATAGTACACTAATGCAGAATCATAATTTCCCAATAAGGCATATTCTCTTCCCAACTTCACATTTTCACTGATCTCATGGAGACTCATTTTCATTGCATTCTATGGGAAAAAAACACAAACTGTTTAAAACTTCAGGAAACCACCAACTTTTACAGGAGCATGGAGTATATTTACAAGTTCTATCCTAAAGTAATTTCACTATTTTAAATTAAAAAGTGGATTTCCTATTGCTACTCATCCAGAAAAACATTTTTCCTACAACACTTAATCAAAATTGAAATTCTAGTATACAAGTACTACTGCATTATTCCTCTGAACTAAGTCACACTAAGGTTTCTATCAACTAAAACTAAGCAGACAATAATGATCCTCAGATAGCACTCGATTACCGGGCTAACATTCTTACCTCAATTATTTACACCAGAAACAGAGGTTAATTTGTATTCGTTACTGGTGTGACTATATCTGGGCCTGGATATTCTTAGAACATAGAACAGCACAGGAACAGGCCCTTTGTCCCACAAAGTGATGTCAAAATTAACTTAACCTTCTGCTTGCTCATATCCCCCCATTTCTTGCATATTCATATTCTTATCTAAAAGTCCCTTAAACACTCCCATCATAACTGCCTCCACGAATGCAGCAACATACTTAAGACTCCTACCACTGTAAAAAAATGCCCCTCACATCTCCTTTGAATTTTCCCCTTCTCACCTTAAATGCATGCCCCCTCGCATTAGCCATTTCAATTCTGGGCAGAAAGATTCTGATTGTCAACCCTAAATATGCATCTCATAATTTTATAGACTTTTATCAAGTCTCCCCTCAGCCTCCTCAACTCCAGAGCAAACAACCCAAGTTTTTCTAGTCTCCCCTGCTAGGTATATGCTCTAATCCAGGAGTCATCTTGGTAAACCTCTTCTGTACTTTCTCCAACGCCTCCACATCTTTCCGTGAATGTGATAACCAGAACTGAACACAATATTCTGAGTGTGGCCTAACCAAATTCTTATAAAGCTGCAAAATAACATCTCGACTCTTATAAACAACTTCCCTGACCAAGAAAGGCAAGCATGCCATACGCATTCTTTATCACTCAAGCTACTTGTGTGGCCACTTCTAGGAAGCTTTAGACATGAACCCAAAGATCCCTTTGTACATTAGTATTGTTCAGGGTCCTGCCATTAACTGTATACATATCCTGAACATTTGATCTCCCGGAGTGTAGCACCTCATGCTTACCCAGGTTAAAGGACAGCATGGTGGCTCAGGGGTTAGCACTGCAGCCTCACAGCACCAGGATCCCAGATTCGATTCCAGCCTTGGGTGACTGTCTGTGTGGAGTTTGCACATGCTCCCTGTGTCTGCATGGATTTCCTCCGGGTGCTCCAGTTTCCTCCCACAGTCCAAAGATGTGCAGGTCAGGTGAATTGGCCATGCTAAATTCCCCATAGTGTTAGGTGCATTAGTCAGAGGGAAATGGGTCTGGGTGAGTAACTCTTCGGAGAGTCAGTGTGGACTGCTTGGGCTGAAGAGCCTGTTTCCACACTGTAGAGAATCTAATCTAATCTAAACCCCATCGGCCATTTCATTGTTCCCACATCTGAAACTGATTATAATCAGTTTGACAACCTTTTACACTATCCACAACTCCTCCAATTTTTGTGTCTGCAAGCTTACTAAACCACTCATCTCCATTTTCACCCAAATCATTCATATGTCATAAATAGAGGTCCCAGGTACAGATCCTTGCGCAACATCTGTGATATTAAAGAGTTAACTTGTTCTGCGGACCTGCAGGAAATTGGATGCCCCGAGGCTAGAGTGGGATGCCTCTGACTGAGATAGATTTTAAGAAATTACATCATCTCCTATTATTCAGAGCCATTTACATTGTTATCTCCTACTATTTACATTTTCATATCTTATTCAGGAATCAATAAGAACATTATAGGTGGAACTTTGACTACTCCACTATAGTTACAAAAAATACAACTCACATCAGATCTGGCCAGTAAAGGATGATTTGCATTACATTATTTCTGGAGATGGTGTGGTCACTGCATAGTGTCTAAAATGGCATGTGACTATGAGGAAGTGACTGGGGTCGTCCTGTAACCATTACTGACTGTGATGTAAAGATTTTGTATAAAGGAAGGACTGTTTTCTTTGTTCAGGGAGAGCTTCGCAACCATGGCAAAAGGTGTTCAGGGTTTCTCCCAAGCTTGTCCTGTACTGTGCTTCATAAAATTTTGGTTGTTCACAGAAGTTGACATGTTGCAGTTGCATCAAATATGTAAGAATCTCAGGAATCACACCAGTAGTCACAGACCTCCAGAAAGAAAAACACTTTCACCACTGTCCTCTACCTTCTATGGAAAGGCAATTCTGAATCCAAGCAGCCAAGTCACTGTGGATCACATCCATCTTAATATTCAGGATGAGCCTACCTTGAGGAACCTTGTCAAAAGCCTTAGTAAAATCATAATACAACACCCTCTGCTCTACCCTCATCCATCACCTTCAGCATCCCCTTGGAAAATTCAACTGAGTAAGACATGGCCTCCTTATGCAGGGCCGTGCTGATTGTCCCGATTAGTGCATGTTTTTCCAAAATGTACGTAAATTCTATCCCTAAGAATTCTCGTCAACAGCTTCCCAACCAACCAATGAGATTCACCAATCTATAGTTTCCTGGATTATCCCTATTTCCCATCCTGAGCAAGGGAACAACATTAGCAATTCATCAGTCCTCCAGGACTCATCCAGTGGCTAGCATGGATACAAAGACCTTGGTCAGGCTCCAGCAATCTCTCTTGTCTCTTGCAATAACCTGGGGTAGATACCATTGGGCCCTGCGGATGTATCCACCTCACTGCTCTTCAAAAGACCCAACACCATTTCTTCTTGATCTCAAAATGCCCTCACGCATTAGCATGCCCCACACTAATCTCACTTTCTTCTATATCCTTCTCCGCGGTGAATACTGATGCAAAGTACTCATTTAGGATCTTGCCCGCATCCTCTGGCTCCAAGCACAAGATGCCTCTTTTATCCTTATCCTCTCCGTAGTTATCCTCTTGACTTTAATGTATGTATAGAATATCTTGGGATTCTGTTTAACACTACTTGCCAAGGTCATTTCACAGACTCTTCTGCTCTCATGATTCCCTGCTTGAGTTCTTTCTCGCTTTACGTTCCTCACATGCCCCATTTGATTATAACTTCTTAAACTTTACCTATGCTTCTTTTTTGCCTTTCTTGACAAGAGCATTTGGTGTCCATTAGCAAACACCATTTTCCATAACAGATGGTTACCGCAGGGTGTGGAATCCATCATTTTCCCCACCAGTGACATCTTGATTTGATCCTGTAGATGTCTTTTAAGTTATATTACCTTATGTTGCCTTTTTATTTAATTTTGATTTGCATAAATTTATTTTTTGGTTTTGAGAAAGTGTACTCAGATGTGTGTACATTTAGTTTTCCTAAAAGAATATTTAAATTATATAGAGTAAACCAGTATTAGGGGGATTGTTTAGAGTGATGTTTGTGATAAGAAGTAGGTAGAAACTAAAATGCTTAGACAGACTGTGTGCACTTCACAAACAAACTTGGAGGTCCTTTAACAGGGAGGGCATTGTCAACGTCAGACTGAAAATTTCCACAATCCTATATCAGATAGCAACATCAACTCCATGGACATAAGTGCTGCTGTTAAACCTTCCACTGGAAAGGAAAGGTGATCTACCAACAGTTTTCCCTCAGCTGTCGCGCCCAGGAATGTGCTCCTCACTGAGGTCACATGTCAATTGGAGAATTGATAGCTCATGTGGTTCCACTACAGTTCTTTGTTCTGGACAGCAACCCTCAAGGTTGCTGTATTCTTAGAAGTATTCTTATTCTAAAAGTTCAAGTTGTGAAATTTTTTCTTTGACCAAAAAAGTGATCCCACAAGTTGTAATTCTCCAGACAGGAGGAAGTGCAACAGTACTTTTTAGGCTAGCTTTTCCGGTCCCCTCCTTAATCATAGTGAGCAGGGTTATCTTGCAGAGATCTGCTGAGTAACAGATGCTATTGTCCAAAGACACTGTTCCAACACAGATATCCAACCACATTCATGCATCTATTACCAGTGTACAGAACAACCCTCAGTTATCCACAAATGAATTATCTGAATTTTAAATTATCTGAACAAGATCTCAAGGTCCCGTAAAAATGTTACATCAAATCGGTGGAGGATATATCTGGCAAGACCCTTTGTTCCTGAATTGTGAATGTATATTCCTAGTAGTTGATTCTCCATGCTGTGAACGTGCATTCATGAAACTACCATTCAATGTCTCTGACTTTCAGTTCTCTCCAACTTTCGCACTCACGAAAGTGAAATGTCTGTGCAAGCCACTAGGTGGCACGTTTGTCAGCAAACCATTGCAAGCTGCACTCGTTTTGGGAATTGCTTTATCTTTTGCAATTCTCACTCAAACAGGAAGGAACTTATCAAAACACATTATATTTTACTTTCAGAAGAGGTTATTGATTCCACTTTACTGTGCTTTTGAATTTGTTTACCTCAGAGTTGCACACTATTTGCAATGATGCATGACTGAGTGGATAACACCGTGATTTTATTTGTAAAATAACAATTTTTTAAGCGAAATAGAGTGTTATCGATTGAATGAAATAAAAACTCCTTAAACTTTTTTTTTACATAATTATGTTCAGTATGGCTTCCTTTGTTTACAATCAGATCAGTTATCCAAACAAAATAGTTCCCACCCGTCTCGGTAAAATAATCAAGGTTGTTCTATGCATATTTTTGACTTTGCCAATTGTTATAAATTATGTGGTTCACTAAAGTCCTTTAAGGAAGAATATCTGCCATCCTTACCTGGTCTGACCTACATGTGACTCTAGACCCACGATCATGCAATTGACTCTTAACTAGGGAATTAGGGATGGATAATAATTTTTTTCCTTTAAACAAATATTTTCTTAAAAATTAGCACAAATTCAGAACTGTGGAGAGGACAGCCAATTTTCAAGAACGCATAGGCTGGTGTAATGGACAAATGGCAGATGAAATTTAATGATGATGTTATACATTTTTGGTTAGAAGAATCAACAAAGGCAATATAAAAGATAATCTTCCAAAGAGGTGCATGAAAAGAGGAATCTGGGGCTGTTTTTTCTCAGATGTTATTACACACATCTGGAATAGGTGGGACTTGAATCTGGCCATCCTGGTCCAGGGGTAGAGACATTGTCATTGCGCCAATACAGGACCTTATATGTGCACTCATTGAAAGTGGCATAGCAAATTGAAAAACTGATTAAAAAAGAATTAAGATCCTGGGATTAACAGATATAGCGTACACAAGAAAATTACAGGGACTGAGCAGGAAACACTGGTTTGACTTCAATTAGAGCAGTGTGTCCGATTAGCATCACACTTTTGGTAGGATGTCGTGTCTGCATAGTCTTAACAGACCAGAGGGACTTCTCTCATTAGAGGGAGGCAAGTGGTGGTGCTGAGGGTCACCAAAATTCAGACGAGGAAAGAGGTTGTGGAGGAGAGTGCTTCATGGTAACCTCAAGGTGGTGAAGGGAATTAAACTCATGCTGTTGGCATCACATTCTTTGTAAATCAATAATCCAGCCGACTGAGCTAAAGTGATTCCCCTGGAAGGATGCAAAGAGGTTGTGAAGAGCGTCTAGCTAAGATTCATGACAGCGGTTTCAGGGATGAGAGATCTGTTTTGTAGATACTGTACATTGAAAAGCTCTTAAAGAGAAAAGATTGAGAATAGATACATCAGCTTATGCCTTCTTGAAAAGGTTTGTTCAATATATTGTTTCAGTTGCATGACACTATAATCTTTTGCTATAAATTCTGTGTATGATCCTGCTTCACAGCCATCTGAGCAGCACTTCGAAAGCTAGTACTTTCAAATAAACCTGTTGGACTATAACCTTGTGTTGTGATTTTTTTTTACTTGTTGAAAATTGACTGTCCTCCCCACAGTTCACAATTATAGCGTTAACTTTTAAGAAAGTATTTGTTCAATTAGATCATATCAGATTTGTTCAATTCCATTTACAGTTGTAAGTATTTTAACTTTTAAGAACATTTTGCTAATTTTGACACAAAATGACAGTATTCAACATCCTGGGTCTATGCTAGTGTTTTGCAAAAGTAGCTCAACTAGTCCCACCATTTCACCTTTACTCCATCAAGCCCATGCCATACTTTGATCCATATTCCTCATGATCTCATTCTTAAGCAGTTAATATAATTCCATGGGAGAACTTAAAATTTTTGCATAAAGTGCTTCCTGATTTCACACTTAACATGGCCTTGTTCTAATGCTGAGACATAATGTTAGTTTGCTTGGGAATTTCTTAAAAGGAATTTATTTTTACAATCCAATCAAATCCTTTTTATCAATTCAAACCTGAGTTAAAAACCATACAACTAAATCCACTTCAAGTTTATGCAACTTTTCACTGGTCCTTGTTGTAGAGAAAGGCCTCCACATTGCCTTTTACCTCATTAATCCCTCTCCAACTTTCATCATTCTAAGAGAATATTCTTTGTAATCCCATTTATGTCTTACCGTAAAGCGATTTTTGTTTATATTTCAATATACGTTAAAAGCAAACCAAGTACAAAGTTGCTACTGTTATAAACATGATATTTCATTGTGCATTACAGGATATAAAATGCTTTTAGTTATAAGACAATCTACGCCTGACTCACCTTAAGCATTAATAGTTACTCATTATAAACAGTATATCAACATTGCAGGACCATACATCATTACTGATTGACAACCATTAAAGAATCAAGAAAAAAGACCAGTTGCAACACTAGTTCCTTTTCATGTCAAAGCAAGATTAACTTTGCAAATTATGAAGCTTTCTGAACACATAACCAGACAGCCTGAGCTCATAGTAACTACTATTGAACCTTACTGCCTTATAAAACGACAGATCCACCTCAGAGAACACATGCTGTTTATAGGACAATATAATGTAATGTTAGTACTTTCAAAGAAATCTGCTAGCACCATAATGTCAAAAGAACTTGCATTTGTAGAATGCATGCTATGTCTTCAGGAACTTGACCAATCCATGTTTGAACAGTTGTGAGGGGAAACATGGCAGCAAATGTGTACATTTCAAAGCTACACGAATGGCAATAAGAACATTAGCATGTAATGAATTAAATATGGCCCAATACTCCCTAGACATTTTTCAAATAGTGTCATGGGATCTTTCACATTCTCCTGCAAAGGTTTTTAAAGCTTTGTTTGCAACTGAAATCTCTCAAACATTTTAGTATTCCATCAGTACTCAACTGAAAATCAGGCCTTACAACATTTTTACTTGAAGAATCTTTCGAAATTAGTTGTTAATGTGAAAACTACTGGGGCCTTGCAATGGAAAATGAAATTTTTATTCAAATATTTGCCATATTGACAACTCTCTGGTATATTTATTAGATATAGATTATGCAAAGATGACAGTTAATACATCAGAAAAAATTACAAATGAAAGTAGACATAATTCTGAATTACTGTGTTGTTAAAATATGTCTAACAATTTTGTCAGTAAAGTCATCATTAAAATTTAACATGTATAATTAAGATAATTCTTTTGACACTTTATTTGCATTATAAACTAAGTTTTAATAACACATTCAGATAATTTAGCATCTCAGTTATTTAAGAGACTGAATGATCACAACTATAAAACTTGTTTCTCGAACCACACACAATACCTCTAATCATGGTGCAGCCAAATAAACTGAACAGCTTTATTGATAGGAGAAAGTGAGGACTGCAGATGCTGGAGATCAGAGCTGAAAAATGTGTTGCTGGAAAAATGCAGCAGGTCAGGCAGCATCCAAGGAGCAGGAGAATCAACGTTTCAGGCATAAGCCCTTCTTCAGGAATGAGGAAGGTGTGCCAAGCAGGCTAAGATAAAAGGTAGGGAGGAGGGACTTGGGGGAAGAGGCGTTGGGAATGCGATAGGTGGAGGGAGGTTAAGGTGAGGGTGATAGGCCGGAGAGGGGGGTGGGGGCAGAGAGGTTGGGAAGAAGATTGCAGGTCAAGAAGACGGTGCTGAGTCCGAGGGTTGGGACTGAGATAAGGTGGGAGGAGAGGAAATGAGGAACTACTTGCGGAACATTTCAGAGAACACCTCTGGGACACCCGCACCAACCAACCCAACTGCCCTGTGGCTGAACACTTTAACTCCCCCTCCCACTCTGCCAAGGGCATGCAGGTCCTTAGCCTCCTCCATCGTCAGACCATGGCAACACGACTCCTGGAGGAAGGGCGCCTCATCTTCCACCGAGGAACCCTCCAACCACAAGGGATGAATGCAGATTTCTCCAGCTTCCTCATTTCCCCTCCCCCCACCTTATCTCAGTCCCAACCCTGGGACTCAGCACTGCCTTCTTGACCTACAATCTTCTTCCCAACCTCTCTGCACCCATTCCTCTCCGGCCTGTCACCCTCACCTTAACCTCCTTCCACCTATCGCATTCCCAACTCCCCTCCCTCAAGTCCTTCCTCCCTACCTTTTATCTTAGCACACCTTCCTCATTCCTGAAGAAGGGCTTATGCCCAAAATGTCGATTCTCCTGCTCCTTGGATGCTGCCTGACCTGCTGTGCTTTTCCAGCAACACATTTTTCAGCTTTATTGATAGCATGAATCTTAGAGAGAATTGTAAGGGATAAGATTTATGAACATCTGGATAGGAATAATGTGATCAAGGATAGTCAGCATGGTTTTGTGAAGGGCAGATCGTGCCTCACAAACCTTATTGAGTTCTTTGAGAAGGTGACTAAGGAGGTGGATGAGGGTAAAGCAGTAGATGTGGTGTATATGGATTTTAGCAAGGTGTTCGATAAGGTACCCCATGGTAGGCTAATGCAAAAACTACGGAGGTATGGCATTGAGGGTGCATTAGAGGTTTGGATTAGGAATTGGCTGGCTGGAAGGAGACAGAGGGTAGTAGTTGATGGACTAGGTTCATCTTGGAGTGCAGTTACTAGCGGTGTACCACAGGGATCTGTTTTGGGACCGTTGCTGTTTGTCATCTTTATAAATGATCTAGAGGAGGGGCTTGAAAGCTGGGTAAGCAAGTTTGCGGATGACACAAAGGTCGGTGGAGTTGTGGACAGTGAAGAAGGATGTGGCAGGTTACAGTGGGATATAGATAGATTGCAGAGCTGGGCAGAAAGGTGGCAGATGGAATTCAATGTAGCTAAGTGTGAAGTCATTCACTTTGGTAGGAGTAACAAAAAGATGGATTACTGGGCTAATGGTAGGCTACTTGGTAGTGTGGATGAGCAGAGGGATCTTGGTGTCCATGTACACAGATCTCTGAAAGTTGCCACCCAGGTAAATAGTGCTGTGAGGAAGGCATATGGTGTACTGGGCTTTATTGGTAGAGGAATTGAGTTCCGGAGTCCTGAGGTCATGTTGCAGTTGTATAAGACTCTGGTGCGGCCTCATCTGGAGTATTGTGTGCAGTTTTGGTTGCCATACTATAGGAAGGATGTGGAGGCATTGGAACGAGTGCAGAGGAGGTTTACCAGGATGTTGCCTGGCATGGTAGGAAGATCGTATGAGGAAAGGCTGAGGCACTTGGGCCTGTTCTCATTGGAGAAAAGAAGGTTTAGGGGAGATTTGATAGAGGTGTATAAGATGATTAGGGGTTTAGATAGGGTAGACACTGAGAACCTTTTACCGCTAATGGAGTCAGCTGTTACTAGGGGATACAGCTTTAAATTAAGGGGTGGTAGGTATAGGACAGATGTTAGGGGTAGATTCTTTACGCAGCGGGTTGAGAGTTCATGGAATGCCCTGCCAGTAGCAGTGGTGAACTCTCCCTCTTTATGGTCATTTAAGCAGGCATTGGATAGGCATATGGAAGTTATTGGGCTAGTGTAGGTTAGGTAGGATTTGGTCGGCGCAACATCGAGGGCCGAAGGGCCTGTACTGCGCTGTATTTTTCTATGTTCTATGATAATATTTGCATGAAAGTAGCTATTTGAAAATACCATAAAATACAACATAGTCAACCTTTTGTCCTCATAATAAATCACAGCTCTCACCTTTTCTTTAGAAAAAAATCAAGTAAAGAAAAGATTTTTCTGTCAGTGTGATCCAACTGAAAAAGGAGCCAAAAATGAAATAAAGAGCTTTAGAGCTATAGGTCAAGTGCTTGAAAATGGGATTTGTGTAGTCAGATCTTTGTTGATTGGTATAGATGCTATGGACTGAATGGCCTCCATCTGTGTTGTAAACGTCTAGGAGTTGTATATGGCTCCAGAGCAATGGGTTGCAGACCCCTGCCCAGAATACATGTTCAAGTCTTCAGAATGTGGCTTCAGCTTGTTTTGCTGACTAGTGTTTGCTATTGGAAAGCTAAGCTGGTACAGAAAATCAATGTGCTAGTGAATCACATTTTTTTCACATTACTACACAGCGATTTTCAAACTTGGATCCATAAAAAAAGTGAAAATTGTTTTCTAGACTGGGCCAACACTCTAAGTGGGTGACTGCAGGATAAGAATAAATGAATCAGCCATGGCCTGAGATGGACTTGGTGTGAGTAAAGAGGCAGTAACAGAATACAGCCACTATACTTGCAGAGCAGAGTTGACAAGGTGTTTCCCTCATAGGACAGTGGGGTTGGAGGAGCACGGAGAATGACAACGTCAGCTGGTAGATTAAAGCTCTAGGTGAGATCAGCTTTGCTTCGGAGGGTTTCTTTAAAAAAACTTTAAATATTATATACCTCAAGAAGAACTAAAATATAGGTTTACTTAGGACCCAAGTGGAATGATAGGAGTGTCATTGTCAAACATCACACAGAGGATAGACAAGACTGCAGTGAGATTCAGACATATGAATCTCGCTGATATCCATAGTAAATACAGTATTGTACCTGCTTTCTTAAATACATCACAATATCTTTCATATTGTTAATAACATAATATTATCACGTACCTGAGGGATCCACAATTATTAATCCAATTAATAACTGACTTATGAAGTAAAGATGTTTAAGAACCTCCAACCTTTGCCATAACATGACTATTGGATCAGTCACAATCTTACTCAATGTCAGAACAGACTAAGAGTTAAATGGTTCATTTCTATTCCTTAAATGTACAATATGCTGTTTTATGCAAATTCCTTGCAACTGATTTACTTATTTGTAAATTTCTTTCTTTTGTTTTCAACTACCAACATATTAGGCCATGGCAGGAATTTGTTAAACATGTTATTTTACTTCCTTTTCTCAGATTTATTAACAAGTCAGGATCCACGTTGCATGCACTCATCTTTACCCTTGCCTTTCCCAGGTTTTTAAAATTTAATTTGAGAACCAAGACATTTTGGGAAGTCTAATAAGGACATGCACAATAAATAATAGGTCCATCCCTAGGGCGTACTGGGGAACAAAGGGACCTTTGTGTACAAGTGCATAGATCTCTAAAGGTGTCAGTACAGGTTGACAGGGTGATGGAGGCAACATACACAATGCTTGCCTTTATTAGCCACAGCACAGAATATGGTATCAAGGAACTCTAAACGATTGGTTAGAGATGAAATATTGTGTGCTGTTCTAGTCACCATACTAATGGAAGGACATGATTGTTTAGGAGATGGTGCACAGGAGATTCACCAGGATATTGCATGGGATGAAAAGTTTCAGTTATGAGGAGAGACTGGAAGGCTGGGTTTGTTTTACTTGGTGCAGAGGAAGCTGAGGGAGGAGCATCTGATTGTTTATACCTCTCATTATGTTATTTCCCACAGAATAGATTGGGAGAATCTCTTCCCCAAGGCAGACATGTCAAAGGCCAAAGAGCACAGGTTTAACATGAGAAGCAAGTGGTTTAAAGGAGCTATGACAAAATGTTTTCACCCAAAGGATGGTAAGATATATGGAACATGCTGCCTGAGGTGATGGTGGAGGCAATACACTCGGAACATTTAAGAAACACTTGAATGAGTATCAAAAATGTGAGGGTATAATAGGCTATGGGCCAAGTGCAGGTAAATTGGATTTACATAGTTTAGTTAGCACAGACATGGTGGGGTGAAAGGCCTACTTCTATGGCTATGACATCCCATTGATTTAGCCTCATGTAATTTCTCCACCAGCAGCTGTTTGGTATACAGAACAACCTCAATTATCCGAACAAGGTGGGAGTGGAGTATTTTGTTCAGATAACTTGATTGCTGATCATAAACAAAGGAAGCCGTACTGAACATAATTATGTTTAAAAAAAAGCGTGGTTACAGAATTTTAATTTCATTCAATTGATAAAATGCGTACAAACACTGGATATGGCTTAAAAATTCATGATATTTTACAAATAAAATCACTTCATGTAAATAAAATTCATTGAGGTGGAGGTTGGTTATTATTTTTTGAAGAAAATATTCAGGACAGGTATTATCTGTCTTAAACATTTGATAGATTAAAAACATTTCATAAGTTACAATAATAATTGCCATCTGTATTAACAAAAATAGTTTACTCGAAGGATGTTGCTGATGGTAGCCGAGATTATTGATATCTGTCAGCGCGTTAAAGCTAATTTATGCAAGAGATTAGTGCAGTCTGAAGTTTGCTTTGGCAAATAGAGTACTGTATCTGAACATATCTTCAGAATTTGTCGAAGTTTGTTGAGTTACACACGTGCAATTTTGTACAAAATGCTAATCACATCCATTAGTCTGTGTAATGTTTTATCCTTTGTAATCTTGTCCAAAAATAGTTTTGGAGTCAGTTTCAGGTAATCCAAATTCACTTTTAATCATTGCATACAAAAGATGCGATCGCTGCACCAGTGTCAATAATACCTCTTAGATGTAACTTTTTTACAGAACCACGTTATTTGGATAACCCAAATGTCGAATAATTGATGTTTGGTTAACCAAGGTTGTTGTTATTATTTCTCTTTTCCCGCAGACCCTGTTCTTGTTTTGTTGTTGTTAGTCCATTCTAGTTACACACTTAACATTCACTTCATTCTGACATAGAACCATGACAAACTTTCTTACCATCCTCATTTCTCTCTAAATGCCTCACTTTCCATTGTCTGAAGATATAAAAATTACCAAATGATGGCTCTATTCAAACAACAGATACTTGCATGAATGCACATTTGCCTTTTGTAGCTATCATTCTCTAGTTTACTGCTCCATTCAACAACATTCATCACAAATTGATCTCTATTCTACCTTAAACATGCACCTGGTCTTTTGGCAGTCATACCTCCAGGACTTCAACCATTACATTCTCCTTTCACATCATCCAGTAAACACTTTCCCATTTCACCCACAACCATGTCTTTAGTTGGCTTTATTATTTTGTTGCCATTCTTTTCACAAGAACATCCTTCTCATATAAAATGATAAGATGTAGGAACAGAACTAAGGCATTCAGCCCATTGAATCTGCTCTATCATTCAGTGTGACCTACCGTCGATCTGATAATCAATTCCATTTTCCTGCCTTTTCCCCATACCCTTGATTTCCTTAATGATTTTTTAAAAATCTGTTGATCTCAGTCTCTCTTAATGGCCAATCCTCAAAACCTCCTGCAATAAAGAATTCCACAAATTCACTACTCTCAGAGAAATTGCTCACCTGTCTTAAAAATGTGTGACCACTTATTGAGATTATGCACACTGGTCCTAGACTTTGCCACAAGGGGAAACAACCTGTCAAGTTGCATAAAAATCTTACATACTTCAATAATGTCACCTCTCAGTCTTCCATATTCCAAGGTGCACAGGCCCAATCTTCTCAACCTCTCCTCATAAGACAGTTTTTCCAAAGCTGGCATCAGTCTGGTGAACGCAGTGGACTGCATTCAATGCCAGTATATCTTGCCTTAGATAAAGAGCCCAAAACCATTCACAGTACTCCAGCTATGGTCAGACGAGTGCTTTGTATACTTTAAACTAAAACTCTCTACTTTCACACTCTATCCTCTTTGAAATAAAGGTCAACATTTCATTTCTTTTCCTTATTACCACCTGAACTTGGATACTAGCTTTCTGTAATTCCTAAATCTTTCTGTTCTGTAACTTTATGCAGTTTCTCTCTTTAAATACTATTTAGCTCCACTATTCTTACTGTTAAAGTGTGCACCTTACATTTCCCCACATATATTCCATTTGTGGAGTTTCTGTTCACCCACCTAACCTGGCTATATCCCTAACTTCTCTCTTATCTGTAAAGGTTTCCTTCCTCTTGGTTACAAATCCTCTTATGATTTTCTGTTTGCACCAACACTTATACTTCGACTTTGCACAAAATCGAAAAACTATGAAAACCAAGGAACAATATCATGTGAAGTCTCATCCTGGCCATAAAAAAAAATCAAGTCACTAACAACAATTTTTTGTTAAAAATCACAACACCAGGTTATAGTCCAACAGGTTTAATTGGAAGCACACTAGCTTTCGGAGCAATGCTCCTTCATCGTCTGATGAAGGAGTGTCGCTCCGAAAGCTAGTGTGCTTCCAATTAAATCTGTTGGGACTATAACCTGGTGTTGTGTGATTTTTAACTTTGTACACAGCAGTCCAACACTAGCATCTCCGAATCATAACAATTTTTTGGACTATTGAGTTATTTGAGTCAAAGAAAATGCTGCAAAAAAAATTAAACTGCATTTTGAAAATTAACTGATCTCCTGCGCCATGTTCTTTTGAACAGTATAGCCAATGACTTGGGTATTGATGCAGACAAACAAAAGCAGAAGTAGGTCATTTGGTTCTTTGAGTCTCCATCTAATCAAATCATAGCTGATCTTCTAACTTAACACAATTTTCCAGACATTATGTCCATTTCCCTTTATGTCTTCAATTCCTGGAATCGATTAATTACTGATTTGAACATAATCACTACATCGCCCAGCCTAGGTTGAGAATTCCAAAGATTCACTATCGCAGGTGGGGAAAAAAGCCTCCTCATTCACAATCTTAAATGGGCACCGTTATTAATCTGAGACTGCATCTCCTGGTTCCAAACACTCAACTAGGGGAAACATTTCTCATGCAACTACAGTGTCAACCCCTGTAAGAATTTTATATACCCTAATGAAGTCACTTTTCATTTTTCTGAACAAGAGAGAATACAGACCTTGAGTGTGGGGCTGGAAAAACACAGCCAGTCAGGCAGCACCCAAGAGAATTGACATTTTGAGCATAAGTCCTTCATCAAGGCAAACATGATTTCCCTTTCATTAATCTGTGCTCGCAACCCAATCCACTATTAGTTAAGTATCCAGTTGTAAAACCCTTTAGAACACATTATAAAGATTTCCATACTCCTGATGTCTGGTTAACAAGTCTCCCAATAATTTAAATAGAGAGGTTGCTACCCTTCAAACTGCAGAATCTATTGAATTTTGGAAAGCATTCACAACTCCACTATCTCTTTAAAAACTTAGAATAGTTCATCAGCTCCAGGGGAATTTGCCAATTTTCAGTCCCATGTAACATTTCTAACAGTTGATGTTTGAGGTCTCTGCTCAAAGCCATGAATATTCTCTCTCATTTCAGGGACACTTTTTTTGCTTCATTTCCACTCTTCAATATTCCTTTCCTCAGGGCAGCAGTCACACACCATTATCATTCTGCTACCTATAGTAAACTACACAACTTTCTGATGAAAGATCAGCAGACTGAACGATTAGCTCATTTGTTTATTTGATCATAGATGCTGTCTGACCTGTTAAGTGTTTTCATGCATTATTTTTATTTTTTTGGCCTCATCTACCAAAAAGGGGCAGAGACCAAGTCAGTGACAAACAAACATCACTGGACTCGAAACGTTAATGCTTTCTCTCCACAGATACTACCAGACCTGCCGAGTTTTCCCAACAATTTCTGGCATTGTTTCTGATTTCCAGCATCCGCAGTTCTTTGGGTTTTTTTTAAAACAACAATACGCAATGAGGACAATCATTCTGCCTTGTTTGGGGTAAATGTTGAAGAGCCACAAAACTGATACAGAAGTGGAGGGTGTCACTTCCACCCATCCCATTAAAAGAAAGTGTATTATCTAGACGTTTAAGTAAAACAAAACTGTACTGTTACAAATGATTTGTAAACGTACATTACAAGCTGGGGGGGATTGGCGGTGGAATCAAGGAGAACAAAGTTGCCAACCATGCCTAACTTTTCCGGGTTCAGGTATCAAAGCATTTGTTTATTTTATAACAGGGTAATGGAATATACCAATTCTAACCCTGACCCAACTAAACAATGCTGAAGTACCTGTTGCAGCCGAGCACAACCGTACAGAACCGGTATATCGATCGGTACACTGAGCGACCGTCGGCTAGAAGTTTCTGGAGGCAGCACAAATGACCGGGCACGGATGCGCGGCTGTGGAAGGCTAAAGGGGCGCAGGCGCGTTCGGGTAGGAACTGAAGATGATGGCGCAGGCGTAGAGTATCAGGGCGCTTTCTCCGGCGGGAGTATTTCGAGTTGAGCTGTGTCAGGTGACGCGATTCACCTGGCAGCCATTTCGCGACGTGTTCAAGACAAAATGGCGGTGCTGCTTGAGACAACACTGGGAGATTTGGTGATCGATTTATACACAGAAGAGAGGCCTAGGGGTCAGTGGTAATTTGGAGAGGCAGTTTTCATTGCAAATTTTTCCCTTATTGTTAGGATGATTGATATTTTTTGAACAGAAGTTCTGTAACGGGGAGGTGAAGTCTCTCAACGGCTTTACATATTTTCTACAACATCTGAAGACATCTCAAAACACTGCATAGCCTCTTCAATATTTTTGAAGTGTAGTCACTGTTGTAATTTACGCACATGCTCCTTCAAATATCAGTGAGGTGATGACCAGCTAATTTTACTGCTGCTAAGTGATATATTTGGCTACCGGGGAGAACACTCCTATTATTCGAAACAGTGGTCACTTTTGCATATCTCTGAAGGGCAGTGAGGGACTCAGTTGGACAGAAGCACCATGTTGAAGTGTTGGTTTGGACGATTGAGACCTGAACCCACGATCTCCTGACTTGAGGAGAAAGAGAAAGATTCGCAGAATTATACTTTTGTTTTAAAATGCACTGGCGACTGTGCCCCAAATCATTTCACATTGGAAATCATGTTAAAGCTGACCTGAAGGCACGTTATTTCTTTAAAGCTTGATGCAGTTCAAAGGTGGAACTTATGATATTTCTGTGGTGTTTCATACGTGCAGGATTTGTCTCAGTGGAGGGGTGCGCGGCTGTGAAAAGAGTTTAAAAAGTCCTATGAAAATAAGAGAGTTGTGAAAAAGCAATGAGGCTTTTGAAACAAGGAGGGAGGTTAAGGAAGGTGAAGAAACCAAAGAACAGTTACATTGGTGAAAGATTCTTCAAAATAATAGATCAGAGTTTTTGAAATATCAGTAATCAGCTATGTCCTAATATGTCATTTGGAGGTGTCGGTGTTGGATTGGAGTGAACAAAATTAAAAATCACACACCAGTTTATTGTCCAACAGGTTTATTTGAAAGAACAAGCTTTCAAAGCTACAATTACCTGACGCAGAAGCAGAGCGCTGGAATTTTGTGCTTTCAAATAAGCCTGTTGGACTATAACCTGGTGTTGTGATTTTTAATTATTTAATGTGAAATAATTTTGAACTTAACTTTTACATATTTTTGTTTGCAGCCTGCTTGAATTTTTTGAAGCTTTGTAAGATCAAGTATTATAACTATTGCCTCATCCACCATGTTCAGGTGAGTTTTGACTAGTTTTTACATTCTTTAAACCTTGTACATTTTCCCACAGAAGTTCTTCATAAATTGTTTGATTTAATATCTTGTAATTTATTCATGTTATTTATTATTAATGGATCACATAGAACTGGGTAGTGTGGCACATTGGCTTTTTTTAAATTCAAGGGTGTGGGTATTATTAGCTGGTCCAACGTTTATTGCCAAATCTAGTCACCATTGAGTAAGTGAGCTGCTTTTATTTTGAATCTCTGTAGTCCGTTAGAGTGAGTTTCAGGATTTTGACATAGCAACACTAAAGGAAGAATGGCATACTTCTAAGTCAGTGGCTTGGAGGGGAACTTGCAGCTGGTGGTTGTCCAAGTTATTTTGTCCTTGCCTTATTAGATGGTAATGATTGTTGGTTTGGATAGTGCTATTGAAGTTCTGAAATGTATCTTGTAGATGCTGCTACTGAACATCAATGGTGAAGGGAGTGTGGTGCAGTCAAGTAGTATGCTTTGTTCTCATGTTATTCAGCTTCTTGAGCATGCCTGGAGCTGCACTCATCCAGGTGAGAGGGGCTTCTTCCACCACACTCTTGACTTGTGCCTTGTAGATGGCTGTGGGGGGTCAGGAGATGAGTTACTTGCTGCAGCATTCCGAGCCTCTGACCTACTTTGCAGCCACGGTATTGATAGCTAGTTCAGCTGTTCAATGGTAATCTCCTGAGGTGTTGATATTTGGGGTTCAGTGATGACAATGCTGGGAATGGTTCGGTTCTCTGTAATTGGAAATGGTCAATGTGAGGGACTTGTTGTTTGCCAACTTGTCAGCGCAAATCTGTGTAATAAAGTTTGGACAATAATTGCTGACCTACCTAGTGATGCCCACATCCCATGAATAAAAACAAATGCTAATATGCTGCACTATCTAATCCTCCAAATGCAGCAATATTTAATATTAAAAGAGTAAAGAGGTGACCTGCTTATAATTTTAGTAAAGCTCAAATGGATACGTGAACCAGGATGAGTTTGCCACATATTTACAAAATATTCACTTGATCTGTGGAGAACGCTTAGAATCTCTCATTTAGTTTTTCAATTTCCATGGTCAGCACCAGCAATGCCCTTTGTCGCATCTTGGCCGCCCAGCCTTCCTCACCTCATCCCGCCTCCTGCTCCCAACTGTCCCTGTTTGGTTTCTGTGACGTCCCACTGGTCCCAACCCATCCTGCTTGCCTGCCATATTCCAAACCGGCCTCTCTACTCTTCCAACCTGTCCCCTCCCACCAATACAATCCCATCCATCTACCAACTCCCACCTGCCCATCCCATGCTGACCTACCTGCTAGCTCTGCCCCATCCCCTCATGCCATTTTCGAGCCACGCTGTCCCTCCTTCCCATTCCATGTCATTCACTCTTGCCTTTTCTGCCACCCGTCCCACCATTCCCCATTCCAACATGGCCCTCACAACCCACCCAACCCCGATCCAACACTGCTGCCTTCTATCTGAACCCCATCGCTCCCACACCACCAAAGCCCATCCCGCCTCTCATCCCAAACACACCGTCCAAAACCTCCCGTTCCAATCCTGCACACTGCCGTCCATCCTGCCGTCCATCCTCTGTTCCCACCTCACCCTGTCCTCCCACAACATCCCCTGCTCTCTCCCTGCCCCACCACACCTTCACACTCTCCCTTGTCACCGCCTTCCCTCCCTATACCCACCCTGCCCTGCCCACCCAGCCTACCTCCCTCGTTCCCACCCTGCCCGCCCGACATCCCCCGCTGCCTCCCCACCCAACCACACCTTCACTCCCTTCCCTGTCCCCGCCCCCACAATGCCATGCACGCACGGCCGCCCGGCCTCCCCAGTTCCCACCCCTCCCGCCCGACCTCCCGCCCGACCTCCCCTGTTCCCACCCTGCATGCCCGAATTCCCCCATTCCCACCCTTCCCATTACAAATCTGCCCGCCCGGCCCTCCCCATTACAAATCCTCCCACCCTCCCTCCTGCACTCCCCATTACAAATCCGCCCACCCTCGCTCCTGCACTCCCCATTACAAACCCGCTCAACCCCCCTCCTGCACTCTCCCCCCCCCCCAACCCCCCTCCTGCACTCTCACCCCCCCAACCCCCCTCCTGCACTCACCCCCCCCCAAACCCCCTCCTGCACTCACCTCCCCCACCCCCGCACTCCCCATTACGAACCCGCCCGCCGTCCCTCCCTCCTGCACTCCCCATTACGAACCTGCCCGCCCTCCCTCCCTCCTGCACTCCCCATTACGAACCCGCCCGCCCTCCCTCCCTCCTGCACTCCCCATTACGAACCCGCCCGCCCTCCCTCCCTCCTGCACTCCCCATTACGAACCCGCCCGCCCTCCCTCCCTCCTGCACTCCCCATTACGAACCCGCCCGCCCTCCCTCCCTCCTGCACTCCCCATTACGAACCCGCCCGCCCTCCCTCCCTCCTGCACTCCCCATTACGAACCCCCCTCCCTCCCCCCTCCCCATTACGAACCCGCCCGCCCTCCCTCCCTCCCCATTACGAACCCGCCCACCCATTACGAACCCACCCGCCCTCCCTCCCTCCCTCCCCCCCATTACGAACCCACCCGCCCTCCCTCCCTCCCCATTACGAACCCACCCGCCCTCCCCCTCTCCCTCCCGCACTCCCCCCCCCTCCTGCACTCCCACCCTCCTGCACTCCCCATTACGAACCCGCCCGCCCTCCCTCCTGCACTCCCTCCCTCCCTCCCTCCTGCACTCCCTCCCTCCTGCCCTCCCTCCCTCCTGCACTCCCCATTACGAACCCGCCCGCCCTCCCTCCCTCCTGCACTCCCCATTACGAACCCGCCCGCCCTCCCTCCCTCCTGCACTCCCCATTACGAACCCGCCCGCCCTCCCTCCCTTCTGCACTCCCCATTACGAACCCGCCCTCCCTCCCTTCTGCACTCCCCATTACGAACCCGCCCGCCCTCCCTCCTGCACTCCCCATTACGAACCCGCCCGCCCTCCCTCCTGCACTCCCCATTACGAACCCTCCCTCCCTCCCTCCCGCACTCCCTCCCTCCCTCCCTCCCTCCCTCCCTCCTGCACTCCCTCCCTCCTGCACTCCCCATTACGAACCCGCCCGCCCTCCCTCCCTCCTGCACTCCCCATTACGAACCCGCCCGCCCTCCCTCCCTCCTGCACTCCCCATTACGAACCCGCCCGCCCTCCCTCCCTCCTGCACTCCCCATTACGTACCCGCCCGCCCTCCCTCCCTCCTGCACTCCCCATTACGAACCCGCCCGCCCTCCCTCCCTCCTGCACTCCCCATTACGAACCCGCCTGCCCTCCCCATTACGAACCCGCCCGCCCTCCCTCCCTCCTGCCCTCCCCATTACGAACCCGCCCGCCCTCCCTCCCTCCCTCCTGCCCTCCCTCCCTCCCTCCTGCCCTCCCCAATACGAACCCGCCCTCCCTCCCTCCTGCACTCCCCCCCCCCCTCCTGCACTCCCCCCCCCCCCCCCCCCTCCTGCACTCCCCATTACGAACCCGCCCGCCCTGCCTCCCTCCTGCACTCCCCATTACGAACCCGCCCGCCCTCCCTCCCTCCTGCACTCCCCATTACGAACCCGCCCGCCCTCCCTCCCTCCCTCCTGCACTCCCCATTACGAACCCGCCCGCCCTCCCTCCCTCCTGCACTCCCCATTACGAACCCGCCCGCCCTCCCTCCCTCCTGCACTCCCTCCCTCCTGCACTCCCCATTACGAACCCGCCCGCCCTCCCTCCTGCACTCCCCATTACGAACCCGCCCGCCCTCCCTCCCTCCTGCACTCCCCATTACGAACCCGCCCGCCCTCCCTCCCTCCTGCCCTCCCCATTACGAACCCGCCCGCCCTCCCTCCCTCCTGCCCTCCCCATTACGAACCCGCCCGCCCTCCCTCCCTCCCTCCTGCCCTCCCCAATACGAACCCGCCCTCCCTCCCTCCTGCACTCCCCCCCCCCCTCCTGCACTCCCCCCCCCCCCCCTGCACTCCCCATTACGAACCCGCCCGCCCTGCCTCCCTCCTGCACTCCCCATTACGAACCCGCCCGCCCTCCCTCCCTCCTGCACTCCCCATTACGAACCCGCCCGCCCTCCCTCCCTCCTGCACTCCCCATTACGAACCCGCCCGCCCTCCCTCCCTCCTGCACTCCCCATTACGAACCCGCCCGCCCTCCCTCCCTCCTGCACTCCCTCCCTCCTGCACTCCCCCCCTCCTGCACTCCCCATTACGAACCCGCCCGCCCGCCCTCCCTCCTGCACTCCCCATTACGAACCCGCCCGCCCTCCCTCCCTCCTGCACTCCCCATTACGAACCCGCCCGCCCTCCCTCCCTCCTGCACTCCCCATTACGAACCCGCCCGCCCTCCCTCCCTCCTGCACTCCCCATTACGAACCCGCCCGTCCTCCTGCACTCCCCATTACGAACCCGCCCGCCCTCCCTCCCTCCTGCACTCCCTCCTTCCTGCACTCCCTCCCTCCTGCACTCCCCATTACGAACCCGCCCACCCTCCCCATTACGAACCCGCCCACCCTCCTGCAGTCCCCATTACGAACCCGCCCACCCTCCCTCCCTCCCCATTACGAACCCGCCCACCCTCCCTCCCTCCCCATTACGAACCCGCCCACCCTCCCTCCCTCCCCATTACGAACCCGCCCACCCTCCCTCCCTCCCTCCCCATTACGAACCCGCCCACCCTCCCTCCCTCCTGCACTCCCCATTACGAGCCCACCCTCCCTCCCTCCCTCCTGCACTCCCCATTACGAACCCGCCCGCCCTCCCTCCCACCTGCACTCCCCATTACGAACCCGCCCGCCCTCCCTCCCTCCTGCACTCCCCATTACGAACCCGCCCGCCCTCCCTCCCCCCTGCACTCCCCATTACGAACCCGCCCGCCCTCCCTCCCTCCTGCACTCCCTCCCTCCTGCACTCCCCATTACGAACCCGCCCGCCCTCCCTCCCTCCTGCACTCCCCATTACGAACCCGCCCGCCCTCCCTCCCTCCTGCACTCCCCATTACGAACCCTCCCTCCATCCTGCACTCCCCATTACGAACCCGCCCACCCTCCTGCACTCCCCATTACGAACCTGCCCGCCCTCCTGCACTCCCCATTATGAACCCGCCCTCCCTCCCTCCCCATTACGAACCCGCCCTCCCTCCCTCACTCCCCATTACGAACCCGCCCGCCCTCCCTCCCTCCTGCACTCCCCATTACGAACCCGCCCGTCCTCCTGCACTCCCCATTACAAACCCGCCCGCCCTCCCTCCCTCCTGCACTCCCCATTACGAACCCGCCCTCCCTCCTGCACTCCCCATTACGAACCCGCCCGCCCTCCCTCCCTCCCTCCTGCACTCCCCATTACGAACCCGCCCGCCCTCCCTCCCTCCTGCACTCCCCATTACGAACCCGCCCGCCCTCCCTCCCTCCTGCACTCCCCATTACGAACCCGCCCGCCCTCCCTCCCTCCCTCCTGCACTCCCCATTACGAACCCGCCCTCCCTCCTGCACTCCCTCCTGCACTCCCCATTACGAACCCGCCCGCCCTCCCTCCCTCCTGCACTCCCCATTACGAACCCGCCCGCCCTCCTGCACTCCCCATTACGAACCCGCCCACCCTCCTGCACTCCCCATTACGAACCCGCCCACCCTCCTGCACTCCCCATTACGAACCCGCCCACCCTCCCTCCCTCCTGCACTCCCCATTACGAACCCGCCCACCCTCCTGCACTCCCCATTACGAACCCGCCCACCCTCCTGCACTCCCCATTACGAACCCGCCCACCCTCCTGCACTCCCCATTACGAACCCGCCCACCCTCCTGCACTCCCCATTACGAACCCGCCCACCCTCCTGCACTCCCCATTACGAACCCGCCCACCCTCCTGCACTCCCCATTACGAACCCGCCCACCCTCCTGCACTCTCCATTACGAACCCGCCCACCCTCCTGCACTCCCCATTACGAACCCGCCCACCCTCCTGCACTCCCCATTACGAACCCGCCCTCCCGCACTCCCCATTACGAACCCGCCCTCCCGCACTCCCCATTACGAACACGCCCTCCCTCCCGCACTCCCCATTACGAACCCGCCCACCCTCCTGCACTCCCCATTACGAACCCGCCCGCCCTCCCTCCCTCCCTCCTGCACTCCCCATTACGAACCCGCCCGCCCTCCCTCCCTCCTGCACTCCCCATTACGAACCCGCCCGCCCTCCCTCCCTCCTGCACTCCCCATTACGAACCCGCCCGCCCTCCCTCCCTCCTGCACTCCCCATTACGAACCCGCCCGCCCTCCCTCCCTCCTGCACTCCCCATTACGAACCCGCCCTCCCACCCCCCTTCACCTCCCCTTTACGAACCCGCCCTCCCACCCCCCTTCACCTCCCCATTACGAACCCGCCCTCCCTCCCTCCTGCACTCCCCATTACGAACCCGCCCACCCTCCTGCACTCCCCATTACGAACCCGCCCGCCCTCCCTCCCTCCTGCACTCCCCATTACGAACCCGCCCGCCCTTCCTCCCTCCTGCACTCCCCATTACGAACCCGCCCGCCCTCCCTCCCTCCTGCACTCCCCATTACGAACCCGCCCGCCCTCCCTCCCTCCTGCACTCCCCATTACGAACCCGCCCGCCCGCCCTCCCTCCCTCCTGCACTCCCCATTACGAACCCGCCCGCCCTCCCTCCCTCCTGCCCTCCCCATTACGAACCCGCCCGCCCTCCTGCACTCCCCATTACGAACCCGCCCGCCCTCCTGCACTCCCCATTACGAACCCGCCCGCCCTCCCTCCCTCCTGCACTCCCTCCCTCCTGCACTCCCCATTACGAACCCGCCCTCCCTCCCTCCCTCCTGCACTCCCCATTACGAACCCGCCCGCCCTCCCTCCCTCCTGCACTCCCCATTACGAACCCGCCCGCCCTCCCTCCCTCCTGCCCTCCCTCCCTCCTGCACTCCCCATTACGAACCTGCCCTCCCTCCTGCACTCCCCATTACGAACCCGCCCGCCCTCCCTCCCCATTACGAACCCGCCCTCCCTCCCTCCTGCACTCCCCATTACGAACCCGCCCACCCTCCTGCACTCCCCATTACGAACCCGCCCGCCCTCCCTCCCTCCTGCACTCCCCATAACGAACCCGCCCGCCCTCCCTCCCTCCTGCACTCCTCATTACGAACCCGCCCACCCTCCCTCCCTCCTGCACTCCCCATTACGAACCCGCCCACCCTCCCTCCCTCCTGCACTCCCCATTACGAACCCGCCCACCCTCCCTCCCTCCCTCCTGCACTCCCCCCCTCCTGCACTCCCCATTACGAACCCGCCCTCCCTCCTGCACTCCCCATTACGAACCCGCACTCCCTCCTGCACTCCCTCCTGCACTCCCCATTACGAACCTGCCCTCCCTCCTGCACTCCCCATTACGAACCCGCCCTCCCTCCCTCCTGCACTCCCCATTACGAACCTGCCCTCCCTCCTGCACTCCCCATTACGAACCCGCCCGCCCTCCCTCCCCATTACGAACCCGCCCTCCCTCCCTCCTGCACTCCCCATTACGAACCCGCCCACCCTCCTGCACTCCCCATTACGAACCCGCCCGCCCTCCCTCCCTCCTGCACTCCCCATTACGAACCCGCCCGCCCTCCCTCCTGCACTCCCCATTACGAACCCGCCCGCCCTCCCTCCTGCACTCCCCATTACGAACCCTTCCTCCCTCCCTCCCTCCCGCACTCCCTCCCTCCCTCACTCCCGCCCTCCCTCCCTCCTGCACTCCCTCCCTCCTGCACTCCCTCCCTCCTGCACTCCCTCCCTCCTGCACTCCCCATTACGAACCCGCCCGCCCTCCCTCCCTCCTGCACTCCCCATTACGAACCCGCCCGCCCTCCCTCCCTCCTGCACTCCCCATTACGTACCCGCCCGCCCTCCCTCCCTCCTGCACTCCCCATTACGAACCCGCCCGCCCTCCCTCCCTCCTGCACTCCCCATTACGAACCCGCCTGCCCTCCCCATTACGAACCCGCCCGACCACCCCCCTTGACCTCCCCTTTACGAACCCGCCCTCCCACCCCCCTTGACCTCCCCTTTACGAACCCGCCCTCCCACCCCCCTTGTCCTCCCATACCCCTTGACCTCCCCTTTACGAAACCGCCCTCCCACCCCCCTTGACCACCCCTTTACGAATCCGCCCTCCCCCCCCCCCCTTGACTGCCCCCCCTTGACCTCCCAACCCCTTGACCTCCCCTTTACAAAGCCGCCCTCCCCACCTTGACCTCCCACCCCCCTTGACCTCCCCTTTAGGAACCCGCCCTCCCACCCCCCTTGACCTCCCCTTTACGAACCCGCCCTCCCACCCCCCTTGACCTCCCCCCCCCCTTGACCTCCCCTTTACGAACCCGCCCTCCCACCCCCCTTGACCTCCCCTTTACGAACCCGCCCTCCCACCCCCCTTGACCTCCCCTTTACGAACCCGCCCTCCCACCCCCCTTGACCTCCCCTTTACGAACCCGCCCTCCCACCCCCCTTGACCTCCCCTTTACGAACCCGCCCTCCCACCCCCCTTGACCTCCCCTTTACGAACCCGCCCTCCCACCCCCCTTGACCTCCCCTTTACGAACCCGCCCTCCCACCCCCCTTGACCTCCCCTTTACGAACCCGCCCTCCCACCCCCCTTGACCTCCCCTTTACGAACCCGCCCTCCCACCCCCCTTGACCTCCCCTTTACGAACCCGCCCTCCCACCCCCCTTGACCTCCCCTTTACGAACCCGCCCTCCCACCCCCCTTGACCTCCCCTTTACGAACCCGCCCTCCCACCCCCCTTGACCTCCCCTTTACGAACCCGCCCTCCCACCCCCCTTGACCTCCCCTTTACGAACCCGCCCTCCCACCCCCCTTGACCTCCCCTTTACGAACCCGCCCTCCCACCCCCCTTGACCTCCCCTTTACGAACCCGCCCTCCCACCCCCCTTGACCTCCCCTTTACGAACCCGCCCTCCCACCCCCCTTGACCTCCCCTTTACGAACCCGCCCTCCCACCCCCCTTGACCTCCCCTTTACGAACCCGCCCTCCCACCCCCCTTGACCTCCCCTCCCCCTTGACCTCCCCTTTACGAACCCGCCCTCCCACCCCCCTTGACCTCCCACCCCCCTTGACCTCCCCTTTACGAACCCGCCCTCCCACCCCCCTTGACCTCCCCTTTACGAACCCGCCCTCCCACCCCCCTTGACCTCCCACCCCCCTTGACCTCCCACCCCCCTTGACCTCCCCTTTACGAACCCGCCCTCCCACCCCCCTTGACCTCCCCTTTACGAACCCGCCCTCCCACCCCCCTTGACCTCCCACCCCCCTTGACCTCCCACCCCCCTTGACCTCCCACCCCCCTTGACCTCCCACCCCCCTTGACCTCCCCTTTACGAACCCGCCCTCCCACCCCCCTTGACCTCCCCTTTACGAACCCGCCCTCCCACCCCCCTTGACCTCCCCTTTACGAACCCGCCCTCCCACCCCCCTTGACCTCCCCTTTACGAACCCGCCCTCCCACCCCCCTTGACCTCCCACCCCCCTTGACCTCCCACCCCCCTTGACCTCCCACCCCCCTTGACCTCCCACCCCCCTTGACCTCCCACCCCCCTTGACCTCCCCTTTACGAACCCGACCTCCCACCCCCCTTGACCTCCCACCCCCCTTGACCTCCCCCCCTTGACCTCCCCCCCCTTGACCTCCCCCCCTTGACCTCCCCCCCCTTGACCTCCCCCCCTTGACCTCCCCTTTACGATCCCGCCCTCCCACCCCCCTTGACCTCCCCTTTAAGAACCCGCCCTCCCACCCCCCTTGACCTCCCCTTTAAGAACCCGCCCTCCCACCCCCCTTGACCTCCCCTTTAAGAACCCGCCCTCCCACCCCCCTTGACCTCCCCTTTAAGAACCCGCCCTCCCACCCCCCTTGACCTCCCCTTTAAGAACCCGCCCTCCCACCCCCCTTGACCTCCCCTTTAAGAACCCGCCCTCCCACCCCCCTTGACCTCCCCTTTAAGAACCCGCCCTCCCACCCCCCTTGACCTCCCACCCCCCTTGACCTCCCCTTTAAGAACCCGCCCTCCCACCCCCCTTGACCTCCCCTTTAAGAACCCGCCCTCCCACCCCCCTTGACCTCCCCTTTAAGAACCCGCCCTCCCACCCCCCTTGACCTCCCCTTTAAGAACCCGCCCTCCCACCCCCCTTGACCTCCCCTTTAAGAACCCGCCCTCCCACCCCCCTTGACCTCCCCTTTAAGAACCCGCCCTCCCACCACCCTTGACCTCCCCTTTAAGAACCTGCCCTCCCACCCCCCTTGACCTCCCCTTTACGAACCCGCCCTCCCACCCCCTTGACCTCCCCTTTACGAACCCGCCCTCCACTCCCCTCCCCTTCCCTCCCCTTCCCCTCCCTTCCCTCCCCTCCGCCCTCCCCTCCCCTCCCCTCCCCTCCCTTCCCCTCCCCTTCCCCCTCCCCTTCCCCTCCCCTTTACGAACCCGCCCTCCCACCCCCCTTCACCTCCCACCCCCCTTCACCTCCCACCCCCCTTCACCTCCCACCCCCCTTCACCTCCCACCCCCCTTCACCTCCCACCCCCTTGACCTCCCACCCCCCTTGACCTCCCCTTTACTGACCTGCCCTCCCGCCCGCCCCTTCACCTCCCACCCCCCTTCACCTCCCCTTTACGAACCC